>NW_025421502.1:605772-1211545 GCF_011764305.1 Mustela putorius furo | reverse complement strand
GCTTAATGAAAAATGCAATACCAAGTCATGCTGAGGGACCAAAGCAGAATTTCTAATGTTTTAAAATCCAACTAAATGAAAATATTAAATTTTTGAATCACTATAAACCCATATTTTCCCTACTATTAACACATATTTTTCTATACTTAATTTGATATGCGAGGATATAATTTGTAGTTCTACGACATCAAGTTACAATCCATTAAAAGAATATGTATTCATATTTAGCCTTTTACTTCTAATCTGATCTAGATTCAAATCTACATGATTCTTAATTAAAGTAAGTATTTTTTGTTCTCACTTAATAGTTATTCCCTTTTACCTCTCTATTATCAATAAATAGTAAATTTTTAAATTCAGAAGTAAAATATTGAAGAATTCACTTTTTTGTTATCACTTGTGGAGGATCTTGTTATGAAATAATAGCATACTTCTAAAAGTTCTTTAAGTCTGCCAGTATAAGAATAATTTTAGCAAGTTCTGGGCTATAGGTTAATTCCTACAAGGCAACATTAAAATGCAATTTATGGGGCACCTGGGTGGCTCAGCCAGTTAAGTGTCTGCTTTTGGCTCAGGTCATGATCCCAGGGTCCTGAGATGGAGCCCCATGTTTGGCTCCCTTCTCAGCAGAGAGCCTGTTTCTCCCTCTCCCCTGCCTATCACTCTGCCTACTTGTTTCTCCCTGTTTCTCCCTCTCCCCTGCCTATCACTCTGCCTACTTGTACTTTCTCTCTGTCAAATTAAGAAATAAAAATCTTAAAAACAAACAAACAAACAAACAAACAAAAACACCTAAGATAAGCCGGCACAATGATCTTTATTTTAAAAAAACAATTTCTAAAATTCCAATGTCTGCATTATTGCTTTTTTATAAATGTCTGCTTTATATTTGCTCATTATGTATGAAATATTATAATTCCTAAATGACAAGAAGATGTTTGTATTTTCTTTGTATATTGAATCTGGCATGGTTCCATATAGGTAGGTAGGTATGTACTAAACTAATTTTAAATATTACAATAAATAAAAAGAACTGTGGGTGATGAAAATCGATTAAAAGTTACCTACGGTTACCTATTATTTCTAGAACTGATAAATTCAACAAAGCTGTAGAGCTCAAAATCAATATACAGAAATCTGCTGTATTTCTGTGCACTAATAACAAAATAGTAGAAAGAGAAATTAAGAAAAGAATCCATTTACAATTACACCAGAAATAGTAAAATACCTAGGAATAAACCTCACTAAGGAAGTGTAACACTAGTACTCTAAAGAGTTAAGACATTGATGAAAGAAATAGAAGATTAAGAAATTTTAAATAAATGGAAAGATATGCCATGCTGATGGGTTGAAAGAACTAATGTTAAAATATCCAAACTATCCAAAGCAATCTACAGATTCAGTGCAATTGTATCAAAATATCAATAGTATTTCTCACAGAACAAGAACAAATAATCCTAAAATTTGTATGAAACCACAAAAGGCCACGAATAGCCAAAACCATCTTGAAGAAGAAGAATTAACTTGGAGTGCCACAATCCCAGATTTCAGACTATACTACAAAGTTATAGTAATCAAAACAATATAGAATTAGCACAAAAATAACCACATAGATCAATAGAACAGAATAGAGAGCCCAGACAGAAACCCACACTTATGCAGTCAATTAGTCTATGTCAAAGGAAGGAAGAATATGCTGGGGGGGGGATTCTCTTCAATAAATGGTGTTGGAAAAATTGGACAGCTATATGCAGAAGAATGAAACTGGACACTGTACACAAAAATACTCAAAAAGGATTAAAGATCTAAATAGAAGATCTGAAACGATAAAACTCCTAAAACTCCTAAAGGAAAACATAAGCAGTAATCTCTTTGACATCAACTTCAACAATAATTTTCTGGATATGTTTCCCCAGTCAAGAAAAACAAAAGCAAAAACAAATTATTGGGACTACATCACACTAAAAAGTTTTTGCACAAAGAAACCACCAACAAAACAAAAGGCAACCTACTGAATGAGAGAAGATTATTCGCAAATGATATACCTGATAAAGAATTCACACAACTCAACACCCCCCCGCCAAAAAAAAATCCACAAATAATCCAATTAAAATGGGCCAGAGGTACTGAATAGACATTTTTGCAAAGAAGACACACAGGTGGCTGAAAGACATGTGAGAAGATACATCACTAATCATCAGGAAAAAAATGCAAATCAAAACCACAATGACATATCACCTAACACTAGTCAGAATGGCCAGTATCAAAAATATATAAAAAAAAAAATAGGAAGTGTTGGTGAGAATGTAGAGTAA
The DNA here is from genome assembly GCF_011764305.1 of Mustela putorius furo. Lineage (NCBI taxonomy): Eukaryota > Metazoa > Chordata > Mammalia > Carnivora > Mustelidae > Mustela > Mustela putorius. Next base: position 1,209,230 of record NW_025421502.1, on the reverse strand, counting down.
AGAGAACATTTGTCCACTTTTGGCAGGAATGTAAACTGGTGCAGCCACTAGAGAACACAGTTTGAAGGTTCCTCAAAAAACTAGAAATAGAACTACCATCCAATCCAATAATTCCACTTCTGGGTATTTACCCAAGGGGGTGGGGAACAAAAAAAACACTAATCAGGAAAAGATACATGAACTCCTATGTTTACTGCAGCCTTATTTACAAGAGCCAAGATAAGGAATCAACCCAAGTGTCCATCCATAGATGAGTGGATAAAGAAGATTTGGTATATATACACAATGGAATATTACTCAGGTATAAAAAAGAATGAAATCTTACCTTTGGGGACAATATTTCATTTGAAATATTGAATGAAATAAATCAGAGAAAGACAAATATCCTATGATTTCACTTATATGTGAAATCTAAAAAAAACAAAACAAACAACAAAACAATAATAATGCAAAGGAGAAACAAACTCATATACAGAGAGGATAAACTACTGATTGCAAAAGGGGAGTGGAGTGGGATATGGGTGAAACAGGGTGACGGGGATTAGAGGTATAATCACCCAGTTATACAATAAATAAATCACTGGGATGAAAAGTATGGCATAGGGAATATAGTTAATAACATTGTAATATCATTGGAGACAGATGGAAACTACAGTTATCATGGTGAGCATTTTGTAGTGCAAATGACTCTTTTTTTCTGATTTTTTAAAAAGATTTTATTTACTTGAAAGAGAGTAAGCATAAGCAGGGGACAGGAGCAGAGAGACAGGGACAAGAAGACTCCATGCTGAATATGGAGCCTAACACAAGATTCGATCCCACAACTCTGAGATCATGACCTGAGTGGAAATCAAAAGAGGGACACTTAACCAACTGAGCCACCCAGGTGCCCCTGAATATGGTTTTCAAATCACTATGTTGTACACCTGAAACTATCATACATATGTCAATGACACCTCAATTAAACATTTTAAAAAATTAACTTCAGAAAATGTGTTCAGTACATTGCAATGCATGTAAAACCTTCAAGAAGACACATGGCAAATATATTTCTAAGAATGTTACTTATATTGATAAATAAGTGGGGTTTATCTTTTTATTGTATACTTATGTATGTTAGATATATGTTTCACTGAATAACTTATAAAGCACATACATAATAGGTGTTTGTAAGAATGTTACTTCTGTATGTAAGAGCAGTGTTATTTCAGTTGATTGTGTTCCCCACACTGCATTGCAAACACTCTTTAAACTCTTTAAAGGCAAATAAATAAAAATATAAACACGTGTATGGATGTAAACTATAATTTCAAAATTAGAAATTAGAGTGATGTGCATTATTCAGTTTACTTTTTTCATAAAATTTTATCTTATAAAAAAGTATTTTTAAAATAGCAATAATAAACACATAGCACTTAGAACATGCTATCCGTTATTCTAGATGAGGGAGATATGATTTCCATCTAGAGATGCAGAAACTGAGGCACAGATAGTTTAAGTAACCCGTTTATGTTCACAAGCCTAGTAAATGTCAGTCTGGATTTGAGCAAAGCAGTCTGTTTCTAATACCTACTCTGAACTAGTAATTTATATAGTAAATTGAAAACAAAAATCAAAGAGAGGTGAATGAATATAATACCTTTTTAAAAAATTTCATGTTTGAAAGTTTATAGTTTTATATAAAGAATGTATATTTTTTCATAAAAACATTATTAATACAATTTATGAATATCCATGAAGTAATTGATTGAGTCATATTCGATTTATTATTAATTACAAAGAGTGGCAATGATTGCCACTAGAAGTTATGTCCTACAAAAATAATACTTGTAGCAGAAGACATCTTCATGCTGTAATGTATTCATTCTCTGAGTTTTCATTGTGCAATTCCAATCAAACTTTACATATTTTCATACCAAAACATTTTATTTCAAACTCCACACTTTTATTTTTTCCTTTTAATCAACAGTATGTCTTCCCTCTTTCAATTTGTCACCTGTGAGGGGCTGACTGCTTAGGGAAAGCTTAGGTATATGTCCTTTTGGGTGAGATTGTTTTTAGCATGTGAAGGCCAGAGAAACTGAACAGGAAAGGATACATGGGAAATACAAGTGAGTGGAGCAGTCTAAGAAATGAAGACTCTCTCATTATTACACTGGGCATATGTGATTAAATGTCTTCAAAACAATGAGGCTCATCAATCAGCATCCTCATGCATTGGGAAATCAGAACATCCTAGGAGAGAGCTGAGACAATCATTGTGATGAGACCGTCTTCTAATAGTTACACATCACAGTGGAGTGCAGGTATAAAGAGAGCACTTCCCTGATTTGCAAACTTTGCTCCATATACTTAAGCCTGCATATAAGAATGTGACGAGATAAGATAGAGGTATGCCCTCCCTGTAGTGGGCATCACCAATGTTAATTCCACTCTAGAAGAAACCTTGGTATCTCTGAGTAAATTAGTAAGTACTCAATACAATATGATTACACCTTTGAACTACAGTTAGGATGCCTTTCAAGGATTCTACACATAAAGTAGCAAGTCAGTGAGAGTGTCATCCTTATGTGAAAGAAAGTAAACCTCTGGCATTTACAAATTTATATATATTGCTTGATTTCTAAAGTGTACTATCGACACAGCATAACAGAATAAAGTTTTTCTTTTGTTATTTTTGTAAGGCTCGTACCGACATAAAGAGTCGAAAGAGTCAATAAGGTCTTCTTAAAAGATATAATTAAAATGAATTTTTTTGTATCTTCCTCCAACAACCATCCCTGTGATATTAACTAGTGAGTTGTTCATTTCCTACTGGATTTGTACTGTATACATGTTCAGGATCATAAAGAAGAAATGAGAAGTGTAATAACCTGCTATCAACATTAACTCTGTGAATGTCTGGCAGCTTTAATAGTTCTGAATATGAAAAGCAAATAAAAGAGCTGAGGCAGTTATCCAGATATATTTCAAACAAAAGAATGGCTTTACTTGCACTATATAGCTATTTAAGACCAAATAGTATTGTTTGTGTGTGAACTCCAAATAATCCCATAATTTTTCCTCTGCATGAGTAGATATAGTTTTAGAGTTATCTGCTTTATAACTTCAGAATCAGGGCTTCTTAGGCCTGAATTCATTTCTTGAGGGGGCTTTTGAAAAAGATTTACAAAACCATGTCTATTTTCAAAATTGTAAGCTGGAATTACTTTGCCTGTGCAGATATGATGACCCAAATCTCTTTGTGCAAAATGTCCTTTTAAAATATGCAATCATTTAATTTATCAAATGGTCTAAATACTAATTTTCCTTCTATTACTTTAAACAGATTTACATGTTTCAAAGCAGGAGGGAAAAGGCATTAAAGAAAAGCCAATAAGACATCACTGCTTCAATATTCTAATAAAACAAGCTGAGCCTCCTTGGTTAAACATTAAAAAGCTTCTTTGGGTAAGTGAGCTGCATTTATGATAATTAAAGACTACCTTTGCATGGGATGTTTTAAATGTCAATAACATGCATGCACAGAGAATACCAGGGAATGTTTTCACTAAGATAGTATGAAGTAACAACAGTGCAAAGTCATAAAGTATTTGGCTTATACCACAACTGCAGAAATAGGAGCGGATAGTAATATTGCCCTAATACAGCTCTAACACACCATTTTGTGTTATGTCTGCCATTATTATAAGATAGTCACTTCTATGCACATAGTTTTCTCCATATGGGTGCCAGACATTAGAATGTTGGTACTCAGAATATAAAAGTCATATTCTGGAGATGAAGATGGGTAAAGAGGTGAGAAATATAAGAATAGAGAGTAGTGCATGAACGCCAATTAAATTTTAAGAAATTGTTGAGAAGCTGATACTGAACAGAAATGCAACTGTGGGGAGATGAACATGAGAGACTGTGAACTCTGAGAAGCAAACTGAAGGTTTTGGAGGAGAGCGGGGCGAGAGGTTGGGTGAGCCTGGTGGTGGGCATTATGGAGGGCACATATTGAATGGAACACTGGGTGCGGTGCATAAACAATGTAGTCTGGAACACTGAAAAGAAAAAAAAAGAAAAGAAAAAAAAGAAATGCAACTGTGGCTGAGTAGAGATGGAAAGAAATAAGATTGTTTTAATGCATGTTGGACCAAGTTGTTCTAATATTTTTAGGGAAAAATCCTGAAAGGGTAATTAAGCAAGATGACCCTCTATTATTAATTTTCTTTGAGGCTATAAAATTGCTCTCTGATCACCAGATGTTTTCCAAAGGAAAATGTGTACCAAAATGGCAGTCACTTTGATTATTATTGGAGTGTCATTGCCATCATCCTCATCCTTATCATACTCATCATCACAATCACTATGCTTTCTGCTTGGACTATGCTGAGACACAAGAGGCATAGTCACAGAACGATGATCATGATTTCTTTTACTGAGTTGAAAAAGTCAATTCTTTTCCTCTTTTGCCCTTGATTCTAACAGTATTTGCCAAAGTAAACAAGCTCATTGATTTTGGATTTGGCTGCTCATATAATGCACCCAAGTTTTCCCCATCATCAGTCTGGATATTCTATTTCTCCTACTTATGAAACATTTAAAATCCCCTCTCCTATTTATATGTAGCTGCCTGAGAACACAAAGCTCCTTCTTACCTGTGTGGTAAAACTTCCCTGAAAATCCAAGGTTGAAGGTAAAATTTGCAACCTGAGTGCGCAGTAAATTTTGAGTCTCTAGTAATGCCTGAAATAAATAAGAAATTAACATGATTTTAGAAAAATAAATATGAAGCTTTGGGATGCCTCTTTTTCAAATGTGTATGCATGAGTGAAACAAAATAATATGGGCTTTCTTGCTTTTTGGGTTTTTGATGGATACTGTTATTTGCTATTCATATTTTGGGTATTATAATCGCTATTGTTATTTTTATTGAAGTTCACCAAATTACGAAGCAGTTAAGTCCAAAGCACATTGTAAGTTGCTGAAAGGCAATTCTCTAACCACATAGCACTGAAATCATTTTTCATTTCCATGTGAGACATTTCTTGATTTCAGATTATTACACTTTTTTTCCTCAGGGGAAATTTTTCAGAGTTGTTGAATGTAGCAAGTCTTGCATTTGTTGGTAAGGAATAGGAAGGTAACATTTGTTTGAGTTGCTATTTATTTAACTGTGCTATCTCCCCTATCATTTTTTAAAGGCTAATCATTGAATTTAAGGCTTGGGTTTTTACTACACAAACTAAAGAGAAATGAATAGTTTAAAGGGTGTTGATTGCAAATGTTGAGACATGAACAAGTCAAGCACAGATAGGAAATAGATAAACAATTACATAAAGAAAAATTTCCAACTGTGGCAAAATGTCCCGATTTTCTGTATTTGGAATTATTATTATTATTTTTTTAATTTTTAATTTTTTATAAACATATATTTTTATCCCCAGGGGTACAGGTTTTTGAATCGCCAGGTTTACACACTTCACAGCACTCACCATAGCACATACTCTCCCCAATGTCCATAATCCCACCCCCTTCTCCCAAACCCCCTCCCCCCAGCAACCCTCAGTTTGTTTTGTGAGATTAAGAGTCACTTATGGTTTGTCTCCCTCCCAATCCCATCTTGTTTCATTTAGGAGAAGAATAAATGGAATTATTTTTTTTATAATGCATCTAATTTTACATTAATTTCTTTTTTTTTTTTTTTGTTTTACATTTTTGGCAATCTCTTTTTTTTTTAATAATTTTTTATTTTTTATAAACATATATTTTTATCCCCAGGGGTACAGGTCTGTGAATCACCAGGTTTACACACTTCACAGCACTCACCAAAGCACATACCCTTCCCAATGTCCATAATCCCACCCCCTTCTCCCAAACCCCCTCCCCCCAGCAACCCTCAGTTTGTTTTGTGAGATTAAGAGTCACTTATGGTTTGTCTCCCTCCCAATCCCATCTTCCCTCGAGAAGAATACATTAATTTCTTATTTGTCAACAGGATAAGAACCGACAGATAGTAATCTTTGGATAAGACTTAGTCCAGTAAATTTTCTGCCAGTCCTTCAACTGCAATTATTCTTATGTAGCATAATTCAGAACTCTCAGATCCTTGGCTTTTTGGTTTACTTATTGACTCAGAAGGCATTTCCTGTTTTTAAATAGATATGTAAAGGGGACTTACTTTGTTCTGATGAAAATGAGAAACTCATTTCAAACTATTTTTGCTTACTGCAAACCATATGTTAAGGTGAGTATTTTTGCTTTTTGCTAACCATATGTTAAGGTGAATAAAGAGTCAGAAATTAAGACAATTTTTTTGAATATTAGTCACAGTGGCTATGCATTTGCTTTAAAAATTTGCAAAACTACTTACTCTCTCAGAATTAAGAGAACTCCTGCAAATTAGTTTAATTAAATAAAAGAAAAGAGAACAACGAGGATGTTGGTGACTATATAATCAGTGGATATCCAAGGTTACATTTAGTTATTTCATTGTAATCTTGGCCAATCTTACATATCATGAATTGAATAGAAAAAGGGAAAAAACAGATCGATTGGTTTAACTCAGTGGTATAAAATATATTTTTTAAAGTTCTCAAAAAGAACAAAGTAGGGGCGCCTGGGTGGCTCAGTGGGTTAAAGCCTCTGCCTTCGGCTCAGGTCATGGTCCCAGGGTCCTGGGATCGAGCACCCGCATCCAGCATCGGGCTCTCTGCTCAGCAGGGAGCCTGCTTCCCCCTCTCTCTCTGCCTGCCTCTCTGCCTACTTGTGATCTCTCTCTGTCAAGTAAATAAATAAAATCTTAAAAAAAAAAAAAAGAACAAAGTAAATATTAAAAAGAGGTTGGAGTTAAAAATAAAGTCGATTGGACCAGCTGGGCATATTGGTAACTCTGGTGGAATACAGTTTTAAATAGAAAACATCACACATCATTTTATCTTAGTTTGCCGCCCCCCCCACCCCGGTTTCTCATTTTATTTAATGAACAGTCCTTGGGACTCTATATCTTGAAAGAGTTCATTAAAAACATTTCTCCCTTCCCCAGTATTCCTTATCACTCCAACCCCCCTCCAACTCTCTAGCTCTGAGTTCTTGAAGTTATTGTTCTGCATTTATATCTCCACTATCCATTCTTAAATTTCCTAAATATGTATTGTAGTTGCATAGAGTGTTGGGTGTAACAAGCATAGTCCCTTTAACCTAGGACCTCAATGGGTAGAAAGGGAGAGAGATTTTAAATAGACAGTCAAACAAATGTGTAATTACAACTCATGGTAAGTTCTACAAAAGAAATCTAGGGCATGCTGTGAGAGACACAGTAAAGGATTTTAATTTATACTGAGGGTGTGGGCTTACACTTTTGATGTTTTCTTAGGGACAATCAAACATCAATCTGTTTTTTCCACAATCAACTTGCCACCACTTTAGAATTCTCTCATTGTCTTTTTCTTGGGCTTTTAAAACACTGTGGTCTGCTAACCTATTCCCACCTTTAAGTTTTACCTTCCTCTGCTCTGCCTTACAAATGCTAAAATTCTGCAAAAATGCTAACACCTGGCAAGACAAGCTCACAAAAGTGAGGACAGATGAATATTTTTCCACCAGTACTAATTAACTCTATGAAGAATTTGACAGACTCTTCCATTGTTGAAAGAAATAGAGTTCTCTAGTCATATTCTCCCAATATGTAATCTTGATTAATGTGGGAGTAAAAATGACAATTGCTGTAAGTAAAAACAAAACAAAATAAATGGATTAAAAAGCAAATCCTAAAAGCCTCCAATCCTGTCTACTTCAGTATAAAAAATGTTCTTTGATTTCCAAAATTCAGGGAAAGAAAATTTCCATGGTCTTACAATGATAAAAGAGAGACACAAATAATAATGAGTAACAAAAGAGGTCTAATTTTAAAAATAAAAATCAGAAATAAGGGTAAAAGAAGAAAGTATTAAACCACCAAAATTAAAAAAGAAATGTAGAAAAAAATAAAGAATAGAAATATAGGAAAATTTTCAGAAGAAATGTTAGACAAGAAAAAATACAAATATAAAATTATGAATAAATGAAATATAATGAAAAAGTTATTTTAGAAAAACTTGTTTATAAAGTAAAAGTAATATGTCTCAGAGATAAAAATCAAATTGTCAAACTTAGGAAATAGCATGTCTCTATAGATGTGCTTTTTTTATCTGACTATTTTGTGAGGAAGTTTGACTAACTTTTGAACATAAATGTAAAATGAAATATATTTAATGTTTGGACACTAAACCTCAGTTATTTCTTTAATAGTTCACATCATAAAAAATATAAACAGCTTTGAAGTTTTCCCTTGCATTATTTAGGAAGAACTTACTAAGTTACCTGATTAGATATTAAAGAGAATAAACATATATAACAAGAAAAATCAAAATTTGGGAGAAGGGGGTGGGATTATGGACATTGGGGAGGGTATGTGATTTGGTGAGTGCTGTGAAGTGTGTAAACCTGGTGATTCACAGACCTGTACCCCTGGGGATAAAAATATATGTTTATAAAAAATAAAAAAAAAAAAAAAAAAAAAAAAAAAATTCATTCTTTTAATAAATATCGCTTGCATTCATTTAATGTTCTCATAATGAGTTCCTTAGTATTTAATAAAGCAATTCCAACTTACCCTATTGCAAAATGTTAAAGAAATAGTTCTCAAGCTTTATTTTTCATAAAAATTTTTAAAAGAGACTGCTAATATTGTGGATTCTGGGGACCCACTTGAAGAGTTATTGATTTAGTGTTACATGATAGGGTCCAGTCCTGTGTATTTTATCATAGACCCCAGTCGGTTCTAAAAATGGTCAAAAGCAATTGTTTCCAAGTTACCCATAAGAAATGAATTGCCGGGGGCGCCTGGGTGGCTCAGTGGGTTAAAGCCTCTGCCTTGGGCTCGGGTCATGATCCCAGGGTCCTGGGATGGAGCCCCACATCAGGCTCTCTGCTCAGCAGGGAGCCTGCTTCCCCCTCCCCCTCTCCCTCTGCCTGCCTCTCTGTCTACTTGTGATCTCTATCTGTCAAATAAATAAAATCTTAAAAAAAAAAAAAAGAAAGAAATGAATTGCCAGAATGTTTATAAGATAACTTTCTCCAGACCCATGCTCTGGGAATTCTGAATTAGATTATAAAAAAATAGAACCTAGGAGATTAAGAGTCATTTATGGCTTGTCTTCCTCCCAATCCCATCTTGCTTCATTGATTCTTCTCCTACCCACTTAATCTCACAAAACAAACTGAGGGTTGCTGGGGAGAGGGGGGTTGGGAGAAGGGGTTGGGATTATGGACATTGGGGAGGGTATGTGCTATGGTGAGTGCTGTGAAGTGTGTAAACCTGGCGATTCACAGACCTGTACCCCTGGGGATAAAAATATATGTTTATAAAAAATAAAAAATTAAAAAAAAAAGAAAAGACAAAAGAAAAAAAATGGAACCTAGGAAACCGTAATTTTAGTATATGTGCTGCTGAATTTTTCTTGTAGCTTCAAATTGAAGATTAAAACCATCAAGGAACTTATGGAAATATTAAGTTAATGTATTATTTAGACTAATTTCAAATTATGTTGTGTAAGTCTTAATCCACTCTGATATTTAGGTAGTTTAATATATGGCTAACCCTTTCCCTAAATATACGTAATTTGTAAGGCATGACCATCTACATATATTGATATAGCCTTATACTTTTAAAATTTCAAACCAAATACATAAGTGTGATAGATTTTGTTCTTTTTTTTTTTTTAAGATTTTATTTTATTTGTTTGATAGACAGAGATTGCAAGTAGGCAGAGAGAGAGGGGGAAGCAGGCCCCTCACTGAGCAGGGAGCCCCATGTGGGGCTCGATTCCAGGACTCCAAGATCATGACCTGAGCTGAAGGCTGAGGCCCAACCCACTGAGCCACCCAGGCACCCCAGTTTTTGTTCTTTTTGTACAGTGTTTTTTTAAAATATATATATAGTAACTCATAAAAACAATATCTTATTTATGAGGTAGGAACCAGAAGAGGTTATCTTTATTCTTATTGTCCAAGTGGATAAAATTCTTTCATGGAAAGTTTAAATGGCCTATGTAGATAACACATGGAGAGGCCAAAATTGAGTATGTTTGCCTTAACACTTGGTCCAGCCTTAATAGCTTCAGGTCCCACTATAGTAAGTTTGTGTAGCCATCCAGGATGAAATGACTCAGGATTCCATGAACTTTTGGACACACTATTTATTGATGTACAAGTGAAGATGATTGAGGCTGATTGAGGGCGAAAGTATGAAGCTTTTGAAGTTCGCTTTTGGTAGTCTCTGCCTTCCTTCCCTTTAGAAGCAATCCACACTCCTTCAGAAACCTATTTATTCTCTCTCTCTTTTTTCTAAGGATTTTATTTATTTATTTGTTAAAGAGAGAGAGATAGAGAGAGAGTGAGAGTGAGCACACACACAAGCAGGGGGAGCTGCAGGCAGAGGGAGAAACAGGCTCCCTGCTGAGAAGGGAGCTGAGTACAGGACTCAAATCCAGGACCCTGGGATTATGACCTGAGCTAAAGGTAGACACTTAACCAACTGAGACACCCAGGCTTCCGTCTCCCTCTCTTTGTAAAAATAAAGCCTTACTGCCACTCAAAGAGGAAACTGTCTGATATAATTTACACATTGAAAAAAATTTTTCACACAAATACACAAAGTCTTCCACAGTGTTTCACACTGAAGTTTGTCTATGATTGTGGAATGAATGAGGTAACTAAGGAAGAATGAATGAATGTGTGTAATAATAATACTAAAGAAATCTGGGGGCCTTTTGTGGGGAGAAGGTTTTGGGGATCCTTCTGCTGAAATCATACTCAATTTGAAGAACAGCTTGCTGAGTAGAAAAACACCACTGCATTTCAGAGCAATTGCCCTCTTATCTCTCCACCCATCACTTAAGTGTTGCACTCCCAACTCCCAGTCTCACCGAAGTCTCCAGGAAACCAGTGATCTGAGACTTACCCTCTGGGCTCTCTTCCTCCTTGTGCCATTATTAATTCATCCATCCATTGAAACAATATTAACTGAACACCTGCTATGTTTCAGGCACTCTCTAGGTACTAAGGACACAGGAAAGAATGCTAATAATAATCGAGCCTTTACTGTGTGTTAGGTACTCTGAAAAACACTCGGTTTGAATTATCTCTTTAAATCTCCCTATGATCCCCTAACCAACCCTGTTTTACAAATAAGGACTAAAAGGCACAGAGAAACTAAATAAGCTACATAAGTTTATGGAGCTGAAGTTGGAAAATTCTGACAAACAAAACCAATAAACTTGTTCTTGTGGAACTTAGGTTCTGTTTAGGTGTACAGATGATACACATGGAAAATCAATCATAATTATTTAATTGCAAATTTTAATTAGTGGTGCAGAAATAGTGTTATAGTATATGCTATTCTTTTTTTTTTTTAAATATTTTATTTATTTATTTGACAGAGATCACAGTAGGCAGAGAGGCAGGCAGAGAGAGAGGGGGAAGCAGGCTCCCTGCTGAGCAGAAAGCCCGATGAGGGGCTTGATCCCAGGACACTGGGATCATGACCTGAGCCGAAGGCAGAGGCTTAACCCACTGAGCCACCCAGGCACCCCTAGTATATGCTATTCTTAAAACTAACACAGAGTCCCTACATTTCAACAGGATGGGCACCATGCTCTATACAGCCTTTCTGAAAAAGTGACAATTTAGTTGAGCCATGAAAAATACGAGGCCAGTCATGCCCAACTCAGCTCTGGAGGAGTGTGCTCTGGGCAAACAGGGTAGTAAGAACAAGGCCCAATGTCAGGAAAAGCCCTGGTATCTTACCACACTCTACTTCATCTCACATAAGACAGGATTTTTACATTCTAAATTGATTCCTTTGGCTACTTGCTGAGAAGGTATTGCAGGAAAACTGGAACAACCCCGGAAAGTCATTGAGGAGGCTTTTGCAGTAGATCCAATAAGCACAAAATAAAGGCATGGCTTCATACTAAGAGTACTGGGAATGGAAGGAAGGAAGGACGGACGGACGGACAGATGGATGGGAGTGTACTTGTTGCTGGGCTGCTGTGGGAAGTGAAGTGGAGTGTAATTTCATTAATGCTTCAGATTTCTGACATTCAGTGAGTTGGGGGGAGAGTTGGGAAAGGTTTTGAGGGAAAAATCAATACTGGCACTGCTACACTAAACATTCTCACAACAGGCTGGCTTGTTGTTGAAACTTCTAGAACACTCCTAACAGGAAAGACGGAGCTTAAAGTTCTAGAGCATCATTGCTTTTAAACCTTTGTTATCCATAATTGGAGGGCAAGCTTTAGGAACTAACTGCATAAGGAATGTATGTATTGGTAACGGGAATAGTCTCATAGCATAAGGAGTGATTTTTGCATACTGGAAGGTTAAACACTGATGCTAATTAAAATACTGGCAAAGAGAAGAGACAATTTGAAAGTTGGTTTGACCTTGTAAAATAATATTAACTCGTGTCACGTATGTGAAGAGTTTGCATTTTCTGCTTGATTATCAAAGAACACAATGAAGGTTATATAAATCATTAAATTTGAAATACATTTACAGTGCTGTAAATTTTATTTTATTGCATCAGCAAAACAGTCCATGTGACTTTGATTCCTTCCTGGGGGTGAATGGATTTTTTGTGTGTCCTAAAGTTTGTTACTTCAAAGTTTCCTGGGCAGCTTCGTGTTCACAGAATTCTAAACCATTCTTACTTCAGTTCATTCTGAAAGTATGTGAGATGAACTTTGACTTCTGCTTTCTGATTAGCAGTCTGGTATTCTTCCTGGGATCAGAAAATTTCCTTAAACAAGGTAAAATACTGCCCAGTTCTTATAAGTCCCAAATTTTCTTCAACTGTACTCTCATTTTCAGTCCATGTAGATCATCTCAAACAATGAGTGGTTTCTGTTCCCATGTTCTACCTAATTCACTGGAACTTTGAATTAAATATGTTTGAATCAAATATGAAGTATAAGGCCCTTCAGATAATTTATACATTTGTACAAATAGTTTTATACATTTATATATAAATTTTTAAAAGATTTTATTTATTTATTTGAGAGAGAGAGAGAGAGAGAGAGCATGAGTCGGGAGGAAGGGGAGGAGCAGAAGGAGAAGCATATTATCCCAGAACAGGGAGCCCAATGCAGGGCTCTACCCCAGCACCCTGGGATCATGGCCAGGGCCAAAGGTAGTCGCTTAGCCACCTGAGCTACCTAGGTACCCCACATTATGTATAAATTATACTTAAGTGATAAATTTATACATTTATTATTTGAACCACTGGCATTCTACTTTAAAAGTTTTTTCCTCCAAGCTTGGTCTTTAATTATATTCTTTAATTTACTTTTCCTGTAGGCTTTGCTCCAAGTCTCTATCATGGCCTACAAATTTTTTGAGTTATAAAAAGATAAAAATTTAACTTCAGAGTTCATGGTTTATTCATGGTTTTCTTTAAAGCCTTTTATGCTTTTAATGACTGTTTTCCCTAAGCTAAAGTATTTAAGTAGATGGTAGAGTGATATTGAGATAGAACTAGCTTATATTAGGACTTCTTTGGGGATGTGGGATGAAACTGGTCATTGTAAACTCAATGACTAAGAGATGGCTTCAGGAATAATCAGGAATGAGACAGCCGGAAGAAATGTACACATGTACGAACAACACAAGCAAAATAACAAAGTCAAACCTTCCTTGGGTGTGTGTGGGCAGAAAGTAGTTGATGATTAAACATATTTCCAGGGATTTTCACTTAAAGTCTGCACTGAATTGGTTTAAATTCTATGTGTGTTAGGTTGGAACTTTAAAATGTAACCTGAATCACTCTGCAGGATCCTGACTCCTATGCTGGGGAGCCAGCTTGATGGAAGTGCAGTGTACTGCTGTGGCGGCTCTAGAACACAGATAGAATCACCCTCTTCAGAGTTGCCTTGGGGTCTCTGGAGTGTGGGAGCTTGGGCATGGATTATTTTACCATATGAGGGGATAACCAGGGAAACAGGGTTCCCAATTACAGAGGAGTATTTTCCAAACCATGATCCATGGTTCACTAGGTCTGTGAAATTTAACAGTTCTATGAAAAATCATTCCATGTTCAAAATGTTTGGGTAACACTATATTATACCCCTCTTGGGAGGTTCTTAATTCAAACTAACATACTGAGTTTCCTCTTCAGCAGGAAAAAATTTGTATATGATTTACTTTAGCTTAGCTTTTTCTCTGAACTATTAGCCAGCACCACCCACTTCCATTTGCCCAAATCTGATACATATATTTTAGGGAAATTTTTTTTTTTTTAGGGAAAAATTTTAAGTGGATGGCTAATCCCTTAGAAGTAGAAGTATTTCCTGGATTCCTGCTTGGTATCCAATGCAAGTTGCAGGATAGAATAGTTGTGATTTTATATAAAATGTGATTCTCTGGTGCATTTTTATTTATTTTTCATTTTTTTAAGATTTCATTTATTTATTGGACAGGCAGAGATCACAAGTAGGCAGAGAGGCAAGCAGAGAGAGCAGGCTGTCTGCTGAGCAGAGAGCCTGATACGGGTCTTGATCCCAGGACCCTGGGATCATTACATTAAACATGTAATGTTTACATGTTTACAGTCATTACATTAAACATGTAATGACTTAGTTTTTTCTAAGTGATCTAAAGAAAGAAGTATTTTTAAGAAAGAAGTATTTTCCATTTCTACAGGATATCTCTAAAGAACTTCAGATCAGTTTTTTAATATTACAAAATTGTGGAAAAAAATTAGAAATAACAATTACACTTTTGATAAATATGATGTTACTTCTTGGAGCATCTTATTCTTATTTGAGAAATTATTAAAGACAAATCTCAAGTTGCTTCATTAACAAAAATACTTTTAATTAAAAAAATCTCTCAGTTCTCATTTTATTTTTAAGTCTTTTTTTTTTTAAGATTTTATTTATTTATTTGACAGACAGAGATCACAAGTAGGCAGAAAGTCAGGCAGAGAGAGAGGAGGGGAAGCAGGCTCCCCACTGAGCAGTCAGCCGGATGCAGGGCTCGAACCCAGGACCCTGGGATCATGACCTGAGCTGAAAACAGAGGCTTTAACCCACTTAGCCACCCAGGTGCCCTATTTTTTAAGTCTTAAAGAAATGAAAGTCTCCTTCATAAAGAAGCTATCTCCTTTATCAAGTTCAAATATTGACATTGTTTTTTAGGACTTCTGCTTCTGCTTTTGCTCATGGCTATAGTCTTCATTTCTCATTCCTTACCCTCTTTTCACTCCGTATGAGTCCAGGGTGGGCTTACAGCAATACTCATGCAACACAGGTACTCGATGATTGTTGGGTGATATTGTAATTGACTTTTCTAATTTCATCTCTAGAAATACTTCCTACTCACATACTAGTTAGGAATCTCTTCATTGCTGAGATATTCACTTAGTAGCTTTATTATATAATTAGTTGATTAAATATTGTGTTATAACAATTCCACAATGTTTCCTGAGTGCAAAAAAGTATACTTTCTATTTCCAGTTTTATACAACTCCCCTTTCTGTTGTCAATGCACCTTGGAAACACCGAACTCCATGTCGGATTTTTAGTGTTGAAGACAGACTTCAGAGATTCTTGGCATAGCTTTGGCAGCCATGTTGGTCCTATAATAATTCTCCTAAAAATGTCCTGAAACCATAGAAGGGGAATTCTGTAGATGGTAAGTATTCAGGACTTTTTTTTTTTTTTTAAAGATTTTATTTATTTATTTGACAGAGATCACGGGTAGGCAGAGAGGCAAGCAGAGAGAGAGGAGGAAGCGGGCTCCCCGCCGAGCAGAGAGCCCGATGCGGGACTCGATCCCAGGATCCCGGGATCATGACCTGAGCTGAAGGCAGAGGCTTTAACCCACTGAGCCACCCAGGCGCCCCAGTATTCAGGACTTTAATTTCAAATTTTATGTCCATCGCCCTTTTATTCAATATTAAAAAGAAAAGAAAATTGTCAATTTCCATCATTCTTGTCTCACAAGAACAAGAGATACATTACTGAGAGTACCTGAGGGTATCTGCAAGTTTTTATCTGCTTTTTCTTAGGAGAGGTATACTTCTTCCCTTCTTCTATGTGGTTTCAGTCATAATTTCTCTTTACCCTAAATATAAGTGGATATGAGGTTAAAGTCTCTATGACCTTTTCAGTGGCCAAGCTTTTAATTTCATTTAGACCAGACTTGAAATTATAAACCATACATTTTAACTTTACTGTAAAATAACTTCACTGTCTCTCTGTTAATAATTTAAAAGAATGAAAACTTCGCTATATTCATAGATTGAATTCTGTGAAACTATAGTTACCATCAGGACAGAGCAAGCAATAGTAAATAAGAAAGGTTGATAATGGTGAAAATAGTTGTGTGCAGTAATGATTCAACTGATATGCAACAATCGATTTGAACGAATTTAAGTCCTTGACTTTGTTGGGTACTGATGCATTGCATAACACATGTTATGCATGTTAGGATATGTGGCATGCTGATAAATATATGCTTTGTGTCCCACAATGAATATATCAGTTTTCTATCTGAATATAAAGGATATGTGTTAATAATTACATTTTGGAGTTAATAGATGAACAAACAGGCTATACCTAATAGCAAAATCATTATTATCAGTGTTTACTCTATTAATATGGTGCATAGTAACTTAACTGCTTATACTTTAAAAGTATCTTTGTATTAGAATATTGACATATTTGGATAAAAGGATAGGAGTGTCAAATTAAAAAATCAAGAACACTCCCTTGATGACTTGGAAAAAAAAAGTATTATTGATGATAGAATTGAAAATATAATGACTGCTTATTTTTAATTTAAACATTGTAACAGAATAAAGTCAGTATTTAACAAATATGAGTTTAACAGGTAAAATGAGAAAACTATAGTTGCAAATAAACACAATTACTTGTAGTTACCAAATTCACTGTAAGTAAACATCAAAAACTTTGTCACCATAAGGAACTAAATTCCAGCAAGCATTTACTGAGCCACTTCTACCTCCCAAGTAGTCTCCTAGGTCCTAGGCTCTGCTAATATATTGTGCACATTTTAAAATTATATATATACGTAAATATATTTATATAAATAAAATTATATAAATATGTTATGTATACATATTTGTAGCCTGCATGTGAAAATGTTTCTATGTTTAATTTTCATGCTACCTTACTTTATCTCAACAAATCTCCCTTTTTTTTTTAAATTTCATGATCAACTTTATATACATTTGAAAATTTTTCATATGATACATAGTTGAACATTTTGCAAACACATATTCAGATACACATATCTTTAAATGTGTCTCATAAAAATAATTTCCAAAGTCTAAATATCAAGTCATGAGTCAATGCATATATATTTGAAGCATCAAAGCTTATTTGTTTTTTAAGCTCAGGTGCAATAGAATCTTCTCATTACACAGCTAAGAATGTAGAGATACATCTATGTATCTATAAATTTTTAGGTTTTATTGTAAATATGAAGACTTATGTCATTATCTATACAGAACCTTGATTTGGTTATAGAAATCATTACCAAAAATATTAAAACTTATGCTATAGGTAGTATTTCAAGGTGGGCTTTTCCTGTACTTAGTAGGCAAATCATTTCCTAACAAATCTATCCCTCTGACAAAGACTTAAGGGTTTCAAAAATAAAATAAAAAGCTCTTGTGAGATTTAGCTGCCACCTCCTCAAGCTCAATTCTATTTAAAGCCTAATTATAATTCACATTCATAACAAAACAGGTTTGACATCATCTGATAGTCTACCAACTCTTCTTTCCTTTAGATGAGGGAAACTAGTGAGATACTCATGAAGGAGAACAACAAAATAAAAATGTATTAATGGTAACTTTTTCCAGAACAGTTGTCATTTCCCAATGAAAGAAGGCAATATTCAAAATATTTTCTATGTAAATTTTATCCTATAGAGTTCTGTGGCTGTCCTTATACACATTTCATGTATTTTTAATGATTTTGCTGTAATTTTCAGATTCTCAAATAAATGAAATATGTTACTTTATTTACTCATTCAAAAAATATTTGAGGGGCACCTGGGTGGCTCAGTGGGTTAAAGCCTCTGCCTTCGACTCAGGTCATGATCTCAGGGTCCTGGGATCGAGCTCCGCATCGGGTTCTCTGCTCAGTGGGGAGCCTGCTTCCCTTCCTCTCTCTCTGCCTGCCTTTCTGCCTGCTTGTGACCTCTGTCTGTCAAATAAATAAATAAAAATTAAAAAAATATATTTGAGTAGCCAATATATTCCAGCTATTCTATGTATTAAAGAATCAGCTTAGCTTTGAGCAAACCAAAGTACTTTCTCTAGGAGTATATCTTCACATGGGTAAAACATACAGTAAACAAATAACATAATGATACAATAAGAAGAGCATATTGGCAAGCCACTGGAGAGTTTTAAGCAGAAGATATAGTGCTCATCATACTTTGAATCTTTGGCCAATGCATGAAGAGTTGGCCAAGTAAAGGGAAGACAAAGATGGAAGAGGGATGAAAGCATTTAGAAGAGAGAGAAAAACTACCCTCATTGAGAAAGGAGTATCTTGGAGTGGATGGTGAAATAGGAGGAAAAGGGTCAGGTTTGGATTGTAGTTTGAAGATAAAGGTTCTGGGACTCTATCAAATGATGAATTGAATGCAAGTTGTGAAAGAATTGGACACAGAGTTTAATGACTCGTGGATTTGTTCAGATTTGGGCTATTAGATGAACATTGAAAATTAGCAGTTATTCTCCAAAAGTGAAGTATCTCCTCAAAATTCCCAGAGTATCATTTACCCAGTATCATTCAACTCTCAGAGTAGGTAGGCTTCACCTATATAAAGTGGGTGTCCCTGACCCACTAAAATTTTTGGCCCAAACAATATATTTTCTTGCTGGGTTTTCATGAGAGTTCAAGAAGTGTGGAATGATGGTAAGTTTTTTCAAATACTTTAGAGGGGAAAAAATTATGGAACAAATTATTGGGTAAAAATACTGCTCTAACAATTTTTATTTTTTTTAATTTTTAAAAAGGATTTTATTTATTCATTTGACAGAGAGAGATACATGTTTATTTATTTGACAGGGAGAGACACAACGAGAGAGGGAAGCCAAGCAGGGGGAATGGAAGAGGGAGAAGCAGGCTTCCTGCAGAGCAGGGAGAGCAATGCAGGTCTTTATCCCAGGACCCTGGGATCATGACCTGAGCTGAAAGCAGAGGCTTTAGGACTGAGCCACCCAGGCACCCCATGCTCTAACAATTCTTAATTTAAGAACTCTATTATATATGTGTTAAATGCAAAGGAAATGTAACGGAGAAACAACTATCTAACTCTGCTGAAGGAATATGAAACATAGGGAATAAAGAGCATATCATTACCAATCTTTTTATGTAAACATTATGGTCCATATATTAGATATTATAAAGAATTTATGCTTTTAGCCCATTCACTGAATGTTGAAATAAAACTCCTAATTATTATTTCACTAACTATGGATCATTTAGCATTATAAAATAACTTACCAAACATTAGAATTTGTTGAAACAAAGTCTTCCTGCTTCTGTAAATGAAATATAGTAGCTCTTTAAAATATGTTCTTAAGGAATCTCCTTCCCAGAAGATATTTAATCAGCTACAGGGAAGTTTCATTTTATTAACTGAGTCTGGTTTGACATTGCAAATATCTCTCACCTTGGGTCACATATGAGATAAAGTCTCTAAAAAAATATCTTACTCTTACATTCTGCATTGTTTTACATTAATCTCTAGAATTACCTTTAGAGATTTTTGTCATCTTTATTCTTCCTAATTGCTGCATCTATTAAGCAAGGCAGATATTTTTCTACATTTCTTTGTTAATTACTAACATATCCCACATTTACATAAAACATTTTTGGGGGCCTTTTCTGTGGTAACATTTCATGGCTAATAGGAAGCAATTTGCTTTCCTTTATTAAGTGCATTAAAACTTCATGCCCTAGACATCATTGACGGTAAACATTTGATTCTGCTCAAATTTAATGCACGGAGGCATTTGGCTGTACCATATTAGGTTTATTTATGTGCTGTGTTCTGCATTGTTAGCTGCTAATGAGACTTCAACTCTTATTGCTCTAAGGCCTGAACACTAACCTCATTTTAATGAGTTCATTATTTGCTGTCTTCTGAAAGGAAGACAACAAATTTTCCTTTTAATTAAAGGTCAAAACACCTCTGGTGAAGGAAAAGGAAGAGGTTATCAAGCCCTGGGATAAGATGAGAGATAGCTCTTTCAGATTTCTAAGTTAAACAGAGCTAGTGTAGGCTGGGGTAGGCGGTGGTTTCCCAAGAATATAGACAGTCAATCAATCTCAGGAGACCAAGGCGCATCTAAATTTAAGACAAATGAGAACACTACAGCATGATAGCTAATGTGCCTAAGACTTTGTAAAAAATGAAAGTCAGCCAAAGTAATTAAAGAGGCTTTACTCCTAACCAAAAGGGCCACGTGGATCAATACAGCTGCAGGAGCAAGAGTCGTCTTTCGCATGACCAATGAGTTACAGAGTCCAGAGAACACATGCCATATTAATTGAGCCAAGAAAAACTAATCTCAACTATTTTATCACAGAAAGTGAAGCAAAGGCAACTCAATATTTTAGGGGATACGTTGACCTAGTATGAGGTAAAAAGAATATGTATATTCAGAGGAGACTTGGTGCTAAAGTGAAATTCCTGGGGATGTCAGCTGTTGCTTGCATTTGCAGGCAAAGCATATCTCTAACCATGGGAGAAAGGTGAACCTAAGTGATGTATAGTTCTGTCACAGCAGATACTATGAACAACTTGCTACTTACATAAATTTTAGTATAAACGGAACCAAGACATTTGAACATAATTAAATGGAACATTTGTATTTAACAAATAGTGTGGTTACATTAAAATCCAAAATATTTTTATTTTGCCCTGATGACATAGACATTTCACACATGAGTCATTTTGTCTTGTGTATTGCTCCTTAAAGTTTAAATGTTTAATAACTTATTAATATTTACTTATTCTTAAGATTTTATTTATTTTTTTGAGAGAGACAGAGAGAACACGAGCAGAGGGAAAGGCAGTGGGAAGGAGTCTGACGATGACGATGATGACGCAGGGTTGGATTCAGGACCCTGAGGTCACCACCTGTGCTCAAGTCAAACTCCTAACCAACTGAGCCACAAGGTAGCTCTATACTGGCATTTAAACATATACCTTCAATAGCTTTATGTGTAAAATCTCTGTACCTTTTTATATTTCTAGCATTGTTCCTAGTGTAGAGCATATGATAAATATTTCAGTAACATTTTCTCATTTAGAGTATTTTTAGATTTACAGAAAATTTGCGATAGTGCAGAGTTTCCACATACCAGTACCACAATATCTTATGTTACTGTGGTACATCTGTCACAATTCATGAGCCAGTACTCATACACTGTCATTAACTAAAGTCCATACTATATTCACATTTTTCTCAGTTTTCCACTAATTTTCTTTTTTCATTCTGGATCTCATCAAGAAACCACATTACATCTAATTGGTTATCTCCTTAGGCTCCTCTTGATTTGAGATTCATACCTTTTTTTCAGAGCAGTTTCAGGTTTACAGGAAAAATTAGGAAGCACAGAGTTACCATATAACCCCTCTTCTCCATATCCACAGATCCCCCATTTGTTACAACTGATGAATAAATACTGACATATTATTATTAACCGAAGTCTATTGTTGATAGTGGTGTTTGCTCCTTTCGTAGTAAAGTCTATGGGTTTTGAGAAAAATAGAATGCCATATAACCACCATTACAATTTCATGTAGAATAGTTTCACTGCCTTAAAAATTCCATACACTCCACTTATTCATTCTTTCCCTCTCCTTCTGGCAACCACTAAGTTTTTACTGTTGCTATAGTTTTGTTCTTTAAGGATGCTATTTAGTTGGACTTACACAGTATGTAGCTCTTTGCATTGGCTTCTCTCCCTTAAGATTCCTCTATGGGTTTTGTGAGAGAGAGTGTGTGTGTGTGTGAGTGTGTGTGTCTTGATAGCTCATTTGTTTTTGATGCTGAGTACTATTTATTAAAAGGAGAAAGCAGGCCCCAAATGGAGTCACTTGTGCTATATATCATGTCAGCAAACCAAGACTTAATACCTAACCTAACTGCAGCTTGAATGTCTCCCAGGAATGTAACTTTAACCAGCCAACCTGGAACTACCTGGTCAGCACTCCTGAGGTAATCCTTTTGATAGACCCTCTTTTGTTTCTCATAGGAGAACAAACCACCTTGCCTAAAACTTTGCATCCTTTGCTCATAACTGCCTTTTACTACCCCCTTTCCACCCTTAAAAACCTTTGCTTTTTTTTTTTTTTTTTCCGCTTAATGGAGCTCTTCCTGTTGCTAGATGGGATGGTGCCCAATTCATAAATTATTGAATAAAGCAACTTTGATCTTTAAATTTATTTGGTTGAATTTTTGTTGTTTCATATATTCTAACATCTGGATATACAATGGTTTATTCATTGACTTATTAAAAAGCATCTTGGTTACTTCCAAGTTTTGACAAATATGAATAAAGGTGCTATAAAATTCATGCTCAGGTTTTTATGTAGATATAAGTTTTTGACTCATTAGAGTAGACACCAAAGAGCACAATTCCTGAATTTTATGGTACAAGTATGTTTACTTCCATAAAGAGCCACTAAACAGGCTCCCAGACTGACTGTACTGTTTTGCATTCCCATCAGAAATGAATTTGAATTCCTGTTTTTCCACATAGTCCCCAGCATTTGGTGTTGTTATTGTTTTGGCTTTGGGCGTTCTACTAGATCTGTAGTGGTATCTCATTGTTTAAATTTGCAATTCCCTAATGACATATGATGTTGAGCATCTTTTGATTTGCTATTTCCATCTGTTTATCTTCTTTGGTGAGTTATCTGTTCCAATCTTTTGCCCACTTTTTAATTGGATTGCCTGTTTTCTTATTACTGAGTTTTAAACATTTTTTGTGTATTTGATGCAAATCCTTTATCAGATACGTGTTTTATAAATATTTTCTCTCAGTCAGGCTTGTTTCTTCATTTTCTTAACAGTGCTTAGCATTAATTAAATAATACTTACTAAATTTTTCTTTCATGGCTCATGCTTGGAGTAAAATTTATTTGGTAAATGAATTTATACAAAAAGATCAGTTTTTACTGAGCATCTTTTATGTACATAGCACTGCAATATGGACAAGAGTAAAATGAGGTGGGAAGGAAACAATATAGGAAACATTTCTTTAAGGAGCTTAAAATACTGTATTGTTTTTTTAAGAAAAAATCTGTATAATTTCTCTTAACTCTATTTTATGTTTTTACTAAATGTGTTTGAATAAAATCAAAGATGGTCAATTGTATACTTGGGAGTTATCCTATAAATATTAGTATAGATTAGCCTCAAACCAAAAATATCCAGCTAACAGAGAGAATAAAATTGGTTTTAAAAATTTCTCTTTGACAATTTCTTCCCTTTGGCTTTTGCCCAATGCACAGAGGGGAAAATCAAGATTTGAAAAAGAATAAAAAAATGAACTTGTTTCAAAATATTTTTAATTTGAGAAACAGATTATCCTACTGTGCCATGAATAATGTCTTTTGAGCATTCCGTAATTTTCAAAAGGCTGTCATATAGTATTTCACTTAAGCTTCAAAATAATTCTAGGTGCTTTTATCTTTATTTCACAGAGAAATAAAGTGGAAAAGAAAGTGGTGTAGCTCGATCAGGCTCTAAAATCTAAATTTTATTATTTCAAATCTGTTGTTCCTCAGTTTCTACAGGAATTCATCAGCTATTGTAGTATGGGTGGCAGCGTCTACTGACTGATAGCTGAACTGGGACTACTTTAGCTGAGCTATGTATATAGTTAAAGAAAATACCCTCTTGGGGCTCCTGGGAGGCTCAGTGGGTTAAAGCCTCTACCTTCGGCTCAGGTCATGGTCTCAGGGTCTTGGGATCGAGTCCCACATGGGCTCTTTGCTCAGCGGGGAGCCTGCTTCCTCCTCTCTCTCTGCCTGCCTCTCTGCTTACTTGTGATCTGTCAAGTAAATAAATAAAATCTTTAAAAAAAAAAACAACCCACTTCAGTTCCAGAATTTAATGTTCCAAGGAAGGAGTTAAAACTCACATAAATGAAATAGTATTAAATAATATTTAGTAGTATTTAAAAACCAATGCTATATAGATAGTGAGTGCTTGGAATTTCAATTAGAAATTTATAGAAATCAAATTTACTAGAAATCAAATAGTGAAAAGAGACTCACAGTGCAAAGTATCCATGTTTTTTAGTAATTTTAGCTGAGTTATATTTTGTAACCCTTCGGTTCATTATTTTTATTTGTATGCTAGGATTCTAGAAGTATTCGAATTAGGAACACAGGTGTGCACTATTAAACTGGACCCAATTTAAAAAGTTTAGGACTCATTTATTTTGACAATAACATGAATTAGTAACATGAAGTATTTCTTCATGAGTTTTTAATTATCTGATAGGAATAAAATAAGTAACAAACTTATTTGGGTGTTTCTTTGCCCTCTAACCTTAACATTATTGTTTCTGTTATAAATGAGACTCGTTTTAGATGTGGTGGCGAGTAAACGGAGGAATAAGACAGAGAAAGTAGCTCTCTCAGAATTAATTCCAACTTGGTATGATACCTTCCAAAGGTCACATATTCTGCTGCTTTTTATACTGTTTTTGTTGGAAAAAAAATGTGTTCTTCACATCTTTTTGACAGAGAAATTTAAGATAATTTAAAAAACTATATTTGTGTTGCAATTTTCAAAAACCAAGTGATGAAGGCAACTGTCTGTATATGTTTGTATTAATCTTGAAGCCTGTGCACGCATAAACTCTTCTGTTAAGTAGTTCTGTAATTATTTAAAGTTGCATCTGGGGCCTCCTGGGTGGCTCAGTCAGTTAAGTGTTTGACTCTTGATTTTGGCTCAGGTCATGATCTCAGGGTTATGAGATCGAGCCCCTGATGGGCTCCACACTGGGACTGAAGTCTGCTTAAGATTTTCTCTCTCTCTCTCTCCTCTCCCTCTGTTTCTACTTCCCCCCTCCCTCTTTTTCCCCTCTGTCTAAAACAAAACAAAACAAAACAAACAAACCAAAAAACTTGTCCTTAATGTGAACCCCTTAAAGACATAAATTCCCTAATTTTGGTTATACCACCTCAATTCAGGATTTAAAGATTATTAATTCTGTTTTTATTCATGTTTCATAAGTGGTCAACTATATTCCTTATCTTCTCTTCTATGGACACTATCTACTGGCAATTCTTAAATAAATTGTTTAAAATATGATCCTACATCTATCCCATTTTTGAAAGCCATATTTGACCCTGCTATTTGGTCCAGTAATCTGTGCTAATCTGTTAAGATACCTTGGTACAATCTCAGAAAGAATGTGTTGACTTTTTTGATATAGTGTTCTACCTGTTAAAAATCATATTCTTATTCCCAGTCCATAAAAGTTGTATTGGTAGAGTACTTAGTATATATTTGAAACCACTCCATAATCTTAGCAGGAATCAAAAGAAATAAATTAATTGTTCCTACATCTAAAATAAGTAATTTTTCTTTTGAACAAACACAATGAAACTCTATAAAAGGCAGTGTAGAATGGTATAGGAGGAGCCAGTTGCTGCAAATGCTTAATGAATCCAAATTAAGGAAAACAGTGGAAAGGTAATGTCGATCAGGGAACATTTCAGTAAGTAAACAATTAAACAGATTTTGAAGAAAGTGTAATTATTTGACTTAGTGTTAAAAAAAGAAAAAATAATTCTGGGAAATGTGAGAGAGAAAATATGCAAAGATGAACTATTTACTATCATTTTTTAAAGAAATTTTATTACTCTTCTCTTTTCTGATTTTGGAGAAAATCAGGTTATGCTAAATAACATTCTACAATCTGGCTGTAAAAATATACAGTTTCACATTTTCCCATTACATGACATACTGTCAGATTTCTTCAACCTCTTTGGGGATGTGTCTAAGTGGGTTCTACATATATAGTAACTTTCTATTAGCTGACATTTTCTCAAATACACTGATCGATCACAAATAGAGAATATTAGGGCCTCAAAGGGACTGAAACATGTTAAAGTCAATTCTAAAAAACCAGGAAAATATTTTTTATTTTAGAGTATTTTTACTCATCAAAAATTAATTTTGAGTACTCATGAACAGGCAAATATGCTAGAAGCTGCTAGAGATTTTTAAAGAATGTGTAAAATATAGTGTCTATCCTCGAGGGTAATCAATATGAAGGTAAACATTTATTTGAGCATTTATAATAATATGCAGAAAAGGTGTCCTGAGTATTTTATCAGCAAAGTGCAATAAAAGTTTAAAAGGAGCTTGGCATCATTGTCTTTTACCAGTCAACAGACAGAATGAGTGGACTGAAGGGTGCTAAAAAAACAGGTGGGGCAGAGAGTTCTATGAGTCATGCAGAAGGTTTTACTTCATAATGATTTTTTTAAAGAAAAATAAAATTTTAATTAAGAAATAAAAATAAAAAATCTTTAATGTTTAGAATAATCTGGCATTGTGAACAGATCAGTCCTGGCTGTTTTGGAGGGTTTGGGCATGACACAGGGGTAACCAGCACAAAAGAAGTTATTAAAATAATATCTACTTGGACTCTAAGAGCTTAGATGGTGGTAGCAATGAATAGAAAGGCAGAGACAAATCAGAGCACCTCATAGAAAAAGAAAATGTAGGATTTGTCAATTCACTTATATGTCAAGAAATAGAGAGGAAATAGAGAAAGCTTAAGCCTAAGTGTCTGAGAATAACCAGAACCCATTGACAGAAAGAATAATGAAGTTAAAGGAAAGTACTAGTGTAGAAGGTGCATCAATGAAGAGTCAATATTACATATTTTAATTGAATTAAAATCACCTAAAAATGAATTAAATATATTCTTGCATAAACGCACACATATGTTTCAAATATATCCTTTTATAAAAGAACAGAAAAAAAAACAGTTATAACTAAGCTTAAAACATTATTTCAAAGTTATATTAATTCCTACTAATTTGTATGTCAATTGCAGAAGTAAATTGGTGTTACTTTTAAAATAAAAATCCATTTCCATTTGTAATGGTAATTGTTTTGATGATCTAGATCTGTGTCCTTACCACTACCAGCAAATATTTTGAGAATGAATTCTTAATACATGAATATTTAGTTTTATAAATTATATACTTGCATCTCTGTAATAATGTGTATGCTTTATAAAATATGCAAAATGGAAGCAAGCAAATGGAATAAACACTATTTTAAATATTTTATTCCACTTATTAAAAGCATAGCCCTTTGTTGGTGCTAACAAAAATTATAATGTCTTGACCTAAAGGCATGTGACTGACTAGGTCAGATTAGTCATTTTTTGAAATCGGTAGTGTGAGTTGACTGACAATGCATGCACTAAGGAAGTGGGAGAAATGTTCCTGTGCCCATTTTATTTCCTGCTGCTCATTTCTGTTTGAGTTATCAGTATTATGTTTCATAGTCAGTCTCTTCATAGGAAGAGTTTTCAAATACTAATTTTATCTGTGAAGGTTAATTTAGTAAAAACAGAGCAAAAATCTGTAAATGTCTTTATGATGTTTCATAAACTCCAATATGTAGCAAGAGAATGGAACTGAAGAAAACAGCAAGACACTACTGTTAGCCTGTTCACCGCGACCCACCCATTTCTCCCCAAGGACACAGTGCATATGGTCTGAGAGAAGAGGCTGTCTGAGATTCAGCCTAGTGGAGCATGGGGGTTCATCTTTACCAAGTAATAATCTTAGGGCAATATCTTTCTTACTTTTAGATGAATATTAATCAACATCCTAATACTACCCCCCCCATCTAAATGCATTGCTTTGTCTTTTATTCATGTTGGAGTAGTGCTTGTTAAAACTTCCTGCAGGAGCCAATGCCACATTATAGTTAAGAGCTCAGGGTCTGAAGTCAATGTGCATGGGTTCAAAAGTGAACATTACCACTGAACCTCTTGCCTTCTGTTTCTTAACTCCCTCATCTGTAAAATGGGGATGTGAAATACTTTGTAGACCTGTTGGGAGGAATAATTAAAGTAAGATATAAGGCTCCGGAATGTGAAAAATGTGTAATGTGTGGTATGTAATAAGTCTTCAGTAACTATAAACTATTGTTGCTGTTGTTATATGGCAACAAAGAATCAGGTTCAGGTTACAGAAGGTATTATTACATTAGCTCCACAAAGCATATGCACATATATACTTGAGTTATTTGGCTTTACCTCAAACCCCCTTGCTTTTTGTCAGTCTTTAATATATCTTTGAAGGTGTGGGGGCCCCGTGTCAGTTCCTTTTATGATATATTAGCAGACTCCTTCTCTTCTAGAACATTAATTTTTATCATGTATTATAATATATTAGAAGTATTTAATAAATAGAATAGACTAAAAATAATCTGATGAAGTTATTATTTAAAAACCAAGCAAATGTGGCCTAATCTTTTTCTTGGAAAGAAACTCTTGGTTAAGGGATTCAGTATAATTTGCATTTCAAATGTAATGAGAATTATGTTGCCTCGTTTCATGTAATTATTTATTTTGAATAGCTTGTACTTGGCTAGCAATGATTTTCTTGTTTTTCTCATGAGAAAACAGGGTCCTTGGTTTGTCGAAGCAATACTGATAGTTCAGGCACTTACTTCAAGACACCCAATCAAACCAAAAGCCAACCCCCACCACACTAATAATGCAGCCTCTCCAACTTTCACTCAATATCCCCTAACTTGCTCTACATTTTCTTTATTTTCCCTGATTTAACACTTTCAAAATAACATGTAATTTATTTATTCATTTTATATGTTAACTGTCTTCCCCCCTTCCTGGCCCCACACACGCTCACATGAGAGTAGAGAATCTTTCTTGCTTTGTACTTTAATGTATTCCATGAAGCTAAAACAGTACCTGGAACATAGAGTCCTCAATAAATATACACAGAATGAATGATGGTGGTGTTTGGAACTGATGGAAATCAATTCCAGGGAGCTAGGTGTTCAAATTTTATAGCCCCAGGGTGAAGACATTTCCAGTGCAGCCGCAATTACCGACAGTTGACTGAGATGAATAGGGAATCATGTTCAAATATACACTATGTTTCCCTTAGTTACGGAGCCATTTTATATGGCTGGATATTTGAGCCTGTTGGGTTAGATAATCAGATGATGCAACAATAAAATTGCAACTTGAAGAACACTTTGATCTTGTAAAAAAAAAAAAAAAAACCCTAGAGTTAAAAAAAAGAAAAAGTTAATGGCTTTCATTTTTCCCATTAATTAATCAGTAAGGTGGAACTAACCAGGTATTCATGACTAACTAACCAGAAAATGCCAAGCTAAATGGAGAAAACTATAAAAATCTCCATGGATTTCTTGAGCAGCAGCAGAAAAATCTCTGAATAAATTATCTGCTTTTCTTGGAATAGGTCACTTTGAGAAGTCTCTGAAAGTCTGTCTGATTTGTAACTATTACAGATCATTGAAGTGGTACCAGAAGTATAAATTTAAAGACTAAAATGTGTGCTGAACTGACTGTTCTAATTTACACAGTTCTGCTTCTAGAATCTCAAAGAAGCATTTAAGTTATTGTTTCTAATTTTTTCTAATTTCATCTAAACTGGCCAGGAAGTTACATAGTTATGAATTGTCTAACAATATAATCAGATGAAGTCAAGGCTGTCTCATTACTGTTAAAGGAACTGTGAACATGGAATCAGTACATAAAACATTTACAAAGATATGTTGACATATATTTTAATTTAAATTGAGATTGGATTCACCATAATCTATACTGATTCATTTCTACTAAACTGATACCTCTGCTATTTTAACTCAGCAGTAATTAAAGATGAAAGTATTTTGACATCTCTTTTAGGTAAGGCTGAAATTCTGACTTTGAAATACAATGTTAATTTGAATAAGCATCTACATTAGACACATGAGTGCAGTCATTTTGCTTTTCCCAGTGCATTTCTTCTAGGCCACAAAATATGATCAGAGACTAAATGTTAAGTGATCCTAACATTACTGTGTGAATTTTATTTGAATTCTCCAAACTTGTCTTCCTATCATTTTAATTGGAATGCTTTTGTTTTTATTTCTTTCCTATATTGTGTTTGATTTTTACAAATATCTTAAAATTTTTCTATGATAACAGTATTTTATAATCTCTTTTCTTACAGTGCAAAAAACTTCTGGTTTCTTGATGCATTACAATGATAATGAATTAAAGATTTAAAGTAGAAACTTGGGTTGTTTATTGACAGAATGAGCTTTCTGAACTTTGTTTTTCCTACCCTTTGTTTTTCCTACCCTTAGAAAACTTCGTTTTCTATTCCTAGGAATAGAAAACTTACCTAGAAAAATTAATAAGATATACATTAGATAAATCATAAAAATATGCCTTATGCTTATAATTTTTTATGTATGAAAGAGTAGAAAACAAGAATAATCATAAGATTGCTTAAATTCCCATAGGAATTTCATTTTATGTGGAGGTTGGGATTCAGGTTTTGGATTCCTCATTTTTCTACTATGCTATACTACTATTGTATGCGTTTAATTCCAAAGTGTCCTGTCAGAGAACACTTTTTTATGATAAGAACATATTTACCTAATAGTAACAATAAGAAACATTCTGAGGACTGAAACTTTATCTGTCATCTCTCTTTCTAAAGTCCCTTTCTCAGTGTTCTGGAAGTACTTGTTTTCTGTAGCAAGTCTGCCTGTTTACCCCAACCCAGTCACCTGGTACCTGTCAGAAAGGTGATCAGCCCAGAATTGAATAAACTTCCCTCGTTTTATTAGGACAAACTCCCTAGGTTATGCAAACAAGGCCAATATTAAAAATCCAATTTTTATTCAGTGTGCATCCCTCCACTAGTTAAACTGAGAACTCAAATTACTTGCCAATGTGAATCTCTTCATTTGGGTTAAATTAGAAAATGGCCCTGGAGAATTCCTTTCATGTGTACATAGGTGGCCTCACAGACCAAAATGGGAAAGAAAAAAAAAGAAAAGTCACATTTAAAAGAAATAACTACTTGTTTTTACTTCAGTGCGTTCCTAAAAATCAATGATGCTGCAATGTGTTCTGCCGAACAGACGCTTCAGGTATCCACAAAGTGTTTACCTGATTGGGCCATGCTTTACTTGGTTAAATATAGGGACCCCAGAGGCAGTTCTGTATACCTTTTTCATTTCTTCACTTTCCCCTATTATCCAGGCTGATGGTATGACTTGTTGGTAGCAAATATGCTTTACTTTCCAGTTTCTGAGCTTTTGATTATGTGAGGTACTTTTCACTTCCACCATAGCTCTATTACAAAAACTTTTCTTTCGCCAGATTCACTTGTAAATGCAAACCCTCCATGATGCTTTTCCTGATTCCCCATTAGGAGATAGGTTCTTTTTCCACACTATTTTTTTTTCCTTTCCCTATCTAGCTTATTTCAGCATCAATATAGATGAAGGAGAGAAAATGAGAAACAAAAGTGGAGATGCACCCTCCAAGTTCCTAAAGGAAAAACACACCTGTCAAATAGATGATAATATTATAAAAAATTTATAAAATCAGCTCTTAAAAGTATGAAACATATTACTATTCGGATTGTTCGGTGTCACATTTTTTTTAGTAAGGTAGAAAATAATGTCTACTTCCATGTACAAGGAACCTGAATATATAAACATCACATTACATCTGAGGAAAGCTGTGTCTACAAATTTAATCTCATATGATCGTTTTTGTGGGTCTGTTCCTAACTTCCTGCATGATAGCAAGGACTCAGGGAGAAGAAAATGATTCTTATTTACCGTCATATTTCTTATATAAACAAACACAATACTTTATCCATAGTCCAGACCCAGCAGGTATTGCATTGAATTAATTGATTCAAATACTCCATTAGTTTTCTTAATATTCCCAGAGAGAAATATGACTCATTACGAAAGAATTATGTAAGTGATGTTCTTTTTCACCCACTCCAACCATCAAAGTTCTGATTTTAATAGAGGAGTAATATCTCCCTGGTTCTTGGGGTTTTAAACTTGCATCTTTTGAAGAGGATTAAAGGATTTGTTGGAAATGGCACTCTATATTGGAAATTATATGTGGTCTATGATACGTAGGCATCTACAATAAGTTATGATAGTCCTTTCTGGTTTTCCTCCGCTGGTGATAACTTAAGTAGTGTGGCTAATGGAATCGTTCTGCTTTGGACTGGATTTCTGTACTTAGAGAACCTGGGGATTAATCATTTCCACCAGCAGCCTTTATCCCTTGCCTGCTTTCCTATCATGTCCTCTAGTCTCAAAATTCTTCCACCTATCCACAAAACAGTGTTTGCTTTGCTAAATGCAAGAATGGCTGCTTCACACTGAAACTTTCTCCATTTCTAAAGTGAACATCCTGTGTCTACAGCCTCTTCGAGAGATCAGCTTTTTCTTGCATGCTGTGGTTATGAGAAAGGCTTTTTAAAAACTGTTTTAATGGAAAGAATCACTTCCAGCTTAGAATCTAAGTTGAAAATGGATTCCCCAAAGTGCGGAGACCTGGAGGTCATAGCTCCTGTTGTGCAACTCCATTAACCATTCCCTGGATAGCAGATACTCTGGAGGAGCACATACCTCACCTCCCCCCACCCCATGAAGGCCTTAGGGAAACATTGTTTCTAAAAGAAAACAGGTTCTGGGCAAGAATTAAAAGCAGTCTCATAACCTAAGTGCAAGAATTCAGGCTTTTAAGCCTCATTGCTCTCTGATATATCATCAAAGTGACATTGCTGATAGAGGAAATTTGTGGTCTGACTATAGTTTTGCAATCAGAGCATTTTTTTTTTTTAAACTTACCCCCAGACTTCATCAACAGAGTATTTTGTTGTCTTTCCTCTATTTGCCTAGGAAACTGCCTCATGCCATATACTTTCCCCTTCGGCTGAGGGATTCTGGCTGGCAAAGATAGATCCCTTTTAGGCCTTGGATTTAAATTTTTCTTTCCCTTCTTAGATGAATCACCTCGACCACCATGCCTCATAACAAGGCATGATTTGCTAGTCCTTCCATGACGGGTTAATACTGGATCAAGCTGAGAATGTATCTTGCTTACCTCCTATTATAATCTCAAAGATTGAAAGGATAAGTTTCATGGAAGCAGAGTCAATGTATATTTTTTTTACTGCTATATCACCAATGCCTAGCACAGTTCTCGGTTTGTACCATGTACTCAATGCATGTATGCAAAAGAATGGATAGATTATCAATATCTTTGATTTATATGCTTTGTTCAAGATGTTTTATCACCAGCTCATTTTTGTGTATACATATAGATTTTACTTCCATAGAAATTAATAGGTAATAAAAAGCTAACCTCTATTGAACAATTATTAAGCACTATTTTATGGACTATATACATATTAACTCATTCAGTTTATACTACTATATTAATATTAATTCATTTTATAGATGAAGAAACTGAGTTAACTGTTCACAGACACTTAACTTACAGAGGTTAAGTATATTGCTCAGAGTAAAACAGCTGGTACTCAGCAAAGCTTGGATTTAATCATAGATGATCTTGTGCCAGAGCACTTGCAGGATCTCTGGATTCAAATCTTGGTTTGCTAAGTACTAGCTCCATGACTATTTGGATTTTCACTCACCTCTTAATTCTATCATCTGTAAATGGGACTAATATTTGCATCTACTGAATTGTTTCTTATGAGGAATAATTGAGATGCTACATAGAAAATGTGCTTAGAATTATTTTCTGGTATACAGAAAGTTTGCAATAAAAATAAGTCGTTAATATTATCATGATAAATTAAAAAACATATTATAATTTTTTTAAAGATTTTATTTATTTATTTGACAGAGAGAGATCACAAGCAGGCAGAGAGGCAGGCAGAGAGAGAGGAGGAAGCAGGCTCCCTGCTAAGCAGAGAGCCCGATGCGGGGCTCGATCCCAGGGCTCTGAGATCATGACCTGAGCCGAAGGCAGCAGCTTAACCCACTGAGCCACCCAGGCGCCACCCATATTATAATTTTTAAATGGATGTGCCTTCATTTAAAGAAAATTAACTGGATACCTGATTTTTTTGCAAAATGGAGATTTGAAGCATCACAAATACATACAAA
The DNA here is from genome assembly GCF_011764305.1 of Mustela putorius furo. NCBI lineage: Eukaryota > Metazoa > Chordata > Mammalia > Carnivora > Mustelidae > Mustela > Mustela putorius. Next base: position 1,174,942 of record NW_025421502.1, on the reverse strand, counting down.
AGACAGTTATCAAAAGCATAGCATGTTCACAAAATAGTAAAATATGCTGAGAGTTCTTTCTTTTAATTTCTAGTTAAGAAGTTGGAAGTTATTTTTTAGACAATGGGCATTCACAGAGATTTTCTAGGAAGACTGTTTTTAAATATGGGCTTCAGTAGAGGAAGAATCACTATAGTAAGTGCTATTAGGAAGTATATAATGTTTGGAAGGTCCTTGGTGGAGATGATCAATGAAAAGACCTAAACTTATCAATCCCCAGTTCACCAGTCTTAGTTTAAGTGGCAATATCACTCTCTAGAATATATTCAAAGTCAATCAACAGTCAGGCATCCCTGTTATTCTATGTTGTGAAGCAACAACTAGAGTGTAAAAGAATATGTTCTAATATGTTAAATTCTGCAATTGCTTAAAAACTGTATTTTATTAATTAAATTCATTTTTAAAATATCAGAGCAGTTAGATCATCTGACATTAAATGGGAGTTGATTTGACTATTACACAAAGTCAAAAGGATGATAAAATGAAAGTAAAGTTAATTGACATAAATTACAGTGTGGGAAAATCAAGTATCTCCATTTTAACATTTTACCTGATTTCCCAGAGATTTAATCTTTCATTTTTCTTTATATATCCTCTTGAGAATATTTGCTTCTTAGAAGTTTGCTAAGAAATCAAGTATCTCCATTAATCAGCCCATGATACAAAAGACTTTAAGACGGTTTAAACTCCTTTCCATGTAAGTAGTGATGACTTTGTTGAAACATACTTCAAAGTAGATTGACTTGACAATCCTCTTAAAAATAAAGCAGAGTGAAACAAAAGAAACCAAATGCCCAAGGTAGAAACTTAGAGCTTTGTCTTCATTGTCTATAGTCTTGGTATGTTGCTAATTTTATGCAAAATTCCTTTCCTTCTGTAAGAATTTTCTGCAGTCAAGTATTTAAATCCTGTCTTTCAAGATCAACATCTTTCCTGAAGCCTTCATTGTAGTCTTCCACCTATAATCTATTAAATAAAAAAAAAAATCTTTGATTTTTCTCTTTAGAGTGTTTATTTTAATTTTTCCTGCCAATCATTCACTTTCCTTGTACTGGTAAGAGCACTTTAATTTTCCTCCATTTCATGAGGTCTTACTGGGACTCTTAATGCTGGCCCTGCCTTATCCGAGGGATGGACATGCACTCAACCAGACACTCCCTTCCAGGAATGACTATTCAGTGGAGCAACCCAAAGACAGAATAGTTAAAGCAGACTGATGCATCAAAATGATGCTGTAGAGAGCATGGTCTAGCCTATGAGAGGTATCTAGCTCCCTGTTTTGAAATCTTTTTTTTTCCCCCCTTCCAGCTTTTCAACACAAATATGTGAACTATCATATATCTTCCAAAGAACCAGTTTTGCTTAAGATAACCAGAGTCTTGGGGAACCTGGGTGGCCCAGCTGGTTGAATGTCTGACTCTCAGTCTTGACTCAGGTCATGATTTCAGGGATTGTGGGATTGAGCCCCGTGTCCCTCTGGGCTCTTGGCTGAGCAGGAAGTCTGCTTGAAGATTCTCTTTCTCTACCCTTACCCCCCATAAAGAAATAAATCTTAAAAAAAAAAAAGAAATGGGTAACCAGAGTCTGATCCTGTTTGATTGCCAAAGAACAATAACTGTGTATATCAGGTAACTTTTATAGAAGCCCTATATTTAGAATTTAGTTACATATTTATAAGTGCTTTCATAGTTTTTTTTTCTTGATGTATTAATCTCACGTGTATAGTAAATTACAAATTCCTTCAGGGTTGAAACAAGTAGCATATTTTCAAGGCATCCTTCAACTTAGCAGTTGCTTAATAAATAATTGCTTAATAAGTAATTATTAAAATGATTCCCAGTTTTAATAGTAACAATTTACAGTTTTCAATTTACTTCATAAAATGAACTTGTTTTCATATCCATTGTGCTTACTCTCCAGGACAGGTGTTTTCATCATGCCTGAAGGAAGCGTTACAAATTGGAAAGAGCATGAGCAGCATGAGGTTTGAACCCTGATCCCTCACTCAGGAGCTCTGACAGCCGGGGCATGTGATGTAATGTTCACATAGTCTGACTCCACTTCTATTAAAGAATAAATGGATAACTTCTACCTTGAAGTTGTGAGGCTCCAACGTGATCGTATAAAGAAAGTGTTATAAAATTGGCACTAACATTTAATAAGTGTTAATTTTTTATAATCATTTATAAATAAAGACAATGAGGCACAAAATATTTGAATGGATTTTGCCTCTTCACATCTCAGTAAGTAAGTGGCTGGGTGGGGAGAAGATATGGGTTGATGTATCCCAATAGCAAGGGCATCTGCTCTGTCCTTACTTATTAATATGTGGCTACCTTTACTTCTAGAAAATAAATGTATGTCCTGCTCTCTGCCTATCTCTATGGATATAATCTCTGAATCTTTTATTTATTTTAATTAAGGAGCTAAAATAAAATAACAACTTAAAAATATAAACACTTTAAAAAATAACAAAAATTTAAAAATAAACACTTGAAAAAATCAATGATTTATACTAATACAACGCCATAGCCCACTAAAACAAACAAAATAAAGAGGTTTTTTTAGATCATGATCACCCTTCAATATTAATACCTATTTTGGTTTCAAAATTACTAGTTATAAAACAGTAGGTATATAAGAATTTTCAAGTGGAGATCTAGAAAAGGTATAGTCTTCCAAACAGTACAATTCAGTTTTCATCCCTTTGCAAAGTAAAGAAATTTTGCAGACTGCTTCTGCAGTTGGCACTTGTTAATACTTAATTCCCCAACCCCTAAGCTGTGAGTGCAGTATGTGCGACGAATGCAATAGGCTTTCCGGGCGGTGGCAGACAGAACGCCTATCTATTTGCCACTTTACAGGTAGAGCTGGCCTCGAGCACAGAATTGGTATAAATGTATCTTCATCTTGCTGCTTGTCACACTAACCACCCCTTCTCGGTCAACCCTAAATTACAGTACTATTTGAACATAAAATGGAAAGTGATTCTTCTATAACAGATGTATTAGTTTGGTGAGATATACATGACCTGTATGGTTTTCCCTCAGTACTTAATATTTTGTCCTTTTCAGGGATAATTGGGTAAAAGTTTCAGAGGATTCTCTCTAAATTGGTGATAGGAGAAAAAGTGGGAAGTAGTTTCATTTCTTTCATATGAAAATTAAGCTGCAATCAATTTAATTTTCAGGTCATCAAACTAGAATATAGCTGAATTTACAAGGTTTACTATTTTTCGATCTCACCATAAAGGGGGAATCTTTAAGGACTTTGTCTTTTAGTTGCTTATATTTAATTTAATTATTAAAATCAAATAGCTTAAAGTTTTTAATTTATCATTAACTCTATTAACAGTCATTGAATACCTATCATGTGTTTGATGCTATATACTTTAAAAGGAAGTTTTATTCATTTATTACCTCCTCTATTTATCATTTGTGTTGACTTGTGTACTTTGTTCCAGGTACTAGGGATGTAATAGAGAACAATACAAATAGTTTCTAGGGATGCAATAGAAAACAATACAAACAAATGACCTTCTTTCATGCTTATGTTATGTGGGAGAAGATGGTCTATAAACTGAATTAATAAATTATATCACATCGTAGACATTAATAAGGTAAGGTGTTTGGGCCTTCTGGGAGAGGTTTTCACTTTAAATTGTGTGGTCATGGCAGTTGTCACTAAGGTAATGAGATTTGGGAAATCTCTGAAAGAGGTAAGGTAGTGACCCATGGGTATATTTGGTAGAAGGAACAAGTAGTGCTCAAATCCCTGTACAACAAAATGTCAAAGGTGGTTAGGAACCAGGTAGGAGGCCAGGATAACTGGGGTGGAGGGAAAAAGAGGAGGAGTAGTAGGAGATAAGTCCTTGTCCCTATTAAGTTCATAGTCTAGGGGAAAAAGACAAGAATATTGGTATTTCAAGTACAGTACAGGATTTGCTATATTCACAGTAATCTTAACTGTGAATGGGGCTTCTGTAAGAGACTGGGATCTTCCTGAAGAAGATGACCAAGAAATTAGTGAGATCTGAAGGTTGAGTACAAGTTAACTAGATGAGAGGATGGGGAAATCTGGAGAGGGGAGGAGGAAGAGAATATGGAAGGCATGGAGAGAGAGGACACGAAAATATACTCAAGAAACCACAATAAATTTTATATGACTAAGGAATTGTTAATTAGGAAATGATGATGTCTTATGTTATAAACCAAAGGATTTGTAGTTTGTTCTAAAAGCCAGGGAGTGCTATTGAAGTTCTCAATCAGGGGAATAATAAATATTGAGATACCATTGCAGATAGACGGAAGCTAAGCCAGTCTATTCATAGACAGTTAGAAGCCTATTGCTATAATCTATAGAAAGCCTGAACTGGGAAAGAAGAAATAAACAGGAAGTCATCAAGTTAGTATAATATTTACAGGTAGTAAATAGAGATTAAATAGATGGTTGGGGGGGGAGTCAAAAGGGATTGCAAATTTAACTCCTAAATTTTGAACATGGGAAGGAGTAGGAATGACCGTCATATCCAGTGGAAGAAGTTTGTGGAAAAAGATGATGGTAGTATTTTGAGACATGATGAATTTGAAGTGCTTGAGGACATTCAAGTTGAGATACCCCAAAATGATATATCTAAGAATTATGTAAGCAGAAAGTCTGTGTTGTCACTTGTCTGGTGAAGTTAAAACCATACATTTGTATAAGGTTTACAGACAGAATATATAGAATTAGTAAGGCAAAATTCCAAATAGAGCACCCTGGGAAAATTTACATTTATGGGATGAATGGAAGAAAAGATGCAGCAAAGGAGACCAATAAGAAACAGCCAGAAAAACAAAAAAAAACAAAAAACAAAAAAAATAAAAATAAAAACAAGAGATAATGATGAGAAAAAAAAAAGAGAGAAAAAGAGAGAGATAATGATGATGGGGGGGGAGTGATCAAGTCTTACAATTTTGAGAGTCTTAAAATACTTAGGTTTTATGGAATATTTACTAGTGCCCTTTATCCTGATTAAAGTATTTAGCCCCATAGGCATTTTGTATGAAACGAACTATTATAATCTCCAATTTTACATCTCAGAAAATAGAAATACTAATATTTAAATTTGTTGAGCTGGACACTTGATATCACCTTAAGCAGACTAAATAATTTAATTTTCACAATCCCACTTTGGAAAGTTCTATTTTCTTCCCATTTTACTTATATGATAATTGAGGCACAGCAAGTTTAAGTAAACTTGCTCAGGGTTACAGAACTAGCAAGTGTATATAGGCTCCACATTCCAAATATTTAGCCGCATTGTTGCTGTTTTTGTGAAATTGTGATAGAAACATGTGCTTTTACTTTTACAGTAGAGATGCCTGGGGAATAATAAGAGCAATTTCAGTGGAATTACAGGGACATAGATACAGACTATATGGCATTAAAGAGTTAAGTGGGAAGCAAAGGAAGACAGCAATTTTGTGAAGTGTGGCAGTGAGAAGATGAAAATTGATGAATCAGGAACTAGAGATGTATGTGGGTTTAACAATGATTTTTGGTTTTGTTTGTTTGTTTGCTTAAGAGGAAAGTAAGGTGAGTTGAAAAGTCCAGCATAAAAAGGGAATGATGGGGGTGCCGGGCGGCTCTTTTGGTTAAATGTCTGCCTTCTGCTTGGGTCCGGACTCCAGAGTCCTGGGATCGAGTCCCACATGGGGCTACCTGCTTAGCAGGGTGTCTGCTTCTTCCTTTGCCCTTACACCACTCGTGCTCTCTCTCTGACTCCCTTTCAAATAAATAAATAAAATCTTTTTAAAAAAAGATTTCTTTAAAAAAAAAAAAAGGAAAAGAAACAGGGAATGATGATGTAAGAAAGAGATGGAAGGATTGATAGAGCCGGGCACCAGAGAAGGTAGTGAGAGATGGTATTATAAAACGCAGGTAATAATTTACCATGTAAAAACAAAACAAAACAAAACAAAGCAGAAAACCTCACTGACTGACATTTCCTCAGATAATGAGGACAACAGGAAAACTGTCCAGGATGCATCAGCATTTCCTCTTATCTCTCTAGAGATAAATGTGATTGTGAAAAGACCATCTTGCCTGGCCCTTATCTGGCCTCTGTTTTGTATCACTCCAATTAGGCGGTAAGCCTGAAAAAAAGTTGGCTCTGTGCTTGTGCCTTGTGAATCAAGGGGTCCAGAGGATACTAAAATAAAATTAACTTCTAAACCCATCACAGGATGGTTATTAAATTTGTTTATTTTCTTTTCAACCTAATTAGAAACCTAGGGAATGACCTAGAGCTTAGCAGGTTTCTTAGTTTACTGACCAAGAAAGAGAATTCCTGAATTGGTCTCATATCTCTGAAGGTTCTCATATCTCTGAATATGAGGTATTCAGAGATATGAGATAAATTGGAAGGAATCAACATTTTGTCTCTTCTGGCATTTTTTAATATACTTTTCATCATACACACCTCAAATATAACTTATTTTAAAAGGGCATAATAAAAACTATGATATCATAAATATACCATTCATCTTTCCTTTATTCCCATAGGGTTACCAATGACACATATTCATAGCCTGTGTTGACAAGATGATTTTGTGGTTCTTCAGTGAGTAAATTCATTGAGTATCTAGGTTTAGGTCCATAGATTTAGTAATTTATTTTTTTTAAGATTTTATTTATTTGAGCGAGAGAGAGAGAGAACATGAGCAAGGGGAGGAAGGGGGAGAGGCAGGCTCCCCACTAAGCAGGCTCCCCACTGAGCCCCATGTGGGGCTCAATCCCAGGTTCCTGGGATCATGACCTCAGCCAAAAACAGACACTTATCCAACTGAGCCATCCAGGAACCCTCATAAATTTATTTTAGAAAAATTTCCTTTTACCTACATTCATAATTTACTCAAGAATTCTTCTGATTTCAACTGAAATTTTAGGTGGTAATCTTGACTAGAAGTTGTTGCATTTGCCTCTGCTTAATTAACCTTCTATATTTATTTGGCAATAGTAAATGGCAGTTACATTATGTGATTGGAAGACACAGGGCACAGCTTTATAGGGTTTACAGACAGCTTACTTTATAATATTGGACCAACAAAAATATCATATGAATATAGTTAACACAGCAGATTGCACTTACTCTTGACTCAAGCAATTACATACACTGGAACTCGTACATATAAACATCAGCTGGTATACTGTATTTTTTGAGGCTGATGTAATTTGCCTATTAGCTCTCTCATAAACTTTAGAACAAATGTTTTGAGATGAGGTCACAGCAATTTCCTTGATCTTTCAGTGCTTTACTAAATAATTTACTTGAGTAACCTTGTGGTAAGGATTCCTAGGGGAAAAAGTCCTCGTAAAACTCAGGGAATTAACCACTCACTTGCTCCTAAACTATCTATTCTGGACAAATGAGTCATTGATATATGTTACAGGGTTGTTAATATGCTATGCTCTCTTTAAAATTTTGAGAATTATTTCACAAAAACATAATTAAGCAAGAGAGTGAACTGAATTAGGGAGAGACATGCAGCTGGACTGTCATCTTCAAACTCATTTATTAAAACATTTGTGTGGAGATCAGACTACTATTAACTCTTCAAGAGATAATCCTATTGTATCCTTCTCCTGTCTGCTTCCTACCACCTTACAAGATGACAACTTATTATTTTATGCCACACTGTTCTATTATATTTTTTATATAAAGTAATATTATTTGATTATTTTTTAATTTAATAAATAAACTCATTGATGGTATAAGGGATTTTTTTTCCCACTTTTAATGTGAATGTAAGATATGAAGTCCCAGCTTCCTAATTCTTACAAATGTCAACAAGCAATATATTCATATTAAGAAACTGTTGAGAGGTATGCCTGGATGGCTCAGTCAGTTAAGTGTCCGACTCTTGACTTCAGCTCAGGTCATGATCTCATGGTCATGAGACAGAGCCCCAGGTCAGCTCCACACTCATCGGGAAGTCTGCTTGAGATTCCCCTTTTTGTGCTCTCTCTCTCAAATAAATAAATAAATCTTTCATAAAAACAACTGTTGAGAAATGGACACATATAAAGGGAAAATAACTTTTTAAATTTATATACTATATAAAAATAAAAGAAAGTACATGATTTACTGATGAAGAGATAGGAGAGAATTAGAATTTAAAGAGTTACAGTATGCATTTAAAATTCAATACACTTTAAGATATATATATTGATGGCCTAGAAAACTTTTCATGTCATGATCTTCAGTTCTGGCTCTGAGAGTTAATACCAAAACAAAACAAAACAAAACAGAATAAAAATAAAAATAAGAGATCTCTTGAAATTTTTCTGTTCAGATCAGGTTTCTATTGAGAAATAATTTAAATGAAATGAGATGAGTGGATATTAAGTACTTAATTAAAATTGCATTTTGTCAATTGAAGACACCTGTGTAAACAGCAAACTGAAATAGTATAAAAAACATTTATTTCACCCCAGTGAGTTCCCTTGTGCCCCTTTTCAGTCAATTCCCACCTTTTCAGAAGGATCTTTCTTATTTCTGTCACCCTATAGCAATATTTGCCCTTTAAAGGTCAACTTCACTGAGGTATAATTCACAATGAGAGGCAATGATTTTAAGTGTACTGTTCAATGGCTACTGTTTAAGGAACTCATTTTTATCTTCCTACTTTCTTTCCTCATGCATCAACCTCCTACACTGCTCCAAGTAACCACCAGTCTTTTGTTACTAATAGTTTTAGTTTTTTTTTTAAAGATTATATTTATTTATTTGACAGAGAGAAATCACAAGTAGGCAGAGAGGCAGGCAGAGAGAGAGAGAGGAGGAAGCAGGCTCCCTGCTGAGCAGAGAGCCCGATGCGGGACTCGATCCCAGGGCTCTGAGATCATGACCTGAGCCGAAGGCAGTGGCTTAACCACTGAGCCACCCAGGCGCCCTAATAGTTTTAGTTTTATCTGTTCCAGGATTTTATATCAACGGAAGCATGTAGTTCATTACCTTTGTTATTTACTAATATTCCAATGAATGGATATACCATAATTCTCCTGAAGATGAAAATTTGGGTTAGTTTTAACTATGATTATATTACATAAAGTTGTAAGAGTAGATATCATAACAATTGTATATTCCACTCCAAAAACATCGTTTATCCTTAGGGTTTTTTTTAGGTCTTTTTTTAGATCTTTTTATTTTTATAAGCAATCTTTATGGTTTTCAGCATAAAAAGTCCATATATTTTATTTTTTTATATTATAACTGGTAACCTTTTAAATTTAATTTTATAATTTTCTGTTGCTAGTACATAGAAATGCAATTAATTTTGGTATACTGCAATGTATCCTGTGACCTTGTATCCTTTGATTTTGTTTAATTCACTAAATGGTGAATTAAGTTTTCTAGGTAACATAGTCATGTTTTCTACAAATCAATACACTTCTCTTCCCTTCTGAACTTTATGATTTTAATTTCTATTTTGTTGTCTTATTTCCATGGTTAAGACATCCAGTAAATGTTGAATAAAAGTAAAGCAAACATCATTACTTTTTTCCTGATCACAAGAGAAAAGGGTTTAAAGTTTTAAATTAGATATGATGGTAACTACAGGTATTTTGTCAGTGCTTTTTACCAGATTAATGAAATTTTCTTTTATTTCTAGAATGTTGAGGGTTTTTTCCTTAAATTATGAATCATTGTGAGTTTCATCAGCTACTTCTGCACCTATTGAGATAATCCTATGATTTTTTTTTCTTTAATTCTCTCTATGTGGTGAATTACATTGACTTTCTTTTATAAAATAAACATTGCAAGCTTGGAATAAATATCATTTGATCATGATTTCTTGTCATTTTTATATGACTAACCTCACTTTGCTAATACTTAGCTAAGAAGAATTGCACCTATGTTCATGCAAGATATAGTCTGATATTCTGCTTTTTTTGTCATGTCCTTGTCAAGTGCTCATCGAGTTTTTGCATTCTTCATAAAACAAGTTGGAAATTTATCTCCCCTCAGGTTTTTAAAATTTTGTGTAATGTTGGTAGTATTTTTTTAACCTCTTAATTCTTTCAAACACAATCCAAATTTCTTCTAAACTTTTTCTTAAAGTGAAGCTATTATATGCTTTGCTTACAAACAAGATATGAATTCTTGCTTAGGAAAATTTGCAACTATTCTACAACCATTTGATTAAATATAAAGTTGAAATTTATCACAAAGTCAGAACTGAATGTTTCAAAAAATGATAATCAATGAAGTCTATGTTTCAGGGCTCTTTTTTCACATTGATCATAACTTAATTTTAGTGGAGTCTGATTGCATAGCTTTTCCTTTTCCACAATCACCACAATACTGGGCAACTGCCACTGAAAAATGAAAAAAAAAAGGGGGGGGGAAATGATAGATGCATCCATACTATTTTCATTTGGTTTGCCTTTAGAAGTTTAGTAGTCAGATACAATGTGTTTATCTTAGCCCATTCTATGTCTTCCTTGTCTATTGAACAGTTTCTATTCATCCCTATATTACATGTCTACTGGCACCCTAAACGGTTACCTTAACCTCACTTCACAGCTGTCATGCCATTCTGGTACTCATCTATATTTCTACAGTCTGATAAATTCTTATCACTTATCTCTTCAGATACTCCATTCAAGTCTATTTCTTAACCTTTCATTATACTTAATGCACCATCAAACCTCCTACTTTTACAACAGTTTCAGAAAAACATTAAGGCATCATTTTTTTTTTCTCCATGCTGTAATCCCCTTGTATACTTGCTTTTCTAAAATGATTGATAGTTTTATAAACTGACATTTCTTGTAAGGACTACTGCTGTCAACTTAGACACCATATTTTGTAAGTGAAGAATTTCGTGTGTTAGAGAAATAGAAATTCCAGTTAATAAGAAACAATGAAAACCCTATTTTTTCAAGTTCCAGTCATCTCAGAATCATAAATAATATAGCATCTATTAAAAATACTAAAACAACTTATTTTATCTTATATCCCAATATGTCTTCCTAAGGCAAAAGAACTTTATTTCACATGGAACCAACCACTAAGAACAGTAATAAGAAATAACATTATTTAGCTTATGATAGTTACATGGTTCTACACTAATAGTGTTGCAGATACATAGACCGCTGCTAATTTCTCCTGTTTATAATAAACACAAATAATTTGCAAATTTTAGTAGAAGAATTGTAATAATTCATACAATAATTTACAATAGGATACATACATAACAAAATGAAAAAGAGAGAAAAAGTCCTTGTGTATGGGGGAGGGACGAGAATGAAGTAGATAAAGTGAAAAGGAATTTAATGACCACCTAGAATGAGTACTAGAGCCTTAGAGCTAATCCATTATTTCAGAAAACAAAATAAAACACTAAATACAAACTAATAAGCAACAGTTGATTTCAGCCATCAATGACATCATAAGGCAAATGACAACTTATCAGTTTACAATCTAGAAATTATGCCTATCAAACTAGACATTATGGCTATCAAAGCCCAGTATTCCTGAGACCATTTTTTATAGTCACCAAAACTTTTTGTTTTTACATTTACCACTAATATATGGGAACTTTCACTTATAAATGGCTGGGCCATCTGATGGGAAATTGAACCAGCGTCTTAAATTTTCACAACCTGATGTTATGGCTCAATGTCACTCTAAATCAAAGGCACTATTACTTGACGGCTACAAAATACAACTATCATCCCAAAACCCGAGTTTAAGTGACCTCATTTGCTCTCTTTTCTTACTGCATTTTTTCCCACCCAAATTAAGTAAAAGAAACATTTATATTATATGAGCTTGTCCTATGATTCTTAATATAAAGTTTGATCCAAATATATTTTAATACCATATTTTGCTGACTACATTAGTTTTGCTAAGTTATCAAGCACTTCATGAATTATTGTATCTCTCTCAAGTAACTGAATTTCCTACCTCTAAATTGCGTGGGGGTTTGTATTTTTAAAAACTATATATAAATGTATAAAGAATACAAATAATTTTTTCTTCTGAAAAAAACCGACAACAGAACTTTGCTCCATTCTCAGAGTATTATTCTGTCCTTTAACTGTAAATTTTTTTTTAAATAGGCTATCTTTACTGCTTTCCCTCCAATATTTAACTAGAGTTAGCACTATTAATAGCACCATTGCTATTAATAAAATCTAGTTGTGGAATATTTCTTTTTCACATTTTTCATTTTCTTTGGTCATATTTTAACAAATTTCTCTTCATTTTTGCGTGGTATTGAATAGAGTAGGTTTCTTTCTATTCCTTGTTGTTTTTTTCTATTGCAAGGGCTCTCCTTATTTTTTAATGTAGAATTCCCAAGCTCCATCCTCATTTCTATAACTCCTATAAAATTCACTCACTTTAAAAAAATGTATTTTAACTACCACCACATTGTGTTTGTCTATTAAATATATGTTTAACCTGGAAGGAACTCTTTCCTGAGTCGCAGTTCAGTTGTCAGTTGCCTAATGGACCTCTCAAGTCAAATGACTTTCTTCACCTCAATGTATCTAAACTTTAACGCATCTCCATTTCAAAATCAGCAATCCTTCCAGTTTTCCCTTTTTTTCTAATGCTACAATCATTTCTAATGCTTTACTCAGTCTAAAAACCTCAAAGTCATGCTCCACTCTCCCAATATCTACTTACTATATTTTCAAGAATTTTATTCACCATTCATTTCTTTATATTTTCATTGCCTCTAACTACTTTGGACTCTTATCAATCCAGTACCAGCTCATTGTAAATATTAACCCACCCCAAAATATTCAATGGCTACATATTATCTATCAAAAGTTATTCAAATGCTATTATCTGGCATACACAACCCTCTAATAGTTGTCTTATATATTATTTTTAGGACTTACCATTCAGGGTTTTTCTTTATGCAACTCAATTCCAAGTTATATTAAATAAATTCAAATGAGAAAATTTTTCTATGGACATCATATATGTCACATCTTCCTGAAGAATGACATTTTGTTTATGTTTCATATTCACATATTCAAGTTGAATCTATAATTCAAGACCTAGAGCACTACTGTCTTCTCCTGTGAGTTGAAGTGATGCTACTCCTACCTCCTAATCTACAAGCTTGAAATAATGGCATTGTCATGTGGACTGTGTTTAAAAATGATCTGCCTTGGCACAGTATTTATACCTCTTGATAACATTTTCCATGAATATATTATTGATATATTATGTTTACCATAATATTTTTATCTTCCATCATACTTAGTATGGGGCCTCAAATACTTATTGAATGAGTAGTTCAATTTACTGAAATTCATTTTGTTACTATTATTTGTCAAGTCAATTGGGTCATGGGTACACACACATTTGTTCAGACATTATTCTGGTGTGTCTGTGAGGTTGTTTCTGGGTGAGATTAATATTTGAATTGAGAGTCTTAGTAGACTGTTTTCCCCAATATGAGTGGGCCTCATCTGGTCAATTAAAGAATTGAATAGAAAAAAAGACTGAGTAAGAGGGAACTCCTCCCACCTGACTGTTTGTGTTGGAACATCAGTTTTTTCCTGCCTACAGACTCAAAATGAAAAATCAACACTTTCTGGGTCTTGAGTCTGCCAGCTTTCAGAATGGGACTTACACCATCAGCCCTCCTAGGTATCCAGATAATGGGACTTCACAGCCTCTATAATCATGTGAGCCAATTCTTTATTCTCTCTCTCTCTCTCTATCTATATGTGTATATATATGAGAGAATTCTATATTCTCTTAATATAGAAGAATCCCCAAGTTTCATACTTTTTATTTTTTCTTATATTATTTATATGTATCTATTTATCAATCTATATCTATCTATCTTTGACTCTGTTTCTCTGGAGAATGGTGAATAACATAATTGACATATAACTATGTCAGTTTTATATAATGATTTGATATATGTTGTTACTGTGAAATGATTACCATATTAAGTTTACTTAACATACATCACCTCATGCAGTTACACATTTTTTCTTGTGATAACTTTTCTCTAGTGATGACTTTTTTTTAAAGATTTTATTTATGTTGATGCAAATGTTGGGTATTCATCCTTTCTGATGGCTGAGTAATATTCCATTGTATGGACCACATCTTCTTTATCCATTCATCTGTTGAAGGGCATCTCGGTTCCTTCTACACTTTGGCTATTGTGGACATTGCTGCTATAATCATTGAGGTGCATATGACCCTTCTTTTCACTACATCTGTATCTTTGGGGTAAATACCCAGTAGTGCAATTGCAAGGTCATAGGGCAGTTAACTATTTTTAACTTCTTGAGGAACCTCCACACTGTTTTCCAAAGTGGCTATACCAACTTGCATTCCCACCAACAGTGTAAGAGGGTTTGCCTTGCTCCACAACCTCTCCAACATTAGTTGTTTCTTGCCTTTTCAATGGAACTGGGGGAGGTTATACTAAGTAAAATAAGCCAAACAGAGAAAGACAAATACCATGTAGTTTCACTTATTTGTGGAACATAAAGAATAGCATGGAGGACATTAGGAGAAGGAAGGGAAAAATGAAGTGGGGGAAATCAGAGGGGGAGACAAACCATGAGTTACTATCGACTCCTGGAATCAAACTGAGGGTTTTAGAGGGGAGGGGAGTGGGGGATGGGTGAGCCCAGTGATGGTATTAGGGAGGGTACTTACTGCATGGAGCACTGGGTGTTATATGTAAACAATGAATGATGGAACACCACATCAAAAACTAATGATGTGCTGTATGGTGACTAACATAACATAATTAAAAACTATTTCAAAATTTCTTTATTTATTAGACAGAGAGAGAAAGAGAGAGAGAGAGAGCATGCATAAGCAGAGTAAACAGCAGGATGAGGGAGAGAGAGAAGCAGGCTCCTCACCGAACACGGAGCCTGATGTGGGGCTAATCCCAGGATGCTGGGATCATGACCTAAGCTGAAGGCAAATGTTTAACCAACCGAGCCACCTAGGTGTCCCACTTGTGGTAACTTTTAAAATATATTTTCTTAGCAACTTGCAAATATACAATATTGTTAACTATCAGTATCAGACTTCAGAACAATTTAAAAAACCAGAAATTTTAAAATTAGGAAATAGTTTTTCTTTAACAGAATCTAGGGATTTATTTATTGTAAAAGTAAATTTAATTGTTCAATCAGTTACTTTATTTTTAATTATAAATTTGTTTTAATTATAATTAGTCACTCAAATATAACAAACACATAAAAGCTGTCAAATATTGCTAATTATTATTAAGGGAGAACATACTATTTAATAAACAAAATTGGCTTTTTAAAACTTCAGCATACTATTACAGAAAAAGCAAGGATGGATTACTATTTTCTTTTTTTGTGAAAAAAGAATTCACAAAATTTTACTTCAATTCAGTTATACTTCATAACCATTTTTAATCAACACATATATTTTTCTTTGTTTTACCCACCAAACACATCACCACGATAGAGAGCCATATAATATTCTTTCTTTACAAAACATTTCTATGTAGAATACTCTTTTCTCCAGAACCCTCCTTCTTTAGCCATTCCTTCTTTCCCTAAACACTCTTAAATTCTCAGTATCATTTTCCTGCATTTAGGTGGTGGATATTTAAACACCAAGCAGGTTAGTCTGGGCAACATCATGTGTGGATTTGATTTTCCCTTGCTACCTAATTCACTTCCTTGAAAGGAAGCCATTTTATTTTCTAAAGGAAGCAAGTAAACATTCAGATGACAAGGGGTTAATTCATTGTAAAAATGAGATAGTTTTACAATGACATGTCTTGATATTTAGGAATAATAAGGCAATCATTTTTAAAAAGTTTTATCTAGAGCAGTGCTTCTCAAATTCTTTGAAATAGAGATCATCCATAAGCAAAGCAAAGGCTCCTTGTGCCCAACATCATAGCTCATTTCTAATTTAGGGGGCACAGAAGGGAGTGTAGAGTAGGATATAGTTGTTTGGTTATAACAGTCAGAGGTCTTTTTCCACAAAAAAATCGAAAAGAAAAATTTAATATATATCTACTGTATTAATAAAGGTATGACATTATGGGTCAGTAATAGGGTATGGTTGTGTTTGAACCACAATACACATTTTTCTCAAGATGTAGACGTTTTTGTTTTTTGTTTTGTTTTGTTTTTTAGATAAAATGCTGTTGAAACATATAGGTCACTAAACATATCTGTATTCAAATATTTTTATTAGTAATTATAAATGAAATTAAGCTAATAATTTATTTTCAAAAATTAAAAAAAAAATGATAGTCACGGGGCTGCCTTGGTAGTTCAGTTGTTAAGTGTGGGACTCTTGATTTCAACTCAGGTCATGATCTCAGGGTCTTGAGATTGAACTCCAAGTCCAGTCAGCCTCTGAACTCAGCCAGGAGTCTGCTTGAGATTCTCTCCTTCTCTCTCTGTCCCCTGCCCCACCCCTCCCTTGAGTGTGCAAACACTTGCACACATGCACTCTCTCTCACTCTAAAATAAATAAATACATCTTTAGAAAAAATGATAGAGTGTGTTTCTATAATTATTCTATTTAAATGAGTGATTTGTCAGTTATTTTAAAATGGATTATAAATCTTCCATTACCAATTAGTACCCTAAGCGGAGTTTTGCATATATAACTAAAATTAAGTGGTATATGTAGCAGATGTGTGTTATTTTTTTTAAGAATGAAAAATTCAGAATATTTTAAAAATAAATTATGGAGCTAATAAAGTGCTTATAAAATTGTTACTAGATTTATTGCCCATGCTTAGTAAAAATCCATCAATCAGTACAATAGAAAATTAAAAAAAATGAGAATATGAAAACTTGGATCTTCTAAAATTCTTATTTTATTTCAGAAAGTTGTGTCAATTCCTATAAAAATTTCTCTGTGAGAGAACAACTGCTACTTTTGTTAAGGTGATAATTATTTTTGAGAGAATCTATTCTTTCTGTGTAGCTCTCTCTTCAAAGCTACCTCCCACATTTTTTTTCTTTTTCTTTTTTCTTTTTGGTCTCAATATTCATGTAAACAGCCCAATTCTTGTTCTTGCTTACTATTTCTCTTGTATCCTTCTTTATCAACATCATGGTTGTCAAATAACTTGGGCTAAGGGAAGAACCATCATCTATGTAATACTTTGTTTTCATTTAGCTGTGCTTAAAAGAATGTTTTCTGGAGCACCAGAGTGGCTCTGTGGGTTAAGCCTCTGCCTTCAGCTCAGATCATGATCTCAGCGTCCTGGGATCGGGCCCTGCATCGGGCTCTCTGCTCAGCATGGAGCCTGCTTCTCACTCGCTCTCTATTTGTGATCTTTGCCTATTTGTGATCTCTCTCTCTGTGTCAAATAAATATATAGAATATTTAAAAAAATAAAAGCACGTTTCAGACATATTATGCCAAATGTATAATTGTGGATAAATTACTAACCTTGTCCAGTGGTCTTCTTAAATTTTCCTTCAAAATAAAATATACTACTAAGTAAAACACTTTTCAAAATATCCTCTAAAATATAAAACCCTTTAAACAAGAATTATACATTTATATGAAGAGTTTTATAAAATATATTACCTGGAAAAAGAGGATTTAGAATAGCTGACTTATGATGTATTTTCTCCCTTTATTGAGGATATCCCCAGAGAAAAAGAAAAGAAGCAGGGAAGCCAGTCAAATCTTGTTATCTAAATCTTTGGGTAAATTGACTGATTAGATAGCTAGAAGGAAGAGAGCTGGCTTCTGAAATGCTCTGAGAATGATGCCCTGTCTGAAAATTATCTTTACTAACAGAACTCAGCATCTTTCATTCTCCAAAGGAATGCCACACAAGTTATGAAACCCTAAGTTTATGAAATGGGCAAGTTTCATAATTTAAGTTCTCCCCACTATGTTAGGTACCCCAAAAATGCCCTTTAAGGATCCCACTTTATGGGCCAGAGTGGCAAGTCCAACATTGTAAGAGGAACCTGAAGTACAGACTTGATAGCCTAGAACATACTGTATTTCATATGCGCTTCTTGATTGCCGATATCCTTAAAATTGTTTAGTAAAGTGTGATACGGACGGAGTAAGAGATCGAATTCATGTCAATCTGATTGGACAATCTGTTCCTATTTGTTAGCTCAGTACTCTTTTTTTTTTTAAATTAAAGATTTTACTTATTTTGTTGGAGAGAGAGAGCTAGAGGGAGCAGGAGCAGGAAGGGAAAGGAATAGGAAGCACCCCACTGAGCAGGGACCCCGATGAGGGACTTCATTCCCGGAACCCTGGCATTGCGACCTGAACAAAGGCAGATGATTTACTGACTGAGCCACCCTGGTGCCCCCTAGCTCAGTATTCTTATCTGGAGAATGACTTTGATGAGGCAAAGATAGGTTATTCACTGACAACATTGATCTCATAAACATGAAGAAACAAAATGTAAACTCAAATACAAACTTAAAATTGGAGAATATTATTGAAAGTTTCTGACAGTTATCAGAAAGAATTTAAGCTCATTAGTAAGTTGCCATCTTTGTTACTAGTTCTATATAACGGCAACGATCAAAGAATTATTCTGTAAAAATAACATTGGCCTGCTATCACATGAATAATATATATTACATTTTTAGAGTTCACATATCCTGTGGTGTTGATTTATAACCATAGATGAACTAGAATTTAGTATACAGGGACACAATTTAAAGTGGTGGTTAAATTAAGATTTATTTACTTTCAAGCTTACTAGTCTTGGATATATTTCTAAAAACATGTTTAGCCAACATTTGTACTTACATAATATGACTTTATCGATAAAAATTATATAAATTCTACAAAGATTTCTTATACACTAAACCATTTTCTTAAATAATATCTATCAGGCTTATTCCTTTCTATCAAAGTGTCAGTATGGCAATACTGACATCGTCATTGAAGTGATTTTTGTAGTCCTAACAATTACTATATATGATTTTCCATTAACATTATTAAATGTAATATAGACTGCTTTACCTTCTAACATTCTTAGCTCTAATTCTAGAATAATAAAACCTTATCTTTCAACTTTTTTGGGTAGCTAATTTTTTATTTGATTGCATATGTATAAAACTGAACTTAATTTTCTATAGTGTAACAAACAGTGTATCATTGATTATTGAAGCTGATTTTTATTAAAACACATTGGTTTGGGTCAGAATAGACCTTTCAAAGAGAGATTATAGGAAGAAATCATGATTGTTGCTGTCTATACTAGAGAATAAGGTGGAGGTTAACTTTTCAGTAAGATGTATCTAAGCTCTAGTTTCTACATGTTCCCCAAACATCCCCCCAACATAAAAACTCACACAAACATACACACTCATAAGCCTACAACCACACTCAGGTACACATGTTCTCAGTCTCATTTCTTGAAGGAAAAGACTATATTACACACACACACACACACTCATACACACACAACTTGTTTTTTACATAAATTCCAGTTTAAAGGAAGAAGCCATGATATGGACCCTCACCATCTCTTTGGCTTACTGTCCTGCTTCTCTAGGCTAGCCAAATTAAAGTCAGATAGGAGAAACTTGCCTTTCCTCACTCACCATGTTTTTGTTTGTTTGTTGCCTTAATTCAGATTTTCATCTCAGATATCTTCTGTACCACAAAAGAGATGAGCAGACACAACCTTGTGATGTGTACTCCTTGGCAGTTTATAGAAAAAGGAGTCACTGAAGGGTTTTATGTAGGACCATACAGACTTAATTGATTCATGTTTTAAATGAATTCTTCTAGTACTTTTGTAGAAAATGAATCAAAGTAGAATCAATAAAAAGTTAAGAGGGTGTTACAGTTTTACAAAAGAGAGGATAGGAACCTTAAGTAACCACCATCATCATCATCATTAATAATAATAATAATAGAAAGAATAATAGGGGCTAATGTACCTTAATGGTTGGAGTTTACTACATAACCAAAACCTGACTTTATTTTGTGTTCACTATCCTTTTATTCTTTTATTTTTTTAAAGATTTTTTTATTTATTAATTTGACAGAGATCACAAGTAGGCAGAGAGGCAGGCAGGGAGAGAGAGAGGGGGAAGTAGGCTCCCCGCTGAGCAGAAAGCTGATGCGGGGCTCGATCCCAGGACCCCGGGTTCATGACCTGAGCTGAAGGCAGAGGCTTAACCCACTGAGCCACCCAGGCACCCCATCCACTATCCTTTTAAAACGAATACAATAGGTGTAGTGTTTCTCGTACTGCGAGAAAACTTGAGCAGTCTTCTGACTTTTCTGCTCAATCCCAGACAGTATGCAGTCCTAGTTTTTCACAGATTCATTCACTTGGTAATTAAAAATACTCAGATGGAAGTATTAATTGCATTAATCACAAGTCAGTCTTTTCTTTAAAGATTTATTTATTTATTTATTTTAGAGAGAGAGAGTGCACACAGGAAGGGGCAGAAGGAGAAGGCAAGGAAGAGAGAGATCCAGGTGCGCCACTGAACACCCAGTCTCATGCTGGGCTGACAGGGGGACCGACTTCACATGCTGAGATCAGGACCCCAGTGGAAAGTGAGTCAAGGGTTGGAGCTCAACTGACTCAGCCAACCAGGTGCCCCACAAGTCAATCTTTTAAGTAAAACTTTTCTCTTCTCTCCCTACCTCAGTCTACATCTTGTGTTGAAAAGGAGGTATGCTCAGCTTTTCCTTTCTCCACTAAGCCCCACACTTCCTCAAAGTTTAGTTGCTGTTTGACTACTTTTCAGATTCAAAGGAAGGATGATAGGGAAAAGGGGTAATCTGGCTGACCCCTTCTTTTTTGGGGTGTTTTCACAAGTTCTTTGAATGTTTCCAATGTTGTGAATGCCATGATATTCTCAGGCTGTATTTCTGCATGCTAGGTAAGGTATTTTATTTCCCTGTTCGCCTCTCCTTGCCATTGAGTTTAACAGGTAGGCAGCACCATACATATATTCCCAGAAGTTCCTCTTGGACAGGACTTAAAAATCTACTCCTTTTTTCTGTCCTTGGATTTATATTTGCTCCCTCTGAAACACAGATGCATCCTTTGCAACTGAAATGGGAAATGAAAGCCTGCTCTCACCTAACTTCTCCCCCAAACTAGTCTGTCACCTCATATAGTGATTTCTAGATTTATTGATGAGAACAATATGTCACAAAACTATAGGTAAAACATATCAGACTCTCTGAGTTGCTCCCTAAAGTGCAATCTCTGTTTGAGATGAAAAAGAGAGTAACCTATATTCTATCTTCTCTTGGGAAGAAGGAAGGATTTCATAAGATCTCTTTGAAATTTTTTTTCAAATTGCTCCTGATCTTTTTTATAGTCTCATAGTGAGAGTGAAGTTTCAAATATCATGGATATGGTTTTGACTATTTCCTTTGTAAATCCTTATCCTGATCTGATTTTATAATTCAATATCTATTGTACCTTGGTTGCTTGCTGGAAACTTAAATTTTAACATCACATTAAAGCACCATTTTTTTACATTTAACTTTTTGTGGACACTTATAAAAGCTTCACATGTATCAACTCACTACCTTCTCACAATAACCCTGAGTGGAAGAAATTATTATCTTACTGATTCATATAAAAGCACTTACAGTAGAGACAGATAGAAGGGCATAAATTCCAAGAGATATTTAGGGGATATAATCAGTAATAAGTCTTGATTAGATGTTAGAGGTTATGGAGGATTAGATACGACTCTTGGGATTCTTAGCATGAGTGTCTGGTTGGATGAACTTGCTATCAAAGAATAATAATTTTAAAAATGCAGAGTAAAAACCCTTCCAAAAGTGATGGGTACACTTTGGACAAGACCTGCCAGGGGTGATGCTTAACAAGTGGCTTAGTATTAAAATCTGAATCTTGGGGAAGAGATGGGGTAAAAATAAATATTGGAAAATATCCATCTATATGTGATTGCTGAAACCCTATTGATCAACAAAAAGAGTCAGAGAAGAAGATATAGGAAGCTAGAGGAAAACAAGGAAACTATTGTATGTTTGAATTTATGAAAACAGCATATCAGGAGATTATCACTGTATGAAATGATGACATAAACAAAATAAGAATTGAAAAAGACTAACTGGGAGTAGAAATTATGTGGTACTTAGAACACTTAAAAAGAACAAATTTACCACACAGATGTTGTAGAAGCCAGATGACATTGGGTAGAACTGAACATAGAATGTATTAGTTAAGATCCCTGCAAAAAGGATCCATAAAATTAAGATAATTAGAGGAGCATTTAATGAAGGGGTGATTTATAAAAATAAGGGGAATAGGGGTGCCTGGGTGGGTCAGTTCATTGAGTGCCTGACTCCTGATTTTGGCTCAGGTCATGGTCTTAGGATTGTGAGGTAAAACCCTGCATTAGGCTCTACACTGGGAGTGGACCCCATTTAAGATTCTCTCTTTCCCTTTCTCCCTGCTCACCCTCCTCTCAGAAAGGAAGGAAGGAAGGAAGGAAGGAAGGAAGGAAGGAAGGAAGGAAGAAGGAAGGAAAAAAGAAAGATCAAAAAGGCTAATACAATAGGCTAGGTCCTAAAAGCAGGATTCCATTATCACTTCCAAAGCTATGGATAATGTGATGGGACAGGTTGCCAGAACTGAGAGAAAAATAATTCTGTGTGGAGAGACCACCTGAAAGAGGTAAGAGTTCCAGTCAAGATACCCAGAGTGCAGGGTGGCTCAGTGGGTTAAGGCCTTCAGCTCAGGTCATGGTCCCAGGGTCCTGGGGTCAAGCCCCGCATTGGGCTTTCTGCTTGACGGGGAGCCTGCTTCCTCTTCTCTCTCTCTCTGCCTGCCTCTCTGCCTACTTGTGATCTCTGTCAAATAAATAAATAAAATCTAAAAAAAAAAAAAAAGAAAAAAAAAAGATACCCAGAGTGCAGCAACTCCACAGGTAAATGGATATTTTTATCTCACTTCCCTCCTGCTAAGATTCTACATGTGTCTCATACCATCAAAACTCAACTGGACATTGTAGGACAAAGTAGTTCATTGATATATTCCATACAGGTCAGCCTGGATCTGGAGAAATGAAGATATCCAGCCAAATATGGTTAAAAGAAGTGTTAAAATCAAGAGTAGACTACTGTTTAAAGAACTCTCAATAATAAGAAGAAAAATCAGCTGGCACCAGAAAGGAAGGCATGAGAAGTCAGAAATGAGTTGTTAGAATGAATAAGCATTGAGCCTGTTAACATGCTATGAAGAAGGATGCCTTGATGGAGGATGGGTTGAAAAAGTAGGATCCAGAGCTGGTCATTATTAGAACAAGATTCTAGAGGAGACAGAGTTAGGGTCAAGGCACAGGTTGAGGTTTGGTCTTATATAGGAAGAGAGACATTTCTTCCTCTTATATTTTAGAAAAAAATAAGGATCTATGCATATGTAGATATGTGTTATGTATGGGAAATAATATCTTAGAGACATCATCTGGGTGGCCTTCATTTTCTTCATAAAGTGTAGGATAAAACTATTAAGATTGAAGACTATTGAGTAAAGGACAACATAAAGTATCTTTTTAGATACAGAAAGGGCTATACAGAAAGGTGTGTCTCCACAAGTTCCAGTTTTCAGTTAAGGCAAGATAAGGTAAAAGCCTTCTGTGGAAATATTGAGACATCAGGGAAGTTGGTTCATAAGCAAACAAACTGCAGAGAATGAAGGTTGGGGTAGTGTCTGTAGTTGCAAGAGTAAAATATTTTTAAAAATATTTTTAAGATTTATTTATTTATTTTAGAGAGAGAACAAGTGCAAACAGGGGCAGAGGGAAAAGGAGAGAGAGAATCTCAAGCAGACTCTATATTGAGCTGGGAGCTCGATCCCCACCATGATCCCCTTGAGATCATGTCCTGAGCTAAAATCAAGAGTCAGCTGCTCAACTGACTGAGCCACCAGGCACCCCAGAAAATATATATATATATATTTTTTTTTTGTAAACTAGGAATAAGTGAGTATAAAGCATACCTAGTTAATTTTTTTTCTTTTAAAACCAGGAAGTCAATATATTTTATCTCATTTTGTGATTTTATTGCTCCTACTGTTTCCTGTTATGCAGTAAAGGACAGTGAAGAAGGAATATTCTTATGCACAAATCCATAAGTTATAGAGTTGGAAAACAAGAGTTTTGAATGCTTATAAATGGAGAGAGAAACAAAAGTAATACCCTTGCTGAAATATGTCAGAAGTTAACAAGCCAGAAAATGCCAGAGACATTTTCCTAACACTAATTATAATATAAAAATTACAAAATATGATCTGATCAGAAGTAGAATCTATTTGGATGATTTTCATAATTTTTATTCTTTAAATCTGAGCATCCAATAAATTCTTAATCTAATTTCCAGATAATTGTCTTACTTAGAAATTACATGAGAAATAGTTATTTTGAACTTAATTCTGACCTCCACAAAAATGCTTACTAGCAATGTCATCTTGACATAAACCTTAAGTCATAGTAGCTCTGTCATCCTGTGTTTACTAGAGAAAGAATGGAATTCTGACAAACCAGGCTTTTTAGTAAAAAATAATAAAATAGGAAAATTTTATTATTATTCAACAGTCAAAAATGTTGACTGAAAAGCCAACTCAAAAGGGATGAATAGAAGATGCTAAAAATGTAATTCAGATAATACAGTTGCAAATAATTACATTGAAAAATTTAAAGCAAGGTAAGAAAAATAAAGGGTTAGGTGGAAAATTCTCCAAAGATCTAGGAATTCAAAAGAAGTGTGTAAGATAAAATGAAGAATGGGTCACTAGGAACAAATAAAAAACAGTGTCATATTCTTTTGAGGACAGGGCTACAAGTATTGAGTTTCACACTTTAGTGGAGAAATGATAGATAATTTAGAAGAGTGTTAGAAGGATATTTAGAAATCTTGATACCATATTTTGTAAGGGATGGTTAAACAACTGTAACCAATGCAGCTAGTTGAGTTAATTCTTTTACTCAACAGTGTCATTATCCCCTTTATATTGGGTCCTGCTTCTCTATCCCTGCTATGATCTTAGGCATATTTCAAAAACTATCTACTTTACATTGTTGGAATAGTTTAATTTTCAGGGATCAAAAAAAAAAAGTCCCATTAAATAAAAGCTTTGATCCCCTATCTGATTTAATATACCTCTTCTCCCCAGATCAGATTTAAGGCGGTGAAGGCAGTGGAGAAGGAAGAAGCAGTCTACTCATTAGTTTTTCTCTATCTGGTCCTTAATGCCTCCTTTCTGGAACAAGCTGCTTCTGGCTCCTCCATGGCCCAGGGAATAGGTGAGTGGAAAAGGGCCAAGATCTTATTTGAGTAGCAGGGATTAATTGCTGATATCAATTCACTACTTGGGTAGAACTTTTGCAAGATGGGTATAGCCTGTGCCATCCATTCTGAAAGTATGGCTTCTTCCATTAACACTCTCTCTTTACTCTGCTCTGACAGGCATTCCAGGACTCTGATTCCTTGGCATTATTCCAAGTAAGAGTAAAGCAACAGTCTTCTCTCTTCTAATTTCTAGTTGGCTCTATTGAAGCTGTTTCTTTAAATAACTCTTTCCCTACCCCCCCATTCATGTTCTGTAATAATTCTGAACACCCTCATAAAGATTAAGCATGCATGTTGGGGAGTAGAAATCAACTTTTTTTCTATCCAAACAGAAGAGGGTGAAGAAAAGATTCTGAGTATGCATCTCTATAAATAAATTATCACTCTGAATGTCTTCCTTTGATTTTCCTCTTCTTTTTTATAACTGAGATATAAGAAAGGGGCAAAAAGTCCACCCATCATCCAATACCTCTCTTTAGAATGTGTTGGCACTTAATGTCCATGGACCTCAAAAACAAAACAAACAACAATAACAACAACAACAAAACAAAAACAAGAAAAGCCACGAAGAACATCTTGTCACTCTTGTTATCATGAAAAAGGCTTAATGTTTATTGTACTTAAGGGTATCTAATGACACGGAACATTAGAGACTTATTTCTCTATCTCCAGAAGGAGATTCAAGATCACCGGTGATGGATTTAGTGATACAAATGCGGGAAGGAGTCCCATCTATTATAAAGGGATGAGCTGCTCTTCTCTGGAAATTTTCAAGTAGATTTTGGAACTATTTAGTGACTATATAGAGCCGAATCATGTGTAAGCCTGTTCTTCTTCTGGAGGATCACAAAGTTCTTCCATGTATGGAATAATGTATGGAATATGCTTCTTAGTCTTTAGTAAGATTTTGAATTCTCTAATTAAATAATTAAAATGGTAGTCATGGAACAATCTGAAAAAGAAACTTAACAATAATCCTGACTGCATTTATAGTTTTCTTATTTTGTTTTAAATTTATTGTTTTTCAGTGGAATCATTATTAATTTTTCATATAGGAAAATTCTCTGCTCATAAATGTTTATTAGAATACTTTATTTGATAGACTAATTACATAACATTGTATTAAAAAGTTATTTTCTATCACTGGGTTTATTTGAGAAGTTTCAGGGTAAAAGCTGTATCAGTCTTCACTCAAGCCATTTAAAAAGAGAAAATTTAACAGACTTAAGTTAATGTTTTCTCTTTTCTGTACTGTCTCAAACATTAGAGCATGCGTACCTATTTGAACTACTAGTTAAGGAATAAGAACATCCCACGTGCAGCTAAGTGCATTGTGAATGTTTCCACACAATGAATGTATCAGTCACATATGGATGACTCCCCTGTCTCCTTGCTCAGTGGCTCCTTGTAAGCCGCATACCAAAGATTTAGCAAAAAAAATCTAATTCATTCTATGAAAGTCAACTATAAAATTCTGCTTACAATGGAGAATGTCATTACCAGTAAAGATACAGAAAGATAATGGGAGCATAACCTGGATTTATCTTATGCCACTGAATGCAGGCCAAAATAATTGAGATTCTAGCTTCTTTAGTCATCTTTGGAAACCAAGATTCAAAAAATGATTAGACTGCTTTCTTGGATTAAGACATACTAGTTTTAACAAGTAATGGGGGAACACAGAATTAACAAAAAAGTAAATGCTAAGTGTGCTTTTCATTTTAAAAATCTTACTTCTCAAAGAAGAATGATATTTTCATAAGGTTAGAAATTTTTTTCTAAGTTAACTACTACATAACTTTTCTTAATAGAGCTTTTTCTTTACTAGGTTTTTTTTTTTTTCTTCAAGATTTTATTTATTCACTTGAGAGAGAGGGGGAAAGCACAAGCTGAGGTTGGGGGAGAGGTAGAGGGAGAAGCAGACTCCCCACTGAGCAGGGAGCCCAAGGCAGGGCTCTATCTCAGGATCCTGAGATGATGACCTGAACCAAAGGCACATGCTTAATCATCGGAGCCACCCAGGCACTTGTATTTGAATACAAGTTCAAAGGAAACTACAATTTTTCTGTATATTTCCTTATTATTTTAATATAAACAGCTCTGGTTGCAATAGTTTATAGCTGTAAATGATTTTTTAAAAATATAGATTTAATCTAAACAATACATATCTTCAGTTTGAAATATACTAATTTTACGTGTATATGTATATATCATAATCAGTTTAAATTTTCTAACAAGGAAAACTCATAATAGTAAATATATATAATTTATAAAGTTATCTAGAATAAATTACTTCATCCAGTCATTTCAGTGGATGGATGAAAATAAAAATCTTTATGTATTCTCTTTTTATGTATGTAGAATCTGAAGTAATAGATTAATAAAATTATCAATAAAATTAATAAAACTGTGATTATATAATAGAATTCAAGAACAAAATTCTTCCTAGGACCTTTGCTCTATGTTTTTGTATCTTTTCTAAATATAAAGCATCGACATAAAGATATGTTTTAATGATACATGACTAATCAACTTCCTAAGTGTGATGTCTAAGAATTTTCTTAACTATGAAAATATTAAAACAAAACCATTATTGAATAGTAACAAAAACTCTCAAACATCATATTGTTATCACATAAGGAACACAATTATATAATATCTTTCATATTTGTTTTTTTAAGCTAATATTTTTATCAGCAACAGAAGAAGTGAAATAGGAAGCAAAAGTTATTTAAAATAGAAGACTAAAACCTTTAAAATACATAAGGCAGGAAATAACTTTTTACATACTATTTCACTTGGTAAATTATGTTGTATTTTAGGAGAGAGAAAGATGGAGGGAAAGGAGGGGACAGAGAAAGGATGTGTATACTACAAGTGCTTTCATGAAAAGAGTATTCAGATGATTTAGTTAAGATCAATAGGTGGTGTTCTGAAAGCTGTTTCTCCTTTGTAAGAATGGTGGCCATTAATGATTCTTTCAGAAAGAAAAAAAGATGGAAAAAGGACAGTATTCGGTAGTACAGTGAACATTGCTAGAGAGTAGTGACTCAAGGAAATAGAGCCAAAGCCAGAGAAGTAAAGGCAAATGAACAAAATGTGCCACCAAAGGAAGAGAAGATTATGGGTATCTCTCGAATTTTGAGTTGGACATATGACTGCTAATTCGTGGATCAAAAGTTGTGTCTATATATCCATAACAAAATGAGACATATATAACTTTGTCTTTTGAACTATCTATCTACAGGTCCTGAAAATTCCTATCAGGAACATTTTTTGGTTGTTCTTACTATATTGTTATGTATATGTATATGTATATGTGTATGTGTATGTATGTAGGTATGTAGGTGTATGATAAATATGTCTTTATCTCTAGAATGTTCTTTATGATGAGGGATTATTTATTTAAATATTTCTTCAGGGCATAAATTTAGTATCTGGAATATTGTGTTCAACAAATATTTTTATAATTAATGAATAAGAAATTGTTTTGAATAACTAATGCTGAAGGCCAAAGTTAGAATCCTAGTTAAATCTAGTAACTGTTAGTTCTGAGTTGCTATTACTGATGCAGATATTGAACAGCATAAGCCATCAAAATTATGCCAGCTTCCATACTCTAAATTCAAATTAGAAGAAATAAACTTATGAGAAAATATCTGAAGAGAGCAGCTAGAGGATGGAGAATGACCTAGTAAAATAAATGGGTCAACAGAGATGGAAATCTGAGGTAAGTTTATAGGTGAATTCTATGATGAACACATGTTTTGACTGCATCTGAAGGAAAAATCAGAAAGTCAGGGAAAAAATCATAAGTCAAAACCTCATCTATCTAGAATAGACTGTATATTTCGTGGTTTAGAATAAAACACCATTGTCTTACACATCATATATGTTCAATTAGTATTTGTTTAATGAGTAAATGGACCCAAGTGGAGTTTTCTTCACCATTTTATGCAAGTAAGAAACTATAAACAAGGACTACTGCAATAAATTTTAGAAAGTCCAATAACCTTTGTAATTTTCCCATGTTTGTTTCTTTTGTTGTCTTCAGACTTTTTAATGTAGTTATTGGCTAGAAAAATCATTACAATTAGATTTTTTGTAAACTTCAGAGGCAATGGGAACAGGAAATCTGAGGAAAATGATGACAACAGAAATGGGTACCCTAGGCAGAAGAAAGGATGATGAAAACCATCAAAGAAGCTTAAATTTCTGACTTTATGCAACAGAAGACAGCTAGAGAAGCCAAATTAGGTTTGACAAAGGATGCAATGGCTTAACATTCATTCATTCAATTTAACATTCTACCAAAAAAAAAAAAAATTAGCAGAGCGTTTTGGTGCCTCAGTCCATTCATTAAGCATCTGACTCTTGGTTTTGGCTTAGGTCATGATCTTGTGGCATGAGCTTGAGCCCTGCATCAAGCTCTGTGCTCCGCATGGAGTCTGCTTCTCTCTCCCTCTCCCTCTACTTGTCATCCCATTCATGATCTCTCTCAAAAAAATAATGATATATAAAATCTTTAAAAAATAATCACCCAATCTCTAATTGTATATTCATATAGAAAATTAAATATACGGTTTAAAATAGCTCAGGGATGAGACGACATGGATGGACCTAGAGGGTAGTGAAATAAGTGAAATAAGACAAGGAAAGAAAAATACCATATGATTTCACTCATATGTAAAATCTAGAAAACAAATTAAAAGGCCAAATCACACCTGTGAATACAGAGAACAAACTCCTGGTTGCCAGAGGGAAGGGTAGAGGTATGGGCAAAATAGGTGGAGAGTGGGAGTACAGGCTTCCAGTTATGGAATTAATCAGTCACAAGAATAAAAAGCAGAGCAGAGGGAATATAGGAAATGATGTTGTTGTTTTTTTTACAGTCAATGATATTGTAATAGTGTTGTATGACGAGAGATGTTAGGTACATTTGTGGGAAGACTAACATAACATATAGGGATGGTGAATCACTATGTAACACTGTGTGTCAACTATACACTAGTTAAAAAAATTAATTAAAAAAAGCTTTATGATAATTTATTTTCAAAGAGAACTTGTTGAACTAACTTTTTAATATGTGACTTTTTCCCTTTTAATATTAAATTATAAGCAATATTCTGGGGATATGGTAGCTTATCTCTCTGAATTTCCCATAAACATGAAAGTATAGAGAAACTAAAAATTATGGACTACATCTAAAACAAAAGTATGTGAACACATATGCCAATGAAATCCACAAAAATATATGAGTAGGGTCAAACTACCTAGAGGTACAAGATCCATGTAATTTCCCAACAGTAGAAGAGGAAACAAAGGAAAGTAATCGGATCTGTGAAACACCGGAGAAAATGACCCTGACATCACTGACAGTGCCCTCAAGAAAGTACTGTGTGCTGATTGTAGAGAAGTTGTTGAGCTGGAAAGGTTTTTATGCATCCTTTTCATAGAGGTCAAAGGAAAACACTGTGAAGTTTAGAGTAGCTAGAGAATCTAGGCATATGAACCTCAGAACTCACCTACAGAAGATTCCAGTGTGAACAAATTCTATACTGAGGGAGAAAAGAAACCTGTTTGTAGTAGAATGCAAATTGAGGAAGAAATGAAAATAGGGCACATGAATTGAAATAAAAGGTGTCCGTGTGTGTGTGTGTGTGTGTGTGTGTGTGTAGGCACACATATGTGCATGATATAATAGAACCAAAGCTATTCATACTGATTATATCAATAAATAGAAATGCTTTAACACATTTATTAGAAGAAAATGTGTTCACCTTGACTAACAAAGCTATATCTCTTTGCACTATTGTGGATTGATTTCTAGATTTTTTTGGTTAAAAAACCAAATCAAGGATAGAGAAGTGCACAGTGTATAATGGTTTTTTATCTTAGAAAAGAGGGTGTATATGTAATATATATGTATCTACTTATATTAAAAAAATAGAATGGTAAACCAAAATTAGCTTTTGAAGGGTAACCTACATGGGATTGATAGAAGATAGGATAGAGATAAAAGTCAGACTTCTTTAAGTATACCTTGTTTAGTGAAGTTTTCTTTGGAAGCATCTAACAATTTTACATGAATTTCAAACATTAAATTTTCAAAAAGCAATCTATAAATAGTAAAAATAAAATGAAAGAAATGAAGGTACATATGTATTTAGTTAGAGGTATAACCACACAGTGGGGTACTAGCCAATGGGCCTTTTAATCAAAGTAATTGTTCTATAAATTTCTACTGGGATAAACCTCAAGAACAAGAAGAACTTGTTATTAATAATTACATTGGTGTTATTATTCTAATAATGTTGGGAGATAATGCATATTGTGAGATATGGCAAATAAATCATTTGTGCTCTTTAGTTACTCTCAGTGTCATTGAATGCCTCTCAGCTTTGGAGAAAGGAGATACACATGTGAAACAGAAATAAAACCTGTGGTTTAATCTGAATTGAAAATATGACATTTAGATAATGCATTTCATATTAAAACAATGAACGTTCTCAGAGCAGGAACATGTATTTATTTAAGTGAATTTATATATATTCACATATATATATATACACACATATGTATATTTTTTAATTCACTCATTCCTAAGGATACGGAAAACAAAAAGCAAATAACTGTCCATAGTTGAAGACCAATTAATCAACACTCTTTTTTGAAAACAAGTAGGTTAAAAAAAAGGATCTATTTCTCCCTCCTTTATGAACTCTACCAGTAGCAACCAAATAGTAGAGATGTTTATCTCTTCTTGTCTCTACTACTCCAACTAATGAATAAATAAGGAATTACATCACCATTTTATAACACCTAATGAATTAATGGAGTGAGGCATTGATCATGAATGGCTGCTAAAACTACATAGACAACCAGATATTGTCTGGCTTCTGATAAAAGAAAACAACCTCCTTTTTGAAGAAGTCTTACTTGAATATTGAATCTGGGTCTCATCTTGTCTCTAGATCCAACTCTCAATTTATAAAAAGTACATAGGATTGGACAAATTATTTAACAAATGATTATTTTTTCTTAGATCTCTTTATTATTATTTATTAACTATAACTATTAAAACATGTAAATATTTATCAAGTGTCTCAGCCTTCCAAAAAAATTTTTCCAGTTAATTGAAAGAAAATTCAAACAGGTTTAAAAAATCCTCAATATTAAACAAGGCTATGATGCAAATCAATTCAAGGTGATTTCTGGTTAGCCATGTGCTGACAGCCTAGCTAATGATATTCTCTGAGAAAGATTACCTCTGAATGAAAGTGTATCCCTGAAATATGAATGTAAAAAAAAAAGATTAAATGTCTTGTTTTGAAGTTAATTTAATCACTGAGCTTTGATATCTATCTCCTTTTCATTTCAAGAATGTTACTGATCATTATAACCAGAATTTGGTGTTTTCCATTTATTTTTCCCTGACACATCACATTATGTACTGGTGAGATAGTCTGAGGCCCTGCCTATAGGTTTGAATTTTTTCAACACAGACTCAGTAAAGACTCTATCTATCAAATATTTGTGGGTGTAACTTGAGAAATAAAAAACAAGTGGTAATTTTTTCCTTATGAAGTAATGGCTTCTTGTGAGAGGGCTTAGTTACTCAGTAATGCATTCATTGTCATCAAATATTTATTGAATGTCCATTATAAGCAAACTTCTAAGGGGGTCTTAGAGATATGATTATTTACTTACTAAATATATTTAACAGTTTATAGTAGTTACTATATGCTGAACATCTTTACAATGGGAAGATATGATTTAAACTCAAGAGTTTGGGCTCAGATTCTGTGACAAAGGTTCTTAAATTTTTTTCCATTCACATTTTAATGTCCCAGTAATTTACTTCATGGTGTTTCTAGACTAAAAGAAATACATCTTAGAGTCCTATTATTGTGCATTTAGCTTCCTAAACTTAATAATAGTAGTATAGGTGGTGCCTGACAAATGTCCCTGTGTTTCTCTCAAATATTTAAAAGATCCTGGGAGTTTATTGCATGCCCCAGGGTGCCAACATACAAAGTTTGGGAAATACAGATTTACTTGTTTAACCACTACAGATGTAGTCCCTACTCCTTGTGTCTTTGAACACAAAGAAACCAGAAATATCCTATCAATTTTAAAAATTATTTTTAAAAATCAAAACAACATACAAACAAAATTATGACTAAAAATGCAAAATAAAATTCCAACAAATATGTATTTTAAAGTATTTGTTCTCAGTCATGGTCTTCTACTAATATACTTGAATGTGTCTAATAATTGGCAGAAGTATTATAAGAATGTTAAAGTATCCAAGGTTTGAGAATGATGTACATTTTAAAAACAAAAGCAATTCAAAGTTATCACTAACATGTACTTCATTTCCACATATTTTATTGAATGGAGGAAATAAACTATTACACACATATCTAGCTTATCAGAAATTATTCATTACTTATCTTTATATAAGATACATTCATGAATATAGTTAATATACTTGTGCTCATCATGGGGCATATCTTTTGCAGAAATATGAAGTCAGAAACTACCTTTTAAAGCTACATAAAGGCAGCGTGATAAAGAATATAGGTTTTCAGAAATGAGAGACATGGAATAGAACCCTGGCTCAAAAAATAAATAACTGTGAGGTCACGGAAAAACTACCAAATGTCTCTTTGCACATCAGTTTCCTTATCTATAAAACGGGCAAATAATATTCAATTTGCAACTTGTGATTTGAATGATACCAAGAATACTTATACATGTTATTAATGGAATCAATATTGAATAAATAAAATAAATAAGAGATATTAAAAAGTTGACTTCATAGACTGTTATATGAATAATCAAAAGGCACTGGTACTACAGAATGGGAAGAAATTACAGCTTGAGAGATCAAAAAAGATGCACAGGAGTGGCTTTTGGAAGTAGGTTAGAGAAGTGACTTTCAAAGTTTTTGCCATGACTACATACAAATAAATACATTTTTATTTGACTCATTAATTTTATATAATTTTAAATATAATTAGATTTTTATATTTGATGCATCTTGCTTCTAAACAACCTTCTAAATCATTTTTATACCCCATAGATTGGCAGAAACTGATTTAAAGAATGAGCAGAATTGGAGTTGGAACATTTATTTCAGAATCAAATAATACAGAAATTGGGCTGATCCTTCTAATAGTATGGTGGACATAGATATTGTCCAATAAAGTTATAAACATAAAATTATAAAATTATAACTGTACTTGGAATAAATTACAATGGCATATGTGTTTTATATCCCTGTGCTCACTAAAATTAAGAGAGGAAAGTTTAAAGATTCAAGAGTAATAAACACATACACACACACAACTGTAAACTGAAACATGAGTAGGGAGCAATGAGGAAGAAGTAAGTGAGTAGGGGAGGGTATATATATATATATATGGTAAAGGGTGTTTTATAGGGAAACAAGCTAAGTCTTAGAGCCATGGCAAGATGGGAAGGTAAAGTAAAGATTCTCCAATTAAATCAAGGGCCTTGTTAAGAGTTAAAATAGTCTACATCAATTGTAACTACTAATTCAGTAGTAGAAAATAATTCAAATTCACTCTGGTGAGAAGGATCCCTAAGTGTAGTCCCTACACATTTTCACAGGTTAAACTCAAAATCAAATGTTCCAAACATGTAAAGAAACATGCCCCCATGAGTAAAAGTCAGTAGGAAGGAAGGAAGGGTGGGGAGCGGATTTATACAACCAAGAATACCAGATACTAGAGTTATTAGAGGAATAATACAATATAATTATGTATGAATGTGTAAAGAAAAACAGATAAAGTAAGCAAGCAAAACAAAACAAAAATAACCAGGCAAATTTCACAAAACTCGCCAATAAACATATGAAAAGATTCTCAAACTCATTAGTAATCATGAAAATTCAAATTATATTACAATGGATGTTATTTCACACTCACTGGATGAAGAAGAATTAAAGTCTAGAAATGTTAAATGTTGGCAAGAGTGTAAAGCAATGGGAACTTTTATACTCTCCTAGTGGGAATGCAAATTGGTAGAATCATTTATAAAACAATTTGGCACTAATCATAAAAATGAAAATGTGCATTCTCTACAACTTAGCAATTCTACACATAAAAAATTCTAATGAGCTCTAATAAGAAAAACACATATATATGAGACCCTTTGCTTTTACATGCAAAGTCTAAGGGTAAGGGGAAAATAAACCTACATCCATAAGGGGAACAAGGAAATTTGCCTAGGTAGTAGGGAAAATTTGCCTAGGTTCTGGAAGAATTTACAGCTATAAACCAATTCTTAAATATGTTTGAAGTCCAAAATCATGAGCAAAACAAACAAGAAATAAACAAAAAACCTCATTGGGAAATTAAATTAAAAATTATCTTTTGTTGGTAGTGTTCCCTAGGAGATTGATATAAGTGAATATAGATCTCTTAGGGGAATTCAACTTCAACTGAGAACTGTAGTAATCTCCATAGGGATAATGAATGAAAGGAATGGACATGCTTTTAGCTGTGGAAGTTATTCAATAGGAACCTTCTCTCACAAGGGTGTTCTAGGTCTTGCTATTGCTGAATGCCTGACCTCTCAGCCATAGAGACTGACATTGAACATTTGACCTCCTACCATAACTTGAGACCGCTTTCCTCTGGAGCAGGCAGTGAGTATCTTTGCAGAAGTGACATCTGCTCCTAACATGGATTTGCCTTCCCTGTTTACAGTACTTTTGTGTTTTATTTTGCTTGGATTAAGGTTGAGATACAATAGCAAGAGTGAGGAGTATGTTGAGTCTTATTTAGTAGAAGGAAAAATTGATGTGAGAGAAAGGAGGAGGAATTGTTGTTGCAAAGTTCATGAGCAATCAATTACATATAAGGCTACTGATTCTTGAAATGGCAAAGGATTGGGGGTTATGGATAGTTGAAGTAGATCTCCTGGTACCTTGCCCAAATTACTTTTACCAAAAGGTATATCCATCTCCCACGTGCTGAAGTACTTTCTGCTAATGGCCCATAGCTGTTCCCTTCTATAAGAATCACTTATATCCTAGGTAACACAGGAACCTTAATGCTAGACAGTTACGCAGAACTAGCCCCAGGCCCCACTCCCATCCCAGACAAATGACTCTGAAACAGCTTATGCCAGAGATCCCCCATGGAGAAATATTGAAACTAGTTTCTAGCTGAGATCTCTTCTTCCCCACCTGGCCCTGCCCTGTTCTAAGCATTTTCTCAATAAATCTCTTAAACAAGAATTCCCTGTTCAGATTCTGCTTCTAGAGAGCCCACCCACAACTATATGGTCAACTAATTGCCAACAAGGCAGTGAAGAATATCCAATAGAAAAACGTATTTTCAAAAAATGGTGTTGGGAAAACTGGAGAGCAACATGCAGAAGAATGAGACTGGACCACTTTCTTTTCTTTATTTTTTCTTAAAGATTCTATTCCTTTGAGAGAGAGAAAGAGCACAGAAGGGGAGTGAGTATCAGGCTCCCCATGGAGTGGAGAGCCTGATGCAGGGCTCAATCCCAGGACCCTGAGATCATGACCCAAGCCAAAGGCAGACACTTGACTGATGAGCCACCCAGGCACCCCTGGACCACTTTCTTACATCATACACAAAAACAAATCCAAAATGGATGAAATACCCAAATGTGAGACAGGAATCAATCAAAATCCTAGAGGAAAATACAGGCAGCAACCTCTCTGAAGTCAACTGCAGTAACTTTTTTGCTAGACACATCCCCAGAAGTAAGGGAAACAAAAGAAAAAAATGAACTATTGGGACTTCATCAAGATAAAAAGTTTCTTCACAGTGAAGGAAACAACAAAACTAAAAGGTAGTCTATGGAATGGGAGAAGATATTTGCAAATGACATATACAATAAATGGTTAGTATCCAAAATCTGTAAAGAACTTATCAAACTCAACACCCCAAGAAACAAATGTTCCAGTTAAGAAATGGGCAGAGGACATGAAGAGACATTTTTCCAAAGAAGACATCCAAATGGCCAACAGACACATGGAAAGATGTTCACTATCACTCATCATCAGGGAAATACACATCAAAACTATAATGAGAAACTACTTCACACCTGTAAGAATGAGTAAAATTAACACAGGAAACAACAGGTGTTGATGAGGAAATGGAGAAAGGGGCACCCTCATGCACTGTTGGTGGGAATGCAAGCTGGTGTAGCCACTCTTGAAAACAATATGAGGTTCCTCTAAACCTTAAAAATAGAACTACCCTGCAACCCAGCAATTGCACTACTAGGTCTTTATCAAAAAGATACAAAAATACTGATTCAAAGGGATACATGTACACTGATGTTTACAGTAGCAATGTCCACAATAGCCAAACTATGGAAAGAGCCCAGATACTGATATTGATTGACAGATGAATGGATAAAGAAGACGTGGTGTATGTGTTTGTGTGTGTGTGTGTGTGTGTGTGTGTGTGTATTATATATATATATATATATATATATATATATATGAATACATATTGGAATATATATTGAGATATATGAATATTGGAATATTGCTCAACCATCAAAAAGAATGAAATCTTGCAATTTGTAATGACAGGAATGGAGTTAGAGTGCATTATGCTAAGCCAAATGAGTCAGTCAGAGAAAGACAAACACCATATGATTTCACTTGTATGTGGATTTTAAGAAACATGGGGATGAATATGGGGAAGAGCAAAAAAAAAAAAAAAAAAGATGGAGGCAAACCTTAAGAGATGCTTAACTACAGAGAACCAACCAAAGGTTGATGGAGGGAAGGTTGCCTGGGGATGTGCTAAATGGTTGATGGGTAGTAAGGACACCACTTGTTGTGTTGAGTATTGGGTGTTATATGTATGTGATGAATCACTAAATTCTACTCTTAACACCAATATTATACTATAGTTAACAAATAAATAAAAATAAAATTCCCCCAAAATTTTTGAAAAAAAATGGTGGTAAATTAAAAACAAAAAAAAGAGAGAGAGAGCCCAAACTAAGATAACTTCAAGGAAATCACTGTCCAGATCTTTATCTTCTGTATGTTCTTTTTCCAATTAATCTGTTTAGTATTTCCTGCATTCATAGTAGTCCATCTGCAACTTGTAAAGGACACCATACCACTTACCTCAATTCTGTCCTACTGTGGTACATTTTCATGATAGCCTCCTTTAATTATTAATGATTCACCATAAACGCATTGGTTTCTTATATTTCCCTGTTTGGTATGTATGTATGTATCAGATTAGATAGATATAGAGATGCATTTGGTAGTAAGAGTAATCTGTTAAGCTTGCATTTTAGCCCTTAGTTCTTTATTCATATATCTGAGGGGCACCTGGGTGGCTCAGTCAGTTAAGTGACCAACTCTTGATTTTGGCTTAGGTCATCAGCTTAGGGTGGTGCGATCAAGTCCCATGTTGGGCTCCTTGCTTAGTGGAGTCTGCTTCTCTCCCTCCCCCTTTACCTCTTCCTGCATGCTTACTCACACACTCTCTCTCTGTCTCTCAAATAAATAAATTAATCTTTAAGAAAAAAGAAATATGAATTGGGGTGATTGGAGTAATGACAGCTGTTGATTAATGTATCTTGCATTTCTGAATTGTTGTCAAATATTCATTGCACTTTCTTTTCATATTTTTGAATAAATACATCTCACATAGTCTCAAAATTCATCCCAAGTATGTACCTTTAGCTGGAATAAAAATCACATTCTAACAGCTTAAGTACTTAATGGTGTTCATTCTTTTAAATGTAATTGGAATATTTTCAAGATTTTTAAATTTTATAAATGAAACAAGATGGGATTGGGAGGGAGACAAACCATAAGTGACTCTTAATCTCACAAAACAAACTGAGGGTTTCTGGGGGGAGGGGGGTTGGGAGAAGGGGGGATGGGGTTATGGACATTCCGGGGGCGGTGTGCTTTGGTGAGTGCTGTGGGGTGTGTGGACCTGGCGATTCACGGACCTGTACCCCTGGGGATAAAAATATAAGTTTATAAAAAATAAAAAATAAAAAAAAAAGATTTTTAAATTTTACAAAATAAAATAGATAAAAACCACTGAGAAAAAATTTGTAAGATTTTGTTTCCAGATATAGTAGTAAGATAATTAAAAACCATCTTATCAGATATATCACAAACTCATCCAATTAGAGTCAATTTTTTTCATTTTATAAAATATTTACTATTTTAAAAATCTACTAAAATAAAATATGCTAGGACTCTAAAATAAAATGAGTCTAAAATAGACTCATTATATTTTAACAGTTTATATATTTATTTTTTACACAACCTATATATATTAATAGCACTATTTTTGGGTTTTTACATCACTGTTATTAATTATTCCCCAAAGATAAACACCAGATAAATAGCCACAAATTTGCCAAAAAAAAAAAAAAAAAAACATGGCTTTTAGCCACACATTTGCCAAAAATATCCATGGCTTTCTTTGCTTTGCTCCATAAATAATATTCTAATTACACATTATTAGCATTATTATAAATGTAAGAAATTAAAATAGCACATATATTTATGATTATCTTACAACATTTTAAAAAGGAATAATTAAAATCAAACAGACATTCTGTTTGATTTTAATTTTCATTGCTTTGTTTATAACCTATTTGATAAGATGCATTCATAATTTATTTCAGAGTAGTTTAGATATTATTATTAAAAATGTATTTTTAAAAATTTAATGGGGATAGGCTTTTTCTGAGAGCAAATAAGTCTAATTTGGCCAGTAGCCTTGATAGTAAAGACCACACTTGATTTTTTGGGGGTTTAATGTCAGATATATTGAAGTTAATTGAGCCAAATC
This sequence comes from Mustela putorius furo, assembly GCF_011764305.1. NCBI lineage: Eukaryota > Metazoa > Chordata > Mammalia > Carnivora > Mustelidae > Mustela > Mustela putorius. Next base: position 1,134,709 of record NW_025421502.1, on the reverse strand, counting down.
CACAGCTCCATAGTTATGATGGCTATATATCTATGTATCTACATTTTTATGTTCTTATTAACTATCATCTTTTGCTTTCTCTCTAATTTCCAATAAAGTATCTTATGAAAAATAATATAATGTTAAAGTTGTAATAAAATTAACAATATTTTGATTTTTCCCAACCCTCGTTGAGTATCAGATTAGACAAAATGCTATTATGTGAATTAATATGTAAAGTATTTATTGGATAAATGTGGGAAAGTATTTTTGAGTTCTTTCCAGAAACTTATTAAGGGACAATCTCTAATGACTGGGTGAAAATTCATCCAGTTAAACAGCAGGAGCTTTATCATTTCTTACCTGAAAAAAATTTAAAAAGCATCTAACCTGGCTAACTTTTTTTTTTTAATATAATTTTTTATTTTTTATAAACATATATTTTTATCCCCAGGGGTACAGGTCTGTGAATCACCAGGTTTACACACTTCACAGCACTCACCAAAACACATACCCTCCCCAATGTCCATAATACCACCCCCTTCTCCCAAACCTGGCTAACTTTTTATTGATAGATCTTTAAAAATAGCCTTTTTTAAAATAAGAGATAGCTATGTGGGTTTTGTGTGTGTATGTATGTGTGTGTCAGGAGTGGGGCATAAGCATGCTTTCACATGCATCTACTTTGGAAGAAGTTAAAAGAATTGAATCATTGCTAAAAGACAACTTCTACTCCCAGTTACTGTTATATAAACAAGGCTTTTAACATTTACTTTTATAAAAACAAAAAGAATAGGAAGATAACTGGTGTTGAACTGGTCTCTTTCTAAAAGAAGACAAAATCATCCATGGAAACATAAACTAATTGAAAAAATTCTTTATTCAACTCCTAAAGAGATCATTTCAAATAATATATTTTATGCTTATTAATTCCTTTTCAAAGATCATTGCATTTTGATTGAAATCATACTAATGATGATGCCAATTCAATCCAGATGTATTTTTTAAGACTTAGAATTTTATTGAAAAAGAAAATAGAACACAATACAGATTTCAATGCATTTTTCTAGAATTATGTAAGAGATTTCCATATCTACATTACATTAGGCTAGTGTTTTTTGTGTGGTAAATTGAGTCGAATCAGAGTTGTAGGAGGAAAATAGATGAAAACAGGGGTTTCGCATATTAAAGATGGACTTCTCTGCGGTTACTCTGTGTCTCCCAGCCCCCCATCACCGTAACTGAGGATGCTGAATTATTTTTTATTGAAGACAGTTGTTGGAACCACTTGGCTCAAAACAAGATTTGTGCCTCATCTTTAGAATAGTGTACTCTATCAATACCAATATTTTGAAACTTATTTGTTTTGCAAGTTAGAGATGATAACCTTTCAGGAATGCACTGTGTTAAAAATTGACATTGGTTAAAAATGGTGACTTTCCTTTGGAAGTTGGGTAAAAGCTAAATATACAAAGGGTAGTAGAAAAGGAGACCAGTAAGATGTCAGGACCTCTCACCGTCTCTTGAGAACGTTGTCACTGACTATTGTAAACCACTCCTGCTAGGAATATCTTTGCAGGTTACACATAGGTCAGCCATTTGGTAGATCTTTGCTCTAGATATAGATGACCAGGTAGTACTAAGCACCTTCTTGAGAAGTTATAGATTAAAAATTTTTGTAATTGTGTTTTTCTCCAATGAAATTTAGCAGCTGGAGTCATAGGTTAACTGGACAGTTAGATACAAAACAAGGCTGGAGTGTGGCCTGTGAGATATGGGCAGAAATTGCAAGTGTATACAAGGGATTAAAACTTAGTGAATTGGGGGCACCTGGCTGGCTCAGCTGGTAGAGCATATGACTCTTGATCTCAGGCGTATGAGTTCAAGTCCCACATTGGGCATGGAGCCTACTTAAACCAAAACCAAAACCAAAACTGTAGTGAATTAGTTGGGAAATGAGAACGTGTGAGCAATAAGGATGATATAAACAATTTTTGGAGTTGGGGTGATAGAGAAAAATATAAGGTGATGGAATGAAAAAGGAAGTTTAAAACTGAGGTTATGTAAAATATATGCTTGATGCTATTTTTGTTATATCAATACAAAATAATCAGATTGTAGACTTGGAGTTTTTATACCTCATCATAGAACCTCTAGTCCATTATGGGAGTGACTTATTTTCAATACCTTGCTTTCGTATTATATCATCCATTAACAGGAAAGACCCTCATGATAATATTTTGGGTCTGTTCTATGTCGGTGTCCTGGGCAATCACAATCCTCAAACTTGTAAAAATACTGTACCACCATTGAAACTTCTCTGAAAGCATCAATTGCAATTATTACAAAGTGACCTTCCAGAAGTATGTAAACAGTAAGAGTCTACTTAATCTATCATAAATTATTCTGGCTTACTTGGTATATGTTGCTTTGAAAGTGAAGTAACACACGCACACACACACACACACACACACACACCACTTATTCAGTTGTTTTTTAATGGAATGAAATAATTCAGAGGCTGCCCAGAGATATTAAGATACTTATAGTTATGGTCATGGCCATGCTTTAGAAACATACTTCTAGGTTTCATAGAAATAATGATATCATTTTATGGGAAACTTTGCTTTCATTTTCAATAATAAATCGGGTAGAATTATAGCTTGTAATATTTTAGTCATGCTTGGTTATTGTATCCATGAATCTTAGCAGGTACTACTGGGAGGAGAATGCACAGTTTGTGAGAATCATAAAGGATTTATAGTCTGTGTTTGCATGTTCTCTCCCAAAAGAACTGTGACTAGTCACAATTCTAAACTGTGAGATGTGAGATGCTATAGTACATTAGATACTTACAACTGTAGAAATAAGTAGGGTGTACATGCATTGATAATATAATATCTCCTTTGAACAACAACAAAAAAAATAATATGTTTGTAACGCAAAATATTCAGTTCCAGAAACAAATCCTCTGATTAAACAGTGGAAAATGGTGAATAATCCTTTTCACCATGACCAAGTGGGATTTATTCCAGGGCTGCAAGGTTGGTTCAACATCCGCAAATCAGTCAATGTGATACAACACATCAATAAAAGAAAGAACAAGAACCATATGATACTCTCAATAGATGCTGAAAAAGCATTTGACAAAGTACAGCATCCCTTCCTGATCAAAACTCTTCAAAGTGTAGGGATAGAGGGCACATACCTCAATATCATCAAAGCCATCTATGAAAAACCCACCACAAATATCATTCTCAATGGAGAAAAACTGAAAGCTTTTCCCCTAAGGTCAGGAACACGGCAGGGATGTCCATTATCACCACTGCTATTCAACATCGTACTAGAGGTCCTAGCCTCAGCAATCAGACAACAAAAGGAAATTAAAGGCATCCAAATCGGCAAAGAAGAAGTCAAATTATCACTCTTCGCAGATGATATGATACTATATGTGGAAAACCCAAAAGACTCCACTCCAAAACTGCTAGAACTTATACAGGAATTCAGTAAAGTGTCAGGATATAAAATCAATGCACAGAAATCAGTTGCATTTCTCTACACCAACAGCAAGACAGAAGAAAGAGATATTAAGGAGTCAATCCCATTTACAATTGCATCCAAAACCATAAGATACCTAGGAATAAACCTAACCAAAGAGACACAGAATCTATACTCAGAAAACTATAAAGTACTCATGAAAGAAATTGAGGAAGACACAAAGAAATGGAAAAATGTTCCATGCTCCTGGATTGGAAGAATAAATATTGTGAAAATGTCTATGCTACCTAAAGCAATCTACACATTTAATGCAATTCCTATCAAAGTACCATCCATCTTTTTCAAAGAAATGGAACAAATAATGCTAAAATTTATATGGAACCAGAAAAGACCTCGAATAGCCAAAGGGATATTGAAAAAGAAAGCCAACGTTGGTGGCATCACAATTCCGGACTTCAGGCTCTATTACAAAGCTGTCATCATCAAGACAGCATGGTACTGGCACAAAAACAGACCCATAGATCAATGTAACAGAATAGAGAGCCCAGAAATAGACCCTCAAATCTATGGTCAACTAATCTTCGACAAAGCAGGAAAGAATGTCCAATGGAAAAAAGACAGCCTTTTCAATAAATGGTGCTGGGAAAATTGGACAGCCACATGCAGAAAAATGAAATTGGACCATTTCCTTACACCACACACAAAAATAGACTCAAAATGGATGAAGGACCTCAATGTGCGAAAGGAATCCATCAAAATCCTTGAGGAGAACACGGGCAGCAACCTCTTCGACCTCTGCAGCAACATCTTCCTAGGAACAACGCAAAAGGCAAGGGAAGCAAGGGAAAAAATGAACTACTGGGATTTCATCAAGATCAAAAGCTTTTGCACAGCAAAGGAAACAGTTAACAAAATCAAAAGACAACTGACAGAATGGGAGAAGATATTTGCAAACGACATATCAGATAAAGGACTAGTATCCAGAATCTATAAAGAACTTAGCAAACTCAATACCCAAAGAACAAATAATCCAATCAAGAAATGGGCAGAGGACATGAACAGACATTTCTGCAAAGAAGACATCCAGATGGCGAACAGACACATGAAAAAGTGCTCCATATCACTCGGCATCAGGGAAATACAAATCAAAACCACAATGAGATATCACCTCACACCAGTCAGAATGGCTAAAATCAACAAGTCAGGAAATGACAGATGCTGGCGAGGATGCGGAGAAAGGGGAACCCTCCTACACTGTTGGTGGGAATGCAAGCTGGTGCAGCCACTCTGGAAAACAGCATGGAGGTTCCTCAAAATGTTGAAAATAGAACTGCCCTATGACCCAGCAATTGCACTATTGGGTATTTACCCTAAAGATACAAATGTAGTGATCCAAAGGGGCACATGCACCCGAATGTTTATAGCAGCAATGTCCACAATAGCCAAACTATGGAAAGAACCTAGATGTCCATCAACAGATGAATGGATCAAGAAGATGTGGTATATATACACAATGGAATACTATGCAGCCATCAAAAGAAATGAAATCTTGCCATTTGCGACAACATGGATGGAACTAGAGCGTATCATGCTTAGCGAAATAAGTCAAGCAGAGAAAGACAACTATCATATGATCTCCCTGATATGAGGAAGTGGTGATACAACATGGAGGCTTAAGTGGGTAGAAGAAGAATCAATGAAACAAGATGGGATTGGGAGGGAGACAAACCATAAGTGACTCTTAATCTCACAAAACAAACTGAGGGTTGCCGGGGGGAGGGGGTTTGGGAGAAGGGGGTGGGATTATGGACATTGGGGAGGTATGTGATTTGGTGAGTGCTGTGAAGTGTGTAAACCTGGTGATTCACAGACCTGTACCCCTGGGGATAAAAATATATGTTTATAAAAAATAAAAAATTTGGGACACCTGGGTGGCTCAGTTGGTTAAGCAGCTGCCTTCGGCTCAGGTCATGATCCCAGCGTCCTGGGATCGAGTCCCACATCGGGCTCCTTGCTCCGCAGGGAGCCTGCTTCTCCCTCTGACTCTGCCTTCCACTCTGTCTGCCTGTGCTCGCTCTCACTCTCTCTCTTACAAATAAATAAATAAAATCTTTAAAAAAAAAATAAAAAAAAATAAAAAATTAAAACCAAAAATTAAAAAAAAAAAAAGAAAGAAAAAAAAAACAGTGGAAAATGGTTTCTTGAAATGATATATTGCATTTTATTTAGATTGTAACTATTGCAGTAAAATTGTTCTAAGTACCTCTAAACTTACTTAAATAAGAATATACTTTTGGAATTTCACTCAATTTTTATAGGTAAAATTCTTTCTTACGTTATAAGATTTTACTGAGCCAGGAGGTATTCACTGGCTTCCTTTATTTACTTTGTTTGTGACAAGAGTAGGTTATTATTTGTATTTTTTAGTTTTATTAAATTCTTACTTGCTTTATGATTTTATTTAGTTTTAAAGGTGTTCCCAACAGTAGTTCAAACTTTAGAGCCTCTACATAGTTTACCTAAGTTTATATAAAGCATATATTTCTGTAAAATATATGTGGAAATTGGCCTCTAGCTTCCCAAACATTGAAGGATTGCCTTGAAATTTTACACGAATCTAAACCTAAACACTTTTCCATCTCTAGACTTTTTTAAAGTGCTCACTTTGGAGCACATATACTAAAATTCTAGGCTTTCTTTTAAAATCAGTGGTTGTCTGTGGTTGTTCCACAAGCCAGAATTGTCAATAGGTACAAATTTATTTATTTATTTTAAAAATTAATTTATTTTGGAGGGAGAGGGAGGGGCAGAGTTGAAAGAGAATCTCCAGCAGACTCCACACTGAGTGTGGAGCCTGAAGGGGACTCAATTCCAGGACCCTGAGATCATGACCTCAGCCAAAATCAAGTCCAATACCTAACCAACTGAGCCATCCAGGTGTCCCAGGTAATCAGGTTTTAACATCATTTTACCCCTTATAAAATTTTTATCCAACTCTCTTCAGAAGACACATACATATAAATTTTCATTCACCTATTCATTCAAATATTCAGTGAATACTATAAACATTGTACAGCATTAGCAATTTAATTCTAACTCAATTAGCATGAATATTAAATACCTGCCTAGAGAAAGGTATTTAAGAAAGAATGATAAACACTTTGAAAACTTTATTGTGATTTCTGAGGAAAAACTACAAAATAAATGCTGATATGAGATGTAGCTGTAAACTAATTTAAAAGGAAAACCAAAAATATTTTATGTCAAAATGTCTGTGTATTACTTAAGCAATATACAAGTGTATATAAAGAAATAAGGTCATTTTTTTCCATATAGAGCTCAGTGAAAAACTATGGTGGCCAGCATAGCATATCCTGAACCACCAATAAATGGAGGCTCCAACATACATTATGGAAGATTAATTTACTGAGTCAAGGTAAAACTGAATGAGAAACACATTTCTCTCAGGGTCAGTGGCCATGAGAGACTATGTAGCTGAAATAGGCATTTAAACAAAATTTTGTTGTCTGATTTACAAAGAAATTTGGATAGTAACCATTGTAGAACATGCTAACTACTAGTAAAGGATTAGTAGTGGAATTTGAGGAAAACACAATATACTCGATGTACTGAAATAGAATGGACTTATCCTTTAAAAATGATGAGAGCTGGGGTGCCTGGGTGGCTTAATTGGTTGAGCATTGGACTCTTGATCTTGGCTCAGGTCAGGTCTCCAAAGTTGTGGGATCAAGGCCATGTCAGGTTCTGCACTCAGGATAGAGTCTGCTTGTCGCACTCCCTCTGCTCCTCCCCCTGCGCGCACTCTCTCTATCTCTCACGTAAATTAATAGATAAGATTTTTTTAAGATTTTATTTATTTACTGAAAGACAGATGATGTGTTGGGGCAAGGTCAGAAGGAGAAGAAGCAGCAGATTCCCTGCTAAGCTGAGATTCCCCTCCCCCCGACTGGGGCTCAATCTCATGACCCTCAGATCATGACCTGATCCAAAGGCAGACATTTGACCAACTGAGCCACCCAGGTGCTCTGATAAACAAAATATTTTTAAAAAATTATGAAAGTCATATATTCATTTTTCAACATATAAATGTGTGGACTCAATATGCTATACACATTAAACATATAGTATTATATGTCAATTTTATCTCAATAAAGATGAAAAAATGATCAGATAATTGTCTCAGTACTCTACATTTCATTATTGTCTGAGACCTAATTCTGTCTCCTTTTCTCTTCCATGCTCTTCTCTGCGCAGTTTTCATTGACTATTAAATTCTATCCTCTGCACTCTCAGACTACTTTACTATATACATGGATAGCTCAGACATTTACCTGATGAACACAATCACAAACAAATGGTGCTCAAGAATATAAAAATTTTCTTGGAAATGCAAAAGTCTTGTGTGCTATTTATCAAAACTATTGTTATAATAGCTACTGTCCTAGCATGTACTTACACTGTGGGGGAAGGTAGTCTGATGAAGAGAGTGAGGAAATATGAATTGAAATAATGTGGTCCCTCCAAAGTTGTCTCTGAACTTCTGATTTCCTTAGTTAACACCATTCTGGTTTTTTTTTTTAGCCTCCCATAACTACTCAGTTTTGACAGTGATATTGCCCCCTTCTTACACTGAGGGGATATCTATTTAATACCTAAAGTTTCATTGTTTCATTATCTCAGGCATGGAAACAATGGATCTTAATCATATTGGTTCTTAGTAAAGAATCTTTTATCTACTGAATCTCTATATGTTACCCATTGAATTTCTTTATTTTTTAAAAATATTTTGTTTATTTATTTGACAGAGACAGAGATCACAAGTAGGCAGAGAGGCAGGCAGAAGGGGAGAAGCAGGCTCCCTGCCGAGCAGAGAACCTGATGTGGGGCTCAATCCCAGGACCCTGACATCGTGACCTAAGCTGAAGGCAGAGGCTTCTGCTTCTGACCCTCCCATATGCCCCCTGAATTTCTTTTTTTCTTTTTCTTTTTTTTTTTAAGATTTTATTTATTTATTTGACAAACAGAGATCACAATTAGGCAGAGAGGCAGGCAGAGAGAAAGGGAGAAGTAGGTTCCCCACTAAGCAGAGAGCCTTATGTGGGGCTTGAACCCAGGACCCTAAGATCATGACCTGAGCTGAAGGCAGAGGCTTAACTCACTGAGCCACCCAGGCATGTCCCCCCACCGAACTTCTTTAAATGCTAATAAGTAACCATGAGTTTCTTAGAAAGAAAAAAAATAACAAAAATATATCAAGTTTAAAAATTTTATAACACTTAATAATAAATGAATATTTACAATATTGAAAACATGATCTATTTAACATGTTATGAAATGGTATGAAAAGATAAGACATGGCAGGTTCACTCTCAATATAAGAATCATAGAACTAGACAAACAGAACCTCTTATTATCTACTGTGAGGCAAGAAATCATTGAAGTCACGCCCTTAACATATGATTTGTACTAAATATAAAAGGAATATCAGATAGAATGTAGTTGAATTGAATTTTTTTGTGTGATTTGGTGCATTTATCTAGGGCAGTATTTTTTAAACTGGAGTCCTTGGATTTATAGCAGTGGTCATATATGTTCTCTGTTACACTCATATGATATACAATTTTGTATTTTTTAATGATTGTCCTTAGAAAGTATCATGCATATTCCAGATCAAGTGGAAATATGATCCTCAAACTTTTTGATTTTATATAGACTTAAACATATATGTTACAAAATATAATTATTAGAAAAAAAAGATAAAAACCTAAGGATTTGAAACCTGATGTTTTCTTTTGACATTCCAATGGGGTGCATCCGACTTACTTTGTAGACTGCTGATCTAGAGAAATATCAAAGGTCATCAATGGCTAGACTGCAATGAGGTTTATGGTATAGACCTGAACAATTACAAATCAAGAATTTCTTCATATGTTATTATTATCTGGAAATCTTAGGTTCTCGATTCTTGATATAATTCCTACCCATTGGTTGATTGCTTTATAAAATTCACAAAATCCAAAAACTCAAATCACGTTTGACTTGGAATTTTCTTTATTCCATTACCATTACATTGCCCATTGGAAACACCTGCACAAACCCATGAATAAATAGGAAGCTGTATCTCTACACCTATGTTATTGACTTGTATAAATCCTTCCACTGTTTGTTTGTTTTTTTTTTTAATTTGGAAGTAAAACAAAATAAAAATGAAGCTTTACCTGAATTCAATTTGTCAATCATATCAGGTCCTAAATCCAAACAGATTTTGTAGTTTTGTTTATACTTCCATTGTATAGCCTAGTACAGGTGATATTAATGCCTAATTTTGTCCTCTATTATAATGCAATCTATACAAAGTAATACTTATTTGATTCTGTAGTTAATGAGAAATAACATAGCGATAATTAATAAGTGGTGGGATGACACCAAGTAAAGGCCAACAGGATGTACAAATGAGAGAGTCACGGATGCCAAGAGAAAGTGTGAGGAAGCTGAACTCAAATGAATCTTGTACAGTGGATAGTACAATAGTCACACCATTCATATCACTCACATTATGGGTAACATTTAATTTAAGCAACAGCATCATCTATTACTTTAAATTAATGTTTATTTTGGTACTAACCATTGGGTAACTTTGTTTAAATTTAAATCATAGCTTTCACAGGGTCATAACTGAATGCAAACTATAAGTTTACATATGGCTTAATATTAACAGTTTTTTGTTACAATATAAAATGATTTAAATTATCACTGTGATTCATAATTGTTTTTCTTTAGAAGAGACTCAGAAAACATTTGAATTTTAAGAACGCTGATAAGGATATGATTAAAAATGCAATGAATAGTAAATTACATTAAAGTTATGATATTAGCTTATACTTTTTAAAAAGAGTGAAGCAACCCCTGTAGGCCTCTAAATTAGTTGTAATCATGTAAGAGTGATGGATATGTTGATAGAGTTAACTCAGTTTCAAAAGACTCTGGATTTGTCTTGGAGGTTCTTTCCAATTTAATTTAAGTTTCTCAGCCAGGGAGCAGCTCAAATGATTTGTAGTTTCATAAAGCATTCTGAAAGGCCATTTCATTGGCCATAGGAAATAAACTTAGAATCAGATTCCCTCTACCCAGTTTATGATAGAATGCCACTTTCACAATGTGCCATACAACTTTTATTAGAAATTGTTGTATCACCATAAAACCAAGCTCTTCACTGTATTTCTGGTCATGCTCAGTAAATAAATATTTATACTATCATTTAAGCATAGTTTATAGACTTCCAGGACCATGGATCTCAATATTAATATGATTTCTTTGTTTCTAAAAACTAATTGTGCTTCCTTTAAGAAATTTAAATTATAGGAAAAAAGAAATCATTCCTGTCTCGGGATGCCTATGGTCAGATATTTCAATTTTGAAAACTATGCTGCAGTAAATTCTAATGATAACAATAAATAGCAACAAATTTGAAAGAAAAAGCAACATCATTTTGGATGATCTTTTTTGTGTTTTTATGCTTTCTTTTTTGTGTGTCTCATTTATGCATACACACACATATATGGTAAAATTACCTTTAGGAATTAAAATTTCAATTTAAGTGGAATTGGTAGTCCTCATAGATTACATATTTTAGGCAGCACTTATTTCCGTAAGGATTTTAATAGAAATAAAAATAGATTAGTTTTAAATTTTCATATTAGTATATGTGTAGTTACAAATGCTTTCAATGGTTTTAACTTAATACTCCTGGTTTACTATTTATATTTATTTTTTGTCTCTACTTCCACTCTGCGCACACACACACACACACTTATAAAGGGGTTTATTTAAAAAGAACGTGAAAGCAAAATATATCATAAATATAACCATAGCAAGTATTCACTTTAGACCTAACACCTAAATTCAAATATGGTAGGTTGTCATTCTTGGAGCTGCTATTATTACTAATGATCTGGCCAAATTACACCGTTATGTCAGTGGTTTAGTGAACAATGTATCATAGCCTGTGATGGTGTGTTGGTCATCTAAGCTTGAGAAAAATGCAATCAAATAGATCAGCTAGACAGACTGCTTTATAGCAGATGATGTATTGCCTAACAGGAAGAGCATCAATATAGTCAGTGTTTATGAATACGTATTGCTAAATGAGGACTTTGCCAACGTAAGAATTGATATTTTGTATTAATGTATTGTCAAATAGGAAGAGTATTAGTATATTACACTGTAGTAACTTATCCCAAGATGACAAATATGTAGGTAAATCAGAAGTACATAATCCCAGAGGCTGATGCTTCTTCTGCTTATAAAAAAGAGAGATCTTTTTTCTCTTGAGTAATGGAGGTACATTTGTGCAGCAACCTCTGCCTGTAAATGGGAGTAGATGGGAAGGAAAGAGGAAATAGCCAAACAAAGAGTTGCTAAAATTGTTCTTTACAACAGATTACCTCAACTGGCAGTCTCAGGTGAACCTTAAGCAGGAGAAAGAAGCAGAGAGAGAGGAGAAAAAGATGGAGAAGGTGGACAGGGGTGAGAAGGCAAAGGGAACTGAGAAGGGAGGTGAAGAGGGAAAGGAGCAGGCGAGTGGAGGAAGAAAGTCTCAGCAATATTGTAATCCATGAGGGACTTGCAGAAAAATGTCAGCCAGAAATTAATTTCAGTTATTGAGGTGGGTGAAGGATTTTGTAAAGTTTGATATACAGTATTGGGTTTTACTTGCTTTTATGTTATGTACTATTATATTATAGTCTCCTTTGAATCTACAAACCTCCATCAAAATCTCTTTAAAATAAGTGCTCTATGTGGTATTTTGGGAGAAGAATCAAGAGAATGTGGCAATATGCAAGGGAACAATCCGGATGTAGAGACAGAATGCTCAGTTCTGTTTCTGTGTCACCCTCTGGTTGTACAGCTTTAAATAAATCATTCAATATTTATAGCATCTCATTTTTCTTATCTTTAACATAAGTATAATTATATAACCGCTTTAAAATTTTTGAGACGATTAGAGGGAATGTAAATTACCTATCACAATGTATACATTCAAAATATATATTTGAAGTATAATTTTTCAGGTTGTTAATAAATAATAGGAAGAAAGTCACCAGATCCTTTTCTAAACTTTCTCATTTATTTTTCCTCTTTTGTTAAGTTATGAATATGTGTTTCTAAAATTAGACAAATGTTTTCTTTGGAATGCTTTGTATTGCACAAAGTCTACTTGCTTAAAATTAAAATCTCAAATTGGATTCTTAACAGCCCTGTTTGTGTCAATGGATTGCCCTTCGCCTCACTTTCTAGTTTCATAATGTAAACTTGAAGTTATACTTATGATTCCCCGCTCTTTGTTTCACACATGCAATTCACGGAGTTCAGAGATATGCTCATCAAATATCTCAGGTTTATCTCTTCCTTCCAGTACTTATCGTGGCCACTCTGATGTAAGATCCACCACTTCAGTGAAGGAGCACTCCATGCTCCCTGCTTCCCTGATACAGTCCACTTTAGGATATAATTTCATGTAGGATATAATTTCTGCTGCAGCATACTACAACTTTCCTTGAAAGTCTCTCCTGGCAAACCTACACCACTCCCCTCTGTAGATCTGTCTGTAAGAGCAAAACGAAATATAAAGACACTGCTAGCGTTGGCTAATTTCATTTGTGACTTTTAATGCTTCCCCACAAGGACTTCAAAATCATTCATTGTTACCCTTCTTCCCTTTTGCAGTTTCCATGGGGAGTCCTTTCTCATCTCGCTCCTTTAACCTTTCTTGAATAACCAGGTCAATATTCAGCTTCATGAAATTGACCTAAGTTTTTTTCAACACTGTTTATTTTATTGTCATTCTTTAAACAGTAAAACATTCACTATTTTGTAGTTCTCTATCTCACTTACTACTCCCAACTATAATCTCAAAATGCAAGCTATTTTTTTCTCTCTCTTAATGGCATCACCCGTATTTAAAATGACCCTAGCTCAATCTTTAGAATAATTTGAAAATGTTTATTTTCTTCTTTTCCTTTGAGATGCTCACCACCATTATCCTTTTTTCTTCTTTTTTTATCCTTCTTCTTAAGTGGTGAATTTTTATTTGTCAGGTGTCTTCTATATCCATCCTGTCCTGTCTAGTCCCACTGACAGAGGGCTAATTCAGGTCTTATTAAAGTCTTTTGATTTATTGCCACAATTCCCTGAGCCATGTCTCTAAGGGCTTGTCTCCTGCCTCAATTCCTTCTGTACATCCTGCTCTGCTGTTTTTCAAAGACAGAACATTGGCCAATTTCCTGCTTAAAACAAAACAAAACAAATACTCAAACATCCAATGATTCTTCATTTATTGCAGAATAAAGTCTAAACTCCTTTATATGTTCTTTGAAATTCTACATTTGATATTTAAGTAATACAAAAATAGAATTTTAGTCTCCCTTTTAGATTTTACACACAAATATAAGAACAAGCTACACCTGATAAATATTGCAGCTTCCTATCTCAGAATTTTGCTGAGAGACTCTTTTGACTGGAGTGTTCTCTGGTGGCATTCCCTTAATCTTTGAAGACCTGGTTAAAACTCCACCTTCTCCACAAAATTTTATCTCTCTCTTTTTTTTTTTTAAGATTTTATTTATTTATTTGACAGACAGAGGTCACAAGTAGAGAAGCAGGTGAGAGAGAGGAAGGGAAGCAGACTCCCTGCTGAGCAGAGAGCCTGATGCAGGGCTCGATCCCAAAACCCTGGAATCATGACCTAAGCCCAAGTCAGAGGCTTTAACCCACTGAGCCACCCAGGCGCCACTTATCTTGTTATTTTTATCACAACTAATTTTCTATTCATCATTAGTAGCTACAATAACCATTCTTTAATTGTAAAGTGCTTTTGTCATATTTTTATAACACAATGAAATTATTTGCACACAGTACATTATTTGCATACAATAGCTGAATAAAGATCTTATTCAAAATTTCCAACTATTCATACTACATACTAGCCCTAATCATGTAAAACTGTACTTTGATTACTAGGAATTTCATTAATACATTTTATTGACAAAAATCCAATTCCTTTGACTCTCAGCCATGGCTAATCTAGTTCTATATAGAAAAACATCTCTTATATATTGTTGCACTCTATGACCACCAGTAATTGACAGATATCAGATAAATCTGAAGTGTTTCTGTATTATTACTAACATTTATAACTGAACATTAGCATATAATACTCTGTATTTTTATATTTACTGGAATTAGATAAAATTTTAAAGTAAGCATAAAGAGGTATGACTTGCTGATTAATAATTTTTAAATGACTATCAGAGACAAATATTCAGACCTTTGAAAAATCATTTTTATGAATGTTATTAGATATACAAACACATATACATATATAATATGTGCATTTGTATGGTTTATCAAGTCTAATGTTTATCATGGATGAATTTAATAGACAAATAATACCTAATTTTTAACTTAAGCTTCACTATAAAATATTTAAAAAATGTATAAGATAAATTTGGCAACAGAACAAATTATGAATTGATTCCTATCTTAAATTTCCATTTGCTAGTCACATCTTCCAAAGAGGACAGTCAGATTACAAAAAAAATATGTTCAAATAGAAACACTTAGAGAAAAAAAATCTACAAATATAATGATAAGTGGAAAACCTCAAGATCAAAAGTCAATACTGAGAGGTATTGCAGTGTTGTTACTGTTAAGACTCTGACACCAGACTTCCAGAATTCAAAAAACAATTTTGCTATCTTCTGATAATATGACCTTGGACAAGTTATCTAACCACTGTGCATATCTGTTGCTTCTTCTATGAAATGGAGTACTAGAAGCCCCCATGAATTAGACTGCTTTGAAGATTTGACTTAAAAGCCTGTGGAACACTAAGAATAATGCTTTGCATGGAGTAATAGTTTAAAAAAAGATCATCTTTTTACTGGGGTTACATTTTTACCTATTGCTTTGTAGTTAAAATTTTTCACTTTAATATTTCATTTCACTCATTATTATGACATCCTTATTTCATTTCTCTTTCAGTTAAATTAACCAACTCTGGTAAATACACTAAAACTATGTTAAAGTTATGAAACATCTGGCAAAAATTACAAAAAATTGAAAATCCAATTATTTTGTTTCCAAAAACAGGTGCTTAAAGGTATACAGTTTACATTTAGTATTAACTATTTAAATATTTCAATTTGGTTTTCCAAGGTTTTTGTTTTATTTGACTTAATAAGCATATCAATTCAACCATAATACTTGAATGAATGATTTGGATACACAGATACAGTTCTGTTATCTGTGGCTAGAAGTTTTCTACACAGCTACTCATATACATACACACATGCACACATACTTACAGGGCACACACATATCAGAATGGACAGTGTTCAGATATGTGATTCTTTTTTTTTTTTTTTTTTTTTTTTGACAGACAGAGATCACAAGTAGGCAGAGAGGCAGGCAGAGAGAGAGGAGGAAACAGGATTCCTGCTGAGCAGAGAGCCCGACGCGGGGCTCGATCCCAGGACCCTGGGATCATGACCTGAGCCGAAAGCAGAGGCTTTAACCCACTGAACCACCCAGGCACCCCCAGATATGTGATTCTTATTTCTCTACTGCTTGATGTCTTTTAGAAAGATGCCAATGATATGATTAAATCACTGTTGCAAAGCCCATAAAAAAGTATAGAATTTAGTAAATAATAAAGTTAGTAGGCAAATGCATATTGTATATTTACATATTTGTGTAAATACACATATATACATATATGCATATATATGCTTATGTATATAAATGTATGTGCAAATACACACATGTGCACTTGCCTGTTAACTTATATATATATGCCATGTGGGTATATGTACATATATATATGTATACATATACACACACACACAGGATCTTTTCTGTTCTTCTTACTATGCATAGGAAATAATAATTTTATCTTTATATAGCTATCCATCCATCAGAACCATTATTGTTACTAATAGTACTTTTTAAAAACTGCTTGAATAATGTTAATGATATTAAAGTATATTATTTTCCTAAGTGCTTATTCTTTACTTTCATTTGAATAGCAAAACAACTTCAATAATACCATTGCAAATGGAAATGCCATATATTTGACATTTTTTAAATCATGGGTTTATTGCAACAGGAGTTTTCAAGGTAATTATTGTATGACTGCTTTTTAAGTTTGGATGAGCTAGATATCCTAGTAAGATATTTGATCTATGTCCATTTTTCAACATAAAAAACAATCTTTTTGTTTACTGTGAAATTTTATTATTTTGCTCTGAGATTTTAAAACATAGTTGAACTTTCCCCTCTCCTTTATTTTTTCTTTTTCTTTTCCTTTTTGTTTTTGTTTTAACATTTTAAGACACTGCAATTAAGATGTGCTTTTCTAGAGCAGAACACAAAGCTTTGAACTGGTTTCTCCTGTTTTAAGGTGCATGCAACAATGTTTGAGTGCAGCATTTTCAGAACCTGTTTTAATTCAAGATCTCTTTCAATGCCCTTTTTTCAATAACAATGTTATAAGTGAAATTGTACTCCACAGAAACTCCAAACCTTTTTTTTTTTTTAAGTAGAGTAGAAAGTGAGGCTTAAGTAAATCATGTAAGCTTAGCAGACAGCAAAAATTAATTGTGCTTTTTTATTTTTAAAAATGGTTCCAGAAAATCAGAAAAGACTAGTAGCTGACAGTACAGAAAGTGCTCTTAAGTTATAAACACACACACACACACACACACAACTCAAAATTAGATTTAGAGGCCACAAACAAAGAACTTCTTTTTTTCTTAATAGCACATAGCACTGAACAGCAAATTATTAAAACTACTCCTAGTGTGATGAAGAGTAATTGTCGAAAGTATATAACTTCATCCCTCAACAACCGAGATAAAACAGGCAAACCAATCAACCAATCATCATAATGATTATATATAAATATATATACTGATTCTATAGTATTTTTAAAATATATATCCACCAAATATATAATATATATTGTATATAACAATATAGAATCAATATATATCTTTATTTATAAGAACTGGGAACTCCATCCCAGGACCCTGGGATCGTTACCTGAGCAGAATTCTGGCAGACATTTAATAAACCGAGCTATGAAGGCGTCCCAGTTTCCCAAGTTTTTTAACTACTAGTAACCAAGGAAAACAAATTCTACAAACACACACAAGAAGCCACAAGAAATCCTAAAACTTTTAAAATAGTTTCCTGGAACTCACCGAACTCACCTAAAGCTGTGCTATAGGAATTACTTGGAATGGCTTACTTTGAGGGTTATTCCCTCTAACTCCATACATCTCTAAAATCCTGTCATTTCAAGTGTTGTCTCTGGTGTTTCCTCAAATATTTCCCCTTCTACCACCACATAATTACCATATAAAAATGCTATATTATTTATATCTTATGTAGACAATTAAAATATGGTAACAAATGGCTATCTGATGCATAAATCATTCAAGTGGAATTTACTTATATTCCAGAGTAATGATACATGATTGCTAGTCAATGCCTTCCTACTTCATTCTGCAAAGCTTACTAGGTTCTTATTTGTGCCATTTGGGAAAAAAATTCAATAGGTTTTATGAGCCTTAGGACGAACAATTCTCATCAGTGACATTCTTACATCTCAATTTGGAAAAACAATTTGAAAGAGCAATTTGCTGTATTTACTGTAAATTACTACTACTTTTTTTCCACTATGAAAATACAAAAAAATATTTTTATTTTGAGAGGTCAAGGTCATCTTACTTAAGTAGCCTAAAAGCTTTAATTGCAATCAAATGAGTTGCTAATGTCATTCTGAGAAATTTTAAAATAAAATTTAATCTTAAAATATTTATGCATTTAGAAATTAAAATTTCATTTAAAAATATTCAAATAGGGAAGGAATTTAATATTTGAAACAAATCATACAGTTTAAGATTTGTCTTGAATATAAGGAGTAACAGGGAGTAAATTGTGAGGGTCCCTCTTAGGTATGTATTAAATATTATTTGGGTTATAGTATGTATTTGGAAATTTATATAATAAAGAATGATACATGTTTTTTCTCTAGCAGCAATATTTTACATCAATATTTTCCACATACCCAAAATGTTATTTTTTTTCTTTATAGGTCTAATAAAGCATTTTTAAAAGTGAGAAGCTTTAAAAATAATTAAGCAAATTATAGAAACTATAATACATGAATAAAGTAAGCAAATTTTATCCTTTAAGTTAGTATTTAAAAACAATTTCTGAGTAAACTGAAATAAGATTTTGGATTATTGCTCTATTATTAAAAATATGTGAAATAGTCTACAAGTTATGAGTACTTTATATGTAAAATGAAGCCAATGTTGGGAAAATAATAGTGTAAAAAAGCTTATGTAACTTTTGCATATTTTATTTATTTATTTATTTATTTTTAAAAATTTATTTATTTGACAGACAGAGATCACAAGTAGGCAGAGAGGCAGGCAGAGAGAGAGAGGAGGAAGCAGGCTCCCTGTTGAGCAGAGAGCCTAATGTGAACCTCAATCCCAGGACCCTGGGATCATGACCTGAGCTGAAGGTAATGGCTTTAACCTTTGAGCCACCCAGGTGCCCCTTCATATTTGATCTTATATATGAAGTGTTTATTGTATATAGTGGCTATTCTGGAATATTACATTGAATAGAAAATGATAACTTAAAATAAAAATGACTTTAGAAAACCATTTATTTATTGAGTTCAATTCCCTTTGTGAAATAAATTGAGGAATAATTAAACATTGCACATAGCATTATATATAGATGGATAATTAAATAGATTTTAAAAGAAGAAAGGTTAGATTATTCAAGGATAGAAGACAATATTTGCCAAATGTAAGTTTCACTTATACAGATATTCTTAAGGAAGCAAAGTGTTATTTCCTTTTTGTTTTAAAGATTTGTTTATTTACTTATTCTAGAGAGAACAAGCACGTGTGTGCATGAAGGGGACTAGCAGAGGGAGATATTCTTCAAGCAGACTCCCTGCAGAGCATGAGCCAGATGTGGGGCTCATCCCATGATTCGAGATCATGACAGTCTAATGCTTAACTTGTCTGAGCCACACAGGAAACCCTGTTTACTTTTAACTCATATTTATTTGGTGCTTTGTTCACTGCAACCTTCTTTTAGGTTAACTGCATCTTAAAAAGAAAAATAGATGCAGCAGATATGTGGTGTGAATTTCATAAAGCATTTGGATATCACATATTTTCTACCAAATATTATTTATGAGTTATTTTCAAGCAAATAAAAAAACACTTGTATTGTAATCCATTCAGTTTTCAAATCAAAAGAAGGGGTGGTCGACAAATTGTGCTGGCCTTTTCAAATATATATTTTTAGAAATTCTAAGAAAGTTTGGCTTTATAGCTCTGAAACATTTATTTTTATGTAAATGCAGTATTTTTGCACATATGTTCTATAAATTCTATTTGTTTCATTGTCTTAGATTAAAATTTCTTTATAATTATTATAATATTTAATGCTCAGTATATATTATAAGCTTAACAAAGGGTTATTAAAATTATTTAAATTATAGCCATTATGGAAAACAGTATGGAAGTTCCTAAAAAAATTAAAAACAGAACTATCATATGATCCAGCAATCCTACTTCTGGGTATTTATCCAAAGGAATTGAAATCAGGATTTTGAAGAGATACCTGTACTACCACATGTAACCACAGCATTATTTACAATAGCCAGGATATGAGAACAATCTAAATATCCATCAACAGATGAATGCATGAAGAAAAATGTAGTAATGCATCCAATGGTATATTATTCAGTCTTAAAAAAATATTCTGACTTATGCAACAACATGAAAGAACCTAGAGGAAATTATGCTAAAATAAAGCCAGACCCAGAAACACAAATACTGTATGATTGCTCTTAATGTGGAAACTAAAGTAATCAAACTCACAGAAGCTGAGAGTAGGATGGTGGTTGCCAAGGGCTGGAGGAGGGAGAAATGAGATGGTATTGAGCAGAGGATACAAAATTTCAGTTATACAAGATAAATAAGATCTGCAGATCAACAGTTCAGCATAATACTTATATATAATAATATTATATTGTATATTTAAAATTTGCTAAGAGGATAAATTTATGTTAAGTATTCTTACAACCATAACACCAAGACTAAGACTTAACACTAATACCAATCATAATGGAAGTGGGGAGAAAATTTAGAAGGTAGATAGTGAATAAGTTTATGTCCTCTTTTGGGGTGACTGTTTTATAGGGGTATACTTCAAACTCACCAAGTTGTATACATTAAATATGTACAACTTTTTACAATAAAGTGGTTAAAATTTTTAAAATACCATCAATGCCTTGACATTAGCTAATGTTAAATAAATGACTGCAAGTTTTAACTATGCAATACAGACTTCAGAAACTACTTTTAATTGTGTGTTCTAACATTTAAATGAGTAGAGCACCTTTTTTTGTTCATTTAAAAGTACTATGCTACTTTCATTTAAAAGTGCTATGACTTGATATATTTGTCATTCATTATATGCATTTGCAATCACATTGAATGCATCATAAAAGTTATAATATAACAGAAATATACTTCTTTATAACAGGAAATATACAACTTTATTATAAGTAACTAGAAGTATTTGTTTCATATATTATCTTTCTGAAGAGCAAAAATTTTTTGTAGATTTATTTTTCAGTTCAAGTAGGTGACACACCTAATAATGACAACTTGCAGATTTCATTATATGGATTTACTTTAAGCAATTAGGTGGATAAATTAAAAAAAAAACCTATGATCTCAGTTTAAACAAAATTAGTTTAAGTTAGAAAAGATATATACCACCACTGTGTTTATTGCAGCATCATTTACAATTGCCAAGACATGGAAGCAACCCAAGTATCCATCCATAGATGGATGGATAATAAAGAAGAATATATATATAATATATATAATATATATATATTATATATATATATCGCACACACGCACAATGGAATATTACTCAAACATAAAAAATGAGATCTTGCAATTTGTGACATGGATAAACTTAGAGGGTACTATGCTAAGTTAAATCAGTCAAAAGCAAATAATAAATAATTTGTTTATATGTGGAATCTAAAAAAAAAAAAGAACAAATGAGCAAACAGATTCTTAAAAACAGAGAATGAACTTGTGGTTGTCAGAGGGAAGTGAGGTGGAGGGAGAAAAACTAGGGGAAGGGGATTAAGAGGTACAAACTTCATTACAAAATTAATGGAGATGAAAAGTATAGCATATGGAATTTAATCAATAATATTTTAATGACGTTGTTTGGTGGCAGATGGTGGCTTATCATGGTGAGCACTGAATCATACAGAATTGTCAAATCACTACGTTGTATACCTGAAACTAATATAACATTGTATGTGAACTATGTTTCAGTGATAATTTTTTTTAAAAAAGAAGGTAAATAAAAATAGTTTACATTACTATACTGCATAAAATATAAGAGGCTATGAATTAAAAGACATACCATAATGTCTGAGATGATAAAATATGAAACTAAATGTGAGTCTCAGAATGAGTAAAATATAGTAATCAAATTATTGAAAATTATTGAAAAAACTTTTTCAGTAAGTTACAGGAATCATTTTATCAAACTCCATTACCAAGAAAATTATCTAGACAACAAACAAAGAGGCAACCCACACAATGGGAGAAGATATTTGAAAATGACATTACAGACAAAGGGCTAATATCCAAGATCTATAAAGAACTCCTCAAACTCAACACACATAAAACAGATTATCATGTCAAAAAATGGGCAGAAGAGGGGCACCTCGGTGACTCATTGGGGTAAAGCCTCTGCCTTCAGCTCAGGTCATGATCACTGGGTTTTGGGATTGAGCCCCACATCGGGCTCTCTGCTCACAGGGAGCCTGCTGCCCGTCCCCCCCCCCACCTCTCTGCCTACTTGTGATTTCTGCCTGTCAAATAAATAAATAAATAATGTTAAAAAAGAGAGAGAGAGAAAAAAAATGAGCAGAGGACAAGAACAGACTTTTTCTCCAAAGAAGACATACAAATGGCTAACAGACACATGAAAAAATGTTCATCGTTGTTAGCCATCAGGGAGATTCAAATTAAAACCACATTGAGATACCACCTTACACCACTTAGAATGGCCAAAATTAACAAGACAGTAAACAACATGTGTTGGAGAGGATGTGGAGAAAGGGAAACCTTCTTACACTGTTGGTGGGAATGCAAATTGGTGCAGCCACTTTGGAAAACAGTGTGAAGATTCCTTAAGAAATTAAAAACAGAGCTACCCTATGACCTTGCAATTGCACTACTGGATATTTACCCCAAAGATCCAGATGTAGTGAGAAGAAGGGTCATCTGTAGCCCTATGTTCATAGCAGCAATGGCCACAGTTGCCAAACTGTGGAAAGAACCAAGATGCCCTTCAACTGATGAATGGGTAAAGGAGATATGATCCATATATACAATGAAGCATTATGCCTCCATCAGAAAGGATGAATACCCTACTTTTATATCAACATGGATAGGACTGGAAGAGATTATGCTAAGTGAAGTAAGTCAAACAGAGAGAGTCAAGTATCATATGGTTCACTTACTTGTGGAGCATAAGGAACAACACAGAGGACATTGGGTAAAGGAGAGAGAGGTGAGTTGGGGGAAATCGGAGGGGGAGATGAACCATGACAGACTGTGGACTCTGAGAAACAAACTGAGGGTTTTGGAGGAGAGGGGAGTGGGGGGTTGGGTGAGCCTACTAGTGGGTATTATGGAGCGCACATATTGCATGGAGCACTGGGCGAGGTGCATAAACAGTGACTTTTGGAACACTGAAAAGAAATTTTTAAAAATGGGGACAAAAAAAGAAAATTAGCCAATTTTTACAAAATGTCAGGTACTATCCTTAGTACCTCAGTATCTGTCAGTTAAATTATTTAATATTCACGGACACCTGTTGAATATGTGCTATAGATCTCACTCTACAAATGAAGAAAAAGTGTGGTATATAAACTTAAATAACTTGCACATAATTATAGTTAAAGACCAATAGAGTCAGGATTTAATCCTTACCTCAAATTAATGTTTTAAGTATTATTTTTGCCTACAAAAAGAATAGTTTTATTCCCATCTAAATCAAGTTTCCTTCAGTGAAACATGTTCATGTTCAGAAAACAAGCAACTTGTATTTAGATCAGATTTGTTTGAAGCAGATTTTAAGATGGGAATGTAGCATCTTCCCATTATTCAGTTGCTAAACCAAAAACACCCAAAAAACCAAAAACCAAAAAAAAAACAAAAACCAACTCTCTGTTTCTCTTCTTTGCAGAAAGAATGCTATCATCCCTAAAAAAGAAAATTTTAAATCTGGCTTCCATTGCTGCTTTTCAAAAGTCACCAGCCAGTCTAATCTTTTTTTTTTTCTTTCCAGGAAGAATAATTTGTCTTGTATTATTTTGTGTCATTATAATATATCTAGGTAGGGAGTTATTTTTGATTTATCCTGCAAATTTTTTGTAAGGAAGCTTTCTGTATTGGAAAATTGTTGTCATTCATTGATTTTGAAAGAGTCAGAGTTATTATTGTTTGAATATTATATCTCTATTACCTTCTGGAGATTAGATCAGATTCACTAGTTTAAAAAAGATTTCATATTATATTTAAAAAATCAACAATATGAAATTATATTTTGTTACAGAGACACAACTAAGTCCATAAGACATAGAAAGGTTGAGAGTAAAATCATGCATAATGATTTAGTGAACAAAACTGCCAAAGTGGAACTATAATAATATTAAACAACAACAACAACAAAAAATCTTAGTTAAAAAAATATTGCAGATATGATAGAAGTCACTTCATAATGATAATGATAAAGGTTTTAATTCATCAGAAAGATATAATAATAGTAAATGTCTAAGAAGTCAAAAAAGCAGAACTGTATAATATATAAATCACAAATTGAAAGCATTAGCAATAATACTGTTTTTACGATAGTCAATGTAGATATAGGCATACCTCTCACGGATCAAACAGATAAAATATACACAGATCAGCAGACAAAAATTTAGAAAGGATACATAGGATTCGAGCAACACAATTAACAATCTTACGCAAGGATGAGAACTAGATCTCTGAACCTGGAGAAGATATAAGCTTTTCAAGCACACATGTAGGAGGAACCAAAAGAAAATGAAACATTGTACTCCCCCATAATACAACTCCAAATAAATTTGCAAACACTCACTATAAAGTTCATACTGAATTAGAAATCAGTTTCAAGAGGATACTTAAAACGCTTTATATATTGGGAAAATTTGAAAACACACTCATGATTGATTCAAAGGTCAAAAAAAGAAATGTGATAAAAATTAGAGAAAACTCATAACTGAATGATAATTATACCACTTTTAAAAAGCACACACAGTTATTTAAATTGTAATCTTAAAGTATATGACCCTGAAAACTATATTAGATGGGGAAGAAGGGTAACACTTAATGAGTTAGTTATATATTTTAAGAAGACAGAAAAAGAACCAGAGAATAAAACAAAAATTCCACAAGGGAAGAATGTACAAGGATAAAAGCAAACACTGAAAGGGAAATAAAAAGGAACAATGAAGAGTACTAAAAAAAGAGAAAACAAAATTAGCTAAAATGATCAATCAAGAAAATAGAAGAGGAAAAAATGGACATTAGAAATGAAACTGTGATATAACCACCTGCTAGAGAGATTAAAAATATAAAAAATTTTTATTGTGAACAAATTTAAACTAGACATATTGAGGTAATACAATGGAAAATTTTCTTAAAAATATAAATTATAAAATAACTCATAAAGATAGTTTAAAAAGAAAAAATATATAATAGTAATTTTAAAAGAGTTAATAATTTTAAAATATCCCCAAGTGAAACTTTTAGGTTCATATTATTTTATAGAGAACATTTAAATAACAGATAAGGTCAGTATTTCACAAACTTCTTGAGATAGAGATGACAAAACATACATACCAAAATATGCCCATAATGTATTTAAAACACAGATATACTTTACTACAATAAAAATTAAGTATTTTTCATCAATGAAATGACCTTTAAAGAAGTGAAAAGTCATGTAGTAATGCAGGAGAAGATATTTGGAAACATATCATCAACAGAGGATGAATCCAGACTATATAAAGAACTAAAAATCAATATAAAAACAAATGATTCAAAGTTAAAATGAGAAAACAACACACAGGTTTTGCAAAACATATAAAAAAGTAGGAGAGGAGAGATGAATAGGTAGAGCACAGAGGATTTTTTCAGGCAGTGAAAATGTTCTGTTTGATACCATTATGATGAATCCTTATCCTTACACAATTGTCCAATATAATAGACTATACAACACCAAGAGTGAAACTTAGTGTAAGCTATGGATTTTGGATGATTATGTGTCAGTGTAGGTTCATCAATTGCGAAATATATCACTTTGGTGGGGGATGTTGATAATGGGAGAGGCTATGTTATGTGCGGGGGCAAAGAATATATGGGAAACCTCTGGACCTTCCTCTCAATCTTGCTATAAACCTAAAACTGCTCCAAAAAACAAAGTCATAACAAAAAAAGTCAATGTGATGAAAGCAAAAATTGTGAGAGAACTGTCTCAGATTAAAATAAACAGATTATGTTGATAAGCATTATTACATTACAAATCTTGATTTAATCCTGAAAAACTAAAATAAGATATAAAGTAATTTTTAGCCACTTGGATAAATTTTTAATATAGTGTATAACAAAATATTGTACATTTAAACTTTCTCAAGTATGATACTGTTGTATTTATTGAAGGAGAAAATCCTTTTCTTAGGCAATCAACACTGAGGCAGTTAGAAATGAAATCGGATGTTTTACAATTAAAAATATGGAAATTTGAAAAAAAATGGCCATTAAGTACAAAAAAGTTATTCAACCTCATAAATAATCAAGAAATGCAAATAACAACTCATCTACAATTATATATCCACCAAATAGCAAAAAAAATTAAAAGTCTTACAAAGCCAGCATTGGGAAAAACAAATACTACACAGAAATTAAGTATCGCGAACTAGAATTATAATCATCAGTGTAGAAGAATCTAAGGAATCAAAGGGAAAAATTGCAGAAAATTTGTATTGTATGTATGGTAACATTCACAATGTATGGTATCTTTCAAAATTCACGAAATTACCTCTCCAGCAGAAAAAGTGGTATGTGACAGGGAAGGTGGTGGTAATATTCTATACCCTAAGCTAAGTGGTATGGACACAGCCATTTTTCTTCTTATCATGCTTTAAATAATATTCATCATATACACTCTTTAAAATGCATGAAATGTTTCAAAAGTATAATAATAAAGGAACACATCAGAAGAATATTTGATTTATTTGAAAAAAGAAAGTAGCAGGTGGAAATTTTCAACCTCAGCAAAGAGCTAGAGAGCGCAGCTCAAAGTAGACATGAAAAATTATGAGTTGAATGAAAATAAAATTCAATGTTTATAACTACTTCAATAGTTTAATCTGTTATCTTAATAGTAGTATTAGTATTAGTAGTAATAATAATAATAATAATAATAATCATCTAACTGCCTCAGGATTATATAATCAAGATGCTTTATTCATGATAATTTGTTTCAGAACATGTGTATTTCTATAGTAGTATAAAATGAGTAAGTTTTTGTTTTGTTTTGTTTTTCTCTTTAGTTATTCTTTAGAAATGAAACCATTTTGTGGTATCTTTTGATGATTATCATAACAAAAATATGGGGGCCTTAGCAAAAGAGGCTCATTATAATCTGAGCATTAATCACTATTTATATCATCACAGAGAATGACAAAATATGCAAAACTAATCAGAAAATATCCACATAAATATCCCCAGGGCTTTTAGGCGTTAACAATGAGATTTAAGAACTCGAATCAGGGTTGTTTTTCTACCTTGCTGAGACGTGGCTAGCCTGCTTGCTTTTACCAAAATATTTTCTAACATTTTCTCTTTCCCATGGAGACAATTGCTACATCTCAAGTAGCAAAATGAAGCTCATGGACTTTAATTGTGCTCTTCCCCTGGTGTATCAAGAGATTGTTCTCTACTCAGTAATTATCTATATTGTATACTGACCAAAGTGAGCGCTCATGTTCGTGTTAGATCCATTACTATTTAACCTGTTTTGAGTGCAAATGAATTCAGGGAATGTCCAATCTTAAATTAAAATTGAATTTGTATGGAAAAAGCTTTTGTTCTGTGCAGAAAATCCTCACTTAGTAAGAGGTCTTATTTTAAAATGTAATTTAAAAAAATAATAATAATTAATTGATACCCAGAAAACAGATTTAAATGAAAGTATGCCTTTAAAACCCTTGTTCCAATAAAAAATGCAGACATGTTCAGAATGAACACTGTCATCAAGATAATCATATGAAAATAATCACATGAAACTTAAATAAAAATCTTTCATTAAAAATGTAATTTCTGGGGCACCTGGGTGGCTCAGTTGGTTAAGCGACTGCCTTTGGCTCAGGTCATGATCTTGGAGTCCCACAATTGAGACCCACATTGGGCTCCCAGCTCCATGGGGAGTCTGCTTCTCCCTCTGACCTTCTCCCCTCTCATGCTCTCTCTCTCTTTCTCAAATAAATAAATAAAATCTTTAAATATATATGTATATATATATATATATATATATATATATATATAAAAATTTCTGGACACAATAACTAAAAATGAGGCTCTAGCTTTCTTGTTCCCTTTATATTTAACCCCTATACATCACTCCACATTTCAAGGATATTTATGATAAAGTCATTTGGTACACCTCACAGTCAAGTTAGAAAGGGGTCATATTGCAATTCTTGTTAATCACGAGGTCATAAATAAGAAGGAGAAAGAATTCATATTGCCAAATTCCAGATAAATGATTGTGCTTACTCTGTTGCATGAACACCATGCTGTTTACAGTTAGGCATTCCTTTAATTTTATTCCTTTGGACAATAAGCATTTATTGAGGTTTCAGGCTTTCTTCCATATAATTAATGAAGAGGCTGTCAGATGGCTACTATCTTAGTACATGAAAAAGTTTTCCTCTGTATGAAAGTAACTTGTCATAAACTTGGGTTTATTACAGGATATCCAAAAGATGCATTCAACCTGTTTTCCTTCCTTGATTTCCCTTTGGCGATCATCACTAAGATTAAGCTTGATGATATTTCCACCTCTGACAGTGTCCAAAAATTCAGACTTGCTTTTTTAAATGCCTACTGCTGAATATCCCTATACATTAAATCATTAGACCTTAAACAGAACGCCTGATTTTCCAACACCTTTTCTTCTGCCAGATTCTGCATATGTTAAAGCATACACCCAGGAAAAGCCATGATGCTATCACATCTCCACCTGTTTGTTCCTCCTTTGTGTATGTGCCTAAGTCCTGTCAATTCTACTTCTGCATAAACTCTCCTACTCTCCCCTTTCCATCCTAACGACCACCAAGCTAAATTGAGTAAATCCTAGAATTCAGGCTCTGTTCTAGCAACTTACCATGTCTTATTTTATTATAACCTCACTATAATGCTAAGAGGTGGGTCTTTTTACACCAGTGTTACAGATCTATAATCTGAGAATTGGAGAAGTTAATAAGTAGGTCCAAAGTTAACAGGTTACTGCTGGCACTGAGACTCAAACCCAAATCCACACCATTGTTTTCTAAAAGAAAGCATAGACATTAGTGACAGTCTGGGTTTGTTTGCTCTGCCACTTATTAGCTACATGAGTATCTTAATATTGCCAAGCCTCATTTTATTCATTCCACAAATGTACAAAATATTTCCTCTTAGTGTTGTTGTGAGTATTTAATGATATTCCTGTAAATTATTAGCACAATGCTTAGTGTATATGACTATGCTAAATAAATCATTTTCAAAAATATGTGAGAATTATTATTTCTATAATAATAATATATTATTATATATAATATAATAATATAATATATATACTATAATAATATAATGCTACCTCCTCCATGAAATTTCCCTAATTCCTATATATTCCTATATATATTTCTATATAATTATAATATAATTGTAATAGGTTCTTTGAGAGGTCTCCACAAAACAAAACAAACAAACAAACAAAAAAAAACATGTCCCTGATTCAAACAATGCATTTTTCTTCAATCCCAATTCTGATCATATTACTTTCTGGTTTAAAATTTTCAGTGACTCAAATAGTATCCTTCTGCAAGAAAGCTCTATATTATGGACACAACCAGTATCTTCAGCATTTAATAACACTTACTTTACTTCCTTACTTATTCATCCAGCCAATGCAGTCAACTTACCATTCCCCCAAATCTAATATTTTTAGCCAAATCTTAGCTTGGGTTGATCCATTGACCATGAATATACCACCCCCTCCAGATTTGCTAGTGTTATGTCATACCGTGACCGAGGACTCAAATGCTACCTCCTCCATGAAATTTCCCTAATTCCTAGAAGAATTCCTCTTCTTTGTTCCTATTCTTCACATTTTGTCATGGTATATTTTACGTTCTACCTTGTAATGCAGATAATTGTGAACATGTCCTGCCTATACTAATGAAATCAAGAACTGAATATTTTATGTTTGTGTAAATTCTATAATAAAAAATGACATTCAGAGCCCATAGATGAAATAATTATTTCTCACCTGTATAAAGATATAACTGGATTAAGTTACATGAAGTTAATAAACAAAATGTAAATCTTTTTAGTTAAATGCCCAATTTGGAAGGGATATTACTAATATATATTCTCTCTCTCTTTTTTTTCCCATTCTTGTCTTTTAAAAGTGTACTTTTATATCACTTTGGTAACTTTTTAAGTACAGACAATATTTACTTCCATAAATAAATCTCTTTTTTGGAAGAGAGAGTTTTTTCTTCCATTGACAAAGTCAAAGTCAAAGTACCACATGAAAAAATTCAGAAGAAAATCTGAGACATTAACATTGAGCTTATAAATCAAAGAAGAAAATTTTTTATTAAATACATCTATATGGTGGCTGTCCTCTTCCAAGCCTGGAAATAAAATTTAAGTTTTGTTTGAGTTTTTCTGAGATCACTATTCACTTTTGTCTGCTTATCTTTTGAACCAACCAAGCACCCTCAAATCATATACCTAATTCTTGCACCCGGGCATCTAAGGAGTCCATGAGGTACTAAGTGCAGTCCTTTTCTTAGAGTCCTGAAGATTAAGGCATTCTAGGTCAGTGTGAGGACTGCAATTTCAGCAAATCTTGCTGATGGCTCCTTTCTTCTGTACAGCATTATTGTTATGCTTGAGCTCTTGCCTTCCAAGTTCCCTGTCATGTGTCCAATGCTGAACTCCATGATGTCAAAT
The DNA here is from genome assembly GCF_011764305.1 of Mustela putorius furo. Taxonomy (NCBI): domain Eukaryota; kingdom Metazoa; phylum Chordata; class Mammalia; order Carnivora; family Mustelidae; genus Mustela; species Mustela putorius. The sequence continues at coordinate 1,103,756 of NW_025421502.1, read as the reverse complement.
GTTGTCACATGCTACCCTTCTTCTGTGATTAGGGCACTGCCTTCTATGTCATTTTTCTCAGGTGGAAGACATTCTTTGCCTACAGACTAATCCCAGAACTGGGTGCCTTCAGTCTGTTGTGTAATATCTTTGATAAAATCTAATCCCATCTTCCTGGGCCACTTTTTGGTTTTTATGCTACTGTTACTGGTTGCATGTCTTGCTCACTTACTTAGAAACTGCCAAAAACTTTCAGATGCTTCTTGCCTGATTGTCTGACTAGGCCATCCATGCAACTCCTATTGCCTGGATGGTTCTGCATTGCTAAATCTACACTGGTTGATAAGTGTCAAATATGGATTCCATTTATCATATATAATTTTTACTTTTCAGCTCCATTTTTGATAGTGATCCTTTCAGTCTCGGATATCAAGGATTCTAAAAAAAAATGTTTCCCTATTAATTTGTCAGATATAATAACCTGTTTGAGTTCTAATTATAAAATGTTAGAAAACTAATCTTTTCATTTACCAGTGTAGCCTCTCATCTTCTATATCAATATTCATAGCACCAGAAAGTTCCTGTTTTCTTAGATCATGACTTTAGAAATCATAAATTTTTTTTCTTTTTCTCTTCCAACCCTTATTGAAATGGTTAATCAAGATTTTAAAATTTTCTTCTATGATAGATTTCTTCTTTCCTATTCATAGTAATCTGATCTTTGTTAAATGTGATAATTCCTACAAATGCCTTTATATCTATTAACTTCCCATCTTTCACGTTTTGGTCATTCTATTTTCACAATATCTTTTACACTTTAAATCTCTGGGCATATGATTTGCAACTCAGGAAATATGTAGTCAAATAAGTGCATGGAAATATCCAGGTTAAGATATTCCTAAATCGTTTTATCTGGATCAAGCTTTAACACTAATCTAGGGTACAGATCCATCAAAAACACCATGTAGAGGGAAAAAAGAAAAAGAAAAGAAAAGAAACCAATTAGTTTGCTCCCCTCCTTCTTCTCCTCCTCCTCCTCCTTCCCCTCCCCCTTCCCCTCCCCCCCTCCTCCTCCTTCCCCTCCCCCTCCTCCTCCTCCTTCTTTTCTTTCTTCTTTTTCTTCTTCTTCTTCTTTTGTATTTCAGATTTATAACATAGTTTTTTTTTCTAGTTCTGCCCCCTACTTAAAATATATGTCACTTGTTTTGAGATAAACCTCAAAACTACCCTTAAATTATTTTTTGGAGGGGAGGGAGGTGGGGGCTTGGGAGAGCCTGGTGGTGGGTATTAAGGAGGGCAGGTATTGCATGGAGCACTGGGTGTGGTGCATCAACAATGACTCTTGGAACACTGAAAAAATAAAATTTAACATGTTTAAGTTTCCTTGTTATGTTCTTTCTGATATGTACATGTGTGAGAAAAACTGTCTCATTGTCTAATTTTGGAGTTGGTTCATGTACATGAGGATGCTAAGTAAGAGTTAATGCTAACGATTATTCAGGGAGTCAACTTAAAGAGAAATCCCCATCTACTGGGGTCATTAGGACATGTATCACCTTCTCATAAGAAGTAGGACTTAAAATATCTTTTGAAATAAAGGTAGATTCAGAGAACATATTTTAGTCAGGGCACAAAGACTGAGAAAAGAGATCAAGGTAGACATGTGCCAACTATGGCTGAGGAAGAGACAGTGAGCTAGCCTAATACAAGCAGCATGTATTGAGAAATATTAAGAATAAATATTGAGAAGATAAATTGAACTGGACCATATAGAACCTTAAAATAAGAAGTTTAGATTTATTAGGCAGAACATGTCTAATTGTCTTACATGCAGTAGATAGTTAATAAATAAATAAATAAATGCTTTTCTTTACAAAATGTAAAGACACACAAAAATCCTAATAATGATGTTTTTTTGCCAACAAAGTAACAACAGGAATTGATTAAAGCATCAAAATTATTGATAACATCAATAATAAATCTGATTTCCTTGCCGATGTGGAAGCTTACATTCACCATGTTCATGTTTTCAAAGCCCTTATTGGGAAAGAACATTTATTCTATCTTAGGAAACTATGATAAAAAAACATATTAATTTTACCAAACACCTATGACTGTACCAAATGTTCCAACGAAGAGTAAAGTATTTTCCATAGAAATCAAATTAGTGGGCTGCAAGAAGTTTTTTAGAATTAAAATTTTAATAAATAGTTTAGCCTTTTATTATTTTTGCTTTCCCTAAAAATGCATCATTACTCAACTGTTATGACATTGGGAATGAACATTACATACATATATTTAAGGCCATTAAGAAAATGAGAGTTGTCTTCAAAACTAGTAAAGAATAAATTCAAGTATACAAGACATTACCCTAAAAAGCCTGAGGTCATCCTGTTAATAGAAGTTTAGATGTACAATATTTTGTGATTGCCTTTAAGACCACACAGAAATATTACCAGGTCAAAACATGACCATATTCTCTGACTATATTGATAGTCATATTTTATAATCATTTGAAATATAATTAGTTTTTAGAAGATCATATACATAAATAATTTTTCTCTTATATCTTGAATTTTTATATATATGATAAAATTTTGGCAACAATTAAATGATAGTTACTGCAAATACCGGATCTTAATTTTGTTTGCCTTGGAAATGAACCTACTGATTTCTATCTCAATGGCTTTAGTTAGAGGAAGGCATGATAAACTCAGATAAAGTATGTAGGTTTCTGAAAAAGCTAGATACATGGTAGCTCAGGTCAGGTAGAACCATGAAGTGAAAAGAATATGGGTTTTCAAGTTCAATTAAAAACAAAAAACAAAAAACCCTGGGAGCCTGGGTGGCTCATTCATTAAGCTTCTTTCTGCCTTTGACTGGGGTCATGATCCTAGGGTCATGGAATCGAGTCCTGCATCGGGTTCCCTGCAGGGAGCCTGCTTCTCCTTCTGTCCCTTCCCCTGCTTATGCTCTCTCTCTGAAATTAAAAAACAACAACAACAACAACAACAACAACAACAAAAAACCGAAAACTTGTGTTCTTTCCACTGTATCAAATACTGAATCTTAAAAGTGTTAATTCTTTAGCAGTATGATCCAGAATCTCTATCTCAAAATGGGAAAATATGTTCAAGCTAAAATATGCTAATATATTTTTTTATCAACAGAGTGAAGTGGTTTTGTAGGCAAAACTGTTTAAATTTGTTGTTAAATGCTCCCAGCTATGTGCTCCAGGTTTAATTGTGGGAGTGGCCCAGGGAGAGTCCGATCATGTAAATAACCAAGAATTTTCAACCATGAACCATATGCTTTCCCATATGTGTTCTGTTGAGGAATGGAATACCTTTACTTTCTATTTCAGTATTACAGAGAGAAATTTTAGTTACCATGCAATACTCTTGTTTTAGTAAATTCAGGGAGAGTTTGAAGGAAGATGGGTCTCTCCTCATTTTTACCAGTGTATGATTAAATGTTACAATACCAGAAAAGGAATATGAAGGTGAAGAACATTGGAGTATTGAGAATTTCTCTACAAATAAATTTTTTTCTTTTTCCACAATATCATATTAGTCTAAAAATAAGGTCAAAATAAAATCAAATGCCAAGGGCTGGGACTAGAATTTTTATACTTGGAGAACTATTTCCTCTTGACCTTTAAATAACCAAAAGGGTAATAGCTCTCACATCCAATCAAGTTTCTGATACTCTTTGATAAACAGTTCTGAGGAAGAATCAGCAACAAAAGGGGTAACAAAAGGGCAGGAAGAAGTATTTTCTTCAAAGTGACAGTCCATGAGTGTGTGTGTGTGTGTGTGTGTGTGTGTGTGTACTGTATATAATTAAGATACATGTGCACATACATATACAAACTACATATATACCCATATACAGATACAACATTCCTGATCCTTTCTCTGCCTGTGACATTGTTCCAGCTTTTGTTAAATTTCGGTATTCTATTACTTTGTTGGAGATTATGTCACTTAAGAAGTCATCAGTGAATATTGTATAATGCATCAGGGAATATTGTATAATAATGAATAGCTATTTGTTTTTATTGAGAATAAGTGAAAGAGCTGAATTTGAAATAAAAAATTTGTTAGAGTTATAAAAACCTTTTCAATTCATGTTTTGTTAAACTGAAATTAGGAAACACTTTCCTTTTAGGATTTCAGTGTAGGAATCACTCAGAGAACTTTTAAAGTATATAACCTCTTCTTAATTTTATGATTTTGAAATAAAAAATAAAACTAGAATTTATACTAATTAAAGGAATAGCAAATACAAAACAAGTAAGAAAAAAAAAAGGATCTAGAGAGAACTCAAGAGGCATCACTTAATTCCTTTACAATAATGTCCAAAATAAAATATTTGGGTACCAGTCAAGTGATGTTTCGTTCAGTGGCTCATTAAAAGCGAAGTTCGCTGGTTCACATGTACTTTGAATGTTTTCAAAAAGTGATTTTATATCGCTGGTCTTAATCGTATTTTACCTTCATGGTCATAGGCCTTAGGATGGAGAAAAATGCTATCATTTTGAAGTAGTACTGAGGTTTCTTCTTTGGGGGATTAAAAAAACAGGAGTTCAAAAAAAACATGCTATGATCTTAATAATCTTTATTTCTCTCATAATTTTAAGTTGCGTGCTATTTCTATGTTTGCTAAACTTATTTGTCCAAGAATGAATTTAGTTATATATAGGACAAGGCAGACACAAATGAGAATATTGAATCAAGAGGAAAAAGAAGGAATTATTCTCAGAATTACCTACCTAACCAAGTGGCTTTTTCCTCTACCTAATAGCAATTGCAAGGTAAATGTGTTATATAGTCAATTTGATCATAACTGGAAGTACTAACACTGTTGTGTTACCCCAAATAATATGATAAGTTAATAAAAGAGATAATAATGGAAGACTTCTGAGTTCAAATCCAATATACTTTCTCTACAAACTGTATTTTTGCTCATATCTATATTTACGAATCTACGAACATTTCATATAAACAAACACTATGCTTATTGGAAGTTACAAAAGATCCTGGGTTCCTTCTCTACCTTGTATTTCAACCACCATTGTCAAACCAAAGTAGAGCCAAGAGATCAGTGGAGAGATCAAGTTTTATGATTACATTGGTCTTACTGCTACGAACTGCAACATGTGCTAAAATAAGGGAGACAGTTCTCAGGGTTCCACCTGAGATGTCTCTAAGAAGATTAAGTTCAAATGTTCTTTCGGATATTTTAGTTCTATCCCCTCTGAAGCATCTGGGTATGTGTGTGAGGAGTAGTCAAGGCTTAGTTCAAAACTTTTTTAATGCCTAATTAATCTCAAACATACCACATCTGAAAATTTTGTGTCATTAAGAATCCAAAATATTCAAAATTATATTTTATTAATACCACAGTTAGTGAAATAAAAATTACGATGTTATTTATAAATGTTCTTACCTTTACATCTTTGACATTCATCCTTGTTCCCTCTTTCCCAACAAAGATATCATCAATGTCCACAAGAATATATCTGTCCAAGGACAGTGTCAGCCTCTTCCCTGACAAGAAGGAAATGGCATCTATGAAGATGAGCTTATGTAGCCAAAAGTTTAAGTTGTTGCCGAAAAGAACTCGCTGAATTCCATCATGAAGTCCCAGATCCTGGATCACCGTCACATAGAGTGGTTTGCTGGATGAGGATGAAAGGGATTTTTCTGTCCGTAATTCAGTTAAAAGCACAGGCTGGTAGGTTGAATGATTATATTGGAAAATAGTCCAGTCTTCCCCAGGAAGAGGGCCTTTCTCAACCTTGGGGGCTTTGGTAATATGCAGCAAAGGAGACTGAGGGTTGACAAAACAGTCCTTTAGAGCTAGATTATTGAAAAGGTTTAATGGAAAGCCTTTTAATTGTGTACTTGGTAAGCTGTTCTCATTGGCTTTATGAAAACCGATTATACTAACACTGTATTCCACACAGTATTTTTCTAAAAGCTCTCGATTCCATGAGTCCATGCTGACATACTTCAGAATATTTTCATAAATAACTAAAATATATTTCCCTTTGCCATTATCTGTAAGAGGAGGTATATCCCCCTTGCCAGGGGCAATGACCATTTGGTACTGAAATCGGCTAGATTCCAAGATAGCTATGATATCTTGACCAAGTTGAGAGTATTGGCTCTCCACAAATAGGAGGACGGTAGGATCAGTTTTGGATGTATCAATAGGTTTAATTGTTTTTAGCTCCAGTGAACGATATGGTAGACTTTTGATGTCAGCACATTCTGCTTCTGCAGTGGTTTCAATAAGTGTCATTTCCTGTTTATAGCCAGAGTAGAGGAAATAGGCAGAAATGACAATGCTCACCAAGCAAAAGGTAACTAAGAGAACAATCAGTGTTCGAAAACTTCTCCGAAGCTTCACAATAAGATTCATTTTTTAAAATACCGCTTTGGAAGTTTATTCCAATTTCTTTTCCTAAAGTGCCATAGTGAATAAAGTATGAGATGGTGCAAATATCACTCCCCACAAGTTCATGTAACCATTGCAAACCATGTAAAATGTTTGAAGGGGTCACAAGTAAGTTAAAGCTGGAAGGCGATGGAGCAGAAGATCAAAAGTTGAAGAGATTTTGAATTTGTCCAACACCAAATATTGATGCAGAATCCTTTAAACATTATCTGGAAAAAAAAAGAAATGTAATGACTAAAACATAACTAGAAATAGAAGTATTTATGTGATAGATATGCTTATATACAAAAAACATACATATTGGAGATAATTTTAGTATGTTAATATGCTAAACTAGTAATAGGCTGAAGTTTATAGTCTAAGTTTTTATTATTAGAGTAGATTTGTTCATGTCCTCAAAAATACAGAATCTTAATCTTATTTGATTTTGGCAAAGAGTATACACACACACACATTTTTTAGATCATTTTTCAAACTAGCCATCTCAAAAGAGAAGAGAGGTAAGAAAGAAAGCTTTAGTGCAAACATTAATTACCATAAAGATGGCTTCTACAGAACTGGTAAGCATTATTTACATAAAAAATTAGGAAATCATGTATTTGTGTGGGAGTTGGAACAGTGAAACATGTTCTTATTTCTGTTCAGTATCTGGAGTGCCAAGCTGAGGGAATTATTTTGTCTTAAGTATACAGTTGCTACAGTTTTTTCCCTTCAATAATGTATCCTTTTCAGAAGTTACAAGGAGGCACTTGGTCTCCTTCACTGTAACAGCCAAAATAGATAAGATTTGTCCTCTATTCTTAAAACAAAGCGCAAAAAAAAACTATGGAAGAAAGAACAAAATGGGAACACCCATCCTCAGAGGCCTCTAATAAGAGGTCAGGAACCTACATAAGAAGGAAAGCTTTGACATGTTTGTCTCAAAACACATTCCTAAATTTGGCTTACTCCTATAATCAGAACTAAAGTGGAACTTTTATTAATTTATTTTTATCCATTATTAATTTTTATCCAGCTGTCAAATGTTCTATTTCCTTATCACTTTCTTTAGTTCAAAAGAAAAAGAATGTAAATATAATTAAAAAAAAACTTTCCCCAACTGGCCTCACCACAAATGGATATAATTTTCCATTATTAGATTTTTTTTTGAAGGATGACTATGATTTTTAGTGAATTTCTTTCTAGAAAATTTTTCTTCATTCTCCTCAAAACTGTTTTAGACTATTTATGGAATTTTCCATTTCCCAATTTGCCAAACTAATGTAAAACTAGTGGAAAGCAATCAAAGAGTTCATATTTTCAATCTGTGATACATATACTTTAATACATAATAATACTGTATATTATTGACATACAACATCATAAAAATCAAAGTAGCCTGTATTATATAATGTAAACAAGTTGTATATTGTATATATTGTATCATATTTTAACTACTTTATGGATTTTTGTATTTTGCTTTTAAATTTAAGGAATCTGTGTAATTAATGGTTATTAATGATTAAAAATTAATGATGAAAAAATCGAGTTATTATACTTTATAATATTGTGTCACTACTTCCGTTTTATATTTTTATGTTCTGAAATACATTTTTCTTAGTTGGTAATTTATTTATTTATATATTTACTTATTTATTTAAAAAAATATTTTATTTATTTATTTATTTGAGAGACAGAGGAGGACGCAGGCTCCCCACTGAACAGAGAGCCCAATGCAGGGCTTGGTCCCAAGACCCTGAGATCATGACCTGAGCCTAAGGCAGAGGCTTTAACTCACTAAGTCACCCAGGCACCCCTTAGTTGGTAATTTAAATAAAATTCAATAATAACTTGAAATAACTTTTGTTTATGTCTTAGATTTCGGAAAAAAAATTGAAACAATCCCCCAAATCCATAATTTGGGATTTTATAATTTCTACCAGATATTTTAACTCTTCATATGCAATATATATGTTTATATTTAAAGAAAGAGAAGACACTTGAATCTTTGCTTGTAAAAGACAGTAAAGCAATTTGTAAAAACTTCCCAGTGATTTAATATTTACTTTAAAGGAAAATTAAATTCTATGTTAGGGACTTACTAATATTGGTATCCCAACATAATTCTTTAAGATAATTAATTATTTGTTGTCCAAAAACTTTTCAAGTGTTTCAAAATTCTATTTCCTATAAATAAATTGAAATGTAATTTACTAAAAACAAATGAAATACAGCAATAAAAAGGCTTTGATTTGGTTAAAATGTATAAATCAATTATACCCTATCCTCTATTTTTATATGTATCTGATAATTTTCATAAAGTGTATTTTAAAATTAAAAATTAAATTAAACATTATATAATAAATATTGAAAGAAATCTGAAACTTGTCAAAGGAAATTAGCAAGTCTTGTATTATGTCTATTACTAGATTTCTCCAAGTTTATGTATTGATTTAGAAATCCATTTAAGCATACATGGAATTAGCCCATCCCTACCTTCCCACCCCCTACTTCACCCACTAGAGCAGAAATCTATTTAATCCACATACCTTGGGGGTTTGTTTAGTATTTTAAAAATAAATTTAGTTGGGAATTTAAAAAGAAACTAAATGTTTGAAAAGTTAATACTTTGTTAAATCCTTATCTGTTCTGACATTAAAGATGTGATTTTTATTTTTGAATACACAAAGGATGAGATGTCAGTTTTGCATATTAGAACAGCTCATGTTAATATGCAATAGTGAAAAAAATTAAAAAGCATATGGAACTAGAATTTGCCAACCAAAAGAATAAATAAAATTTAAATGTGACATTTATTTAACATTAATATGTTCAGAGTTAGAAGAATGATAGATATATATTATCACTATTGTAGATAAGTGAATTTGAATGTGTGAGTGTGAGTGTGAGGATGAGTGTGTGAGTGTGTGTGTGTTTGTGTGTGTGTGTGTTTTATCCTAAGGAGTTATCCTTCCCATTCAATCCTCCTACCTATCCTTCCCTAACAAAAATTATCCAGTGGAAGTGAGCAAGTCTGGGCAATAAAAGATGGTATAGCAAAGATGTTTACTTATGTTCTATGCCTGAAAGAGGAGATGGTTTGACATTGTTATGGATGTCTAAGCAATGTAGTCTGTGATTTGTTTGAGTCTCTTTTTGTGAAATATAGAAAAAAATTATACACACGCACACACACACACACACACACACCCCACACATATCTGCCCTCCAGTTCCTGGCATAAAGCTCCTAAAACACTTGTAATTTCCTAAGTGATAAGAGCACTAGGAGCATCTTTTGTTCTAATATTTGGTCTTTGACCCTGGTTCCTGACACAGAGCTCCTAAAGCCCTTGGAATTTCCTGGGTGATAGCAGTATCTTTTTTTCTAGTGAGGCAATGCTTATTGGGCTCCTGGTGGTCACTAGAAAGACCAAGCCCTATTTAGAAGCTTAGAACATTCAGCTTGGCCCTCATCTACAGGATGGGGAGAGGGAATTTGGATCAGTGATGGATCATGACCAAATGATGAAGCCTTTATAAAATTCCCCAAATTTGGAGGTCTGTAAAGCTTCCATGTTGATGGAGATATCCACAAACCAGAGGGTGATACACAGGGACAGAAACTCCTGCACTTAGGACCTTACCATACCTTATCTTATGTGTATCTTCATCTGGCTGTTCATTTGTATTTTTTATCATACAAGAAATTGGTAAATGAAAGTGATTCCAGGTTGTGTGAGCTTTCTAGGAAACAACTGAATCTGAATCCAAGGTTAGGTTGTAAGAATCCTTGATTTGTCTCAAAGTCAGAGAGAAGAACTTATCATACCAATTGAGTTAAATAAACTTTAATCCCAAGTCTGGTAAATCTGCCTTTCACATGTCCTAATACTTCTATCATTAAAAATTTGGAAAGGGAGGCCTACTCATTATTTTTTGAGACAAACTATCCCCCCAAACTGGGGGTCCATGACCCCTGTGCAGGCTTTGGTGAGAAATAAAGGAAGATTTTAGGTGCTGCCTTCCTTGTTCTCTTTCTTTTCTTGTAGCCTTCCAAGTGTGACTCATCACCTCAGTGGTAGTAGAATAAAAACCTCTCAGAAGCTGTCACTCTCTTTGAAGATTAGATAATGTGAAAACAATATTGTTTCATATATCTATTTTAAGAATGTTCTTTGACTTATTTCCAGAATGCATTTATAGATTTAAAAAGAATAGTCTGTGAAATCCATTTACCAAGGGTTCTCAATCATTGTAGATTTCTAGTAATCTCTGGTAGCAGTAGCAGCAGAGAAATTAGTAAACAAAGCAACTGTAGAAACTATTACAGTTATTGCTATTTTTTGGAAAGAAGGAAATTCAGAAATAAGCTGGGGACTAGGAATCACAATGAATGTATGAGTGATTGTTTCTTTTTTGAAGGAGATGCCATGAACTATACAGATTATCACAGAGGTTCATTAAAATTCACCTGATATTGAAAAAAAAAAAAAAGCAAACCCACAATATTTACCACAATAAAAAATTACACAAATTGTGTAAAAACACAATTACCAGCATTTACTGAATGGTCACTACTTGACAGACACTATGCTACATTTTTTGCACCCATCATTCTGTTTAGTCATTATCGATCTATTTTTAAAATGAGAAAATGGAGATTTAGGGGACTTACGAAAGGGTCTGAGATCATGCTATGAGTGATTTTTGATGCCAGGGTTCTGTGTTCCACTGTTGCATTGGTAAGAAAAACTGAGTTAGATGAAACCAAAAACCTAGCAGTTAGCATAATTAAATAATTTAACCCAAATATCAGCAAGTTTTACTTCAAAATTTCAGATACTCCAAGCCAGAAATATCCACCAAAAATGCAGATAATAATCTAGACATGAATTGAATTAGTGCAAAAGAGACTATGTTGTAAGTTGAAATGACCTAAGAATTTAAAATAGTTCAACTTCGACTTTTCATAATACACTGGGCAAGGGGGAACATATTTTATCAAGTATCTCATTTCCACATGCTTAATGAGTTTTGTCTTTGATTTTAGGAATATTATAAAGAATTAGCTCATATTTCACATTAATAAAGCAGCAATTTTCCATTGTGTATATGATGGGATTGGGAGGGAGACAAACCATAAGTGACTCTTAATCTCACAAAACAAACTGAGGGTTGCTGGGGGGAGGGGGTTTGGTGGAAGGGGGGTGGGATTATGGACATTGGGGAGGGTTTGTGCTTTGGTGAATGCTGTGAAGTGTGTAAACCTGGTGATTCACAGACCTGTACCCCTGGGGATAAAAATTTATAAAAAATAAAAAATTAAAAAAAAATAAAGCAGCAATTTTCAATAAAAAATTATGTTATGTAAACACTTAACCATTTATTCCCATGTATTAATGATACTTGCACTGTCTTGGGGAGAATTCCAAAATTTATAATCATCTTCCAAGAAAGATGGAGTTTTTTTCTGAAATTATAGTTCACAACACGTAAATGGAAATGAAATATACCAGAAGAGAAATACCAATGTACTTAGTGAAGTGAGGGTGAATAGTGCTTTAGAAAACGTTTGTTTGATAGCTTTGTATGTGTATGGTTTTTTTTGTTTCTGGATCCCAATGAAGGTTATTTCTTTTCTGGGTCAGAACAAAAAATTCTTGAAAAACACTGCTCTAGAAGGTGCAGTTAATTCAAATTATTTAACTTGGTATTAAGAGAATTATAAAGATCACAGAGGCTTTAGCTAAAGATAAATTTATTCTCTTAAGATTTTGAGTGCTTTCTGAAAATATCCATTATTGATTAAACAGAATTTGAGACTAATTGTTTGATATCACACAGGTTCATCTCTTGGAACTTCTTTAAGCTTCCAGACCTCAAAATATTGGGATATATATATATATATATATATATATATATATATATATATATATATATATATATATATATATATATGGTTGTTGCTGGAAAAAAAATATATATGAAGGCACAAAGTGATAGGTAGTTGTTATATTTAATAAAATATTATATTTAATAAAATTTAATAAAAATCAAAGTAGTAAGCTTGATTTATGATTTTCTGAAATAATATTTTCTACTCATACAAAACCAGATGACTATTACTAAATTGTCATACACTTCATATTTTCTTGATTTCAGTGGCATAAAATACATTTATTTTAGGCCCATATGTGTGCATTTTTATCAGCACAAACTCCTAAAAGTGTCATTTTAAATAAAATGATAATATTATTATCACCGAATTATATTGTAACATAATATTATACTAGGCACATGGCTCTGAGCTGTCAGCTATATTCACACTTCAAAACATTATGAAGGGAACTCAGTAAATATAAGAGTAAATGTCAGGTAATTTCTTTTATTACCATATACTGGAGATAGATAGATATAGATAGTACATACATATGGTGCATATTTACCATTTCATAGATCTTGTTCTCTAAAGCAGAAGAAATGATGATTTTCAAAAGAAAGAGTACATTTTTACTAAGATAAAAATGTAACTATCTATGTGTTTATCTTGTTTATTAGAAAGACCTGAAAACTTTGAGAAGAAGGAAAATACTAACTGGACATTGTTCTGCTTTGCCATATAAAGCTTGTAGATATAGCAGCAGATATGCTATTTGTAACCAAGTAGAGAGGTCTAGTCAAGGAATTGTTGCATTGAACTCTGTATCTATTTTTATAGACAAGAGTTCATCAGCAAATTTTACCCTTAACACCATTAAAATAATATCTCCAGAATCTGTAGTTCACAATTAAACAGCATCAAACAGCTTTGTAATGCCTGTATCTGTTCTAAGGGTCTCTAAAATTCAGATAATTCCCTTAGGACTTTGGGATGACTTTGAGATATATCTGTGACATCTATCTCATTTTTGTGTAGATTTGGGCACAATGTTTCCTGGGATATTCAGAACAAACTAGGACTATAGGTGTCTCAGTGGCTCAGTCAGTTAAGTCTCTGAATCTTGATCTTAGCTCAGGGTTATGAGTTCAGGCCCTTTGTTTTAAGCCTAGTTAAAAAAAAAAAAAAATCAAACTAGGACCAGTTTGGCTGTCTAAAATTCATTTCCGTTTTGGATATGCTCCTATTTTCTCCCTTAGGGAAGAGACAAAGACGTTCATCTAGCACCTATTCAACACATGAAAGTATTAACATTTATTAAGAGTATACTATTTTCCAGGTACACTGCAAATTCAACTGTAACTCATATCATTATAAAAATTACCTAAGTTCTTTTGTTTTCATCTGTTCTTAATTTCTTCTCTTTATTTACTATTTTGCTTCCATCACCAGAAAATCTTTCTTTTTTTCCTTTTATTTTCTCTCTCTTCCTTTCTTTCTCTTTTCTTCCTTTCTCTTTTTCCCTTCCTTTCTCTTTCTCTTTTTCTCCTTTCTTAAGAATCTTTCTTTTTTTCCTTTTCTTTCCTTTTACAGTTACCAATTTTTTTTTTTTTCAAATAAGATTTAATGTGAAGAGTAGGAGCATGCATCAGTAGGTCTACGTAACAATGTTTCCTTTTTTTCTTTCCACATAAGCACTGTATATGGGAACCACAAAAGGTAACCAAAGAAATACAATATATGGTGCCTCCTTGTTTGGATATAGTTATATTAACAATTTTGTCTCAAAAGGAAACTTTTTCTATAAATTGTCTCATTTACAAAGGTGATGTTAAAAATGTTTTTAAGATTGACACTGCTAAGTTTTTTTCTTTATGAAATTTATGTATATTATGAAAAATTTGAAAACATGGAAAAGTACAAATAAAAATATTTTTTAACAAAAACCTCTCATGTATTTCTTTCTATTTCTTTCTCTATATGTAATTTGTTTTATGTAGTTGTGTATGTTTACTTTTGTATGTTTTTATGTGGTTGCAATTATGCAAAAATAAATTTGTTCTATATAAGTTAAAAAACACAATTAGTTATTATAAAAGTGAAAATGATAAAACCCTCCTTATATCCCTCATTGCTTTTTCATTTCTATTCCTAATCATATCTTGAGGATTTCAGTAACTTCTAAGCCTGAAAGCCCTACTACCTAATTTCCCAATTTTCTTTTTTCTTTTTTAAACATTTTCTTTATTTTGAGAGAGAGAAAGAGAGCACAAGCTGGGAGGAGGGGAGAGAGGGAGAAGCAGGCTTCCCGCTGAGCAGGGAGCCCCTGATGCAGGGCTCAATCCCAGGACCATGAGATCATGACCTGAACCAAAAGCAGACGCTTAACCAATTGAGCCACCAGGTGCTCCCAATTTCCCAACTTCCTATTTTACAGAGAAAATAGAAAGTGAGGGTTGAACTAGCTGAACATCACCCTGGGAGTCAAGCTGACTTCCATCAATGTTTCCCAAACCTGGGAATTCTCACCTTACTTATTTGCCTCCTGCTTCATGGAAAATGTGTATTTCTTACCAAGACAACTTCCCCCCCTCTTTTCCAGAACTTCAAACTCTCTTTTCTAAGGCCTTAGTTAAAATCTGGGGATAATCATTTGTTAGTAATGACCATAAACAACAACTACTTATGCTTTGTTAGATACTTAAAATATTTTGATGTTTGAACGGCTTTAGTCTCCACCATTTGCTTGCTACTCTTAGTCTATCTGCTTGGCCCTGTATTTATTTTAGTTTGAGACTCCAGGTATAATTTTCTTTCTTTTTTTTTTCTTCCCCCAGGTTTAACTCACATCCATCTTCATAAAATTTCTTATCACAGATACAGTCATCCCAACCCAAGCAACTGCCTTAATATTTTTCTTTACCTTTAGAGTCAAGTTTTTTGATAGAGTTTCTCTTGCAAAATTTTTTTTTTTTTTATCTCATCAAACCCACACTTTACATGTTGAATAATTTGCAGTTCTGGATTGACCAAAGTTGTTTCTGCTATTGCTAAGTCCAATCAGCTCTTCTTCATCTTGGGAAACTTAAGTTAGAGAAAATCATTTCAAGAAAAATCACTCCTGACCTTGCAAAAGCTAGTTTAGATGGGTATATCTCCATTGTGCTCCCCTCGTACAGCCTCTATCACAGGATATTTTAATTATCAGTGATTTTCCATAAGGTCAGGGACTGATTATTCAGTCACAGGAATCTATACCGCTTTGTAGATCACTCTGCATGCCATATACTAAAGACAAAAATAGTCAATGACACTGGTTAAGAGGGAAGGCCAATTTTATTCAGGACTATTGTGATAGGTAATAGGGATGACTGCTATGGAGTTTCACAGTGGGATAAAGTGATTGGGCTCAACTCATACAGCATGGGTAAGGGGAATTATAGTCAAGGAACAAGGTAGAGGTCAGTGGATAGAAAACTAAGAGATAACATCAGGGGTTAGGGGTGGTTCTGGCTAAACCCACCTAAAAGGATTCTTGCTTAAGATAGGCTAGGGTGCTTAGATATCTTTTAAAGCATGGTGGAGGATGAGTCATCTGATCAAATACCAAAGGTATCTGATCAAATACTAAAGGTGATCAGATATTGAAGATGGCATAAATTGATGGTGAAATTGAATTGACTTCTTGTAAAACTAGATTTTATAAGAAAGTGCATAGATCGCCCCAGAAAAAGGTGCAGGAGACTGACTAAAGTTGGTCAAGCAAAGAATATTTGTCACATGCACAAAATAATCAAGCCAAATCAATTTATTCACATATGACATATATTTACCTTCATTCTATACCCCCAAGATACAGCTCAATGCAATTTTCTCCATGAAATTGTAAGGTAGAAGAACAAATCTCAGCTTCAGCTTCTTCATTACAAAATTAAAGAAACCTAATTTAGAAATGCTTACCTTTCTATATTTTTCCATTTTCATCACCCATTCCATTACCATTTTTCTCTTTTCATTACTCATTCATCAAGGGAGATGTGAAAGGATGCT
Source organism: Mustela putorius furo (assembly GCF_011764305.1). Classification (NCBI taxonomy): domain Eukaryota; kingdom Metazoa; phylum Chordata; class Mammalia; order Carnivora; family Mustelidae; genus Mustela; species Mustela putorius. The sequence goes on along the minus strand of NW_025421502.1, from coordinate 1,087,403 downwards.
CATCGAAGGATTGATCATCTCTATCTCATACTTTTCTATAGCATTTGAATTTTTTTTTAGAAGAACAAGGTACTATCTTTGTTAAAAAAATGTACTATCTTTATAAAAATATTTACAAAATAATCTAAGTAGAAAATTTTAAAAGGGGGTAAGTGTGCAAACATTAAGTTTGTTTTAAATTCTAAATTTCATAAATTTGGTGAATAATAAGCCTTCCCTGTTTATGCTGGTCCCTGGTAATATTTTTCTTCTAAATATCAGAAAAGCATGTTCTCCATATCTTTTTATCATAAATTTACATTTTTATTTAACCGATTCATGTTTCTTTCCAAAATGATTGTGGGTAAATTTTCAATAGATTAGTCTGTATATTAAGTTTCTTTTCACACTAGGTTTCTCTCCCTACCCTCAAACATAACATGCAAAATTAGATTACATAGTAGAATTTTAATAATCATAACTCAATCAATAATCACAATCAACCATAACTTAAATTGGTATTTCATATTTGTAATAGTTCTTTGGAACAATTAGCTCAGAATTCAAATCTAAAGTTTTAAAAACTGGAAAATAACTTACAACCAAATTATCTTCAAATGATGCATCAATTATTTCTGATAAGCCCAAATTGGAATATTTCTTTAAAAATACAAAATTTATATTTTTCTGTTACTAAAAGGGAAATAAAATACTCAGTAAAAAGAGTGGTAGATCCTCAAAAGTCAAAGTTTCATCTACCCCTGAGATAGGTCCTGGCATCTCTGATCAACTTGAATCTTCAGGAGTAACAAACATACTTCCAAACATTTGCCTCAGTTGATTTGCAGAACGTGTTCAAGACCCTAGTGCACACAGAGCACTGGGGTATAGGAAGCTGCAGCTCTGCATGTACAATAGTGTTTCCATGGTGGGTGGCCTTGCTAAGACACATCCACTGACTTCTGGATAGGGATACTGATGACAGGCCACAAAGCCAAGATGAACCTACCAATTGGCAATCACAGATGAGACCTTGAAGGGCACTGAAATGCCCTTGTGACAAGACAGAAGAGCCAATAATATGTGGGCTATTGTTACCATTGAGCCCATTTGTACCCACACACAGTGGTGGTCTGGAGATATTTGGATTATATTAATATTTGTATGTTGTCCCCAGAATTTACTTTATCTCAGGCTATCATTTTGTTAATACAATGATAAATATGATGCTTTTTAAACTTCGATCATTAAATTTGTACTAATGTTATTTTCTAGAAGATTTTTCTTCATGAACTTTACATTCAATCCTTGATCTTGCATTTCAGAGAATGGAAAAAGAAATTTTTTTTTCACTAGGTACAGAATCTGGCTACAAAGAACCCATAATGTCACCTCTGCCAAATGAGTGATTCAGGCTACAGACCTATATTCTTTACTTTTTTTTAACAATTGAAAGAATATTTATAGCTAATTTTTACAAAATAAGCCAAAGTAATAAAAAATGTTAAGAGATAGAATATTAAAACTAACATCTTTCCTAAAGTTTTAAAATGCACACCCAAAACTATAATAAAATTATGATTAAAATTATCAAAAAAGTAATATATTAAAAAGAAATAATTTGTTCTCAATCCAGTCAACATTTTTTAATAACACAGCCCGAAAAAATGGATTAATAAATCATACTTGACATTTGTTTTTTAGGATTCAAAATTTTAACCTATATATTGGTATATATCATTTATTTGAAAAGAGGAAATAAGATGTTTGTTTTTTAAATGCATTATTTCTGGATTTCTAAACAATCTTTGGCTCTTCTAGCTTTTTCAACACCAGAGGGCGATATGCTCTTGCTTTTATTACAAAACTAGAATGCACCAGCTCTCTCTTGACATTTTATCAAAAAAATAGAAAGTGATAACTAGATAAATACGGAGCGCATAGGCAGCTTTGCTCTCAGGACAAACACCCTACTGTTGACATTAGAGAAATATCAGATATTCCTAATATTAAAACATCAATTACCTCACAATTTTACATCAAATACATTTAGTCAATTCTCTTCTTTAGGTTTGTAATAAACAACCGATATCATATTGCTTGTTAAGATCCTGTTTCTAAATTCTAATTTTTTTAATTGAAGTCATTATCATCATCATCATCACTTCTTTTTCATCTTCTGTTTCTTTTTTCTGCTGTACCCAAGAACCCGAGAAAGGAATAAATGAATTATCACTTCTGCTTGATATCTTGCTAGATCTGGTGAACTTTTAAGACCTAAATCATTTTTTAAGAAAAAAGAAGAAGAATATCTATAATTCAAAGCTGTATAAAACCAGCTTTGCCATATATTGTTTCCAAATTATTTTCTCTAAAATGTATTTATTTCTTAATAATTTTAAAGGAAGGATGATATAGTTTTACATTTCTCTATTATCTAAGCACATTTGCACATTAATTTTATTTGCCCCCAAAACACATGATTTTTAATAATTTGAATCTTCTTAAATGATTAGTTCTTTTTCATATTCTAAGAGCAAAGAAATAACCTAAAATGAATAATAAACAAGCATATACAAAAGAGAAAAGTGTACACAATGATCTAGGTTGTCTCTCAGTTTACTCTAAGGTCTCAGTTCTGATGTGGAAATATAAAAAATAAGAACAACATTCAAATAACTTAAAATTGTGATTACAATTTCTGTTTAGAATGGAATTATGACATAAATAAGATTTCTAGACACGAACTTCTACTGCTCACAGTTATATCTTAGAATTGTAACATTATGTGCTTCCATTATGGTTTATTATTTACCTGAGAACACATAAAAATACCTTTTTATATGTAGCTGCTTTGCAGATGATTTAAAAGATAATGGATCATTAGGAAGTTGGACATGCACTGAAATATCAACTTAATCATCCTTAGTACTATTTACAAATGTATAATAAAATTTACTTCTACACATGTTTTGAGGGCTTTTTTTTCCAAAGATGATTTTCCTAAATTAGTCATTAAAATTTTGTTGAAGAAAAACACTTTTAGGAACTAAAAAAATCATGTTCAGTATCACAGAGTATGTCATAGATGGGTACTGAATAAGACGGTAATATTTTACAAACTGTAACTGGAATAGAAACATCAAGGTGATTGAAAATGCACTCCAAAAAATAGTTCTTAATTAGATTTAGTGACATCAATGTGCTTATGTTGTGATTAAGGCCACACGCGCGCACACACACACACACACACACATCATCATCATCATCATCATCATCATGATTATGGTACTTTTCAAAAAAGTGGCTATAACCCAATATTGCACAATCTTCATTGTTAGTATTGAAATGTGGGCAGACAATGCTACTGATGCCTCTGGAACATGGCTGTGGATGAAAACAACCTAACCTAAGGGGAATCATCTCTGGATCTGCTGCTTCATGCACTGGCTTCTGATTCAGAGTCTGCTAGGACATGTCCATTGGTTGGCTATCAAAGAGGCAGGAAAATAATTAGCTGTTATGTAATGTAAAAAGATAGAAATTCATAACGTCATGAATTTCTCAAGCACAGTGTTCAAACTGCTTAACAGAGTGAAGATAGAAGAATTTATAAAAATGTGAATCAACCTAAATGAGCTTAAGAATATAAATTAGTAATAGTAAAGCATTCTAGGACTAAAAATAAAATCAAAGGCTAGTTAAATCAGAACGATAGCAAAAAGTGAGAAAGTAGTAAATAGAATAAAAATGTTATAAAAACATTGTATTAAGGTCATGATATTAACCAACTTAGCCATTAGTAAGTTAACATACATATTCTGATTTCTAGTGCAACCAATAAAAAATATATGTCTTCAAAGCTAGTAGAGCAGAAAAAATGGAAAAACATGAAAAATACTCAATTAAAAAAAAAAGAATAAAGGAGAGAAAAGGGAGCCTAGAGTAAATAGGACTAACATAAAACACAAAATAAATAGGTATTTTTATTTTAATAATTACAATAAATATAAATAAACTAAATTACCTTTTAGTTTAGCAAATAGAAAGAAAAAAATCTAAACACAAGCATATGCTGTTTGCAAGTGACATACAAAAGGATGTGTGAAAACAAACATCTGGAAAAAATGTATCAGTATATTTTAATTAAAAGAAAGATGATAAAAGTATGTAAGTATTAGGAAATTAAATTTAAGGCAAAAAGAATTGCTAGAGATACAGAAATCACTTGATATTGATAAAAGTTTCAATTTGCTAAGAAATCATTAAAATGTAAATTTGCATGCATCTAATATAGTTTTATATGTATAAAACAGACATAGGCAGGGCTATAAGGTGATATTTACAAATTTCCAATCATAGTAGAAAACGTGTAAAGATTTCTTAAGAATTGATTGAAAAGCTGGAGAGATGATTAGTGAGGATAAAGAGGCCCAAACAACACGTTTCACAAACTTAGTCTAAAAGACATATTTAAAGTACGATACTTAATAGCTATAGAATACATACTGAACTTGGAAATATTTATAAAAATTAGTCATATGGAGCTCCAAAGCAAGTCTCAACAATTTTCAAAGAATTAAAACTCATGTAGAGTTGTACTATAATCACAATATAATTAACCTAGAAACTAATAACAAAATAACTAGAAAATTCTCATATATCCAAATTAAAAAAAAAAAACATAATCTAAAATAACTTATAGAAAAAAGTTAAATGGATATATATGTTACAAATTATGTCCCAAAGTAACACATGCCACAATTTGTGGATTTAGCTATTATGATGTTTAGAGAAATTTAGAGCTTAAAAAACACTGAAAAGAGAAAAACATGAAAATTAATAAGTTAATAAGGTAAGCATTCTTCCCAAGAAGCCATAAAAAACCATCAAAATAATAATAAAGATGGTACAAGGAAAGACATAACCAAAAAAGAGCAGAAAGTAACCAGATAAGAATGACAGTGAATAGAAAAATGAAGTCAAAACTTGGTTCTTTATAAAGGCTAGGGGTGTCTGGGTGGCTCAGTGGGTAAAAGCCTCTGCCTTCAGCTCTGGTCATGATCCCAGGGTCCTCGAATCAAACTGCACATTGGGCTCTTTGCTCCTCGGAGAACCTGTTTCCTCCTCACTCTCTGCCTGCCTCTCTGCCTAGTAGTGAGCTCTGTCAAGTGGATAAATAAAATCTTTAAAAAAAAAGGCTAAAAAAATTGACAAACCTCTGCTGATATTAAGATAAAAAGAGGTAATCCATACATAACTGATAGGAATGAGAAAGAGAAGATACTATATTTGCCTAGTTATTAAAAAGATAAAAGAAAATTATTTATCAAGTTATAAGAAATTTTTAAAATTTTATATCAATTTAAAATTTCAAAAAAGTGTAGTTTTATAAAATCAATTTTAAAAAGTCTCTATAATGGAATATTACTCACCCTTTAAAAAAGTGAAATCTTGCCATTTGCAATGATATGGGTAGAGCTAGAGATTATTAGGCTAAGTGAAATAAGTCAGTCAGAAAAAGACAAATACTATATGATTTCACTTATATGTGGAATTTAAGAAACAAAACAAATGAATCAGGTGTGAAATAGGGGGAAAGAGAGGCAAACCAAGAAACAGACTCTTAACTATAGAGAACAAACTAATGGTTACCAGAGGGGAGGTAGGTGAGGGGTGGTTGAAATAGGTCATGGGTATTAAGGGGGGCACTTATGATGAGTTCTGGTTATTGTATGTAAGTGTTGAATCACTAAATTCTATTCTATATTTGTAATACTGAGATTAATATTACACTGTATGTTAAGTAAATGGAATGTATTTATTTATTTTTTAAAATTTATTTTATTTTTTTCTGTGTTCCAAGATTCATTGTTTATGCACCACACCCAGTGCTCCATGCAATTTGTGCCCTCCTTAATACCCGCTACCAGGCCCTCCCAACCCTCCAACCCCCTCCCCTCCAAAACCCAGTTTGTTTCTCAGAGTCCCCAGTTCCTCATGGTTCATCTCCCCCTCCGATTTCCCCCAACTCACCTCTCCTGTCCTTCACCCAATTTCCTCTGTGTTATTCCTTATGCTCCACAAGTAAGTGAAACCATATGATAGTTGACTCTCTGCTTGACTTATTTCACTCAGCATAATCCCCTCCAGTCCCATCCATGTTGATACATGAAATGAAATATATTCATCCTTTCTGGTGGAGGCCTAGTACTCCATGGTATAGATGGACCATATCTTCTTTATCCATTCGTCTGTTGAAGGGCATCTTGGCTCTTTCCACAGTTTGGCGACCGTGGCCATTGCTGCTATGAACATTCAGGTACAGATGGCCCTTCTTTTCACTACATCTGTATCTTTGAGATAAATACCCAGTAGTGCAATTGCAGGGCCATAGGGTAGCTCTATCTTTAATTTCTTAAGGAATCTCTACACTGTTTTCCGAAGTGGCTGCACCAATTTGCATTCCCACCAACAGTGTAAGAGCATTCCCCTTTCTCCACATCCTCTCCAACACTTGTTTCTTGTCTTGTTAATTTTGACCATTCTAACTGGTGTAAGGTGGCACCTCAGTCTGGTTTTTATTTGACTCTCCCTGATGGCTAACAATGATGAACATTTTTTCACGTGTCTGTTAGCCATTTGTATGTCTTCTTTGGAGAAGTGTCTGTTCATGTCTTCTGCCCATTTTTTGATGTGATTATCTGTTTTTTGTGTGTTGAGTTTGAGGAGTTCTTTGTAGATCTTGGATATCAGCCCTTTGTCTGTAGTGTCATTTGTGAATAGCTTTTCCCATTCATGGGTTGTGTCTTTGTTTTGTTGACTGTTTCCTTTGCTGTGCAGAAGCTTTTGATCTTGACAAAGTCCCAGAAGTTGCCTTTGGAGACATGTCTTTAAAGAAGTGGCTGTGGCCAATGTCGAAGAGGTTACTGCCTATGTTCTCCTCTAGGATTTTTTTTTTAAGATTTTTATTTATTTATTTGACAGGCAGGGATCACAATTAGGCAGAGAAGCAGGCAGAGAGAGAGAGGAGGCAGCAGGTTCCCTGCTGAGCAGAGAGCTGGATGCAGGCCTCCATCCCAGGACACTGAGAGCTATTCACAAATGATACTACAGACAAAGGGCTGATATCCAAGATCTACAAAGAACCCCTCAAACTCAACACACAAAAAACAGATAATCACATCAAAAAATGGGCAGAAGACACGAACAGACACTTCTCCAAAGAAGACATCAGAAAGGATATATTGCATTTCGTGTATCAATATGGATGGGACTGGAGGGGATTATACTGAGTGAAATAAGTCAAGCAAAGAGTCAACTATCATATGGTATCACTTACTTGTGGAGCATAAGGAATAACACAGAGGAAATTGGGTGAAGGACAGGAGAGGTGGTTGGGGGAAATCGGAGGGGGAGATGAACCATGAGAGACTGTGAACTCTGAGAAACAGACTGAGGGTTTTGGAGGGGAGGGGAGGTGGGGGATGGGTGAGCCTGGTGGTGGGTACTAAGGAGGGCACAAATTGCATGGAGCACTGGGTGTGGTGCATAAACAATGAATCCTGGAACACTGAAAAAAATTAAATTAAATTAAAAAATACTTTTGTGATCCCATTCACAATCTTCTTAACCTCTTAAAATCTTTCATTGTGCTAATCAGAATACATGATCAATTATTAGCAAAATTCTTTCCATATATAATATAGTGAAACTCTTCTCTGAAAGTTTTCTTCATCTCCTATCCCTAACCAAAACCTGGCTCTCCCCTGAAGACCTCAGAGCCCTTTGATGATAGTTAGAGTTTCACATCTTGTTCTCCTACTATTAGGTCAGGAGGTTGGTTAGATGCCTTGTTTATTCCTTATTTTCCTTATTGTCACTTTAAGTTTATTGTCTTTTCCTACTCTATTAAAAACCTCCAATTTTCATCTAATAGGATTATACCACCCCACCTCTTCTTAAAGCAGTTATTAACTAATGCCTGGGTTAGATTTTTTTAATCCTAGAAAAATCTTAGATTTTGGATAACTCTCACTTTTTTTTTTTTTTTTTTTTCTTATTATTTATTTGACAGAGAGAGAAATCACAAGTAGGCGGAGAGTCAGGCAGAGAGAGAGAGAGAAGCAGGCTCCCGCCGAGCAAAGAGCCCGATGCGGGGCCCGATCCCAGGACACCGAGACCATGACCCGAGCCGAAGGCAGCGGCTCAATCCACTGAGCCACCCAGGCGCCCCAACTCTCACTTTTTTAAACTATTAGATATTCATATAGATAATTCTTTCAACACTATACTCTCAGGTTTTGAGTTCCTCTCTAATTCTGTTGCCTTTCTTTCTATAATTGCCATCCAGTCTCAGAGTCATACACTAGATCTTTTCATTAAAACAAATAAATGTATAACTGTAACAAATTCATAATATTGATTTTACATATTTTGCTATCTAATCTCGATCCCTATGTTTTTAGCTCACTTCACCTACTGCCCCAACTTCAACAATATTTCAAACCCCTAACATTTTTAAGCCCTGATCCTTTCACTTTTTACTTTCTCTTTCTCTCTCTTGGTCTTACACTTCTTCTTGCCCAGCTTAAATTCCCTAACCAATCATTATTTTCATTTCTTTTCATATACTCTCAAACCTTCTTATCCTTTCTTATTTTATGATGCACATTTGTCTAAACAAACTGGGTAAATCCCACAATCCACTAAATCTGTGTCTGTAACTCCGAAATTGAATAGAATTTCACCAAACAGACTATTTACCTCTTAAACTCATGATCAAAGGCTTCACATGGGTCTTTAATGCTGCTGGCAACCACACGGTATTTTTTCAGTTCCTAAACTATCTCTTCTCCTAGATGACTATTAAGTACCCCTTTCTTCTCTCTTCAAAGTTCCAACATTTCTTTTCTTTTCTTCATTCTCAGCTGATGATCTTGTTTTTTATTTCACAAGGAACACAATAGCAAGAATAAAAGAATTTCTGTAAGTTCTTTTTACCACACTTACCCACTCATTTGAGTAGATGTTCTTCACTGGATGAATTATCCATTCTGGCTAATGACAACCATTGTGCATTATTTCCAGGCTTTATCACCTCCTCCTTAAAGACATCCCTTCAGTAGTATTTTTCCCTGTTTCATGTGGTCACAGTGTTTTTCTTGTCTATGGAATATTTATGCCAGTATATAAACTCAGTTAAGAATTTATTACATTAGGGTCACCTAGGTGGCTCAGTTGGTTAAGCATCTGACTCTTGATTTGGGCTCATGATCATGGGATCATGGGATCAAGACCCTAAGCAGGCTCCATGCTCAGAAAGGAGTCTGCTTGAGACTCTTTCTCTCTCTATCCTTTTCCCTAATCATATTTGCTCTCTTTCTCTAAAATAAATAAATTTTCTAAAAAAATAATTTATTGCAATAGTTCAGATAAATACTTAAGACAATAGAAATAGAGATTAAAAATAAGAAGCAAAGTTTATATGGAGAGCAAGACTCAGAATAGCTAGCACAACACTAAAGGAAAACAAAAGAGGACTGACACTAACAAACTTCAAATTTCACTAGTAGCTACAGAAATCAAGACGGTATGGTACTCACAAAAGAACATACAAATAGACCAAGGGAACAAGATTAGAGAACCCAGAAATAAACTCCACAAAGATAGTCAACTGATTTTTTTTTTTTTAGATTTTTAATTTATTTATTTGACAGAGAGAAATCACAAGTAGACGGAGAGGCAGGTAGAGAGAGAGGAAGGGAAGCAGGCTCCCTGCTGAGCAGAGAGCCCGATGCGGGACTCGATCCCAGGACCCTGAGATCATGACCTGAGCCGAAGGCAGCGGCTTAACCCACTGAGCCACCCAGGCGCCCAGTCAACTGATTTTTGACAAAGGAGTAAAGTCAATTTAATAGAGAAAGGATAGTTTCAAGAAATGGTACTAAAACAACTGTATATCCACATACCAAAACAAACAAACAAACAAACACAAAGGAATGTATGCACAGACCTCAACCCTTCTCAAAAATTACCTAAAAATAAATCATAAATGTAAAACAAGCAAACAGAAAAACTATAAAACTCTTAGAAGATAACACCAGACAATCTAGATGATCTTGGATTTGGCAATGACTTTTTAGATACAACAAAAGCACAATCCATGAAAGAAAGAATTGATAAATTTGACATCAGTAAAATAAAAATTAAAAGTTTCTCTGTGAAAGACACTGTTAAGAGAATAAAAAAGACAGTCTAAATACTGGAAGAAAATATTTGAAACAGGAATATCTGATAAAAAAAACTGTTATTCAAAATATATAAAGAGCTCTTAAAACTCAACAATAAGAAAATGAATAAACTGATTAAAAATGAGCCCAAGATTTGAGCAAATACCTCATGAAAGAAGATATACAGATGCCAAATAGACAGTAAAAAGAGGCTCTTCATCCTATGTCATTAGAGAATTATGAATTTAAATAACAATATGCTTATAACTAGGTTTTAGAATAGCTAAAATCCCAAACAGTGAAAATACCAAATGTTGGGGAGGATGTGGAGCAAAGGGAACTCTTATTCATTGCTGGCAGTAACGCAAAATGGCATAGCTACTTTGTAAGACACTTTGACAGTGTCTTACAAAGTTAAACATAGTCTTATACAATCCAGAAATTGAGCTCCTTGTTACTTGCTCAAGACAGTTGAAATCTTATGTCCACACAAATACCTACATAGGCTGTTTATAGCGGCTTCCTTCACAATTGCCAAAACTTGGAAGCAACCAAGATGTCCTTCAGTAGGTAAATGGATAAACAAACTGGTACATCTGTAAAATAGAATATTATTTAGGGCTAAAAAGATAAGAGCTATCAAGCCACAAAAATATATGAAGGCATCAAACCAAATGAAAGAAGCCAATTTGCATGCTGTATAATTCCAATTACATAGCATCTGGAAAGGCAAAACTACAGTCAGTAAAAAGACCTGTAGCTGTCAGGGGTTGGAGGAGTGAGGGAGGGATGAATAGGTGGAGCACAGAGGATACTGAAGGCAATGAAACTATCCTTTCTGATACTAAAACAGTGGATACATTCATTACACATTTGTCAAACTCCAGAAAATGCCTAACGTCAAGAGTAAACCCTAATGTAAACTATGGACTTTGGGAGATAACAAAATTTCAATGTAGTTTCATCAATTTTAAGGAATATTGGTGGTGGAGAAGGCTAGCATGTGCACATGTGGGGAGGTACCTAAAACTACTCTAAAAAGTAAAGTTGAATTTTTTTAAAGCAAAAGCAGTTTCTCGATGTTTTGATATAACTTTCTAGCTCTTATAATTTTGCAGACCCTGTGGGTAGCATGGTTGGAATCATTTAAGAAGCACAAAATAAGAACCACAATAATTTATTTAAAAGGAATTCTTTTATTTACCCACATTTTCTAAACAACACTAAAGATTTCCAATTCATAAAACAAAATGGCACTTCTAAAATGTTGGTTTTTCTACTCTCCATTTCCCCTGTACCCCAAAGCTACTCTGGAAATTCTCACACGACAAAATTTTATCTCTGCCACCTGCTTCACTGTTTTTTCCCTTCCTTTCCTCTTATCCTTTCTCTCTGAGACCCTATTATATTATCCATTAACCTCACAGTCAAAAAGCAAGATACCCTTCTCTTTAGTGGGGGGAAATGGAAAAAGTTTAATACTGTTTGTTAGAGGTTCAAGGTTGTGAATACTCTCATATGAATTATTTTTATTCTGTCGCATAAGAAATAGAAGTATCATGACTTGGTGATTGAATGGATCTAAAGGGGTAAAAATTGCCCAAAGACTTCAGCCTTTCAGTCATTCATTCAGTACTTTTGAATGCTTACCAAGCGCCAGATGTACTATCCACTGAGAAACATTACCTCTACTCTTTAAAAGCAATGAGAATCCATTCTGTGACACACTTGAATACAAATTACAATAGAACATGGTATGTACAAACTAGGGAAAGTACACAGTTATATGCTAGCAAAGGTGTGAGAAGAGAAAAATGAGTAGAATGTAATGTATTATTTTTGAAACACCTGTGAGATATTCAAAAGGAATGTCTTCTACTATGCCATAAATCATAATGGAATTTAAGGTCTGTGCTGGAATTATAAATTAAGGATTAAGAAAAGCTATAATGTCAAGTGAGAAAGCTAAGGAACACTGTGTACAATACAATGATAGAGGTATACCATTAAAACCTTTACACTGAATGAAGTGTGGTTAGTGGAAGAGAGCCATGGAAGCTATAAGCAAAGGTACACAAATACTTCTGAGCAAGAACTGAATGCTATTTTAAGTCAAGAAATATACTGAAAATTAACCTTGGTTTTGGTGACCTTAGCAAATGCCCATTAGTGTAATGAAGTCAAGTAAAAGATTAAAGTGAGTTGAGAAGGTTACAGTAGGTGGTGAACGAGTTCAATAAACCTGCAAATAAAAAGAAAAAAAAGTGAGAGAGTTCATAGGAGCACAAACTTGATGTCATGAGGACTACCTGCTTATCAGCAAAGAAAGAACTCTATGGATATGCTACAAGATTTCAGAGAAAGGAAAAGAGTCCTGTGGATTCTTTATTTATTAGAAGAGGATATAAAGAGGGAAGTCAATTTTTCTAATCACTGATGGATGAGAGCGTTGGATTTAGAGGAGGAAAGAGAGACTTGAAAGATCCTTGAAACCAAAGATTTGATTTTCCAGGATCCAGGATCAGGCAGAGGAGTGATGACCAATTTTGCCCTTAGAATCCCAATGCATTGTTCTTTTTCTGTGCTTTTCTCTATACATTTTAGTTAAATCAACTTACAGACAACAGCAATAAAATGATTGCTATTGACTGGCAATTGCTTTGTTTAGTTCAATAACCTTTTTTTAAAAAAAACATTATTATATTTAGTATGGTTCTGCATCCTTGTTAATTCTCTCAGAAGACAATCATGGAAGGTTATCCATGAAACATAAAATGTTCACTTAGCCCTCATGTTCTTATAGGCAAGGAAACTCCAAGGTATATTGATGAATGAATGAAAATACAATGTGGTAATGTACTTATTGACCTATTACTGAGTAACAGAAAAAGAAAAAAAATTGCCCAATATTTAACATGGAAGCTTAACTTCAAGGAATCAGAATTTATTAAACTATAAATTATAAGAAATATATTAATCATCTCTGTGACTAGAGTATGTTACAACAGTACAACACTTACATTCACAAGTTACATTAATGTATAGCATCTCTTAGAAGACAAACTTTTGATGTTTTAATTATTCTTTTACTGAATTTAGGTAAGCTATCACTTGGTCACTATCATAGAATTTGTCTGCATCAGAAAGAACAAAAGATTATTACCTCTTAACATTCATTTATCTCAACCTTCATTTCTTTACCACCAACTTTCTTACCTAGAAACCCCTAATGCAGTCAAGTTAATACATAAATGCCTGGAGAAAATTTATATATATATACCTTATGTATAAATAGATATAATTATCAATTACCAAATTATTATTCAAATAACTCAAGGAATGAATAAATGGAAAATTTAATACATAGAAGACAAAACTAGTATAACTTCACATGGCTAAGTGAACCCACATTTTCTGATTGATTCTAGACCTCCTCCATTGCCACCATTCTGCTTTGGAACCCTAAATATCAAGAAGTAGAATTTCATTACCATGCACAAGACTCATAAAGAACTCTACCAAAATGGAAATACTGATCATTTTCTTTTGGAGATTTAATCTCATAACTGTAGATCTTATAAATCTTTTAGTTACAATTTCCATCTTTTACATATTTCTCTTATTTCAGAACATTCATGATTTTACATAGCACAAAGCAGTCAGGTAATTCTTTACCAAAGGGATACATGCTCCATTCAATTTCACTGATAATCTGTGCTTGTTGTTTTTCAATCTAATTGCTTCATATTTTATGTTCTTTTAACTTTTAGATACTGCAGAATAAAATACCAGCTTGGCTATCAACCAGAAATAAAATGGGTGGTCACATGTAAATATATCCCATATAGAATTTCCTCCTCCCACTCAAAACTAATCCAGGATGCAGAGTTCTGAAAGTTTGGAAAAAAGCATAATAAAAAATTATGGGGAGAGACTTGGAGTGATTTCAAGCATTCTGTTACTTGTCAGAGGCAATGTTTCTCGAGATGCTCCTATTTTAATACTTGATGACTGGAATCTAGAATTATTACAAACGTTACTTATGAATGCTTTAAAACGATGCTAGGCACTGTACCAAAATAATTCACTTAGCAAGCCTATTTGATAGAAAATACTGCAAGAATTTGAAATATAAAACATTTTGTTGATCTTCAAAATATCTTGGGGAAAAAAGAATAGGAAGAGTGCTCTGGTTTTACATATGGAAAATTTAAGGTCAATTTAAGACACTAACACATTTGGGGCAAAACTTAAAATATATTTTGTATCTTTTTCACTCTCAGTCTGAGTCAACATTAGTAATTTGGAGAAGTTAAATCTATTGTCCAGAGGCTGCTGTGGAAGCAATTTTTGCCATTAGTGGGAATGAGGTAGTAGTTAACAAGCTTTCCTGTATTTCTCCCTGTGTGAGTGCAAGAGGTGTGGAGAAGCCTCTAGAATGAATATTCTGCCCACCTATAACTTGCACAAGCTCTTGGTCAGAAAACTGTTCAAGAAATTTGAAGTAAACAATTGCATACAATTTTGTAGCAGCATAGTTTCTGCATGTTTGTACAGTTTCCACATGTAAAACAAAACCATTTTTTTTTCATTTTCCCTATTCCTTTTTTCCCCCCAGAGATATCTTGAAGGTCAACAAAATGTTTTACATTTTATACCCCCCAGTATTTTCTACCAAAGAGGCATCCTAAGTGAATTATTTTGGTTCAGTGCCTAGCATTCTTTTAAAACATTCATAAGTAACTTTTGTAATAATTCTGGAAAATATATCAATATAGACACCACCTAAACTATTTTTTACTGTTTACTAGATAAAATTGCAAAGTAAGTAACATTTGTATTTGTTTTAATTTTATCCAGCTTTAGTTTCTGAATCTTTGCCTTCTTGTCTTCTTCTAAACCCATGTTTTTCCTTACACCAGCATGCCAGAAAATTAAGATAAACTATTTAGCACTTTTTTTCCTGATGGTATTTTCCTCTGGTTTATGATCTGTTTTCCTCAAGATATTTGAATGTGAGTTAATTTTTGAAAGTCTGATGAGTCAGATTAAAATGTTAGTCAATGATCTCTGATCATTTAACTTTTATTTAATATCGTTAATATTCATATATAATAAAAATACAGGAAAAACAGTGCAAAACAGTGATTTAGATCATTACCTACAAGTGAAGGGGATTGAAAATAGTCAATACTTATACTAGGGGTTGCTTTAAATCAGTACAAAATGTTACCTTGCAGGCCAAAGTCAGAGTACTGATGCATGTAATTAATACTTAATTCCATTAATTTAATACCTCTCATGTTTCCAACTTTGTCCTAGGAACTTCATATTTATTATCACATTTAGCTTTTCCAGCGGTTCTATGAAGTAGGTATTATTATCTCCATTCACAGATCATGAATCTGAGGCACAGAAGAGTTAATAAGATTTTTCAAGGTTACACTACACACGAGGGCAAAGCTGGAATTAGAAGCCAACTTTGGTGGAATTCAACATTACCTCTTGCCTTCTATTATGTCATAATGCTAACTCATCTTTGTATCAATTCGCATTTGTTTACATGACTGCAATTCTTCTCTAGTAGAGCTTAAACTTTGCAACTCAGCCCAACAATCTCTATATTCTTTATCATTTAAAAGTTCGTAGAGGCTAGAAGTATCGCTTTTATTCATGCATCTAATCTGGAGAAATTTTCTTTCTTGGACTGGCTCAAAAGAGGAACAAAACTAATATATTTAAATTTTTAAAAATCAATCCTTCACTTAATTATTATTTTATTATCTTCAACAAATTATACACTTTGTAAAATTACCCTTTTGTGAAGTTGCTTTTGCATTCTAGAACATGTCCTGAGAAATACATTCCTGACATGTAATTTTACTCAATTTTATTTACTAGAAATTTGTTGACCAATCTTTGAACCAACTCCTAGAGATTGTTTTTAGGTGAGTAGCATGATCACTGTAAAATCTTCATCCACACTCCTTTATAGCTACATAATGAAAAACATAAGGAACCTCACCAACCATGTCCTGCTAAGGAAGAAAAACCTTCTAGAGGAGTCTTCTGGATAAGCAGCACTCCAACCTGTGGTGGTTGTTTTGATTGACTAGAATCTCACTGATTTTAGGATGTGTTGTTCTTCCTGATTTTGCATAGAAACAGCCTCCCAATATCTTTCATATATTAGTCCTCTGGTGTCATATAATACAAAACAAAGTCCACTTTCATTAAAAAAAAAAAAAAAAACTCTTCTACAACATGTAAAAGTTCTTTTTTTTTTCTTTAAAAACTGTTTCCTCAGTTATTGCTCATAGAATGTGCCTCACATTTTACATTTATCAAATGCTTGCTATTTGCCTGTAGGTGAAGATCTCCCTAAGCAGTCCTGCTATTGGAATATTTTGGTTAACTGGGGGCACTGATATATATACAGTATTTACACCTTAAGGCAATAGGTGCCATAAGACAACTGTGAGAGAGGAGCAGAAACAATGATCTACCATGGAGGAAGAAGGTCAGGGAAGACTGCTCCTAATATGAGATGGTAGGAACCTGACATTGGCAAATAGGCCACATGATGTCAGACCTCTGCCAAGGAGGATTACTGATCATTGTTCCCTTGACTTTGGTACTTTGATTTCATTAATTCATTTTAAGTTTCATTAATACTGTATTAGCCTTATCATATTTTTGGTACTTGTTGAGTTTGAAATCCTTTTGTAATTGGTGAATTTTTTAAAAAAAAATTCAATAATTACATTTATCCCTCTGTAATACCAATGTAAGTCTATTACTCCAGCCAACTGAGTGATCTTTGGAATACTGTTTCTTATACCCACTGATTTGTGAAAATGAGACAGGGGACTAGTTCTGCTACATAAGTCTCAATAATAGCATTGACTTTCAAGCTGTAGGGAAAGATACAATAATTTGAAATATTTACTCACTACTTTTAAAATACCTTAAAAATGTAAAGAGTAGAAGCATAGTTGAGATTTACATTTTCTAAAACTGATGGTCTTTCTGCTTTACAGAGAAAGCAACATTAAACAGTGGGCCATATCCTAAACTTTACCAAACAATTTCACAGAATTGAAGATAATAATCAATTGGCAGAATAAAAATTCAGCTTGTCAGCTATCATATTACGGTAGGTTGTTGCTCTTTGTCACATTTTTCTACAAGATTGAAGCAATATTCTCAGTTTGGCATATAACTTTTTTTTTTTCTAAGATTTTTATTTATTTATTTGACAGAGAGAGATCACAAGTAGGCAGAGAGGCAGGCAGAGAGAGAGAGGAAGGAAAGCAGGCTCCCTGCTGAGCAGAGAGACCGATGCGGGGCTAGATCCCAGGACCGCAGGATCATGACCTGAGCCAAAGGCAGAGGCTTAACCCACTGAGCCACCCAGGTGCCCCTGGCAGATAACTTTTAAATAGGTTTTCTGAGTGTCAGTTTATCAGAAAGATATTTGCTGATCAGCTCTTACGGCTTTCACTAACACCCTTTAACCCACCACCTAGATCTATTCATCTTCAAAGTACTTACAGCCCTATCATAGCATCTTTATTTGTTTACTGCTTGTCTCCCTCCCTCCGCAACAAACACAAGCCTCCTAAGAGATATTTTCTTCACACTAATATCTTGAATGGTGTCTGGCACATATTTAAAATAATAGATAATTTTATCATTATCACTATAGACATTATTGAACAAAAATGAAAAGCCATTTTCTCTATTTAAAGTGAAAAATATGTCCAGGTGGAAAAATAGAGTAACTTAAGTACTAAATTGAGTTCAACCTCAATTGACCAATTTGAGCATCATTTTTGTGGCTATTAAGAAAATGCCCTATTCCAAGGAAAGCAGCTTTGCAAACTGAGATATCAGGAACCATAATACTTAACTTTTAAATGATTGCCTATGTTTTATTTTACCTTTTATAGTATGCATATCAGTTGGATTGACATAACTATTACAGAAAGACTGATAGGGAAACAAAAATAATTAAATTTTAATTCTCATTACTCATTTGCACTTTAGAGTAATGAATAGAATTAGGACTTTTATATGTGTTCACAAGAGCATATGCATCTCTGCATCTGTTTCCTTTCCTGGTATTAATCCTTAGAGCAGCTATATTTATTCCTGAGGTTTAAGTGATTTTTACGTAGGTGTGAAAGACTATTCAGTACCTTAAGAAGAACTCTTTTGAGATGTCTGATGAAATATGACAAATTCTGTGGATCAGCAGTCTACAATTGAATTTCTGATTAAGGAATGGAGTCAAGCCAAAGCATGTTATTGTGCAAAATGGCTTTCCTTTCTCTCTCCTTCTTCCATTAGTATAGCAGTCAGTCTTTGGGCTGCATATGAATGCTACTATGTTTAAACTACTAAATATAAAAATGATTTGTGGGGATTTAAAGTATCAGTACAAGGATTATTTACATGTATTATTATTTTATTTTTGCCACTAAGCTGCATTTGCTGCATGCTAAAGATTCTACTGCCAATGAAAGGGAAGCATATAGAAAAGAAGAAAAGAGATTCTACTTAAAGAATTCAGTAAATTAAATGGAAATTCATAGGTGGGAGAACAGCTAAAATTTAAAGTTGACATCATTACTTCTTTGACATGAATTTCCCATCCCATCTTATCTTTCTTTTATTGTTCAGTGTAGTTTAGCCACTTTTTATGTGCATTTTTCCCACCCACTCCCATGTTCAAACTGGGCCATTAGATAAATAATCACTACTATGCTAAACATGAGTGGTTTACTCCTGGATTTTGCAAGAGAGCTTTGAAGCTGATGTGGCCAAAATGAACAGAAAATAAAGAGAAGAAAGGAAGATATGAGGGAAGGAAGACAGAAAGGAAGGAAGGAAGTCAGAGAGATAGGAAGGGGGTGGAAATAAATAAGGAAAAAGGGAGGGAGAACAAAATGAAGAGAAAGAGGAAAGGAGGAAATAGAAAGGAAAAAGAAAAAAGAAAAAGGAGAAAAAGTAAGAAAAGAGGAAAGGAGCAGATGAACAGTGATTAAAGAAGTGTATCTACATTTACTTTCTGCGTGAACATACTGAACCTGGCCAACTGACTTTTAGCTTCCACAAGGTATGAAGACAAATTCCATTAAAGGCTTGTAATATGGAGGCTAACTATTTAAATAAGACACAGCACAAGTCCACCTGATGATAGAATTCTGAAAGGGCACTGTCCTTTAATTTGGAGAGATAAAAAAAGAAATGTTTGTGTGCTTGCATGTGTGTGTGTGTGTGTGTTATCTTATTAAAAGTTGCCTCTTGGGGCACCTGGGTGGCTCAGTCCTTAAGTGTCTGCCTTTGGCTCAGACCATGATCCCAGGGTCCTGGGGATCTAGCCCCGCCTCCCGCTTCCTGCACAGCAGGGAACCTGCTTCTCCCTCTCCCACTATACTGCCCCCCTCACCCTGTGTTACCTTTCTTGCTGTCTCTCTCTATCAAATAAATAAATAAAATCTTTGAAAAATAAAGTTGCCTTTTTATTGAGCACTTCAAATATTAAAACAATAACTTCAAAGAAGTGTAAAAAATGAGAGTGGTACAGAAGTCTCAATTCTGCAATTTAATGAAGTTATCACTTTTGTTTTTTAAGATACCCTGAAAACATCATCAAATTTAGTTCTCAAGCATTCAAACATAATCTTTTTAACCTTTATTTTCTTCTCACATATTTCCTTAGTTCTAATTAATTAATTATGATTATCATTTAATATATCTCTTGAAAAAATATTTCTGAAGTAGGCTATATATGCAAATTTCTTTAATGTGTCACTTAAAAGGGAACATTTAATTTATTATATTCAGGTTGTTTTGTTATAATATTTTCCACGGCCTGAATTATATGGATAATCATGAATATAAACAAATTATAAGAAGGGAAAGGAAATAGATACATCAAAGAAAACATTTACATCAGTAGGAGTAGAGAGTGTTACTATTCACATTTTTTAAGGATTTTATTTTTAAGTAATCTCTACACTCAACCTGGGGCTCAAACTTAACAACTCCAAGATTAAGAGTTGTATGTTCTACTAACTGGGCAGTCAGGTGCCTCACTACTCACATTTTTTAAAAATCTGTTTTGAAATGTACAAAGCCATTGATGTGTTTGGATTTCATTACCAGACTATTTTGGGCTTTGGAAAAATCTGTTATCAATTCAATACTATTCTAAAAGAAACTAGTTTTGTCAACTCTAAGATGTGATAGCATTCCTTAGAAAATTGAGATAAAAGAAGCTTGGAAATAGGATTGTTTTTATAAAAGTTCTGCATTGCAATTGACACCTCTAACTTCTGAGCCTTGCTGAAATAACTTTAAAAAGAGTGCATTTAACACTCTCTGTAACAGCATAGGTGAAAGTTTCCTGATGTGTTAAAGAAAACTTGGCTAAATGTTATTCAACGATGGCTGAAGGCAGTAGCATTATGTCTGACACCTGACCTATTTCTCTCACTTCATAAACTTAAAATAAATCAACAGACAACATGGTTCCCCTTTTTCCTACTTATTTGGAGTACATAATGGTTGAGAGATAACTTTCTCTTTTGTCTTTAGCTCCATAAGATATATGCTATAACTGTTTTAGTATGTCTAATTCCACTGTAAATTTTACTGAGTTACTTTCATAAAACCTTCCCACTTCTTCCTTTGGACATGTATCCATAGGTGGCATCTCTGATCACTCTGCCTTCACCAAGATAATGGTTAGCTGATACATCTCATCTTTATTTCTTTTTTGATCTTAAGTATAAACTGCATTTCATAGGAGTTTCTGCTACATTTGTTTACATTTTTCGTTACAGCAAACTTTATACAGGAGAAAACTTCATTACTTTAAAATTTACTCTAGTCAAAAGGTATATTTGTTCTTGAATGTCCCATGGTTTGTACTAGAGAAAAAAAGTTACACTTCAGGTTAGACTTTAAACATAATGCATTATCAATGAATTTAGCCCAGAAAGAATTAGCCTTCTGGGTGCACAGCTTCTCTGTCTTGGCTTCCAGCCAGGGCTGATATTTTAGCTTTATTTTATAAGTTTCCCCAGCTGCTTTCCTAATCTGGGGAGGCAGCATTAGCTAGAATCTTCTAGTTTGAACAAAGCATGCTAAATGCTTCTCTGTTCTCCCTGAGTAGTTGTTACTCAGGGAACACAGAAAGTTTGATCTTTGGATTTTATTCTCAGTGGCACCCTTCCCATTCAAACAGAATGTGCAAAGGGATCATATAAACATTAGACCTATTGAGGACAAATATTTCACTAGTTCAGAAGCATTTCTTTAGCAATTTTAGGACGTAAGGTTAGCATTGAGACTTGAACTAAGAAACTGACTTTGTTTTAAATCCAATTACAAAATTATTTTTGGGTAGGAGAAGAAAATAGTTTTAACAGTTTTAATACTCATACAAAATGAAAAAGATTGTCCTTTGTTGAGGTGAATATATATATATTAACATGTATTTTTATTCTCTCACATATAGAAATTCCAAATTATGATTTTAAATATTTATGTATAAAATAGCTTCCATTTACTTCATTTTGATATTTAAGGAAAATCATTTAAGTGGACACATTTTTTTGAGAATAAATTCAGTTGGCAGAAAACAAAATGCAATTTATATATGTTTACAAGTTATTAAAAAGAAATGTCAAAATCCTCATGAAGTTTTTGGCTTTTTAAAAACTTCTTAAATTTCAGTTAGTTGCCTTTTTTAAAAAAATTTAGAATGATGCCTGTGTTTGTAAATTGTATCTATATTTTCTCTCTAAAAGACGTAATTTTCATGTTAGAGTTATTATCATACACAGTACATTTTTTTCAAAGGATTCTAAGCATCAGTCTTAGTTATGATCAGTTGTCATTAAGATACAGTAAAAAAAAATGACTATCTGCTTAATGTTCAGTTTCTAAAAATCTCAGCTTATCATGAGACTTCTATCATATTCTGTGTGATATTAATCATTATAAGGTAAATAGCCACAGGATTTATTATTATAAAAATGTCACAGCAGATGTTAAATGGTATTAATACCCATTATCTTATTGAGATAAATGGTAAGTAGCAAATACATATTTCTTACTAATCACTTACTTTTTTTTAATGAATTCCAGTTGAAGGTTTAAACTGCTTGATTTTATATTCTCTACAAACATTTGCTTCATGAAGAAAACATGACCAACATAGCATCAACCTGGCATCTGGAAATAGCTAATTGATGTATTTTTAAGAGAAAAATTTAAAATTATTATTTTGAGATAAACACATTTTAAATCTTTGGAGAAAAATAATTGCCTCCTGGTTTTGGAGAAATTCAACTAATTACAGTAACTTTTGTCTTCATTAATTTCCATTTGTGGCGAGAAACTCGGGATTTGAACCATGAGGTTGGGGAGAAAGTGAATTACTAAAATTATTAAGAAAACACATCAATAACTGTATGCAATTTAGTTAAATGTTTAGGATTTTGAGCTGATGAAAAATATTCTGATAGAAGACATCATCAAAGCAAAAGGTGAATTTGAAAAAGACATAATAAAGTGTAAACTACTGAAACTTTTTCAGAGTTATATTAGAACTCACAGTATATATAACCTATCATCACTTGAAAATACCATGATGATAACTGAAAAATACAGTAGTTTATTAATCGGGACACATTATAAAGAAAATACAAGCTTAAGGTTTCATTTTCATTTGGCATTCTCTAACAGGGATATTGGAAGGGATGAATAGAACCATATTTAAATAGCATTTCATATTTTCCAACTTAATTTGTATATGAAGAATTTGGAGGTATTTACAGGTATAGCCTAAAGCTGTTTTGGGGAATCTAAGTCAAAGGTATATGACATACATTATTCTGAGAATTTATTTTTCTTTCCTAATAGGACCTAGTAGAAAAACGTCTATTTTTTAAAAGCAATTTATGACTGTATCATACAATTTCAAATGTCTGTGACAGCTGTTTTTCTAAAGCAGACCATTAGAACAGGGCATGCCTATAAATCTCAGGTCCCAAAGAGAGGAGTTCCCATCTTGAGCAATTCGAATGCCATGTTATCAGTAACACTTTTCAGGGAAACATTTATAACCACACAGTGTGAATGCTGAGTTTGTAAAACGGGCATTTTCAATATGAAAGGCTAAAATTGTTATCAAGTGAGTTGTTTATTACGCAAATGTTCTGACAACAATTAAAAATATTTCAGGTTCTATCTCTTTTTTTAGGCAGGACTGTATTTTCCATTTATAGTGCAAATATAACTTCTACAAAGAGTAATGACAGATAAGCACACACATACTGAAAAGAGAGATTGAATTTGGTCTAAAACTAATATCTGCTTCTACATAAATCTTTCACAAATAAAACTTTATTGTGTTCAACTGGTTTACATAGCTAAGCAACATATATTCATTTATTGCACACATTTCAATTTCAGCAAATTAAGCAAGAACTTACCTAGAGAAGCATTTCAATTTTTTTTGTTTGTTTGTTCTTATCCTAACTTGAATGTATCCCGAGTTAGAAAGTGAGATATCCAGTATTCAGATTCACTCGGCTCCAGGTTAATTAGAAGGAGCTTTCAGTTCATACAATCTGCCTGAACAATATTCCGAGAGCGCTTTTTAGCTCCAATCCTAGTATCTGAACTCTTCCAGCAGTCTCTTTTTATTTATACACACATTGTCCTTTTCAAAACAAGCAGCCAGCTGGAATGATTCAAACCTCTGTTCAGCACACCGTTAAAATGCAGCTTCCTCCTTGGACACGAGAATTACACCAGGGAGCGGACCGAGTACAGCAAAAAGGCTATGAGAACTATTTAATCACCGGAATACCAGCTGCTTCTGCTCTGCTGTTGCTACTGCTGCTGTGCTCCTTGTTTAGCTGTAGTCGGTCTTTCCCTCCCTCCCTCTTTCTCTCACATCTCCAGAACTATAAAGGCAGCCCTGCCGGATTATGATTGGCAGAAACAGCCAATTCCTTCAGCTAATCATCCTCAAGACTTTCAAGGACCTGGAGCTGTTGTGATGTCATGCAGTCAGTGGGATGTTACACATGAATACATTCCAACAGAAGCTAATTCAGCCATCAGCTGCATTCCTCTCACACCAAGGTGATTGATTAGATGCTCCTTGAGGATTTGCATAATCTTTCATGGTACAGTTGGACTATTTCCATGAAACTCGAGAGTAAAATTCCACTTTGCAGCTCTGACACTGTACCAGAAGATTCTATTGGGCAAAAATGAAAAGTTCGAGACAGCGTTTTCTGTGGTAAATGTGTGCCAGTCAAACACATGAATTATGAATTCAATAAAAGCCAACAATGAACAATAGGAAACTTGAAGAAATATTAGTGGATTGCAGACTCCTAAATCATTATTTACTCAGAAACAGAAATTACATTTATTTGCTTTATGTACATTATTTTGAACTTCATTCAAATACACACATATAAAAATAAAGTGCTTTAGAATGCATTTCTTCATTTCAGGCTGCACGATTCCCAGGGTTCTTCTTGCTTTGGTATCTTCTTTTGGTTCCACCATTTCAATTAATGGAATAGGATGTCATCATGACTATTCAACCCAAACCCCTTATAGGTTAGAGAACAGAGCTACAAACTTTCCTCAAACCCAAAGAGCCCTTCTGGTAAAAGTGTGTCTTTACTTCTAAAGAATTCTACTTGAATTACTGGGACAGTATGATTGACCTTTTCTGTATGTTGCAGGCTGGTGGCTGGGATGGGGGCTGTCCCTCAAAATACAGCATTTATTGATGATGGGGTCTTTTGAATGAATGATATTAATGCACTCAGTGCTATTCATGTTATACTGTGTAAGGTTTTGAAGGTCAGGTAGCTAGCTGTACACATATGCTAGGTAGACGATAGAAAAATTTCACCATACTTAAAGAATATCTAGCAGTTGTTTTGTAACTTACAAAGACCATCACTAGGTATATCATAGATCATGTATCAGTAATTTTTTCAGAGGTATAAACTAAAAGTATAATAAAGGAAAAATTTATATTTTAAAAATCCTCAAGGAGGAGTCCAGGAATACTTACTACCTTTTAAGAATCTTCGGAATGCAAACATGCATTAGAAGATCAAATCAGAATTTCCATAGTCATACACATCAAAATTCAAAATGGATAAATTGCAGTTAAACATTTTAGCGATGTCTGAATAAAATAATTATTATTAGAACAGCATCATGCCAAACATTAACTGCTCAGAAACAAAATAAATTAAAAAGCTAATTGAAGATTTTCCATTTTATGTAACTTCTCATACTAAAAATTCTTCTTGGGGTGCCTGGGTGGCTCAGTGGTTAAAGCCTCTGCCTTCGGCTCAGGTCATGATCCCCGGGTCCTGAGATTGAGCCCCGCATCGGACTCTCTGCTCAGCAGGGAGCCTGCCTCCTCTCTCTCTCTGCCTGCCTCTCTGCCTACTTGTGACCTCTGGCTGTCAAATAAATAAATAAAATCTTAAAAAAAAAAATCCTCTTTAATTTAGTCATCATTTATGTTTTAGCTATGCAAAAATGAAAAGAAACTTTTTTAGATACTTAAGTTCTTTACCTTTTAACATATATCTACTTCATAACTCAATAAAGAATGCTACTTTATCAGAGTAATTTCAGTTATTGCAACTAAATGACAACACAGTGATTCTGATCATGAAACCATGGCATTTAAACATGGAATGGGATTTATATCCTCAGCACTGATGATGACCATCTTTGGTGTTTGATTACAGGTGAAATTAATGGATCAGTTTTTTCTCTGATATCATTCCATAAACATTGTTGTAATTAAAGAAACATTATTATTTGGAGTGAGTAGAATAATAAAGTGAAAGCACTTTGACAATGTAAAAGCATTATATATAATATTAATGGTGGATATTTTTAACATAAAATTTTAACATAAAATACATTAAATATCTGTTAAAAACAAAAACATCTGAGATTCTGATTTCAAATACATAGTAGGAAAAGAAAAAATATATACTCTTCTTTTCTCATAATTTATTCAGAAATAAAATAAATCTTCGGGCCAGAGGGGCTCATCAGATATACACATGTATAAATGATGGAAACCAACCACAAATTGCTTTCCTTCCTACTCCTAGAGAAAGTTGGAAATATTCACACTGCCCGTATTAAACAATAAAAAGAAAATAATCCCCAAAGTAACTTGAATAGTTTGCTCATAATTCCCTTTGTATATTTTATTTTCTAATGATTGAAAAACACTTATTTATGAAATTATTAACTTTTATGATTTCCTAATCTAGCATGTTGAGGACATGAAGCAAATGATCTTGAGTATTTCCAGGAGGGAATATAACATGCAAGAGACAATAGGGAAGAATTACTTTCTCAAAGTAATTTTTAATCACTTTACCTGTGCTCAAGGTCAATTTATAGACCTTGCACATGAGTCAGATGTTGCATCTTTCCAGTTAGCTTGAAATAATATATATTATGCAAAGTATTTGCCCAAATGCTAATAGTTAAATTCTATTATTTTTCTTTTGACACCCCATGAAGTACAATATAATTTGTCCTCTGTATTCAGACATAGTTCCAGACATATACTAATCCTACATGATCCTTATTAAAGTAAGTCGAATTTGTTGAATTAACACATTTTTCGTGTACCCCCTAATTTTTATTTAATTGCTATCAGAGCCTCTTTTTTTCTACAGACTTTCTTGAAAGTTCAAAACCATATACATGTATATGTATATGGTTTCAAAACCATGTATATGGTTTTGAAATTTTAAAAATGAAAAACATCATAACTATTCTATAATACACCCTTGAAATGTACATAAAGTATGTAAAGTATATATCAGTGCCTACTTATTTAATAGAAGAAACAAAACAGAATTGAGCATATTTATTAAAAAAGGAAATTCATTTTTTTGGTTTTATATGTCAATTCATTTTCAAGTCAAAGTCAGAGGATACTTTTATCTACTAATAAAAATATTATAAGATCAGAAACATTCAGCAAATCTAACAATTTCTAAAATTCCTACTTATTATATACTTTCTTATTAACCTCTCTTCTGTTGTTACTAAAGGCAAGTTCTAAATCCATCCCTAAAATGAACAGAAGTTTGAAAAGAAAATGCTAAAGAAATATGTCAAAGTACCTTGTAATTCCTACTTAAAAAAAAAAAAACACTTCACAAGCATGTCCATATTATAAACCAAAGATATTATAGTTTTAAATATATATTTATTTCTCCTTTTATTTTTCACCTCCTTAATTTTGCAAAAATGACAATTTTGAATAATTATAAGTAATTTAAATTACTAAAGTTTATGTATGCAGGATTCTATTACCACCGTACAACTTTCTGTCCTCTTTTCTTTCCTTCTTTTCTTTTTTTATCATGAGGAACTTTCTAGTTGTCTCAGCTAACACAAAAACACCCTTACTAATTCCTTTTTAAAGGGAAAAGCATGAAGAGAATAAACTGCAGTGTTCAAAGTTTATGCCTTCAGGGGGGAAAAGCCTCTAATTGAGCTATGAGTGACTAATACAAAAACTTTTTTTTTGAGGAAAAACAAGTGAGAGAGAAGGAGCAGAAAGTCAGCTTTGCTCCATAGAAATCATATACGTGGTGGAAAAAAGTAATGTCAAAGAGCATTACTTATATAACAAGCACTCCAGACACAGACTTAAATGTTATCTTATTACACATCTGGATCTCTTGTTAGCAAGCTATTGAGTGGAGGAAAAAAAATGGTAACCACAGGCTGGAAGAAAGAATCTTCTTGCCAGTATCACTGTAGCGCATTGTTTTAGCAAGAGAGAAATCGGCATGTTAATGCTTCACATAAATCCTTTGAAGATGCAGAGCTTGATGGGCCAAGTGAGGAGAAAAAAACAGTCTAAACAGTCCAATTCCAGTTTGGCTGACAGCTGCCTAAAGGAACATGATTCTTAATAAATAGCAGATGTTGGCCAAAACATCATTGAATCACGAAAATCTTTGTTGTGTAATGAAAGGGTTAGCACTCAAGTGACACCCTGGGTGAGGTGAAAGAAGACAGTAGAAATTAAATTTACAATTATTCTATGGTCTGATCCCTGCTATGAAATTTTCAGTGTAAAAAAAAAAAAAAGAAATTTTCAGTGTATTTCTCTTTTTGAGGCTACACAAAGATGGTTCGAGTTTATAAAGTACATTAATTAGGCCACAACTCCAGAGGGAGGCTCTTATCAGAGGAGAATCTTTAAATACCACAAAGTACTTCAGTATGAATGAGATATCTACAATAGGCGGTTTCACTTTATTTCTTCATCTCTTTCTCTTTTCTTTGTAATGTGTTTGCCAAAATTTCATTATGGCTTAATGATACTTTCCTTTTGAGTTAGGCCTTACAAATCAAGTCATTTTATATCCTCTAATTTAAGTCCCAAATGTTCAAACTGAGAAACATACTTGCGGCCCACAATCCTAGCGTCATGATAATTAATTTGTAAACACTCTTTCAGTCATATAGGGTATTTTGTTTCATCTGATAGCAAATTCCTTTTATCTAGGTATCCCAATATCATTTGTTTTCTGTCTGCTTTAGTCCTTTGGGGAAAGGCATCTCATTTATGAGCTACTTCTACTAATGCTCTGATCAGCATGGGAATTTTTTTTTTCCCCCACCATGGGAAATCTTAATGTTTCACCACGGCTTTGTAAATCAGTTTCTGTCCTGTTAGCTCCAATGCCTCACTCTAAGTTATCATCACTCTGGGATAATTCACTGGATGTTCCCACTCTTTCTCCTATTTGGTTTCAATATAGAGATTTTTTTTAGGGGGGTGGTGTTGAGAGAGTTAGTTGTGTGCAACTGTATAAGAACATGATGTTTGAAAGCTATCCAGCAATGTTTGAAAGTCTCTTTTATACATGAGAAGTGATGCAAGTAAACATATGAGTTATAAGGTCCTGAGGCAGGCTGTACTCCATAACCTGCAATCCCAGCCGTGTCTTCTACAACCAGCTAGTGCTTAGGTATACAACCCTTTGTTGCCACCATTATCTGCCTTAGAGACACACACTGATTTTTTTTTTTTTTAAGATTTTATTTATTTATTTGACAGAGATAGATCACAAGTAGGCAGAGAGGCAGGCAGAGAGAGAGAGAGGAGGAAGCAGGCTCCCTGATGAGCAGAGAGCCCGATGTGGGACTCGGTCCCAGGACCCTGAGATCATGACCTGAGCCGAAGGCAGCGGCTTAACCCACTGAGCCACCCAGGCGCCCCCACACTGATTTTTTTTTTAACTGAAATATAGTTGATACATAATGTTATATTAGTTTTAGGTGTACAATGTAGTGATTTGACAACTGTATATGTTATGCTATGCTCACCACAAGACACACACTAATTTTGCATCCTAATTATAATCTTAGCAATAAAGTCTTTGTTTTGGGGGGGCAGAGATCATATTTTTTTTTCTTTTGAGACTTGTAGCCTCAATATCAGGATCAGTACCATGGCACAGAACATATATTTGCACTTAAAAAAAAAAAAACACCCAAACTTATGAATAGATGAGTGAATGAATAAATGATGGCAACTCAGAGCTAGGAAGGAACTGGGGAAAGGAGAACACTAAGATTTTGCATACAAATATATTTTCAACGTGATCATTGTACCAGTTCTTTACTCCACAAATTGAAGAAGTAACAACAAATTTCAAAACAAAGATGCAAAGATACATTATAAAGCAATTTCCCATGGATTTAAAAAAAAAAAAAAAGATTAGTTTTCCTTTTTAGAACCCATGTCATTGAAATCTCCCTAATATTACTCCAAACAAAAATATTTTGGTAAGAATAGTCTTCTTTAAATGCTTATATTATATACATTTAACTTAATTCATATTTGTAGAATCGAAAGAATGACACTGTCATTTCTAAATGCTCCATCACAGAGTATAATTTGTCTATCTTCTGTATTATAATAAGTATCATATGATTTTCAGGCTGTAATTGAAATTTTCTCTTTCCAAATAGGAGTTATACATAAAATGATTATACATGAACTGGAAATAGATGCAGTATTCTGAACACAGAAATATTTTACTAAAAGAAAAAAACAAATACTTGAATATAATATAAGATAAATAAATAAAATGAAGTAAAACGAGTTATGTAAAAATTAAGTAAAATAATACCGTAACCACCCTTCATAATAAAAGAATGATAAATATATTTGCCAGCTCAGCTGTTTATATCTTTTAGAGGGTAGGGAAGAACTCAACAATTAAATCAAGATGGGAAAAAGAAGCATGTGATGACCACAGAAGTGTATCAAGGAATATGCTTATCGCCCTTCTAAAATCTTCAATATTTTAGCTTCCCATAGAGGGCAATATTGTATAAAAGATGGTGAACCAGGAATCTGCCAATTCATCTCTGTTGATGTGCTTTAAAAAAAACTGCTGTTACTATAAATTTGATGTTGTACTTCTCCTCAAACTGACTAATATATAAAATGATGCACACAAAAACAGAGCAGAGACTCATCAAAGCAAAGAAAATTCATTTGGTATCCTACTTACTGGTAGATTACTTGAGTGAATAACCTCCAGTTTCACCTATAATTGGACTCCATCCCTGAATCTAGATAATAGACTGCAATCTATCATTTAGTTATTTAGTCTAGTAGAAATATTAATGAAATAGTGCCTTCTTCAATGCCTGGAAGAGAAAGGTAAACTACAAATAAGATGAAAGCCATGTCTATATTTCAAATCTAGCATCACTGAATCACAAAAGTCTCCGTCATGTAGAGAAAGGGTAGCGCATAAGTGAGACCCCAGGTGAAGTGGGAGAGGACAGTGGAAACTAATCAGGGATATAACCATAGTGTAAGGATGGGGTGTTTTAAAGTCATACTTAGCTATCGTTACTTTATTGTAAGTCCTTTCCGGTCAGATATGCTAAATAAAATTACAACTTGAAGCATTTACCTTCAAACGACTTCTATGGTAACTGCTAATTTCTGTTGAACTTATACTGAAAGTATTGAAGGAGACATGATATTACTTTAGGTATTCAATTATCTATAGATTTTAATACACATGGTGATTTGGAGTACATGGAGTACATGGAATTATGGGGCATGCTCTGGTGGTCTATCAGCTATGACTCAGATGAAATTCTAAAAGAGAGATGGCTTTCTACATGGGATGTCTTTTCCAAGACTATTATGATGATATCATATCAGAAGTACTTTAAGGCTAACAGAAATGAATTAAAATGAATAAGACTATAAGTCATATTTTTAGTTTCTTAATCTTAAGAAATAGAAAACCAGACTTTTTATTTGGGATATTGCTTTGTACATAAAGGTCAAGTCAAAGTAGAATGAATTGTTTAGTTCAAATTGTCATGCTAATCTTTAAAATAAAGTTCATTACTTACCAAGCACAACTTCTTAAGTCTAAAAAATTTAATATTCCCCAGGCAGCCAAACTAAGGAGTGTGTGTGTGTGTGTGTGTGTGTGTGTTTGCAATTAAGCAAAAACTTGTCCCAGATTTCTAACAATCTGGTTTACAACCCTATCACATATTTCCAGATTATCTTGGAAGAAGTTATTCTGTCAGCATTACTCACTATCTGGCCTGGACCTTCTGTCTTTACAGATGTGTGTGTGTGTGTGATGTGTGGAGGGAGGCTATTTGTTGAACTTGATATTCGCAGTCACTGGTGTCAGCAGAGACTTGTTTCAAATGCTTGCTTTTATAATACATTCAATACCAAAGTTATGTTATCTTCAAATCATTTTTTAAAAAG
Organism: Mustela putorius furo; assembly: GCF_011764305.1. NCBI lineage: Eukaryota > Metazoa > Chordata > Mammalia > Carnivora > Mustelidae > Mustela > Mustela putorius. The sequence continues at coordinate 1,055,309 of NW_025421502.1, read as the reverse complement.
TACTTCAGAATAAAAGATGTTCTCACAGATTGTTGTGAGTTTCACAATGAACCTATGATTAGTGTATTACTGTCCACATTGTACAGGTTAGAACACTGAGACATAAGCAGCAAATCTGGAATCTGCAAGAGGACTCATTGATTCCTAGCCTTGTTATCTTTTCACTATACTAAAAACATTCTCTGAATGGATCTAGTCTAGAGAATGATCTTTTCTATAACTCTGTAAGTTGGGTGGCCTTTCAGGTGGCCATCTAAAGCCTTATACTCTGTAATACACTAGGTGAAATACAGATGAGAGGAGAATCAAGCTCTCAGTATTTCAATATGGCAAGTTAGCTATAATTTGGCAGGATTCAAATTTCAGTATCTACTCCACAAATACCTTATATGCAAAAACTTACCTAGTACCAGAACTGGTTTAAAAGTCCTATTTAGCAAGAGGGATTTAAAGTTAGGCTTTAGAAAACCTAAGCAGTATGGGGAATAAGAGTCATAGAAGTATGCTAATGGAGGAAATAAATGAGGGAAATTTATAAGATTTCTGCATACTTTCATTTAAACTATAAAATTTATCTTTCTGGTTTGAAAAAGAGAGGTGAACCAGAAAATTTTTCATATCCACCTATGTTATTACCGATTGTCAAATCACACACACACACACAAAAACACACACACACAGACTGAAACAAGAGTTCCATAAAACAATCGTTACTCTAAATATGTGCAGTGAATGTGATACTTTTTTTTTGTTCTATTTCTTTCCATTGCATTCCATTTCATTGTACTGCATTGCATTGCATTCCATTCCATTCCAAAAACATTTTGAAATGCTGATCTTAATCTATTAATGTAAAATGAATGTAATGAGCCCTGTCCTGCCTTTGAAAGATACAAATCTGCATTCATGATATATCTGATATATCTGAATGTAAAAAAAGATCAAGTAATTTCCTTGTCTTATATTTGGAGATTTTCCACCTAGTTTTTCCATTTAGTTATTTCTATAACCTTAAGAGAACACCTTTTTTATTTCATAAAGTGACATCAATGGATTATGCTATTCTTTGGAGAATATAGAGCCAAAGAGACAGACCAGGTTAACATATAAAGATAGAAAAAATGGATCTCTTAATTATACACTTATAACACTGGCCTCTTAATGTAGAGAACAACAGAATAACTAATATAGTAATGCTCTGTAGGACTTTAATTGTTTGCAATTATAAATTTATAGACAAACACTTAGAAATCCCAAAATTCCAATTATGGGGAGAAATGAGTTGCCAAAAAGGAAGCACTCAGTATTTTTTCATTATTAATTGTGGGAAAACAGAAAGTCTATACTTCATTGCATCATAGAAACCTTACTGCCACCTTATAAGGCTAGAATGATTTTAGAGCGCCACTAATAAGCTCATTTTAGTTGTGTACTGTCTATAGTGACAGTATTTCCAACCCAACCTTAAAGTTAACAAACAAACAAATGCTTTTCTTTTGTGTAATGTGCAGCTATAACTTGAAGGGAAAAAGATCTGTTTCAAAATTTAGAAAAAAGTGTAATGGAATACATTATCAACCCTACGTCTTTATTTCTTCCAGTATTAAAGCCCTTTGTCATGTGACTTTTTAGTTCCTCCCAATAAAAGGGCTATCTTATTTTCCCATCCTTTCACTTTCAGTTCTGCTATATGAGGAGTTTGGGCCAACAGAATGATGAGAAAGTGATATCATGCTAATTCCAAGCTGAGGCCTGAGAGGCATAAGAGTTTCTACTTACTCTCTTAGAAATCCATTATTACTGTAAGAAAGCCATAACTGCCTGGCATTAGCTCAACATTGCCCAGCTAAGATGTCCTGGCCAAGTCCAGCTTAACGCAGAACCCTAATTGACCTGTAGGTGAATAAGCAAGCTTAGTACATACTAGTACATACACAGTATGTGCATACTATACATTACATAGCCATATCAGCTGATTCTTGACCAACACAGAACAGAGACAGAGGCAAACTGCATTAATGTGATGGACATGAAAATAAATGGAACTGTGAGTTATATATTAATATTGCTCTCATTATATAAATAATGGAATAGATAGTACAGTAATTAATTCACTTTAATGCTGCAATTTTTGGTTATGGAGTTTTAGATAAATACTTAGAAATACAAATTTTGGGTAATTTGATTTACAGAATTATTTAACCGACACCTAAATTTGCTTTCTTCTGTATCTTAAGTCTTTTCCAAAAAACCTTTTTTTATTCAATAGATTATCTGTGTTGAAGCAAGAAAAAATGATCATACATTTTCCTATCACTAGAATTTATTATATGATTTTGAAAATGATTTTTATCTAAAAGAAGACTTTTTTGTTTAAATACACTTTTTAAAATGTGTAAATTTCAAAATTTTTCTCTCTTTCATTTAGTTCTGCCAATTTCATGGAGCAAACACATTCTATCTTTCCTAACAAATTTGCTATGGTATTGCAAAGGTAGAGACAGACCTCAAATCCAAAATGTCACTCCTAGACTCAATAAAATTTTTTTCCCCCAGTAAAGACATGGAATGAAATCCATATAAAAACGTTTAAAAAAATGAAAAAACAAACCACCTTTTTTTTGCTTTGGTACCAAATAATTCTTATAGAGAAATATTTTCTTTGACTGATAAAAGGATAGAGAATCACCAATTTTACTGTAAAGGAACCATTGTGAAGAATATAGGTTTAACTATAATAAAATCATTCATAACTTAAGACATAGCGTTTCATGTTGGAGAGATTTAGTCTGCTTAAATAAAGTAAGATAAATTAATATTTCATTAATTCATACATACAGGATCATTTTTCTTTTCTCAGTAAAAAATACTAAACAAAAAAATAAACGACAGCCTCAGAATTTGGTTCCTTCAACTTCAAGGTAGCTGTTGATTTGCCATCTCCCCTTTCTATTAAATTACTTGAACACATATTAATAGTTTCATGTAAGAAATATATTAACAAATGGCTAGCACACCTCACATCCCTCATCTTTTGATTATAAGAAGTAAGAATAGTAATATCCCAAATAATAATATGAAGTAGTAATAATTATGACAACATTTATAGTGCCGCTATTAATCTCACCAAGCAGCAACATAGACAGAGCAGTCAGTTTCCTGAACCCTCACAGGGCTTGCGCTTCCTTCATTCAAATTTTTAAACAAAATCAAGGTCAAGCTGCAATAGGACCTGGGATAGGACATGGATAATATGAATGTCAGCATTTATAGCCCACAATGAATTGAGGTATAAGAATAATAGTAAAAGAAAAAGGAGAGGAGTAGCAAGTAAGAACAGAACAGAAATGATGCTGTACCATGATAATGATTATAGCACATTGAATGAGCCTGGTATCTTCTAAGCAATTTACTTCTATTAACTCACTTAATCCCCATGGTTAAACTTGCCTGGTAAGAATACAAAAGAAAAAATTAGAGCACAAAAGTTAAGAATGTATTTGGTTGTACACACTGGTAGGTTTGACATCTGAACTTAATTTGTACAGCTCTTGAGCCCATAGTTTTAACATTATGTTACTCAAATAGAAAGAGAAGCAGCAGCCAGTTTTGCTAAAATGGCAAGACTGTTGACTCTTTCACCCCATACTTTTCAAAATACTATTAAATCTTCCAATGACTTATATTTCAAAATGTCTGAATTATGAAACACAGAACAATATCACAGTGGAAAACAAAGCAAAACATTAAATCATTACTAAGATAACTCGAGAGGCAATTCATTAAAGGAAGGTAATGCCCTGCCAGACAACAATCAATAAATTGAATAAATCAATAACAAATTAAAAAGAATTCCAGAATAAAACTTAAGAACGTATCTAGTAATATGAGAAGCCTATAAGTAAAACTATAAAATCTAGTTTAATATGGAGAGTTCTAGTTAATTTCTGTTTTGGGGCTTTCTGTTCCCTGGCTTAGCATTTTTCTGGATTTTGCATTTTCCTTAAAAAATATAAATATTAGTAACTTAATAAGCTAGTATGATATTTATGAACTCCCACTTGCTATGCCAGCTTCTGCCATATTCTCTTGCAGTATGTCAGACACACAGACAAAGCAGAGTTTACTTTAAAATCTGGTTAATATGAGAGACTATTAGTAATAATGCACTTCTTTTCTCTTTCTTTCTTTCTTTCTTTCTTTTTTTTTTTTTTTGACTATTCCAGTCTCAACTTAACTCCCACCTCTCTTTTGAGCTCAGTATTCAGAATATTTGCTGATAAAATGAAGGTGTTTGGGTATTAGTAGTCAAGAACCTAATTTATGCTGCTGAGATGCTTTAGAGAATGAATGCCAGATGCATGAAGCCACCAGAATGCCAGTCAGTTGGATTAGTGGGAAGTAGAATTTATATCTTTATAAATGTGAAATATATTTTGGGTAATAAAGAATAAAGAGTCCTACCATAGGATTTAAAGAGATTATAGAGAGTAGTTAAAATATTCTTGCTACAGTGGTTTTGTAATATATTTTTGCCGTAATGTACAACTATTTATACGACTACTTGAAAATGCTTTTTTATTTTGCAAGAGTGCTTTCCTATAGCAATGAGATAAAGTTCATATACAATAAAAAATATTTTATTTAATTTTTTAAAAAATTCAATAAAGCATCAACATTTATCACCTACTAAGACTATTGTGGTATCATTTCCTTTTAAGACAACCACTGCAAATCTGCTATGTTAGCTCTAGGATCTATTTAAAACATTGTAGTTAATTTAATTAGAATGTATCCTATGATGAGAATTTATCACATAGAACTCCAGAAAAGCTTTTACAAATCATTTGTGAGGTGGAGGTTTTCATTTAGATCATGTGACTTCTCCAAAATTGACTTTCATCATTTTCAATGAAAGTTTCCTTCCTTATGAAATGAGATATGTTAGTATTGGCCCTCTAGAAAAAGTATGTTAGTATTGGCCCTCTAGAAGAAAAATAATAACACAAAAGTTAAATGATGTAATTTGAAGACAGTGCATTCAGGGATTTTTTTTTTTTAAGATTTTTATTTATTTATTTATTTGACAGAGAGAGATATCACAAGCAGGCAGAGAGGCAGGCAGAGAGAGTGGGGAAGCAGACTCCCTGCTGATCAGAAAGCCCGATGTGGGCCTCAATCCCAGGACCCTGGGATCATGACCTGAGCCAAAGACAGAGGTTTAACCCACTGATCCACCCAGGCACCTGGCATTTTTAAAAAAGATTTTGTTTATTTATTTATTTTAGGAAGAGCGCTAGTGGGAAGAGGAACAGAGAGGAAAGGAGAGGGAGGGGAAAGAATCTTAGGCAGACTCCACATGCTTAGCGGTAAGCCTGACTTGGGGTTCCGTCCAATGACAGTAAGATCATGACCTGAGTTGAAACCAAAAGTTGGATACTCAACTGAGAGCATTCAGGGATTTAAAATATGAATCAGAAAATTTAAATCTATTAATGGTTCAAATTTTTTTTTCCCAGTTATTGGAGTAAAAAGTAAAAGCTACTAAAAGGTAACATGACATTTGAGAAGGGAGGGGGGTGGGGGGATGGGTTGATTGGTGATGGGGTTTAAGGAATATACTTGTGATGAGCACTGCATAATATAGGGAAGTGTTAAATCACCATATTGTACACCCAATACTAACATTACATTGTCTGTTAACTAACTGAAATTTAAAAACTTAAAAAAAAAGAAAGTTAATGTGACATTTGCTATTACTGTAAATGTTATAAACTCAAACTCAATACTGAAGACAATAGTAATTTATTTTACAGTTAAAAGAGCAAATTTTGGGGACGCCTGGGTGGCTCAGTTGGTTAAGCAGCTGCCTTCGGCTCAGGTCATGATCCCAGCGTCCTGGGATCGAGTCCCACATCGGGCTCCTTGCTCCGCAGGGAGCCTGCTTCTCCCTCTGACTCTGCCTTCCACTCTGTCTGCCTGTGCTCGCTCTCACTCTCTCTCTCTCTTACAAATAAATAAATAAAATCTTTAAAAATAAAAAAAATGTTTTAAAACAAAAAAAAGCAAATTTTGGTAGGGCAAAGCATTATGGTACAACAATGTTTTTATTAAAATAAGTAAAAATATGAAATTGAAATGTACTTGAAATTAGTTCTGGTGCATACATAACTACAATTCTAAACAACATCCAATACTTTCCAAATGTAAAGAGAATGTGTACTTATTATAACTTCCAAATATTTGTGCATGTATATATATAGCTAGAGTAACTGAACTACAGTATTTTTGTAAGGGATCTGATAGCTGATGAACATTACATATATATTACACATATATGTAAATTTATCTTAGTGGTATGTGCTTTTTCGCTTTGCTGCATGTCATCAAATTTTAGAGAAGTTGAGGCCTTTCAAGAACTGTTTTGTAAATCAACTTAAATGCTCTACAATGGTACTTAACTTTTAATGAATTAATCCTCCATATTTTGTTTGAATCTTCTTCTTCTTCTTTTTTTTTCTTTTTAAAGGTTTTATTTATTTGACAGAGATCACAAGTAGGCAGAGAGGCAGGCAGAGATGAGTAAGCAGGCTCCCTGCCAAGCAGAGAACACGATGTGGGGCTTGATCCCAGCACCCTGGGATCACAACCTAAGCCGAAGGCAGTCTGTCTTTAATCCACTGAGCCACCCAGGCGCCCCATGTTTGAATCTTCTTCTAATGCATTCAGAAAACTTGAATAAAGTATTTCAAGAATGGAAGACCAAGATTTCCTCAAATTTCAAGGTTTACTGACATAACTATCAGCTACAAAATTTACAAACAGAAAAGCTAAAATTAAGCTCTACAAAGGCAAGAGTGTTACTGAATAAATCAAACTATGTGAGCTCATAAGGTGTTTAAAATTGAATTTTTGAATTACATAATTGTATGTTGTAGTGTCTTGACGTGTAGGAAGAAATTTGGTTTTTCTATTTCATGGAATACATTTATATTCTATACTGGAATGGGATAAAATGGTAACCTACTATACAAAAGCATCTAAATTTGTTGAAACAGACAAAATAATCACAACTAGCAATAGCTTTCCTTGAAATAAAAAGTTGCTGAAGAAAAGTACTCTGAAAAATATCAAAAGACTGAACTTTTCAAAATATTATCCACTCTATTTAAAAAGAGAACAGAGAAGAGCCTTCAAAATTATATTAAAAAAAAAAAAAGAGGTATTTCAACATTGCCAGACTGAATACTTCCTCAATTAAAAATAATTTGGTTCGCAGAGAAGAGCTAATTAAAAGTGTAAATAATTAGAATTTATTAATTATAAAGCAAAACTCAAAAATAATTGTAGGTGATGTTATAAAAATTTAAAATGTCAGTGTAAAGGTGTAGTTGGAGAAAAATATTTATGACACGCTAAGAAACAAGAATATGTACTGATAATTATTATGTGGTTATTCTTTTTAATCATTATGAAGTTTTTTAAAAAGATTTTATTAAATTATTTTTATTTATTTGAGAAAGACTGTGTGAGCAGAGGCAGGAGCAGAGGAAGAAGGACAAGCAGACTCTGTGCTGAGTCTAATTGACTCTGAGTCTGTGAGACTCTAATTGAGTGTAATGCAAGGCTCAATCTTGGGACCCCAAGATCATGACCTGAGTTGAAATCAAGAGTAGGACACCCAACCAACTGAGCCACTCAGGGACCCCTCATTATGAAGAGATTTTTTAAAAGTTTACTTTAATTAGCATAATATATGTGTTAGCTTTAACATTTTTGAAAAAATTTTATTTTTGAAAATCCTTTCAGAATAGGATGCTTTCATAGGTCTACTAAGTGTGCAGAAGCTTTTGATCTTGATGAAATCCCAAAAGTTTATTTTTGCTTTTGTTTCTGTTGCCTCCAGAGACATGTCTTGAAAGAAGTTGCTGTGGCTGATGTCAAAGAGGTTACCTGCCTATGTTCTTCTCTAGGATTTTGATGGATTCCTGTCTCACATTGAGATCTTTCATCCATTTTGAGCTTATTTTTGTGTATGGTATACGAAAATGGTCCAGTTTCATTCTTCTGCATGTGTCTGTCCAATTTTTCCAGCACCATTTATTGAAGAGCCTATTTTTTTCCATTGGAAATTCTTCCCTGATTTGTCAAAGATTAGTTGACCATAGAGTTCAGAGTCTGTTTCTGGGGTCTCTTTTCTGTTCCAGTGATCTATGTGTTTGTTTTTGTGCCATTACCATGTTGCCTGGATAATCACAGCTTTGTGATAGAGCTTGAAGTCAGGCATCATGATGCCCCCAGCTTTGGTTTTCTTTTTCAACATACCCCTGGCACTTTGGGGTCCTTTCTGGTTTCATACAAATTTTAGGATTGTTTGTTCCAGCTTTGTGAAAAACGTCAGTGGTATTTTGATTGGAATTGCATTGGAAGTGTAGATTGCTCTGAGCAGAACAGATATTTTAACAATAATTATTCTTCCGATCCATGAACATTGGCATATTTTTCTGTCCCTTTTGTATTCCTCAATTTCTTTCATAACTGTTCTGTAGTTTGTAGAGTACAGATCCTTTATCTCAGTGGTTAGCCTTATTTCTAGGTATCTTGTGTTTTTTTGTGATATTATAAATGGAATTGATTCTTTCATCTCTTTTTCTTCAGTTACATTGTTAGTGTATAGAAATGAAACTGATTTCTGTACATTGATTTTGTATCCTGCCACATTGCTTAATTGCTGTATGAGTTCTAGTAATTTGGGGGTGGAATGTTCTGGGTTTCCCACATAAAGTACCATGCCATCTGCAAGAAAAGAGAGTATAACTTCTTCTTTGCCAATTTGAATGCTTTTTATTTCTTTTTGTTTTCTGATTGCTGAGGCTAGGACTTCTAGTAATATGTTGAAAAATAATGGCGAGAGTGGGCATCCCTGTCATGTTCCTGACTTTAGGGGAAAAACTCTCAATTTTCCCCATTGAGAATGATATTTGCTGTGGGTTTTTATGATATTAATGTATGTTCCTTCTATCCCTATACTTTGAAAAGTTTTTATCAGGAAATATCATTTATGATATTAATGTATGTTCCTTCTATCCCTATACTTTGAAAAGTTTTTATCAGTGCTGTATTTTGTCTAATGCTTTTTCTGCATTAATTGAGAGGGTCATATGGTTCTTGTCTTTTCTTTTATTAATGTGCTCTATCACACTGATTGATTTCTAGATGTGAACCACCCTTGCAGTCCAGGAATAAATCCAACCTGGTCATGGTGAATACCTGTATTTATTTTTATTTTTTTTATTTTTTTAAGATTTTATTTATTTATTTTCCAGAGAGAAAGAGATAGAGAGAGAGCAAGTAGGGGGAGCATCTGGCAGAGGGAGGAGCAGGCTCTCTACCAAGAAAGGAGCCTGATGTGAGACTAGATCCCAGCACCCTGGGATCATGATCTGAGCTGAAGGCAGATACTTAATGACTGAGGCACCCAGGCATCTGGTGAATAGCCTTTTTAATGTACTGTTAGATTCTATTCTCTAGGATCTTGTTCACTGTTTTGGCATCCATGTTCATCAAGGATATTGCTCTGTAGTTTTCCATTTTGTTGGGGTTTTTGTCTGGTTTTGGGAGTTATGGGTAATGGGTAATGCTGGTAATGCTGGCATCATAGAAAGAGTTTCTATTTTTGAAATAACTTCAGTATAACAGGTATAATTTATTCTTTAAATGTTTGGTAGAATTCCTCAGAGAAGCCATCTGGCCCCAGACTCTTCTTTTTTGGGAGGTTTTTGATTACTGCTTCAATTTCCTTACTGGCTATTAGTCTGTTCAGATTGTCTATTTCTTCTTGTTTTAGTCTTGGTAGTTTATAAGATTCTAGGACTGCCTCCATTTGTTCCAGATTGCTTAATTTATTGGCATATATTTTTGGTAACAATTTCTAATAATTGTTTATATTTTCTCAGTGTTATTTGTGATCTTTCCCCTTTCATTCATAATTTTGTTAATTTGGGTCCTTTCCCTTTTCTTTCTTTCTTTTTTTAAAAAGGTTTTATTTATTTATTCTACAGGCAGAGAAACAGGTAGGGGGAGGAGGGAAGCAGGCTCCCTGCTGAGCCAACAGCCCAATGTGGGGCTTAATCCCAGGATCCTAGGATCATGACCTGAGCTGAAGGCAGAGGCTTTAACTCACTGAACCACCCAAACACTCCAAGGGCCCTTCCTCTTTTCTTTTGAATAAGTCTGACCAGAGGTTTATCAATCTCATTAATTCTTTCAAAAACCAGCTTCTTGTTTCTTTGATCTGTTCTACTATGTTTCTGGTTTCTATTTCATTGATTTCTGGTCTAATCTTTATATTTCTCTTCTCCTCTCCTCCTTGGTTTAGGCCTTATTTGCTGTTCTGTCTTCAGGTCCTTTAGGTATAAGGTTAACTTGTGCATTTGGGATTTGTCTAATTTTTTGAGAGAGGCTTGGATGTTTATGTATTTCCATTTTAGGGCTATCTTTGAAGTATCTCATAGGTTTTGGACCAATGTGCTTTCATTCTCATGGGTTTCAATGAATTGTTTAAACTCTTATTTAATTTCCTGGTTGGCCCAATCATTTTTTAGCAGGATGATCTTTCACTTCCAAGTGTTTGAGTTCCTTCCAAATTTCCTCTTGTTGAGTTCAAGTTTCAAAGCATTGTGATCTAAAAATATGCAGGGAATAATCTCAGGCTTTTGGTATCAGTTGAGACCTGATTTGTTATCCAATATGTGGTCTATTCTGGAGAAAATTCCATGTGCACTTGAGAAGAAGGGTATTCTACTGTTTTAGGATGGAATGTTTAGTATATCTCTACAAAGTCCATCTTGTCTAATGTCATTCAAAGCTATTGTTTCTTTGTTGATCTTCTGCTTAGATGATCTGTCCATTGCTGTGAGTGGAGTGTTGACATCTCCTACTATTAATGTATTATTATTACCATATGGGTTTTAAAAAAAATTTTGGTTATTAATTGGTTTATATAATTGACTGTTCCCATGTTGGGGACATATATATTTACAATTGTTAGATCTTCTTATTGGATAGACTCTTTAAATATGATATAGTGTCCCTCTACATCTTTTACTACTTTCTTAGTGTCTGGGTGGTTAGTTTAAAATCTAATATGTCTGATATGAGGATTGCTACCTCAGCTTTATTTTGAGGTCCATTAGTGTGGTAAATGGTTCTCCATCCCCTCACTTTCAATCTGGTGGCGACTTTAGTTCTAAAAAGAGTCTCTTGTAACAGCATATGGGTAACTACTGAAAGATACAAATTTGGTGTTATTTTATTTCTATAAAGTTTCTGTTCCTGTAGATTGTCTGTTTCCTGGTCTATGTGACTCTTGGGGTCTCTCTTCACTTACAGAATTCCCCTTAATATTTCTTGCAGGACTGGCTTGGTGGTCATATATTCTTTCAGTTTCTGTCTGTCCTTAAAGCACTTTATCTCTCTATCCATTTGAGTGATGGCTTTGTTGGATAAAGTATTCTTGGCTGCATGTTTTTTATTTATTACCCTGAATATGTCTTTCCAGCCTTTCTGGCTTGCCTGGTTTCTGTGAACAGGTCTGATGTTATTCTGATGTTCCTCCCTCTATATGTAATGAATCTCCTCACCCTGATTGTTCCTTTGATATAAAATTTGTAAGCTTCACTATTTTAGATCAGGGTGTTGATCTATTTTTATTGATTTTGGGAGGGGTCCTCTTTGCCTCTCGGATGTGAATATTTGTTTCCTTCCCAAGATTAGGGAAGTTATCAGCTGTGATTTGCACAAATATACCTTCTCTCCCCCCCATCCCAAGAATTCTGACTTTGGAACATTTCATGGCATCAATAATCTCTACAAACCTACTAGCAGCCTTTCTCTGTTTTTCTCAACTTCCTTCCTTTCCATGAGTTTTTCTTCTAGATCACTGGTTCTTTTGTTTTCCTCATTTATTCTGCCTGTTCGAGTACCCAGTTTACACTGCATCTTGTTCATAGCAGTTTTAAGTTCAGCCTGATTAGATCTCATTTCTGCTCTTAGAGATTCGATATTGTCACTAATTCTTTCTTCAAGCCTAGCTATTGACTTTATGATTGCAATTCTGAGTTCTATCTCTGACATTTTGCTTATATCCATATCCATTAGTTCTCAGGCATTTATGCTTATATCCATATCCATTAGTTCTCTGACATTTTGTTTATATCCATATCCATTAGTTCTCAGGCAGATGACATTGTCTCTGTTTCTTTGTTTTGTTGAGAGTTCCTCTTGCTAGTCATTCTGTTGAGGGATGGTTGAGTGAGTGAGCAGAGTCCAACATATCAACCATGACCCAAGCAAGATGCACCTCGGAAAATCTGGAGTGGTCGGAAGATACCAAAAAAAAAAAAGCCAAAATGAAACACAAGGATAAAATGTTTAGATTGTAAAAGGGGCTATAATCTCTTGGTGTGGACAAAACAGGCTGTTTCTGTTGTTCCTGGGTGTGTTTTGGTCTGTATGTTAAAGGACACTATGCCCCAAAATTAAAAGGAAAGTAAAACTTGTATATATATAATGAAACTGAATAGAGAGAAAACAGGACTAAAATAAAGCATATATCTATAAAAAATTTTTGTTTGAAAAAATACAATTTATAAAGTGACTATGAAATATAAGTTGATATAATAAACATCTAGTTGAAATGAGGAGAACATAAAAAACAAAACAAAACAAAAAAATGGAGAAACCATAAGAAAAAGAAAAAAAAGGAATTTTATCTGAAAAATAAACTAGTCATGTAGACACAACTGGAGCTCAATATACTACTTGCCCCTGGTGTTGGAATTTTATGGTCTTGTGGGATCTATAGGCTTGTCATCCCCCTATCTCCCCATTCTTCCAGCCTGTCTTCTGTGGAAGGGGCATGCTGCACTGTTTCTCAGGTAACCCTGCCTGTGTGGAATTGCTCTGCCCCTGTTAAGGGAATGAGTTCAGTGGAAAACAGTCTTCTGTGTGGCTTTGGTTCCCTGGGGGATTTCCACCCCTCTTCAGAGGAACAGGGTAAAAAAAAATGTCTGCAGCCAAACCTCTGGCCCTGAGCAGAAAATTCAGTCTTCCCTCTGATAAAACCTCCAAAACAATCAATCTCCATTTCTCCATGCACCACTGAAAATTGCAGCCTCTTGTGGTGCATGCCCTCAGTACTCTCTCAGAGGTAGTCCCAGGGACCCAGGAGGGGCACTACCCTTTATAATTCTTAAACTGTGAGCAGCTGTGGGCTCCCACATGTACCTAAATCTCTTGGATCAAAATGGTTTGATAGATATCCAATTAAATTCAGGGGACTAGTTGAAATGGAGTCCCCTACTCCATTTCTGCCATCTTGCTTCCTCTCCAGCTTTATTTTTTATTCCTTTTTAAAAATTTTTATAAGATTGTCAAATAATCATTATGGGAATTGTTTTAAATGAAACAAAGGAAAGACAATTTTGTCTATGTTTGAGCTTGATCTGTTAAAGGGAAGAAGTATAACTTTGGGGACTAGATAAAGACATGTTCTATATGAATGAACACCAAAAAGGAAGGTTTCCAATCCTACTACTGGCTCACTACTCCCTGCTAAATGTTCCCTACTAAAATCTTGCTGGATTTCTAGTTCATAGAAAAGCAAAAACAAAATAAAACACCCAATAAATTTCCCAGTTTCTACTCAATGTTGAGGTGACAATAATGAATGCCCAAGACTCTGTTAGGCTATTATTTCATAAAAGAACTGTCAGACCCTAACTGAAGTTTTTAACTTCTTGCTTTTTTTTCTTTTCTTTCTTTTTTTTTTTTTTTTACTAAATATTGCTGTCTGATGGATACAATACCTGAGAGAAAGAGATTTCTAGTAAATAATTTGTATGCTCATAAATATTCAGAAAATCAATGTTAAAATTAGTATTACAAAGATCTGTTATTTGGATTAACAGGGAAAGAAATCAATCAGTGGAAACATCATTTAGTTATTTCCATAATGAAGCAAAAAGAAATCTTGATATAATGAGAAAAATAGTGTCTGTGTTAAAATGGATGGTGTGAAGAAATGGTCATTATTAAAGATCTGACTATCTTATTTGTTCGAAATATGGTCTTTTTGTATCTTTCTTTACTACAAAAACTAGATTGGAGTTTCTTGTGGAAGAGGAAGAATAGGTAATACAAGAAAAAATTTTTTTTAAGATTTTATTTATTTGACAAAGATCACAAGCAGGCAGAGAGGCAGGTAGAGAGAAAGAGAGGAAGGGAAGCAGGCTCCCTGCCGAGCACAGAGCCCGATTGTGGGGCTTGATCCCAGGACCCTGAGATCATGACCTGAGACAAAGGCAGAGGCTTTAACCCACTGAGCCACTCAGGTGCCTCAACCAGAAAATTTATATTTGAAATTGCAATAAACCTGTCCTAGAAAGAAAAGAGGAATCCAATAGTAGAGAGTTGCATTCATGAAAAAAAAATAAAATGTGATCAATTTGATGAACCTTGATATTAGAACCATCATAATGTACATGTTGCCTAGAATATGTATATTTCTAATGCTACATCTAAGGTATATAGTTTTCAGAAATCTTATGCTGCTCGGGAACTTTAATACAAACTTTTGAAATCATACACATGACATGTTTACTTAATTATGATATGTCATACCAATAAATATTTTTAGGATTACGAATAATGTAAAGCTTCTTCTCCTGTATCACACATGTAACATAGCTGGTGCCATATATAATTGAAGAGTGATAAGCATTTGTTGAATTGAGTGGCAAATTTTGTTAAATTTTAACAAATAGTGATTTTTAAAAAGAGCGATGGAGAGGAGAAGAGAGTTGAGGGAAATTGGAGGGGGAGATGAACCATGAGAGACTATGGACTCTGAAACACAATCTGAGGGTTTTGAAAGAACAGGGGGTGGGAAGTTGGGTGAGCCTGGTGGTGGGTATTATGGAAGGCATGTATTGCATGGAGCAAAGGGTGTGGTGCATGAACAATGAGTTCTGGTACACTGAAAAGAAATTTAAAAAATTAAAAATTAAAAAAATAATAAAAAAATTTTTTTTAAAAAGAGTGAAACTTGAGGTCCCTGGGTGGCTCAATGGGTTAAGCCTCTGCCTTCGGCTCAAGTCATGGTCTCAGGGTCCTGGGATGGAGGCCTGCATCCGGCTTTCTGCTTAGCAGGGAGCCTGCTTCCCCCTCTCTCTCTGCCTGCCTCTCTGTCTACTTGTGATGTCTGTATGTCAAATAAATAAATAAAATTTTTTAAAAAATTTAAAAGAGTGAAACTTAACCTCACATCACCTCCCAAAATTCCTGAAGTTCCTAGACTTAATGAGTGTTTGAAGGCAATGTCAGTAAAGTATTTCTTGTCCTTTCAAATTAATAATAAAAAGTATATATTTATTCAATAAAAGGAAGAATATAATGATGGATTTATTTTGTTTCCTCTTATACGAGTTATCTCATCTTGTTTTCTAACTTCAGCAACTTTTTATATCTATTTAGTATCATTTCATTTAACAAACATTATATTTATATCATTTTATGCTGTACAACAACATGATAATCACTGGGGATATAAGATGAATAAGATATGATAGTCCACTATTTTAAGAAATTCAGAATAGCAGAAGAAAGAGGGAAATACTCACAGAAATGATGAAATCTGTGTATAATATATTGGGTATAATGACAGAGTTATATGCAGGATTCTCTTGGTCACCAAGAATGGGCACTTAGTAATAGCAATTAACATCTATGTAACACTAATGTTGTTCTATTCCCTGTTCTAAATTCTTTACATTCTTTACTCTCATTTATATTATACAGTAATTGCATCAGGAGTGAACATGTGTGCAATAAGTTAGAAACACAGGACTATATCTTGTAATGCTAAAAGAAAATGTTGCTTTTATTTTTGAAGTCTTGGTGTACAGGGAAATGGCTATTGCTATTATGGCACTATAAGGGAAAGAGCCCAAGGAAAAAAGCCTGCAGGAGGAGAGCACAACTAAAGGGAGTTCAAATGAAATTCATAAACTTGGATCCACTAAATTAGGCTAAACTTGAATCGTGTGCTATCTCTGGACCTTGAGCTACATGGACCAATAAATTCCTTTTTGTTTTAGTGAGTTTGAGTGGGGTTTTCTGAGACTTGTTACTTGCAGCTGAAAGAGACAATTGATTTAAATACCATGATTTTGCAAACTTTTTTCAAAGCCCTCCCAGCCTTTACACATTTCTCCTCTCCCTAATAAATTCCAACTCATCCACTAAGGTTGAACTCAACTGTAATAATGTATATTAAGCCTTTCATGATCTCTCCAGTCAGAAGTAATTAATTATCCCTTTGGCTTCCACTGCACTTATGGCATTGATTTAACTTTATATTGTATTTTAGTTAGCTGTTCATCATGAGAATTTCCTCACTGGCTTTGTGATTAGAAAAATGAGGTTCAGATGTCAACTCCTCAGATTACTATTTGGAAGCCCATTAATTTTCTCTAACTTAGAGCTCCTTTATGTTTGTAAAATATTGATAAAGAAAGCTAAATAATAAGACTAAATAGAATGAAATTAGAGAACACACATATTTAGGGTTTTGTCTCCCCTGAGAAAGATATGTTGAGGTCCTGGCCCCTAGAACCTCAAAATGTGACATTATATCTGGAAATAGGATTGCAGATGTACTTAGTTAAGATGAAATCATGCTGGAGTAGGGTGGGCCCTTAATTCAATATGACCGATGTTTGGGGTGCATGGGTGGCCCAATGAGTTAAAGCCTCTGCCATAGGCTCAGGTCATGATCCCAGGATGCTGGGATCAAGCCCCACACTGGGCTCTCTGCTTGGCCCAGAGCCTGCTTCCTCCTCTCTCTCACTGCCTGCCTCTCTGCCTACTTGTGATTTCTGTCAAATAAATAAATAAAATCTTAAAAAAAAAATGACTGATGTTCTTGTAAGAAGAGGATCATGTTGAAGAAAGCAAAATGGAAAACACCATGTGACAAAGAGGGCAGAAACTGAAATTATCCATCTGCAAGAAAAGGAACAGGAAAGACTGTGACAGGCCACCAGAAGTTAGAAGTCCAGGAATAATTCCTCTATAGATTTCAGAGGAAGCATGGCCCTGCCAGCACCTTGACTTTGGACTTCTGGTCTTCAGAACTATGAAACAATAAGTTTCTGTTATTTTAAGCCACCCAGTTTGTGGTACATTGTTAAGGCAGAACTAGGAAATTCATAGAGTATTTGAGAACCACTAGGTATGCAGTAAGTATCAGATAAATGTTAAAGGATTCTATTCATTTTTGTACACAAGTACTGAACACTTATTCTTATATTATATATAAATATGTATTATATATCAATTATGTTTAAGTAATATAATATAATAATATATTATATATGTAACATACATAATATATATAATTTTTATTGTCTGTATAACAGATCTTTAACTTATAATAAGATTAATTTTGTCATTTCAGGTAAAGTCTACATGACCTCTCATCTTATTTATTCTCTTCTATGACACATCGGCAATTTTAGGTCTAACCATATCCCATAACAATAGCTATATGACAGCAGTGATAGCTGTTCCTCTATGACTCTATACTAATTTTGCTCTTGCACATTATATGTTAAGAAAAATTGGTTTCCTTGATCATTAGCAGGATTTCCTTTATAAAAGGGCCAGAAGCTATCAAATCATATAAAAACAACTCAAAGTTAATGCAGTCATATCAGAGTACTCAATGTTCTCATGGCCTCTAGATTGTAATTATTTTATTATTTTATTTTTATAAGTTCATTATGGAAGTTAATTATGGAAGAGCAGTCTAAAAATGTATGAAATCATGCTTAAAATGCATTATACATAACATTTTGAATTGACATTATTAAATAAGACTTTTTTAAAAAGACTGATAAGAGTAGTACATGTGTATTATTTATAAAATTCCCTTCTTGCTTCCATTTCTTCAAGTAGAAAATTTTGGTCTGGAGTTACTCAGGCATATGAAGTTGTATCTACCTGTGAATGGAGGTATATATTATGGGAACAAGGATATGTGAGTATAAGATATTTTGAATACTCTATAAATTCTGGCATCTGAAGCTATACAAATAATATACACTTGATTCCCAAGCTGTGTTCATTACGTATGATGGAAGTCTGAAGTGTCAAACCTTATGTTTATGGGTGTCTCAGAGTACACACAGTGACAAATCAAACCACATATTTTATAATGACAACTGAAGTCTTGAACACCCTATGCACATTTTAAAGGGATACACTCTGATCTGGAGTCTGAGGTCAAAAACACTGAAAATGTGGAATCTAAACTCCTGCTCTATGGTCCACATAGGTACTGGAAGTATTCCTTTATTTTAGTTCTTTACACATTAATATCTAAAGCCATACAGACAGGGCTTGAGATCTTTATTAATTGTTTTTTCTTTTCACCCTGAGTCATAGTTTTAGGGGCTTGTATTTAGGTATACCTATGTGTACAAGCCAGGAGGTCAGGATTTATTTCATTATTGACTTTTAAAACTCTGGAATATTTTGTAACCAATTAACTTAGCTGGTTAGATTCTTAGCTTAATGTAATCGAATTTGTGTTCAATCTCACAAGAAAATGATCTCTATCTCCATCCTTCCTACTTCCCTTCCTTTCCCTCATCATTGTAACTATTCATAAGTACTAACACTAAGCTTTCTTTTTAGTGTGTGTTCAGATATTGAAAAGGAATCTGGATAAAAATATGATGAGATATGCAGAAAATAACAGAACTACTGGTAAATATAAAAGTACCATCAAATCTGGTTCAGTTCAGTTCAGAAAACCTACATTTAAGAACTGGGTCTTATGCTAATTAACTAAGAGACAAAGATTAATGATTGTCAAGTCACCCAAAATTCACTAACAGAGACAAACAGCTATAAAAGGAATCATAATAAAGTTAGACTATTACAGGTGGCATTGAGAAGTTATTAAAAACAATTGCTTAAGAACACTGAGATGAAAATGATAGATGTTAATTGGGACAATGGGCATACTATCTCATTGACAAGTATTTTTTGAGAGGTCTATAAGGATGACCAGGAGTTGGATAGATTGTTGATACAATAGTTAAAATTCTTAGTCACAAGCCACCAAAATTGCCTCTTTAGAGTTTCTGATTTAGTAAAATCTATGCGAGATGTACTCTTTCTTTTTTCCTTCTTTCTTTATTATATTTTACTAATATGGCAAACTGAGAAAGAAGGTTAGATGTAGGGCAGAGAAAACAATGACAGATATCCACTGACACTAAATGTTAAACCAAAGACATTGAACTATAAAATGAAGCTATCAATAGTGTTTTCCTAAAAATTAAAACTTTAGTAGAACCTCATATGTGACCTGTAAAATACTCATAACACAAAAACATACATTTATATGACCATAGACTTTTCTGCTCATGTATACATTCAAATGTATTATACAGGATTCTTTAAGAGTGGATTTTGACCTCTAAACTTTAAAATGAATGAAATGCTAAATGTAGTAGTATATTTCAGAAACTATATATTAATTTAAAAGATCTATGTGTAAAGTTTTACAAAGTCTTAGTATTCTACAAAAACTGATAACAAATTTGAAGAAGTTATTTTTATAGTTTCACAAACTGTGTAAGAGTAGTGCTTAGGGAAATACTAGGTCTTTGTTGAATGAGAGTAAAAACTTGAATTTCAATCAGATATCAGTTTCCTGCCAAAGAATTGTCTCTGTTACCTAATATAGTTACTTCAATGGCAAAACCTATTAGATTTAAAAGGTCAAAATTTGGATCCCTCTCTTTTTATTTAAGAAGTATTAAATGGGCTGTTGTGCATTGAAACTTACTATAAAGGGCATATAGACAATTTGTTACTATAGCTATTAGAGTTATTTTATAAATAGAGATTTATTTGTTCATAGAAGACATTTACACCTCTGAATTATTACACTGTTATATTGACCAGGCAACCTATGCAGCACTGGTTTGGAAATGTTCCCTAAGTAGGTGCTAGAAAAAAATTAATCAAAAAACATTTTTTGCTAGAGAATTGTGTATTAAGATATTATTCTTAGTATTGTAAAATTCAGCTCTCAAATAATTAACATTATATATTATCCTAACACAAAAAGTACCATGGCCTTTATTATATTCCAGGATTTAGGACTGAAGCTTAAATTGTCATAGATTAGTCACAGAAACAGGATGACTATAGTTAAAATAGGTATGTGAAATCAAAGATTTTATTCATTCTGTGGAATGTGAGAGACTCACAGAGTTGACATGTCCAATTTTATTATATTTTATTACATATTATTTTCAGTTTTTTAGTTATTTTAATATATATCATTTTTATATCATATATATATGATATAAATAAAATACAATATATATATATATATATATATATATATATATATATTGTATTTTATTTTATGGTGAATACATTTTATTTCATGTCTCCAAACAGATCAACTGATAGTAGTTGCTATGAGGATAAGAATAGAAAGTATTCAGGGGTGCCTGGTTGGCTCAGTGGATTAAAGCCTTTGCCTTCAGCTCAGGTCATGATCCCAGGATCCTGGGATCGAGCCCTGCATCGGCCTCTTCACTCAGTAGGGAGCCTGCTTCCCCCTCTCTCTCTGCCTGCCTCTCTGCCTACTTGTAATCTGTTTGTCAAATAAATAAATAAAATCTTTTTTAAAAAAAACAAATAAAATGGAAAGTATTCAGGCTACATTACAGAGAAAGAGTATCATAATCCATTACAGATGTCTGTTAAATAGTTATAGTAAAGATAATAATTAAATATGTGATAGAATTTGATATTCCTGAATCTCATATTGGAGGTTTATATAGTTATAGTCGTTTCATCAAGTTGCAGTGCAATATTGTGTCTAGTTAGAACACTGGAAGTTGTTTATCATTGTCTATCTTTCACATTTAGTTCTTAAGTAAAATGTCTATAATATAAAAATAATATTTATTAATTTTAATCTTGAGAATTTTTCCCACATCTCTTATGTTTATATCATACTGGTCTATCTATGTTCAGAACCATGTTGTTAGTTACTAAAGAAGACTCCTAATAACCAGGCAATGCTAACTCTCATTAATTAGCTTTCCTCTAATAAGGTCACTTTTTTTTTTTTTTTGAAAGAGAGGAGGAAAGGGAGAAGGAGAGAAAGAATCTTTTTTTTTTTTTTAAGATTTTATTTATTTATTTGGCAGATCACAAGTGGGCAGAGAAGCAGGCAGAGACAGAGAAAGGGGGAAGCAGGTTCCCGGCCCAGCAGAGAGCCCAATGCTCTCTGGGTTTGATCCCAGGACCCTGAGATCATGACCCAAGGTGAAGGCAGACGCTTTAACCCACTGAGCCACCCAGGAGTCCGGGAGAGGAAGAATCTTAAGCAGGCTCCATGCCTAGCATGGAGACTGATGTGGGGTTGGGTCCCACGACCCCGAGATCATGACCTGAGCTAAAAATAGAGTTAGACGTTCAACCAACTGAGCCACCCAGGCAGCCTTCTAAAATAGTCATGTTAATTAATGCTAGCCAAAGACCAGATGTAGAAATAACAAATGCAGCAGGATGTGTTCACTGATAAAAGACCCATGTGATTCAGAGATCTAAATGAGAGTGCAAAAGACACAGAGATCTTGAGGAGGAAAAGAACATGTAGAGAACAGAAAAGTGTACTATCTACATAGAATAAATCATAAAGGAAATGAATCAAGAAAAAACCACTATGGTAAGGCGCAAATACAAAAGAAAGGGCCACGTAAAGATTAGGAATCTTTTCACCTGTATAGATTAGGAATCTCCATTTCTTCAATGGTGAGCATCACTGTATTTCATTCCAGAAAAGAGTGAATGAACATGGTGAGCATATCACATTCAGGTGAAGTAGTATTAAAATAGGTGTTGTGAAGTGAAGCTGAGAGGAGGAAAGCATAAGGATGAAAAGTTTGATCACAAACTGGTTTTTATGTTATATGACAAAAGTGAAGAAAAAAAAGTGAAGAGACATTATTTGTTCTTTTGTAGAGACTGACCCAATAAAATGGCATTAGAAGATTGTTCTAATACCTGAGCAGAAGCTAGATTAAACCAGAGTTGGCCAACCTTTCATAGTTGGGGAAAGGATATGAGCTATAATCATCTTCTTAATAAATGGTTGGGATAATGAATAGTTGTATTTTAGCACCAATTAGTTCAAAGGTGAAAAGGATTAGCCAGGTCAAGAATAGCCAAGGGTATTTAAATTGCATTTCAGTTGCAATTTCTTCTAGCAATGTCCTCAGCTTACAGTTCATTTAATCTTTCTTCCCACTGTTGGCTGCTCCCTGCATATAAACAGGTGGAAACTTTAGGAAACTATTAAGAATGATCAGGGAAGCCCCGAGGATTATTTTAAGAGGCAAAATCATTATAATCTGGTAAAGAATTTAAAGTTGTCTTTAGAGAAAAAGAAAAGTATATTTGAAAGTATAAAGAATGAGAATATGGTGGTAAGCTTTATGTTAATGTAGATAATATAAGGGAATGGTTGTTTTTTGCAGATACAAATAATAGGTTTATAGTCACCATATATTTTCAAGTATCTACTTATTTTATTTGCTTCTTAAATATATATATATATATATATACACACACACACATATATATATAAAATATCAGTGTGCTTCTTAGTATATCATTATGCTTTTAAAATATATATAGATTATAAAGTATCACTATTGATTAATTGGTTAGTTTTAATTTTCATGTATGTTTTCTAAAGACAACTTGAACAAATTATCTGCATAGTGGAAAATATATAGGATCACAAGATAATGAAGAGCCCTAGATTTAGTTCATCTCCCAATGCTAACAATCTGAGAACTTACTTAGAGCCCTCTCCTTTCCCCAGTTTTAGTTTGTTTTGCAATGAAATTGGGAAATCAGACTAGCGTATCTCTAAATTCTTCTGGACTCTAAAATCTCAAGTTAAATATAAATATTAATAGTGAAATAAAATCTACTATAACTGGCATAACATTTAGTGGTCACTTGACTCATGCAAATGAGTAATGGGGATTTTGAGTCTGATAAGATTAAAAATGAGCTTTTTACTGTATGAGTTTAGATTTGTGTTTTTTTTTTTTTCTATTAAAAATCCCTTTCTCCAGGCGCCTGGGTCACTCAGTCGGTTAAGCATCTGCCTCTTGATTTAGACTCAGGTCATGATTTTGTGATTGTGGATCAAGCCTTGAATCTGGCTCGAGCTCAACATGGAGTCTGCTTCAGATTCTCACTCTCTCTCCCATCCACTCACTCTCTTTCTCTCAAATAAATAAATAAAATCTTTTTAAAAAATCCCATTTCTCCAGCATTCTTCCAGTGAGCTTCTCAGTGAGAACTTCCCTGAGTATTCTGTCTAAAATTCAGGTCCTACTTTTACCCATCTAAATCCTCTCTTGCTTTATTTTTCCCTATTCTCTAACATGCCATATAATTTAATATATTTGAAGTATATATTTGTACAACAAGAATATAATATAAATGATGTACTTGTAGATGTAGGAAAGGGGTGAATTCACCATGCAACTTGTCATGGTTTGAAGATTAGCCAGAATGATAATTTGGACTCAGATAAAGTTACTTTTACAGAGCATATTTTCAAGACAGCAACACAAAGGATATCCATAAAATCAAGGCTATCTGTGCATTGACATAAGTATTATTGACTTCTTAGTTCCTTTTAGGAATATCAATGGAATTCAGTTCATCTTGGCAGCCTGAAAAAAGTAAGAAATCTAAAAGTTAGAAGAATTCAAAAAATGGGGTCTCTCTATACACAGAGTTGATCCTAACATCATTTTCAAAGAAGATATATGGACCAATTTGGGAAAAAAAATTGTGTAAGATATTTTGGTAAAGAGATGGTGTTGGGCTTGCATAGAACCTCCTAGAGTCCTATTAAAACAAACATCGGATTTTAAAAAGATAAAAGAGTTGCAACAATCTGATAAAGTAAGGGCAAGGGTGGAATATTTGTCAATCTTAGAGAAACTTACACTAATCACAAGAGTGATGGGGCTATAATAAGAAGCACATTCAAGGCTAGTAATTTGTGCAGCAGAGTAGGCAGTAACAACTAATCCTGGGAAGCTCATTCTCACTTTCCTGTGCAGAAATCATTTTCTGACACATATTTTTTCCCCTTAATTCCCTTCTGATTTTTTTTTTCCCTGTATCCACTCAGAACCTGTAACTCCTAGTGACCAAGTAGAAGATATATAAAGGGGAATGGGTCTTAGGCTCTTGATCCTGGGGTATGCAGGATTTCAACAAATGTTTACTTTGTGTGTGTGTGGGTGTGTGTGTGGGGGTGTGTGTGTGTGTGTGCGTATGCATGTGTGAGTGTGTTTAGCTTGTATGGTTGGGGAAGGGAAGGTCAAAGGCAAAAACAGTAAAAAGAGTCATAGAACCTGTAAATATTACAGAATGAAAGAATGTGATTTTTTAAAATGCCAGGTATGCTTAAAGAGAAAAAAAGTGCTTTAAGTAGTTTAAGGCACCATTTTTTTCCTAGTAGTAGTTTGTTTTGCAAAGAATGAGCTTTTGGGCAGGGGAACCATACAGTGTCACTCCAAATCATTGATTCTCAAGCTGTTAACTCCCTCTTTAATATTATAAACATAGAAAATTAATTGATGGTTAAATAATAAGAAATTCTCAAGATAACTTACAATTTAATAAAATCAAACCCAAAAATATGTATTAAAATTTCAGACCAAATTAAGAAAATCTATAAAGTACAATTGTGATCAGGCACCTTGGAAAACTACTTATCCTTAAAATTATTCTAATTGAGGAATACAAGTACAAGTACACAGCTGATTAATTAAAAGATGACTTCTAATGTAATAAAAAATAAAACAATTTTGAAAATTGATATTTTCAGTAGGTAATGAGGAATCTGAAATTATGTATGTAAAAAGACATACCTTCCTTACTATAAAG
Source organism: Mustela putorius furo (assembly GCF_011764305.1). Taxonomy (NCBI): domain Eukaryota; kingdom Metazoa; phylum Chordata; class Mammalia; order Carnivora; family Mustelidae; genus Mustela; species Mustela putorius. The sequence goes on along the minus strand of NW_025421502.1, from coordinate 1,030,226 downwards.
CAAGATTTTCAATCTTAGCACTATTGACATGTGAGGTTGGACAATTGCTTTGTATGATAGCCTGTCTTGTGCATTACTGTATGTTTGACAGCATCACTAATCTCTGTCCACTGGAAGACAGTGGCAAAATTTATCTTCTTTGAGATCTGCTAACCAAAATTATCTCCAAACATTGCCAGTTGTTCTCTAGGAGGCAAAATTACTCCTAGCCTTGCAGGTATAAAAGCAAACAGGCAGATTCCTTATAATATATAATAAGCACAAACAAGCAAAGTAAAAATCTAGGAAGCATAAGAAAAGGAAGAAAACCTACAACATAGGAATAGAAACATATATTTGAAATTTTAGCATTATAATTTAAATTAATTTCTATTAAAGTCAAATTTAAAATTTACCTTTAAGAAAGAAATAAGACTAAAGAAAGCTTAAAAACATAAAGCAGAAATATTCAAAGAGAAATTATGATGATAAAATTAATATTAAAAATATTGTTGAAAGATATATTAATCACTGGGAACAATAGGTTAATTTTATAATGAAAGAGGTTAAATCTACAACCCTTACATACAAAGGAATATGGTATAAAGCAAAAAATATTAAAAGTATAAGAAGACACCGACAGTATGAGAGACAGAGAGAAAATTAGCACATGGCACTCTATATGTGATAGAGCAATATTACAACTTGATACTAGAAACCGCAGAACAATAAAAGTCAACATTTTTAAAAAATTGCTATAAATAGGACTCTTTTCTTTCTAAATAGGGTTCACAAGATTTCCTAGATGTTCTGAATAACAGTTAATAAAATCTGCTAAAAACTGAAAAATAAAGAAACCTATATTTGTGGGCATATGGGCATATGTGTGTATATTACAATCATAAAGGCCATAATTTATAACTATAGCAAGTAAACCTAAAAAGTAATAGCAAGGATAACAAATAACAATGATCCCAGGAAACACATAATATATCAAAACAGAGAAGGTACAAATAACAGCATTCAGAAATTTTCACAAAACAAATAAAATACCAAAATGAAAAGTCTCTAAATAAATATTGAATAATTATAATAAGAGTATGCTAAGTAATTTACGTATAAATTTATTTAATCTTCAAAATAACCCAGTGAAATAGGTACTCCCAACATTCTCATGTTATAGACCACCAACATTTATAAAACTGGGTAAATAAGGAAGAATACATTTGGTCTGTGGGTGGATCAGGGAATGGAAGGGTTCAGGGAAAGAGAATCAAGCATTTCCTCTTAGAGGTACTGCATTTAAAATGCTTTTGCATGGGCTTCTCCTTTGTCCTGGAAAGCTCTACCCTGGGGTTTGCAGGGTCTATATCTGATCCATCTTTTATGCCTAGGTCCTGTGGTAGTGTATTACTACTAATAACCAATTAAGCATTATTAACTAGCTAATTAATTAACAAATGGGAAAAAAAGATAATATTGGAGGAGAATCCTGGAAAAATATAAAAGAAAAATTGCGGATTTTAGAGCTATCTGTGATTCACAGGATCCCTGACAAGATCCATTCTTCTACTGAGGTGAGTGTATGAGGACATATCTGTGATGGTTGTATATAGATGAATGATTAGGGTCAAGTGAGGGCAAAGGAAGAAATTTGAGTTCTAGCTAGCATTATGGAACAGTTTGCCAATCCTACAAAAGTAAGATTTTTCAAGTTGCATATTTTGGACAGGAAATTTTGTTATCAATGTTGTACTTACTGAATAGACTGTTATTTACAGTGGCATGCTGGAAGACTAGGACCCTTCATAATCTGCTGCTTACAAAAAGTTGCAATGTTCAATACTAAAAACAAATTTTGTCACTTAGCAAAATAAAGGTAATATATATTCAAGAAAAAAATCTGTTACTGTTTTCTGTTATTTCAAGTTATGTTCTTTTCCAAGCAAAGAGTCAATATGCTTTAGTCATGTGGTTTAAATCCTGGAGTAGAAGGGTTCTTTTAACTTTGAAGTTCACTGACTTTCTTGTTATCCCTTCTGTTAATATATGATACACTGCACTCCATTTTTAACATTCTAAGTTTGTTCTTTTCTGAAGAAGAGCTCTACTTTAATTCCCTTTACTTCTTTACTCAAACCAGCTCATGCCTTAATGAAGCCTGGAGGAATATTTAGCCTACAGTGATTTGGCAAACATTTAATCAGATTAGATGCTGCTACTTAAACCTATACACATATATATGTACATTTATTATATAAATTTTCTTTTAAGGTGTTTGTGTGTGTGTATATGTATGCACACACACATAATATATATATTTATATATTATGTAAATTATATATAATGTAATATATGTATAATATAAATTTCTTTTTAAGGTGTTTGTATATATATATGCACACACATGTGTGTATACGTATGTATACATATATGCACACATACATGTATATGTATACATATATGTATATGTGTGTGCGTATATACATATGTATGCATATGTGTATACATGTATATACATGTATGCGTATGTATACATATATGTGCATACATGTACATATATGTATGTATATATACAGGTATATATGTGTGTATGTGTATGTATACATATATATGAATACATGCATATATATTTGTATATATGCATATATATACATATATGAATATATATTTGTATTTGTATACATACATACATATATACATATGTGTATGTGTATATATACATATATGTATATATACATGAATTTGTGTATATATATACACGAATATATATATGCACATATATATACACGAATATATATGTATGTGTGTGTGTATATATATATACACACACATAAAAATATATATATTTTTGTGTGTATATGTATACACACACACACACACAAACACCTTAAAAGGAAATTTATTAAATAGTTTTTAATTTTGGAATGCTCTTTTACACAGAATGGCTGATTTATGTTTTTCTCTAGGGGAATTTTCCTTCATTTTCTCAATGTTTATTTGAATGCTTTGAGTTATATCTTTTCAAAATTTATCTATAGTTACTTCCATATTTCATGTTTCTTTCCTTTTTTGTTATTTTCTTTTGGGAAATTTGTATTTAGGAGATAATAAATAAACATCTATTATTTCTCTGACATTTAATATATTGTTTTGTTAATATTGCTGAACAGTGATGTTCAGAAACAATGTCACCAAAGTGGCTGAAGTAGACATTCAGAATCCTTTATTAAAAATATATGTATTTCCAATTGGTATTCATTACAAATATTTGTACCTGTGGAATTATTTTTTCAATGTCTACATTTTATATCTTTAAAGAAAAATGAGGACTAAAGAAGAAATGACATATTTTAAAGCCAAAAAGTCATAGAACATGGATTTGAACATATCATTCTACTTTTCCTATGGGATTCTCTCATCTCACCTGTTGCCTTTTAAAAATAATTTCTTTAATTTTTTTATAAACATATAATGTATTAACACCTGTTGCCTTTTATTTATACCATCAGGACAAAACAAATCATCCATGACCATGCCCAATTCATACCTATGTATGTGGACATGTGTGCACACACATTTACTAGGAATGAGCAATTTCTGCCTTTCTAACTGTAACTTATAACTGTAACAAGTCAAAACTTGATATTGACAGGCACTTTGATACCTGGTTCTCTTTGATTTGGACCCTCAATATGATTATTTTTATGTGAGATGAATGGTATTAAATTTGTTTTAATTTTTTTTTAAAGATTTTATTTATTTGAGAGAGAGAGAGAGAGAGAGAGCATGAAAGGGGTGAGGGGCAGAGGGAGAGGCTGGCTCCCTGATGAGCAGAGGGCCTGATGTGGGACTTGATCCTGGGACTCCAGGATCATGACCTGAGCCGAAGGCAGTTGCTTAACAAACTGAGCCACCCAGGTTCCCCAAATTTGTTTTAATTTTTAATGGATTCAGGATCTTCAAATCAAAATATCCTTAAGGAAAATAAATGTAATGAAGAATAAAAAGAAAAATTTTATTACAACTGGAAGTGATGACATAGACAACTGGAGAAAATATATATATATATATATGAAATTCCATATTCTTTTATCTGTTCAATTTGGAATCAGAAGTAAGAACTATAATAGTATGAATTTATATTCTCCTATAATGTTGTAATGTTGTTCTCCATAATAATTACTTGGGAGTTTATGAACTTACACAATTAAGGTCTTCTTTGCTCAAATGTTTCCCAGACATTGTAGAGGTAGTTGGGTGCTTGGATTCATAGTGAATTTGATAATTATGGTAAGACACTGACATAATAATTAATCTTGCTAAGCTCCAATATTTTAATCTATGCAAGACAAATTATGAGAGTGGAACTAGAGCATATTATGTTATATGTAATAAGTCTTTCAGAGAAAGATAAATACCCTATGATTTCACTCATATGTGAAATTAAACACAACAGAGGAACACAGGGGAAATGAAGAAAAAAATAAAATAAGATAAAAACAGAGAGGGAAGAAAATCACAAGAAACTTTTTTTTTTTAATGAGACTTAACTATATGAAACAAACTGAGGGATGCTGGGAAGGAGGTGGGTGGGGGAATGGGGCATTGGGTGATGGGTATTAAGGAGGGCATTTGACATAATGAGAACCAGGTGTTGTATGAAACTGATGAATCACTAAATTCTACACCTGAAACAAATAATACACTATATGTTAACTAACTTGGAGCTAAATAAAATCTAAAAGGAATGCAAGTTTAACATTTATTGAAACCATCACACTAAAGTGATATAATTCAACACACATTATAATAAAACATCCAGTAATCTAGGATTAGAATGATTACAATTCTCCCAAACATATAAAGATTCTGTAAATAACCTATAACTATCTTATAATTATCAAACTCGTTCTCCTCAAAACAGGTAGAAGACAAATGTGTTTTTACTCATTCTTTAGTCATCACTATGAGGAAATTCCAAACCAGTGTATTAAATAAAATAAAAATTTAAAAGACATAAGATTTTGTTCAGTAGACATGATTATATGTAAAGTCCAAAAGAATCTACAAAGTGAAATATTAATATTTATCTGTGAGTTAAATGACTAGATATAAATAAAATCAATACATAAAAATCAGCTGTATCTCAATATACTAACAACACAAAACTGAAAATGTAACTTGAAAATCTATTTAAAATAGCCTCAGATATGGTGCCTTGTTGGCTCAGCTGGTTAAGCGACTGCCTTCAGCTCAGATCATGATCCTGGAGTCCTGGGATTGAGTCCCACATTGGGCTCTCTGCTCGCGAGGGAGTCTGCTTCTCCCTCTGACCTCTCTCTTCTCATGCTCTCTCTCTCTCAAATAAATAAATAAAATATTTAAACTAGCCTCAGATATATATATATATATATATATATATATACATATATATATATTAGTTATCAAAAAAGAGTCAAATATGTATAGATTATGTTGCTGACAGAAATTTATAAAGACAATTAAATGCAGATGTATGTCATATATATATTAGTGACTATTGTTACATGTCAATTCTCCCCAAATTGTTATAATGAGTCAACATAACCTCAGCTTAAACAGCTTCATTTTGTGAAAATTTACAAAATGATAATAAATGGCAAGATTTTTGATGGCTGAGTAACATTAGTGCTTTAAATACTGGGATGCATGTGCCCCTTCAAATCACTATTTTTGTATCCTTTGGGTAAATACCTAGTAGTGCAATCACTGGATTGCAGGGTAGTTCTATTTCTATCTTACTGAGTAACCCCCATTCTGTTTTGCAGAGTGACTGCTCCAGTTTACATTCCCATCAAAAGTGTAAGAGGGTTTCACTTTCTCTGCATCCTTGCCAACATCTATTGTTTCCTGAGTTGTTAGCTTAAGCCATTCTGACTGGTGTGAGGTAGTATCTCATTGTGATTTTGATTTGTATTTCCCGGATGCCGAGTGATTTTGGACATTTTTTCATGTGTCTGTTAGCCATTTGATGTCTTCTTTGGAATGTCTCTTCATGTCTTCTGCCCATTTCTTGACTGGATTATTTGTTTTTTGGATGTTGAGTTTGGCAAGTTCTTTATAGATTTTGGATACTAGACCTTTATCTGATATGTTATTTGAAAATATCTTCTCTCATTCTGTAGGCTCCCTTTTAGTTTTGTTGATTGTTTCCTTTGTTGATTTGTTTCCTTTGCTGCACCAAAGCTTTTAATCCTGATGAAGTCTCAATAGTTCATTTTTGCTTTTATTTCCCTTGCCTATGGAGATGTGTCTAGCAAGAAGTTGCTACAGTTGAGGACACAGAGGTTGCTGCCTGTGTTTTCCTCTAGGATTTTGATGGATTCACATTTAGGTCTCATATTTAGATCTTTTATCCATTTTGAGTTTATTTTTGTGCTGATGTAAGAGAATGGTCCAGTTGCATTCTTCTGCATGTGACTGTCTACTTTTCTCAACACCATTTGTTGAAGAGACTGTCTATTTTCCATTGGATATTCTTTCCTTCTTTGTCGAAGATTAATTGACCATAGAGTTGAGGGTCCATTTCTGGGTTCTTTATTCCATTCCATTGATACGTGTGTCCATCACCTATTTCCAAAGGACCAGGATAGCCTTCACACTTGACAAGGCATAACCTCTTAAAATTAAATCTAGTCTTGTGATCCAAATACCTGGGTCAAATCTCAATTTTCTCACTTCAATTGTAACCAGCCAGAAAGGGATAATTTTTTTTGTTCTGTTACTCCCTAAATAAAAATGAGTAATAAACTAAAATTGATAGTGCTTTTTAAGAGAGACCTAAAATATTTTGGGGTTTAAGAATCTTATAAAACAATCTCATAAGCAAAGAATTCTTTATAAGAAAATAAAATATTAAAATTCAATATTAAAATTCAATTCAATGTAACCACAAACAGAAGACAATGCATTTGTAAAATGTACAATGTTTCTAGAAGTATCAATGATAAAAAACAAAACAAAGCAAAAACATATTTTAAGCTAGTAAGTGAAAGAAAAGAGATTCTGATATTGCAAAATGGAAAATTCAGCTTACATATTTATTTAAACTTTCCTAATGATTCAGGTAATGATGAAATGGAATAATTTACTAAAAGAGGATTTAAAAGCAAAATTAGTGACATTATAGAAAAGTCTCGAAAGATAATAAAATTCAGTCTCATAAACTATTCTGTTTCAAATTATAAAGTGAGCATTTATATTACAGGGGTAACTTTTAGCTATGAATTGATATGACATTAGAGTTTGAGGTTATTATTCTACTATACTAGGTAGCATATGAGAAAATAAATTAGATTTCTTAGCAAAGGGAGCTATAGTAATATGCTTTCTCATATAGAGTGGGCATTCAACAAATATTTAGGGAAAGAAAGAAGGGAAGTATGAAGAAAGTAAAAAGGAAAACATGTCTCTTCTTGAATAGCATCACAAACCAATCATAATTTCATAATACAATTTTGTATTATGTACATAATGAAGGTCTCAGATAATAGAATAAAAAGTAACAGCTTGGCAGGTACAATTCTATGCATTTCATATTAATAGTTTCATTCACTTTATACAACATATCTACAGAAATAGATATTATTATTCTGTTCATTTTACAGATGGCACAGTCAGTGGCAAAGCATTTTACTTAAGGGACCAGAGCTAGGAAGTGGGGAAGGTAAGACTTGAAGCCAGGCTGTCTGATTCCAGAGCCATTGCTGAATACTGTACAATACAGTTGATTTCTGAGATTGCTCCCCCTCAATGTTTTTGGGGGAAAGTCATTACACAAATTCATAATGAGGATTTTTTGACTTGGGAATAATAGGAAATAATGAGACACTAACTCAATGTTATATTATGATTTACTTTTACAAATGCTTCTTATAGGGTCACAATATGCATATGCATATATATATATATGCATATGCATATATATATATATATATATATATATATCTTAGACTCTGATGACTTCTGAAATTCTAGCATGTATATCAGGTTATTTCTACAGTATAATGTATATTTGATGGCCTAAACATACCAAAATAGTATATTAATTTGTGCTAACTTGAGGAATTTGTTTCTACTTTAAATTTATAGGAATATTTATGTAATTAATGAAGGGAATTCTGAAAATCATAAAGTAATTAAGTTCATAAAATTGATAATCAAATGTTTAAAGAACTGACATATTTCATGATAAAATGTTTTTTCAATTTAAGGTTTTATTTTTCTTATCCATAAAAGGTCACGGAGGAAGCCAACTCTTTTGTGTTTTCATCACTCCATCACTTAAAAATGAAGCAAAGAGAAAATGCACTTCACTCCACTTTATATTACCTATTATATTCCACTGGTCTAAAAGAAAGTAAAAGAAAAACTGTATTCAATATATCCTAATGTCCTACTGTCAATGGTCTGTGGATTAAAAAAAAATAAACAAAATCTGAAAAAAATAAACAACCCATTTTACTCATAATGTCCCTTAGTTGCTTGACACTTATTCTAAAACAATATACCAAAAATATTCAGGGTATTTCCATGTCTTGCTCTTAACTTATTAGTTGTATTAAGTGATACCCTACGTCCACACATCTATTTGAGGTATTTGTTACCCACAAAACCTTTGTTTTAACAAAAAGTTTTTTGATGACCTTGTGGATGTGAATGTATATTTGTGAACCACAAGAAGGACAGTGAATGAAACGAAGTGTATAGAGTACGTGGGGTGCCACCTGCACACAGCCAAACCTTTGACTAGGCTGGAGCCTCTACACAAAAGACAGGATATGATGAAAAAGGTTGAATTTAAGATATTTTATCAACTGGAGGAAAAAAGTGCTGCTTTCAGTATCACATGAAAAAGAATGGCAGGGAATGGGAAGATACTTTGTCTCTTTATTTCTGTAATGAAGTCAACATTGCTTAGTCATGTCTACATAAGCAGCAGAAGACAATGCCTTTAATAAGCCAATGACATCTACAAGGTAAATTCAAGGTTTTCAAAGGAAGGGAACGCATTGTGTAAGGTTTGGAGATTAAGAGGAAGAACATGGCAGATCTCTCTGAGTTCAAATAACAATTGATTGTTTTGTGACCGCATTTAAACCATGCTTTAGGGATTTTCAGGAAGAACCACGAAGACATATCATTAGAAAAGAAGAGGAATTGAGTGGCCTACATGTAGAAATAAGGAATTATAAGGAATAATAACAGTAAAGTATATGCTAAGTAAATGACACTAATGCAAACTCATATTATTTTGCTTGATGGTGAAGCCTGGTGGAAACCAAAATTTCACTTATTTTCAATTATTTGGTAGACACCCCAACAGTGTTACCCAAGTAAGTTGGGCACCTATCAGTTTAAATTGATAAATGCATATCTTAAAATAACCAATTATCTTTATGATTGATATGGTTATTTATTAAAAATCTTCTTATATTTTGGCATCATTTATAATTAGGCAACAGCTCTACTATTCTAATCTTTTCTAATCTTTCTTTCCAGATATCTTGGACATAGTGAGATATTATGTTAGTACCTAGAGATGTTTTGTAAGTGTATAGTGTTTTATAAAATTGAAATGAAAACACACACATATTTTCATGATATTTTCAGGGAAAACAAACAGATATAGCAATAGTCACTCTACCATTTGTATATGCATTTTGTGAATGTATTAAGAGCCATGGAGATTAATTATCTATCCAATTTTGCATGTTATACATATCTTATTACTATATTATTGGATATAATGCCAAGTAAATCTCTGGCACAAAATGTGATTATATGCCTATTAGTTTATTAGTACTATTTAATAGTTACCAAAATTCTTGAATAGGTTCTAGTTTTCATTTATAAAATTTTATGAACTCAAATCATTTTAATTTTGGACTCTAGCTGTAATTGTAAAATGTGATCACATAATCTAAGCTAAATGACATAATTTTAGTATTTTTAAAAAAGATTTTATTTATTTATTTGACACAGAGAGAGAACACAAGCAGGGGGAGCAGCAGAGGGAGAGGGAGAAGCAGGGTCTCCACTGAGCAAAGAGAGTGACGCAGGGCTTGATTTTAGGACCCCTGAGATCATGATCAGAGCTGAAGGCAGACACTTAACTGACTAAGCCACGCAGGTGCCCCCAATTGTAGTTTTTAAAGTACCTGTGGCTAATACAACTCAGCACCCCAAAACAAATAATTCAACTGAAAAATGGGCAGAAGACATGAACAAACATTCCTCCAAAGAAGACCTCCAGATAGCTGACAGACAGTGAAACCATATAATTGTATTTCTTTGCTTGACTTATCTCATTCTTAGCATAATCTTTTCCAGTTCCATCCATGTCAGTGCAAATGGTAGATATTCATCCTTCCTGATACCTGAGTAATTGTCCACTGTATATATGAACCACATCTTCTCTATCCATTCATCTGTTGAAGGACACCTTGGGTCCTTCGTTTGGCTGTTGTGGACATTGCTGCTATGAACATTGGGGTACACGTGCCCCTTTGTTTCACTACATCTGTCTTTTTGGGGTAAATACCTAGTAGTGCAATTACTGGGTCATAGGGTAGCTCTATTTTTAACTTCTTGAGGAACCTCCATACTGTTTTCCACAGTGGCTCTACCACCTTGCATTCCCACCAAAAGTGTAAGAGGGTTCCTGTTCTCTACATCCTCATCAACACTTGTTGTTTCCTGTCTTGTTAATTTTTGCCATTCTGACTGGTATAAGGTGGTATCTCATTGTGGTTTTGATTTGTATTTCCCTGATGCCAAGGGATGTGGAGCATTTTTTCATGTGTCTGTTAGCTATTTGTATGTCTTCATTGGAGAAGTGTCTGTTCATGTCCTCTGCCCATTTTTTGACGTGCTTATCTGTTTGTTTGGTTTTTTTGTTTGTGTGTGTGTGTGTGTGTGTGTGTGTATTGAGTTTGAGGAGTTCTTTATAGATCTTGGATACCAGCCCTTGATCCATAATGTCATTTGCAAATATCTTCTCCCATTCTGTGGATTGCCTCTTAGTTTTGTTGACTGTTTCCTTTGCTCTGCAGAAGCTTTGATCTTGATGAAGTCCCAAAAGTTTATTTTTGCTTTTGTTTCTGTTGCCTTTAGAGACGTGTCTTGAAAGAAGTTGCTGTGGCTGATGTCAAAGAGGTTACCTGCCTATGTTCTTCTCTAGGATTTTGATGGATTCCTGTTTCACATTGAGATCTTTCATCCATTTTGAGTTTATGTTTGTGTATGGTGTAGGAGAATTATCTCATTTATGGTTAAAATACTCTTAAAACATGCAATATACTTATTGCAACAATGAAATCTACTCCCTTAGGTAACTGTCTTTGAGTTTTTTCATATATTCGACAATTATATATAGTGAACACTTCTTATAGTCTCCTAAGACACAGTGCTAAGGAAAAATGGAAACAGGTCATCCCCTCATAGAGCTGACAGCTGAGGCTGAGTAGGAATAGGCAGATATTAATTAGAATGTTATATCTGTGAGAGATGTTTAAAGAAAGAAATATAGACCTATGAAAATATCTTAAGGGATTGGGCATAGTGATAACTGAGGTGAAATATGTTTGAGTAAAAATTAAGTAGGAAAAGTTAATATTAAAACTGATCAAAAAACCCCCTCATTATCTATATTAATAGTGACCAAAATAAAGGGGTGAAAAGGAACAAACTACTTTGATGAACTGCAAATGATCCTATGTAGCTTCAACCTAATGACCAAGGAGTAACAAAGGACAAAAGCTTGGAACAAGACCAAGTATTACTGGAGAGCTACAGAGGGGCTGGGCCATGTTAGATTTTCTTTGCTTTTCTAGGAATTTAGGACTTTATTTTAGGGAGCAATACGGCACCATCAAGATTTTTGTTGTTGTTGTTGTTTTCAGAAAATTCACTTTATCAGAGAATAAATGGGGTGATCTCAATCTAAAAAGATCTAGATCTAAAAAGAGTAGATCTAGAAAGAAATTTTAGAAAGCTATTATAACAGAGCAAGTAAGAGATAATGGTTTTTCCCTGCAGTGGCACATTGGATAGAAGTCCAAAGAACTAAAAAAATATTTAAATGATAAAATTTATTGGGATGGATTAGGGGAAACAGTGACTTTCTAATGTACACAATTGACTGTATATCGGTGACATTCATTGAAACAGGTAATACTGGAAAATAACAAATTTGATGGGGAACATGAGAGTTTGGTTAGCATTTGATTTTGGATAGGTTGGTTTGAAGAGTATTGATATATCAAATAAATGTTTTTGTATATCAAACAAGGTGATGATAAGTGAAAGAGATGGTATAATATAGTTAACTATACTGGTTTGAAACCCCAAAGAAATGTCTGGGTTAGATATAAAAATCTATAAATAATTTTCATATTTTTATAAAAATGATATCCTAAGCTCTGTTACACTTTGAAACTAAAAATAAAGAAAAAAAAATGGAACAATGGGGCACCTGGGTGCCTCAGTGGGTTAAGCCTCTGCCTTCAGCTCAGGTCATGATCTCAAGGTCCTGGGATTGAGCCCTGTATCGGGATCTCTGCTCAGCAGGGAGCCTGCTTCCCCCTCTCTCTCTTCCTGCCTCTCTCCCTGCTTGTGATCTCTCTCTGTGTCAAATAAATAAGTAAAATCTTAAAAAAAAAAAAAAAAAAAAGAACAAGAACGGAAAAACCTAGGATTCAGTCTTGAGGAACTCATGGTATTTATTGTTACAAAAGAGATCAAACATGAAGTTTCAGGGAGTATGATGTAATAACAGGTAGAAACAAAGAGGATTTTAACTGACTGAGCCACCCAGGCATCCTCCAAAAAGAATTTTAGAATTAAGGGTCAACACTGTCAGATACTATTGAGAAGGCAAATACGATCAGGATTGAAAACTATGGATTTGCACATTTGATATGGAAGTAATTTGTGTCCTTGGTGAAAACTCTTTCACTGAAATTTTTAAAGCGAAAGTGAAATCATGGTTAGTTTTGTAGTTGGCAAGAAGAAAAGATATGAAGAAAACAAACTTCCTTTATTCTGCTAGTAGAGGAAGAATTGATACATAGTTTTGTGTGTTTGGCCACTTTCTGTGTTTGGCTACCAAGGAATTAGGAAATAAGTTGGCTAGGTTTGTTTTTGTTTTTGTTTTTTTAGAATTTGTTCATTTATCTGATGAGGGAGAGAGCACATACAGAGGGAGCAACAGAGGGAAAGGGAAAAGCAGGCTCTCCACTGAGCAGGGAGCCAGATATAGGACTCCATCCCAAGACCCTGGGATCATGACCTAAGCTGAAGGCAGGTGCTTGATTGACCAAGCCACCCAGGAGCCCTGTTTTTTGGTGTTGTTGTTTCTTTCTTTCTTTCTTTTTTTCTTTCTTTCTTTCTTTCTTTCTTTCTTTTTAATAATAGTATTACCATCCATGGTATAATACTGGTAGAAAGAATACATAGTATATATCTTCCACCTAATTTGAAGTATTTTTACCTAGATTTATTTAAAATTGACCAAACTATACTGGGTAAATACAAAGTGTTTTGTCCAGCATTTTAAGAGAGAGACAGAGAAAAGGAGAGACAGAGAGAACTGAATAATATGGAAAATAACAAAATGTATTCAAGTAGCAAAAGTACTATTGTTTCAGCTTTTAGTAACATATGTCCAAATTAGGTATTGTGGGTCTTGAGGAAAAAATTTGTTTTACTGGAACAAATTAAAATTACTATATCATAGTAATCATTTGATTTCTGTAGATGAAAGTGCCAGTGACATTTAATTATTTTCTAATTTTTCAAATTTCCTGGAAAATAGCCTACATAATTTTAGTGAATAAATTACATAAATACAACAAAATATTATCAGCAACATCAGCGTGTAGGCCAAGAACCTTCAAGAATTGTTCTGTTAAAAATCTATTGAAGAAAAGAAAATCTATTGAAGTAAAAGTCAGTAACAAATCTTTTATTTTATTTTTGAAAGCTCTTTGTCATCTACCATAATGTGATTTAATATATTTACCTGTGGTTTGCTAAGATGTTAAAATAAAATGAGAACACATCTCCTTATTGTTGGTCTGTGAAGGAAGTTTCTCCTATGCACTTTAACCCATAAGCTTATTCATTATTCTAAGGCTTTCAACCAAAGGAGAGTGCAGTTTAGTGATGCAATTATGATTATGAAGTTCTGGGGTCTGTTTTTAGTTCTCCACCTAGCTTGTGTTCGGTGAGAAATGAAGTCATTTAATTTTAGTGGAGTAGATTTTTTTGTGTATTTTCTTCCATTTACAGAGTAGTCCAATGAAAGGAGCCCACATATCAGCTCAAGAATGACTGAAGAGAATTCCCATGGATCAGAAAAATTCCTAGAGATGGTAAAAAATTTGGGTTGGTTTCAAATGTTACCTACTGGTGACACATGAACTAGTAGTATTTATTAATAAACTACATTAGAATGATTTTTGCTCCTTATTTTATCTTTTGCACTTCCATCTCTTTCTAGATTAATTGACTCACATTATGGATATAGGATTGAAATAAACTTCATTTCATTTGCTGGCTGATAAAACTGCTGCCATTACAATTTTGTAAAATGTTGACTATATGTATAAAAGCTTAATGTTTATTATGTTCCAAGATGTTAAGTAGACCACTGTAGAAATCAAAGTAGGATATTTGAAATGTTACCACTAAAATATGTAGATCAAGGGTTTTTCAGTTTAACAGCAAATCTTTAAGAAATAGTGACTCCCAAATTTATTTGGTTGTGTGTTTTCTTTGAAGAATATATGTGACCACCACTCAATTGACTACCCTCTAAGAAATGCTAGATGGGGGGTGCTCCTGGGTGGCTCAGTGGGTTAAGCCTCTGCCTTCGGCTCAGGTCATGATCTCAGGGTCCTGGGTTCGAGCCCCACATCAGGCTCTCTCTTCAGCGGGAAGCCTGCTTCCCCCCCCCCTCTCTCTGCGTACCTCTCTGCCTACTTGTGATCTCTCTCTCTGCCAAATAAATAAATAAAATATTAAAGAAAAAAAACTCCTAATAAAGAAATATTAGATGGAATGTCCTTTAGAGCATTGTGATTACATACTGAGTTCCAAACATGTAAATTTTTTTTTTTTTTTTTTTTTTTTTTTTTTTTTTTTTTTTTTTTTTTTTTTTTTTTTTTTTTCCATTTATAGCATATTCACAGAATATGCTATTTTATTTTATTTTATTTATTTTTTTTTTTTTATACACTGTTGGTGGGAATGCAAGCTGGTGCAGCCACTCTGGAAAACAGCATGGAGGTTCCTCAAAATGTTGAAAATAGAACTGCCCTATGACCCAGCAATTGCACTACTGGGTATTTACCCTAAAGATACAAATGTAGTGATCCAAAGGGACACATGCACCCGAATGTTTATAGCAGCAATGTCCACAATAGCCAAACTATGGAAAGAACCTAGATGTCCATCAACAGATGAATGGATCAAGAAGATGTGGTATATATACACAATGGAATACTATGCAGCCACCAAACATGTAAATTTTATAAAATATTTCATAACCACTGGAGAATAAAATTGCTATAAAATTGTGGCTTCAATATGGTAAATTCATTATTATTTAATATCATTCACTTTCCCTTCCAGTAAAAATATTAAACACTTCTACCCACTGGCCATGACTTTCAGTGTCCCTTGTAGGAGGGGCATACTACTTGTTCTGTTGATAATGAGCTTGACCACAGACCTATTTTGACCAAAGATATATGAACATATGTGTTATAGCTTTGTATAAAGTGAATATTTAAGAATGATTGCATATTTCTGCTTTAATCTGTTATAAAAACAGCATATCCTACACAGTGGCTGCCACTTAAAGCCTAGATTCTGGAATAAGAATTCCATTGAGCAATGCTGGACTCTATTCATAGCTGCTGAGATCTGTTAAGTGGTTGTTGTTCTATGCCACCCAGATTCTGAGTTGTATGTAACAGCTGAATAGAAAAATATACATAATACTCATTATTATGGGAAAGTATGATTAATTTCATTTTTTTTAAAAAAAGCTTTAATTTGGGAAAAAACTTCACACATCTTTTTTGAACTTTATGCAAAAGATCAAGGTTCTTTGTCATAGTCTGGAAGTTGAAAGAGAAAGCTTTTTTTTTTTTTTTTTTCATTAAAAATATGCTAAGAATTTGGAAAATAATCTCACACTGGGAATACTTTTATTTTTCTTTCTTTCCTGAAGGTGTTCTACTGGATACAGAATTTGCAGCTGACAGTTATTTCTCCTAGCCCCCAGGATTTGAAAAAGTTATTAATTCTTCCTGGCTTCCATGGTTTTATATGAGAAATCCACTGTCATTTGAATTGTTTCCTCCTACAGTCAATGTGATATTACTCTTTGGCAGCTTTTAAGATTTTTTTCATCTTTAATTTTCAGAAGTTTCATTTTAATATGTCTAGGCCAGAATATTTTGTTTGTTTGTTAGCTTGTTTGTTTCCTTTGGAGTTTGGTCAGCTTCTTGAATCCATAAGTTTATGCCTTTTTGCCAAATTTGGGAAGTTTTCAGCCATATGTCTTTGAATGCTCTTTCAGCCCCATTCCTCCTCCTAATAAGGAAGCAGGAGGCTGGCTGAAGACAAAGCAAAAGCTGGCACCTTGCACCCCCTCTCCATCTGCTCCCCTCAGTAATATGTGTAGCATTCCTCAGGCACCCCTGACTGCCATAAGAAACAAATAGTTAACTTGCAGAGATCACAATCCTGCAAGATGGGAGTCTCTCTTTTTTTACAAATGTTCTAGAGATCTACAAACAAAGAAGTTACCTTATCAATAGCATGACTTCCAGAAGCAAATAACTCAGTTCCTCAAGCCCTAATGTCTCCCTCCCCACCATAAACAAAACTGCAGGAGGCTGAGGTAGAAGGAAATGTAAATATAGTTAAATCTCTTCTAAACCTAAATCTCAGTAACAATGAGCTTGATAGCAGGATTGTGACATCCCACCAAATATCTCCCAACTATTTTGATGTTAATGGCTGGCCAAAAGACAACATTGACCATGCGGCAAGGGCAAGGCCTCTGGTAGGCCTCTGATATCCTGGCATTTTGTAGGTCCTCTTTAGCATGTGAAAACTCCGTTGAAACCTTCCTTCCCTTCACCTTCCCCCAACTGCAGGGTAGTAACCTGCCATCCCTCACAACCCAGTGCAGCTGCCTCTCTGTCTGCCTCTCTGTCCTGTCCCGCGCTTTAATAAACCACGTTTTTGCACCAGAGACATCTTAAGAATTCTTTCTTAGCCGTGAGCTCCAAACCTCACACCACCGAACCTGACACAGGTTCTGGGACTTCATCACTCTTATCACCTTCTGGGATTCCAAATATAAGAATGTTAATTATTTTGTTGCTGTCTCACAGGCCCTTAAAGATCTATTTACTTTCCCAGTCAATTTGCAATTGGTTCAAATTTGCTAAATTCTATTGATCTATTACCTCTATCATCTGATTTTGTTATCCATTATCTTTCCTCTATTTACTGTTCAGCCCACCTATCAAGATTTTTATTTGTTTTGGGTATTATATTTTATGATTTCTATAATTTCCATTTTTAAAAATTTTAATAATTTCTATTTTTGTTACAATTTTCCCTCACTTTGTTTCAAAAGAATTTGTAATTGCTTGTTGAGGTATTTTTATGAGGTCTGATTAAAATACTTGCCAAATAGTTCAATCATCTTATTTATCTCAGTATCAGCATTATTTATCTTTTCTTATTATATCTGTGATTTTCCTGTTTCTTGATTTGATGGTTTTTTCAATTGTATCTTGGACATTCTCTCTAATACGTTAAGAGACTCTGGGTTCTGTCTGAATCTTTTATTTATCAGGCAGTCATCTGTTTAGTTTTAGTAAATAAGTTCTGAACTACTTTTGCAGTCTGTAGTTATAGTATTAATTTAATTTTCAAAGCTTTTGTGTGGCTATTTTGGTCAGTTTTGCTGATTTAGTGCTTTTGGATTTCAGTGGTTCCTGTTGCCACTGCCTGGAGGGTGGGTGGAGTTTCTCTATCCTAGGCTACCAGGTGTCTTGAAGTGGGTGGGGGTGGGGCAGTTGTCCCTGGTATGTGGAGATGGAGAGGCTGAACTAGGCCACTTGTTGTAGGGAATCCCCCTTCCTGGTGCTTCCCAACCACCCAAGGCCTCCTAATGGGGAGAGGAATCTTTGGTTGGGGAAAGGAGGATACTTACCAGGTTAGGAGCTTATTAGGACAACAATCCCTTGCCTACGTATATAGGAGCCCATTTTCACCTTCTGACTGATCT
Organism: Mustela putorius furo; assembly: GCF_011764305.1. Taxonomy (NCBI): domain Eukaryota; kingdom Metazoa; phylum Chordata; class Mammalia; order Carnivora; family Mustelidae; genus Mustela; species Mustela putorius. The sequence continues at coordinate 1,011,886 of NW_025421502.1, read as the reverse complement.
TCCTTGTTCATGCTGCTTTGCTTGTTTGTGTTATCAGCAGGGCTTCCATTTAATCTGGGAAAAGAATGAACCTATCTGAATAGACTTCTTTCACTTGTTTAAAGTTTGGGAAATTCTGGCCATGAATTGTCTTCCTCTATTATGTGAGGAGCTCATAAAATACCTTGTCACTATGTTGTTCCTCCAGTCCTGAAGTCTCTAGCCAGTTCAGCTTCCTCTTCCACTTTTTAAAGTTTTTCTTTGATTATCTCTTGCATTATTTCCTAAGTTCACAGTTGTCCTTAATAGAGAAAAGCAGGGAGAAACGAGTCTTGTTATCGTGTTCGAATAGACATTTTTTTTAATTTTCAATTTTTTTATTAACATATAATGTATTATTAGCCCCAGGGGTACAGGACTGTGAATCACCAGGTTTATACACTTCATAGCACATACCTTTCCCAATCTCCATAACTCCACCACCCTCTCCCTACCCCCCCACCCGCAACCCTCTGTTTGTTTTGTGAGATTAAGAGTCTCTTATGATTTGTCTCCCTCCCAGTCCCATCTTGTTTCATTTATTCTTTCCCTACTGCTCAAACCCCTACATTGCATCTCCACTTCTTCATATCAGGGAGATCAATGATAGTTGTCTTTCTCTGATTGACTTATTTTGCTAAGCATAATACTGTCTAGTTCCATCCACATCATCACAAATGGCAAGATTTCATTTCTTTTGATGGCTGCATAGTATTCCATTGTATATATATACCACCTCTTCTTTATCCATTCATCTGTTGATGGACATCTAGTTCTTTCCATAGTTTGGCTATTGTAGACATTGCTGCTAAAAATATTTGGGTGCACATGCCCCTTTGGATCACTACATTTATATCTTTAGGGTAAATAGCCAGTAGTGCAATTTCTGGGTCATAGTGTAGCTCAATTTTCTACTTTTTGAGGAAACGCCATGCTGTTTTCCAGAGTGGTTGCACCAGCTTGCATTCCCACCAAGAGTGTAGGATCCTTGCCAGCATCTGTCATTTCCTGACTTGTTAATTTTAGCCATTCTGCCTGAGGTGACATGGTATCTCATTGTGGTTTAAATTTGTATTTCCCTGATGCCAAGTGATGTGGAGCACTTTTTCATGTGTCTGTTGGCCATCTGGATGTCTTCTTTGCAGAAATGGCTGTTCATGTCCTCTGCTCGTTTCTTGATTGGATTATTTGTTCTTTGGGTGTTGAGTTTGATCAGTTCTTTATAGATTTCAGATACTAGCCCTTTATCTGATATGTTGTTTGCAAATATCTTCTCCCATTCTGTCAGTTGTCTTTTGGTTTTGTTAACTGTTTCCTTTGCTGTGCAAAAGCTTTTGATCTTGATGAAATCCCAATAGTTCATTTTTGCTCATGCTTCCCTTGCCTTTGGTGATGTTTCTAGGAAGAAGTCCATTTTCTCCATGTATCTTCACATGGTCTTCCCTCTGTTCCTCTGTTCATGTCTCTGTGTCCAAATTTTCCCATTTTATAAAGACACTAGTTATATTGGGTTATGATGGTCTACTCTAATGACCTCATTTTAACTTGATTGCCTCTGAAAGAATCCTATCTCCAAATAAGCTCACATTCTGAAATTCTGCAGGGTTAAGGTTTCAATATATGAATTTTATGGGACACAATTTAACCCATGACATCATCTCCACTAATGTTAACTGTTCTCTAAACTGCTCAAAATCGTGGTGTTTCCCTTGATTCCTCCCTACTTCATATTCCCCATCTTATATATCATCGAAACTATGTTCATAATAAAATTATATAAGCATTTGACTCCATTATTTGAAACAGCTATATCATGGTTCAAGCCATTATCATCTCTATCCTAGATTATAGCTCTTTGTCTTTTGTATTTGATGTTAACTCCTGTGGTCTATTCCCAACATACTGGCCTATATGACATTATTAAAATATATATGGTATCATGTCATAAAATCTTCCAGTGGGTTCCATTATAATGTCCTTCTAACTTTATATGACTCCTTATCCACTATTTGTATTTCATGTCCTGCTCTTCTTCTTGTTATATCTGCTATAGTCATCCTGGTTCCTTAATATTCTTGGACATTCTTCAAGTGTCCAGGCATGGTCTTTCCTCAGAACTATTTCAATTGCCATTCCTCTTTCCTAGAGTGTTCTTTAGTTGATGTCTAATAGCTTACCTCTCTCATTTCCTTTAAGTCTTCACTTACATCACATTTTCAGTGAGCAGTTTCTTAGTACACTGTGTTAAATTTTGCCCATTTGAGGCCTTTCATGACTCCATGTTCTTTATTTTTTACCTCAGTAGTTACCATCACCTAACATAACATATATTTTACTTTTCCATCTGTAATTTTATTTGTCTTCCACTAGAATGGAAATTGTATAAAATTATGGATTTTGTGTTCTTTCATATATTAGAGTATCTGTCAAATAATGCTCACTTGATAAATATTTGTTGAATATATTAATTTACATGAAAAAAATTGGAAGGTACCAGTATTTAGTTTCCTAAAAATTGGGTAGGACATGGAAAGGCAAGGTACAGTTAGGGGTTGTAATTTTTTTTTTACACACTTTAAAAACAAGTATGTAGGCTACACTTTGTAAGCATTTAATAAAATAGAATAAAAACACTCATCTATATTAGATTCCATATTTTAAAAAAATAATAAGACATACCCATAACACTGCCTTTATTTTCATATAACTACATTTTCTATGAAACTACAAAATATAACTCTTTTGGATGTAATTATCAACTGCTGGCCCTTCTCAGGCTCAAGTTGTTTTAAATAAATTAATAATAGCAACACAGCAAATAATATTATTTCTAAATGTTTAAATTGTACACATTTAGGTGGTAGAAACTTGTTGAAATTGACTACTTGTCCTTTCACTTACTTCTCTAACATTTTTCGCAACAGGATATTCCCAGTGTTTCCTCATTCCATTAAAACCCCAAGGTATGAAATTAGGTACCTTCAAAAAAGCCTAGGTTTCCTTCACTGGAGAATATTAGCAGAGGGCTATTGGCTCATAGGAAAGTTGGTGTTTGGTATCTGTCCCTTATGCTGCTAGTGAGGCAATTTTTTTTTAAAGATTTTATCTATTTATCTGACAGAGAGAGATCACAAGCAGGCAGAGAGGCAGGCAGAGAGAGAGAGGAGGAAGCAGGCTCCCCGCCGAGCAGAGAGCCCGACGTGGAACTCGATCCCAGGACCCTGAGATCCATGACCCGAGCCGAAGGCAGCAGCTCAACCCACCGAGCCACCCAGGCACCCGAGGCAATTTTTATCTTTAAAAAAATTTCCTTTCTGATTATGAGTCCACATTGATCTTACAAATTTAACATAGCATCTTGCTTACTCTACTTTTTAATAGTGTGTGGTTGCATTGATTACCAAGTTTTTCTCTGTATTGACATTGGCACACCAGATGTCAGGCCGAGATAGCAAAAAAGACAACCCAGGGTACAGGAGGTACTATAGAAGCCAGAGACCATGACTGGACTACTGGCATATAAATGCGATTTAATACATTTCCCCCTCACAAACTTCTATCCCTGTACATCACATCCACTGTGATTTTCATCTTGCTTCATTTTATTTTTATGTAGAAGAGAAGAAAAAATAATATTGTTCATTATCTATGTTCTCCACTACAATCTAAGTTATAGGAGATTTTATTCAATTTTGTTTACTATTATGTTCCTACTGCCTACACAGGTTCTTATTATGCAATAGTTCCCTAATAAATAATTGCTAAATAAGTGAATTATTATTTTTTTTGTTATAGAACTCATAGATAAAGCCATCAAATGAAAATGTCTAAAGGAAAAAAAAAAAGCTAGGGGTGAAGAATGTAGTTAGGTCATATATTGTTTCAAGACAAAGAAAAAATTAATCCAAAATCATGGCAGAAAAGAAGTCACTAGAGATAGGAGAAATAAACAAAACAACAATAACAGCAACAAGTGTCAGAAGCCAGAGAAGAAAGGAATTCTAAATTGGAAATTTATGGTCAATATCAGCAAATGTTCATAGTAGTCAAGGAAATTAAGGAAAAAAAGTTGTCCCATTATGTTTGGTAGTATGTACTGTTTTGAACCCAGTACGAGTAGTTTCAATTCAGTAGTAAGTGACACACTATACTGGTTTCTGGAGGAGTTAATGGACATTCAGGCCATAGAAAGAATACATGTCAAGTATTTTCTCATAGTATAGTACAAAGGAGAGGAGGTCTTTAGTATAGTAATAGGTGGACATGGAGTCTCTGAAAATGTTTCGTGTGTGTGTGTGTGTGTGTGTGTGTATGTGATTTTCTTAATAAAAACAGAGTGATTTGAAAATGCTTTATATTCTGGGAGTAAAGAGACAGTAGGGAATTGAAGATAAGAAGAAAAGGAGATGATGGGTAGCTCAAGATCCTTGAAGAAACAGGCCCCAAAGCACAAGTAAAAAAGCACAAGTAAAAGGTCACCCTAAACAAGAATAAGGGTGGACTTCTCTACTAAGAGCAGAAAGCACAATGTAGCTGGTAGGAAAGTAAGATTATTGGGGAGAATTTATAAGTAGCAGAATTGACTAATTGATTGCAGGAAAGTTGAAGGCAAGGTCTCCTGCCAAGAATGCAGGGGTAAACAATAGAGGGATATATCTAGAGAGAGACCAGAGATGAGGAAACATGGATTTTGGAGACTAGACACAGGATTGACACAAGGACAGACTATGGTCTTGAAGTAGGACTTTCATGAACCTCTGTGGCATTGTTGGGATGGCATTTGTAATGCCCACATATTTTCAAGGGTGGCTTATTTTCATTGTATACTTTTGGGTGCCAAGGGTAAAACCTTAGGAGTTATATCTCTGTAACATTCATATTAGAGTGAATTTATTATTAAGAAGTTGGATATTCTATAAAGGGCTTGAATTAAGATAGGAATTAATGGTTTGATGAACCCGAAGAACTAGACACAAGAATTTAAAGAGCTAAAATGATATCAAGAAGTTGTGGAATCAGGATGTTAAGTAGATCACAGAGAACACATATAAATGTTTCAAATTCCAGGGTTAAAGATATGCCAAGATATTGCTATATTTAGTTGTAGAGAGAACTACCTAATCTCTGTGTGCCAAAGTCCTTGGTGAATACAAAAAGTGATGATGAAAGAAGGGCAAGGAAACTGTAGTGCTGTTTGGCAGGTGCCTAAAAGCAACTGCTTTATATGACAATGGAAAATTAGTGGCTTGGAAGCAACATGAGTAAGGAGGGAGAATGCTATGCATCCTCCCTGACCAGAAGTAAGAATGAGCTGCCCTCTTTATATGGATGCAGACACGGAATTATCATACAAGAAAAGTGAAGTTTCTGTTGAAGCATGCAAAGAAAGATAGTCCTGTGGGTTCTAGTGTTTTGTTTTTTTGTTTGTGTTTTTTTAAACAACAGAGTTAACAACTGAGAGTATGCAATTAAACAGAGTTAGGAGGAAAGACAGTAGTGATCACAGAGATGGTAGAAGCACAGAGTGGTATGGCTAGTAATGTTGGAGGGGATTATAACTGTAGTTCGGGGCAGAAGCCAATTATTAAAGAGATTAGATATCCTAAGATTAACTGGTACCACATTTATGACTTATAAACTATGGCATATAACATTTCTATGGCAAACAAAATAAAGCATTTCCTCTGCAACCCCTCTCCACCAAAAAAAAAAACCCCAAAACAAAAAAACAACCAACCAAACAAACAAAACCCAACAACAACAAAACAACTAACATTTTGTTGAATTCTTATTAAGTACCTAAGAGAGCTAAGTAAGCACTTTACATGTACACACTAGTTCCAACTTCATCTCAAACCAAGGAAGCAGGTGTAATTTTCATATCAGTTTTGCAGGTGTGTCACTCACTGAGTTTCTTGAATTGTGTAACTTATCCAAAGTCAGAGCCAGAGTGTAACAGAAATGAGATTCAGACTGAGGCCAGTTTTATTCCAAAGTTTTTGAGTTTTTAACTACATTATTATACTGACAAACTTAGCTGGATAATGTTTCTGTGTTTCTGGCACAATCACTATAAAATAGCATTTTTTCAAGGTTTGCAATAGTGTATTAGTAAAAATTGATTGGCTTCTCTGTAGAACTCAACCCAGTCTGGAGAAGGAAGGAACAGGCAGTACCTGATATGCATTACTGAGCTCAACTGATTATGCAACTTCTTTTTACCACTTATTTAAGTGTGGAAAAAAGCATGGTGTGGCTAAGCCTGAATTACTGATGATAATGATGATGAAATAAAGGGGAAAAAAGGATGGTGAAGAAAAATGTAGAGGGATAGAATCTTATGCAGTTGAGTCTCTTGTCTTCCCCATCCCAGCTCCCATAGGACATTTGCCTCTGTGCCTTTATACACTCTTCTGCTTTTTGGGAAGATGAAGACCAAAAACTTCTAGAAAATTGTCATGAGATAATAGCAGTATAATAATAAAGTGCTCTGAAGTATTATGTCTAAGCAAGGACATATGAAACCTTGGGAGCAAGTTAAAAGGGCAGAGGTGGGGAGGAGACAAGATGGTGGAGAAGTAGGAGGAGGCACTGTTTCAACCTGTCCCCTAAAGTGAGCTGATTACCTACCTACCTACCAAAGAACTCTGATCACCCTTGAAATCAGCATGAAATTAGAATTATACACTTCTGGATCTCTATGGGGGCAGAAGACACCAGTCGGCAGAAGCATTCCAGCGTGCACCTTGCCTGCACTATGGTTGATACATTCAGCTACACATGTGTAGTGTATGTAAAAGTGTATGTGACCACCAAGCGTTCAACCATCTCTCACCAAAATGACTAGGAGGAAAATGCCCAACAGAAGAAAAATTCAGAGACTGGGCCTTCTGCATCAGAGCTATTGGATATGGACATAGACAGTATGTCAGAAAGGGAATTCAGGCTAAAAATTATCCAGGCAATAGCTAGGTTGGAGAAAGCCTTTGATAACAAAATGGAATTGATTAGGGCAGAAGTGGAAGTCAGCAGGGATGATGTTCACAATGTTCTGAATGAGTTCCAATCTAATCTAAATTCTCTAAAAGCTAGGGTAACTGAGGCAGAAGATAGAATTAGTGATCTGGAGGAAAAACAGATAGAGAAAAAGGATCAGGAAGAAACCTGGCAAGAACAGCTTAGAAGCCACAGAAACAGAAATAGGGAAATAAATGACACCATGAAATGTTCTGATGTCAGAATTATTGAATCCCTGAGGGGGAGGAGAAAGAAAGAAGACTAGAAAATATAGTCTATCAAATTCTCCATGAAAATTTTAATTTTCCCAATCTCATGAATGGAACCAGCATTTGTGTACTAGAGGCAGAAAGGTCTTCCCCCAAGATCATAGAATCTAGAAAGACCTCGAGATGCCTGATAGTGAAAATGATGAATCATAATTGTAAAAGCAGCTAGGGTGAAGAAATTCCTTACATACAGAGGAAAACCCATCAGAATAACGTCAGACCTGTCCACAGACACCTGGAAAACCAGAAAGGGCTGACAAGATATATTCAGGGCACTAAATGAGAAGAACATGCAGCCAAGAATACTTTATCCTGTAAGACTGACATTCGAAATGGATGGAGGATAAAGAACTTCCAAGACCAGCGAGGTTTAAAAGTGTATGTGACCACCAAGCAGACACCAAGGAAATATTAAGGGGGGTTCTATAAAAGAGGACAATTGTAAGAATACCATTGAACAGAAATATTTGGAGACAATCTACAGAAACAAAGACTTCACAGGTAACATGATGTCAATAAAAATGTATCTCTCAATAATCACTCACAACATGAATGGCCTAAATATGCCCATAAAATGACACAGGGTTGCAGATTGGTTGAAACGACAGGACCCATTCATATGTTGTCTACAACATGACCCATTTCGAACTTAAGGATACATTGAGACTGAAAGTGAAGGGATGGAGAATCATCTTTCATGTCAGTGGGCCTCAAAAGAAGGGTAGTGATTCTCATATCAGATAAATTAGATTTTAAACTAAAGAATGTAGTCAGACATACAGAAGGACACTATATCATTCTTAAAGGATATATCCACCAAGAAGATCTAACAATTGTATATATTTATGCCCCCAATATGGGAGCAGCCAATTACATAAGAAAACTGTTAATCAAGATAAAGAGTCCTATTGATATGAATACATTAGTAGTAGAAGATCTTAACATGCCACTCTCAATAGACAGATCATCCAAGCAGAAAATCAATAAAGAAACAAGAGCATTGAATGACACATTGGACCTCATAGATATATACAGAACATTCCATCCTAAAACAACAATATTCATTCTTCTTGAGTGCACATGGAACCTTCTCCAGAATAGACCACATACTGGGTCACAAATCACAGCTCAACCTATACCAAGAGATTGAGATTATTGCCTCCATATTCTCAGATCACGATGCTTTTAAACTGGAGCTCAACCACAAGGGAAAGTTTGGAAGGAATTCAAACACCTGGAAGCTAAAGACCACCTTGTTTAAGAATGCTGGGATCAATCAGGAAATCAAAGAAGAACTTAAACAATTCATGGAAACCAATGAGAATGAAGACACTTTGGCCAAAAACCTATGGGATACAGCAAAGGCGGTCCTAAGGGAGAAATACATAGTCATCCAAGCCTCCCTCAAAAAAATTGAAAAATCCAGAATACACCAGCTGTCTCTACACCTTAAAGAACTGGAGAACCAACAACAAATTAAGCCAACTCCACACGCAAGAAGGGAAATAATCAAGATTAGAGCAGAAATCAATGAGATAGAAACTAGAGATACAGTAGAATGCATCAATGAAACTAGAAGCTGTTTTTTTAAAAGAATCAATAAGATCGATGAATCATTGGCCAAACTAATCCAAAAGAAAAGAGAGAAGGCCCAAATTAACAAAATTATGAATGAAAAGGGAGAGGTCAAAACTAACACCAAGGAAATAGAAACAATCATTAGAAATTATTATCAACAGTTATATGCCAATAAATTAAGCAACCTAGATGAAATGGATGCATTCCTGGAAAACTATAAACTTATAAAATTGAAGTAGGAAGATATTGACAACCTGAATAGACTGATATCTAGTAACAAGGTTGAAGCAGTGATCAAAAGCCTCCCAAAAAGCAAGAGGCCAGGACCTGACAGGTTCCCTGAGGAATTCTACCAAACTTTCAAAGAAGAAATAACACCTATTTTCCTGAAGCTGTTTCAAAAAATTGAAGCAGGAGGAAAACTTCCAGACTCTTTATATGAAGCCAGCATTACCCTGATCCCCAAACTAGGCAAAGACCCCACCAAAAAGGAGAATTTCAGACCAATATCTCTGATGAATATGGATGCTAAGATTCTCAACAAAATCCTAGCGAATAGGATCCAACAGCACATTGAAAAGATTATCCACCGTGACCAGGTGGGATTCAACCCTGGGTTTCAAGGATGGTTCAACAATCACAAATCAATCAATGTGATAGAACAAATCAATAAGAGAAGAGAGAAGAACCACATGGTCCTCTCAATTGATGCAGAAAAAGCATTTGACAAAATCCAACATCTGTTCCTGATTAAAATGCTTCAAAGTATAGGGATAGAGGGAACATTCCTCAACTTCATAAAATCTATTTATGAAAAACCCACAGCAAATATCATCCTCAATGGTAAAAAAGCTCACAGCCTTCCTGTTGAGATCAGGAACACAACAAGGTTGCCCACTCTCACCACTGTTGTTCAACACAGTATTAGAAGTCCTAGCAACAGTAATCAGACAACAAAGAGAAATAAAAGGTATTCAGATTGGCAATGAAGAAGTCAAACTCTCTCTCTTTGCAGATGACATGATTCTTTATATGGCAAACCCAAAGACTCCACCCCACAAACTACTAGAACTCATACAACAATTCAGTAATGTGGCAGGATACAAAGTCAATGTACAGAAATCAGTTGCTTTCTTATACACTAACAATGAAAACCAGGAAGGGAAATTAGAGAACCAATTCCATTTATTATAGCACCAAGAACCTTAAGATACCTGGGAATAAACCTACCAAAGAGGTAAAAGGATCTGTACTTGAGGAACTACAGAATATTCATGAAAGAAATCAAAGAAGACACAAAAAGATGGAAGACCATTCCATGCTCATGGATCAGAAGAATAAATATTGTTAAAATGTCTATACTTCCTAGAACAATCTATACTTTTAATGCCATTCTGATCAAAATTCCACTGGCATTTTTCAAAGAGCTGGAGCAAACAATCCTAAAATTTGTATGGAATCAGAGGAGACCCCAAATTGTTAAGGAAATGTTGAAAAAGAAAAACAAAACTGGGGGCATCATGTTGCCTGATTTCAAGCTTTACTACAAGGCTTTGATCACCAGGACAGCATGGTACTGACATAAAAACAGACACATAGACCAGTAGACCAGTGGATCAGAGTAGAGAGCCCAAATATGGACCCTCAACTCTATGGTCAAATAAACATTGACAAAGCAGGAAAAAATGTACAGTGGAAAAAAGATGGTCTCTTCATTAAATGGTGCTGGGAAAATTGGACAGCTATATGTAGAAGAATGAAACCCATCCATTCTCTTACACCATATACAAAGATAAACTCAAAATGGATAAAAGACCTCAACATGAGTCAGGAATCCATCAGAATGCTAGAGGAGAACATAGGCAGTAACCTCTTCTATATCAGCCACAACAACTTCTTTCAAGATATGTCTACAAAGGAAAGGAAACAAAAGTGAAAATGAAATTTGCAGATTTCATCAAGATCAAAAGCTTCTGCACAGCAAAGGAAACAGTCAACAAACAAAGATGCAACCCATGGAATGGGAGAAGATATTTGCAAATGACAATCCAGACAAAGGCTGATATCCAGGATCTATAAAGAACTTCTCGGGGTGCCTGGGTGGCTCAGTGGGTTAAGCCACTGCCTTCGGCTCAGGTCATGATCTCAGGATCCTGGGATCGAGTCCCACATCGGGCTCTCTGCTCGGCAGGGAGCCTGCTTCTCTCTCTCTCTCTCTCTCTCTGCCAGCCTCTCTACCTACCTGTGATCTCTGTCAAATAAATAAATAAAATCTAAAAGAAAAAAAAAAAGAACTTCTCAAACTCAACACACATAAATCAGATAATCATGTCAAAAAATGGGCAGAAGTCATGAACAGACACTTCTCCAATGAAGATATACAAATGGCTAACAGACACATGAAAAAATGTTCATCGTCACCAGCCATCAGGGAGATTCAAATTAAAACCACATAGAGATACCACCTTACACCAGTTAGAATGGCCAAAATTAACAAGACAGTAAACAATGTGTGTTGGAGAGGATGTGGAGAAAGGGGAACCCTATTACACTGTTCATGGGAATGCAAGTTGGTGTAGCCAGTTTGGAAAACAGTGTGATGATTCCTTAAGAAATTAAAAATAGAGCTACTTTTTGGCCCTGCAATTTCACTACTGGGTATTTACCTTAAGGATACAGATGTAGTGAAAAGAAGGGCCATCTGTACCCCAAAGTTCATAGCAGCAGGGGCACAGTTGCCAAACTGTGGAAAGAACCAAGATGCCCTTCAATGGGATGAATGGATAAGGAAGATGTCGTCCATACACACTATGGAGTATTATGCCTCCATCAGAAAGGATGAATACCCAGCTTTTGTATCAACATGGATGGGACTGGAAGAGATTATGCTGAGTGAAATAAGTCAAGCATAGATCCAATTATTATAGGGTTTCACCTATTTGTGGAGCATAAGAAATAGCATGGAGGACATGGGAAGGTGGAGAGGAGAAATGAGTTGAGGGAAATTGGAAGGGGAGATGAACCATGAGAGACTATGGACACTAAAAAACAATCGGAGTATTTAGAAGGGGTGGGGAGTGGGAAGTTGGGTGAGCCTGGTGGTGGGTATTATGGAGGGCACGTATTGCATGGAGCACTGGGTGTGGTACAGAAAAAATGAATTCTGGTACACTGAAAAGAAATTTTTTAAAAAAAGGCGGAGGTGGGATGGAAGACTCTGGAGATCAAGGAAATGAGGGACTGGAACAGGATGGAGAGAGAATTTCAACAATAGCAGAAACTTGGGATTATCTCTGAGGTAAGAATTATTATTCCTATTTTACATATATGAAGACTAAATATTCCAGATGAATAGTGGCTTAAATCTAGGTTACTTATCTAATTAGAAATAGAGCCATGATTCACATTCAGAAGTCATCTACCTACAATATCAAGACATTTGCAAGGACATTCAGCTTTTGTAAAATTAACACTGAGTTAGATCTGATTCACAAGGGAAGTACTATTGTTCAGATAAATATCATATCATAGTAAACCTCATACTGGCATGAAAAAGATGGCAAAAAAAAAAAAAAAAAGGGCCGAGTCAGAATAAAAGTAGCTGCTATATATGTAATTTTCTGACATTGGTAGAATTCAACCCTGTATATCTTTTAGCTTATTTTTTTTGTCTTCTCTCTGTATCTAAAATTTTTGGAAAAATATATATTTTGAAATGTTCACTTTATAAATGTATCAACACATTCAAATATAGAATAGCTCTAGTACTGACCTCCAGGGTTGTAATTTATGTACATTTAAAATAAATACTTTCAGTAGTATTTGTTACTATTACTTCTAGTTTTTCATATTCCATTTTTTATCTCACTACTCTTTATATCTGATTTTCAAAATAGAGTTATTCCCTTCAAGCAACTTGACTTTGAAAATCAACTTGTGCTTTGGCAGACAAGAGTATAATGTGCATCTTTTCTTTCTTTTCCTCTCTCTTCAATCAGTTTATAAAAGGACAATGTTTATCCATTATCAAGAGTTTTAATAGTACTTACAGTTTTTATAATACCTACAGTCAGTGGTGATTCGTAAATATGCTATAGGACCAAATTTTATTAGAAAGAATTTCGACCATTGTCATCAGATCTCTCGTTTCATCCCTAGGTTGAAACCTCTGGAAACTTAGATGTATATTACATTTTACTGAATAATACACTGCGATCTTTTTTTTTTTAAAGATTTTATTTATTTACCTGACAGAGATAGATCACAAGTAGGCAGAGAGGCAGGCAGAGAGAGAGAGAGAGGGAAGCAGGCTCCCCGCTGAGCAGAGAGCCCGATGCGGGACCCCATCCCAAGACCCTGAGATCATGACCTGAGCCAAAGGCAGTGGCTTAACCCACTGAGCCACCCAGGCACCCTACACTGCGATCTTAGTCTTACTTTTGGGGAACATGATAAAATCCTTAACTAAAGTTGCCTTTTTCCATAAACAGGTAGAAAGGTATTTTCAGCGTGTATTAATTTAGTGAAAAACTGAAGTTTTTCTTTCATAATATAATTTATTTTTTACCCTCTCTCCCTCTGTTGGGTTCTCTTTTGGTTTTACACAAAAGTTCACATTTTTTTGAAATTGAAATAAATATAAATAGGGCAGTAAAGTAAATATGTAATTTTCTGACATTGGTAGAAATGATTTTTTTTATATTATTGCTCATTTTTATATTATTGCTCATTTATAATTTATATTTAGTATGAGGAATGTTCTAAAAATTTGAAGGCAAACTGTCAATTAGCACATTCCAGAATATGTTCCCAAATCTCCACAAGACATACTGCAGTTGAAGTCTGAGCATGATCAACAGGTTAAGTGATGTCTCAAAGAATTCACAGGAGAAAAGTACTAGACACAAAGGAGTACAATCACTTTAAAAATGTATACCAAACTCAGTTACTCATAAACCATGAACCAGAATTAATAGAACAGACCAATAAAACACTTCCAATAAGTATCTTACACATTTCCACTGGTTTAATGAATCATAAGGAACTTTTTAAATTACTTTAAACTTAATAATGTATAATGATTTGAAGGCAAGTAGTAAAGTTATTAGTTGTGGGCAATATAATCAACTACATGAGTCATTCTCATTTCGGGAGAGGGTTGCCAGATAAACTATAAGATATTTAGTTAAATTTGAATTTTATATAAACAATGAATTACTTTTAGTATGTCCCAAGTTTTGCACAGGACATACTTATTCTAAAACATTATCTGTTGTTTATTTGAAGTACAAATGGACTGTATTTTTATTTGCGAAATCTGGTAGCCCTTTCTAGAGTTTGATTCCTCATTACCACTAAATATTAGGGACCCAGTATCTTTTAACAACTTACCAGGTGCTTTTTCTTACAGGTAAATTATAAAAACTAGAACTATTTATTTATATTAAACTAAAAATGGAAGTTACAATAGAAAAGTTGTATATAATTTATAGAATCCCAGAAACTATAGTGTATCTTATCAGGTAAATATTACCTTGAAAAAAATAGATAAAGCCTCTAATTGTTACCAAATTCTATTAAAGGGCACAGATGAAAATACATCCTACTCCTGGATAAAATGATCTCACAGTTTCAAAATGTCAACTTTTCAGAAGTATTAATTAACTTTATTGGAATTTCAATCAAATTCTGTGTGTAGATTATTTAAAGTTAATTCTAAATTTATTCTAAATGTTTTCAAAGACAAATGTGGAAGAATGAAGTCCTCAAAGAGTTAAGTCAGTTTTGAGAGACAAAAGTACTAAGTGGAGGGTATGGGGAAGAACTAGCCCTGTCCAGTAGTTAAATAAATATTGGGCCATCATGGTATAAATCTGATGCTAATGTTACAAGAAAAGACAAGACCAGACCAATAGAACGAAGTAAACAGTTCAAAAATGGACACTGGTATATTTGGGAAATTTGTATATCATAAAGGTCATACCATTAATTAATAAAGTATGAATTGTGTAGTAAATAGGTTTTGAAACCTTATTCACATAAGGAGGAAAAAAAAAAAACCTGTATACACATGATTTCTACTGGATTAAAGACCAAATAATGACAGAGTTAACTAAAAAGGTAATAAAATGAAAAGTAGAAGAAAAATATGATCTCAGTGAGATGATAGATTGATTAGAAATTTCAACTAGCACCAACTAAAAGGTAAAAATTGATATGAAATTCTAAACATTGACAGATTAACAAAGAAAAGGCACATTGTGCAGAGTTTGTTATGTTTAAAATTCACATGAGACTAGTATATACAATAAGAAAATCCTACAAATCAATGAGGAAAAAGTAAAAAAAAATAAATAGTAAAAAACTGGACAAAGGAAGTGGTGATACAACATGTGGGCTTAAGTGGGTAGGAGAAGAATAAATGAAACAAGATGGGATTGGGAGGGAGACAAACCATAAGTGACTCTTAATCTCACAAAACAAACTGAGGGTTGCTGGGGGAGGGGGTTTGGGAGAAAAGGGTCGGATTATGGACATGGGGGAGGGTATGTGCTTTGGTGAGTGCTGTGAAATGTGTAAACCTGGTGATTCACAGACCTGTACCCCTGGGGATAAAAATATATGTTTATAAAAAATAAAAAAATTAAAAAAAAAAACTGGACAAAGGACTTTAATAGATGACTCAAAAATGGAGAAATGCAAATGAAGAATCAGTAAATTAAAAAGTATGCTCAGTTTATTAAAATAATCATTAAAAAATCCCAATTAAAATAGCAAAAAAAAAGACCCCTATAACATGAATTCACAGATAAAAAACAGAGCATTTAAGTGACATATCAAATTATGTCACTGACACATTATTGGCTACTCTTTAATCGGAATCAAACTACTACCAGAAAGACAGAGGCCCAAAACTGTTTTCTAACTTTTTAAGATTCTTTCATCATTTTCCCTACTGGAAGAATACTTAGACACTTCCTTTGTCATTGTCATACATATGATAAAATCCTTATCAAAGTCTTTCTTATAGTTTTCTTTGGTTACTATCTTCTATATTTTGAAAATTTTATATGAAATTTCAGATGAAAATTATTTTCCAGAGACTTCTTTTGATATCACAAATATTTCTTTCCTTAACTGTTTCTTTCTTAAATCTTTATTTTTAAAATTTTATTTATTTACTTGAAAGAGAGAGGGAGAGAGATCACAAGTAGGCCAAGAGGCAAGCAGAGAGGTCGGCTGAGGGGATAGGAGAAGCAGGCCCCCTGCTCAGCAGATAGCCCAAGGGGCTCAATCCCAGGACCCTGAGATCATGATGCGAGGCCTGAAGGCAGAGGCTTACCCCACTGAGCCACCTGGTTGCCCCACTGTTTCTTTCTTCAGTTTGTATATTTTATTTGACTTTGTATTTAATTTTATTGATCTACTTATGGTTTCCTGTTTCAGTCATAAAACATTACTATGAGAAAAGTACTTTCTTGGCCTCTCTTGTTGGATTAGACTTCTCTATAACTCTGAGGTCTTTCCCAATCCACTTTCTTCTTTCTTCCAATCTCCTCACCTATTTTCATTTTGTTCCCAGCCTTCATTCTTTATCTTGCCATTCTTTCCAGTGTTAAGAATGGGCAATTTTGAGCTCTGGGTATGTATGTGTTGAAGTTAGCAGTAGTATTTTTCACTGGTTATGGAACAATCACAGTAGGGAGATGTGAGCAGAACTGCAAAGAGTGTGTAAGACAAATGATGTAATTCTTCACCTATTTTTTTTTTCTCTGCCAATGAGTTGCATTAAATGTCAAATACATGTTTTATCTCCAGTTTCTCATTTTGGAAACAACTTAGCATTTACATTACATAAAATTGTAGTCTAACTAAAAGAAAGTAGAATGTTTACTAGAAGTTTCAATACCATTCTGTGATGTCTTCTCAATCTAGAATAAAATTAAAACATAATGATGACTGCAGGGAAACACCAATATTCATGCAAAATTATTCAATACATATTTCTACCCAGGGTTTTGACTTCTATCCTGATAAATCAATTTTCTTGGGATTTCTTTTGTTCTTAGTAAATAGCACAATATTCCTCTAAGGCAGAAGGTTATTACAAGTATTTATAATTAAGGAAATTGAGACATTGTTAATCAAAGACAATCAGTCAAGCACAATTGATCATGTTAAACTAGACCCAAGAACAGAGAGAAATAAATAGTAATGCCAGCATCTAAGTTCATAAAGGAGGACAGAAATGCCTAAGAAAGTAACATTCATTACTTACCTCCCTAAACACTAATGATACCTCTTCTTTATACTGGTTTTATTCTTATAATAGTAAAAAGCATTATATTCTACACCTATATAAGCATGTCAATGTATAAAATAATACAATAATGGATAGGTCTTGTTCTCTCCTTATTTATGTTCAGTTTGTTGAAATGTTTGGGTTTTCAAAGGTAAAGGAAGAGATCTTGGGTTATTTTCACTTACATCTTCTACCTATATATTCATTAGCTGCTATCCCAATCCCAGTAATACTCTT
This sequence comes from Mustela putorius furo, assembly GCF_011764305.1. Taxonomy (NCBI): domain Eukaryota; kingdom Metazoa; phylum Chordata; class Mammalia; order Carnivora; family Mustelidae; genus Mustela; species Mustela putorius. Next base: position 994,465 of record NW_025421502.1, on the reverse strand, counting down.
TTTCTGCTTTTGCATTTCACTTGAATAATATATTATTTGCCATTCAATAAACAAAATTATGTAAGTCTTTGCCCTGATTGCTTTGCTCCAGTGATTTCCTATGTCTTTCTTACTATTTCTAAGCAACTATATTATGTTTAGCACCATTCATCATATTATCTGTGCAAAGGTAGGTAAAACTTCCAAAATTAGTATCTGTGGCATACAATCCAAAATAAAATGATCTAATCTTTCACAAGTAAGTAGAAATATGAAATGTTTCTGGGTAGAAGGGTCAATGAGACCAGTAGGGCATTTAACCTACCTTATCCCCATAGTGCTTCAAAAAATAAGTACACCATTATGTGCTTTTTGATTCTATTATGTCATAGTTGTCTTACATCTCAAATCATTAATGAAAACAGTTTATAAGCATGGAATGGCTGATTTAAAATAAGTAATTTAAATTTGTTAAGCACTTCTAAAATATATCAAGGAGAAGTTAGATTGAGCATATAGTAGAAAAGATAGTATTATTAGCATTCTAATAATAAGGATGATTATATAATTTTGTTAAAAAATGTACAATATGTAATCAAAGTACTTTCCAAAGAAAAGATTTTATGATTTTATTTACTTGAAAGAGAGAGAACATGAGCGTGAACACTGGCAGGGGGAGCAGCAGGCAGAGGGAGAGGGAGAAGCAGGCTCCCCCAGAGCAGTGATCCTGATGTGGGGCTGATCCCAGGATGCTGGGATCCTGACCTGAGGCAGACGCTTAACTGACTGAGCCACCCAGGGACCCCAAGAGAAAATAATTTTTATTGCTAAAATATCTTTTCTGTATTTTTTTAAAAGGAATCATGAAACATGTTTTAAATTTAAAATAGAACATATTGATATTCCACATTGACATCATTTTTTTAATTTCAAAAATTATGAAAGTATATAGAAACAAATAGTTGATGTCAAGTAATGACATGAAGAAGTCTGCTTTGTTACTTACTGAAATCAAATAATATCAGAATATCAAAAAAAGATGCCTTTGAATTGTTCAAATTCACTATTCATTGTGATCACATTCAATCATAAAATCATTATTTTACAGAAATAAACATCATTTTATAAGCTTAGGTTTTAGTGGAGTGAAACAAAAAATAAAATATATAAGTAAAATAAATCATATGTTAGATGGTGATACATGTTATGAAAAAAAATAAAACAAAGAAAGGACCATGTTACCAGTTTAATTAGGGTGGCAAAGAAAGGCTTCACTAAATCAAATGGCATTTGAATACAGACCATGGAGCAAGCCATGTAGATGTGTTGGGAAGGAGAATTCCAGGTAGAGGAAGAGTGGGTCCAAAGCATACCTGGTATGAGACTAGCGCAGCAGGAAAGTGAATTTGGCGGAAATGTCCATTGGTAGGTTATTAAATCAAGATTCAGTATGTGATTAAATTGGTGGTGGGGCTAGTGGGATTGAGAACCTCATGTTTACTTACACACTTCTCAAAAAGTTTTGACATTTAACTCTGAGTGAAACAGAGGCCCACTAAAGGGTCCTGTGTTGTGTGACTTACATTTTAATAGAATAGTTTTACATCTGTGTGGAAGAAACAGATTGAAATGTGACAAGAAAAGAGACAGGGTAAATAGGTGCAAGGAAATTACAATAATACATTGGAAACATATTGGTGGTTTGAGCCAGAGAAAAAGTAGTGGAAGCAATGGAAAATGGTAGGATTCTGGAAAATTTTTAAAGAAATTACTAATAGGTTTTCTGGAAATTGGAAATGAGGTGGGTTTTGGGGGGGGCATGAAGTGGTCACCCAAACTTTTGGCTTGAACAGAAAGGATGATTTTGTCACTAATCTGAAGGCAGGGTTATGGGAAGAGGGAATTTGGGTGGTGATAATGGGAAGGGGTGGTTAACCAATGAAAGCTTAGTTTTAAGAATTTTAAGTTTAAAATGCTTGTAGGAATGAAAGAAGAAACTCTAAGTGGATGAACATGAATCTAGAGTTGAGGAGAAAATTTTAGAGGGGAGATATAAACACAGTCATCATTATTACAAAATGTTATTTAAATAATAAAATTGGGATTTAATGAAGATAGAAAAGACATGAAATTAAAGGTCTAATTGCTGGGGCACACAATATAGAAGATGAAGCAGAACCATTAAAAGAGAGTGAAAAGGAGTAGCCAGGTAGGGGGGGAAAAACAGGAAAATACGAATTTGGAAGATAAGCAGAAATAATGTTTCAAAGATAAAGGAGTGTCAAATGTTGCTAATAAATCAAAGATGAAGGGATGAGAAATGACAGTTGGATTTTGCAGAGTGGAAATAATTAATTACTCTTTCAAGGAGTGGTGGAGCAAAAATCATATCCAAATGAGTTCAAGAAGATATATTGGAAATAGCAAACAGAGGAGATTGAGAAGGTTGGCTAAAAAAGGAAGAGTTGTGAGACTGAAAATACAGGGAGAAGTGAGACTGAAGTAAAAATGACTCAAATTACTGTAAATTTCTACATTTCATCCAAATGAATCCATTCTTTTAAAAAAAGCTATTATATTTAAATTCAATTAATTACATATCATTAGTTTCAGAGGTAGAGTTCAGTAATTTATCCCTCGCATATAACACCCTGTGCTCATTACATCAGGTGCTCTCCTTAATGCCCATCCACCAATTACCCCATCCCCCCACTCATCTCCCTCCAGCATCTCTCAGTCTGTTTCCTACAGTTATGAGTCTCTTATGGTTTGTCTCCCTCTCTTATTTCATCTTATTTTATTTTTCCCTCCCTTCCTGTATGATTCTCTGTTTTGTTTCTTAATGTAAATCCATTCTTAAACCTTAGAGTACCTGTGTATCTGAATTTAATTAGCCTTTGCAAACCACTATTTGGTTGATTTGCATTTTTATTAACAAGGGCCTCAACTTATAATAACTGAGACATTTTTTAAGTCTATAAGTCTATTTTTTCAATATTTTTCCTTGAATGTACAATTTCACAGTAGATGAGTAACTCAAACCAAACTCACTATGAAATGGAAGCACAGATTTGATAGCACCGACTCAATTTCTCTCAGGTACTTAAAGGAAGAAACTGTATGAAGACATATACCTATCCATAACAATACTTTCCTAGATTGCCTAAATAAATGTTCATTCCTTTGGAATCTCCTTTGATGATGGAAACCATCATCAAAGTTTAATACTTAATATAAATACAGCGAAATAAAAACTACATAAAAGGTAGAGATCGTAAGATGGCTTTTCTTACATTAAGGGGCTGTTTTTGGCTAAGGAAGTTTCATAATGTATCAAATGTTACACTTTCATAGAGCTTTGTTCAGGCACATAAAAAGAATATAGACAAACCAAAATTACATTCATTTTCACTTCATAAGCATCCTTTGGTTTTCCCTCTAATGGGTTATGGGTTATGGTGAATCAAAATAAAATTTAAACAAAACCACACATCTTCATGGATTTACATTTTATCATCCAAAAGAGGAAGTGAGAACAAGTAGTCTCAGCAAGAGCAATTCTAGAGAAGCCAAACAGAAAAATGAAAGGTTTCAGAAAAAGCATGTTTCTTTGATGACAGAGAAAGTCACATTCATGTCTATATTTAATTTTGTTTCATTTCAATATTGGCTTTAATGAACTTTATATAAAATATTATTATTTAAAGTTGTTTACACACTCATCCCCTCATGAACTATATTTTTAACACTTTTAATGAGTGAGAAAAGAGTTTCTTCCTGTTTCACTTTGACAGCTTAAATAAACTAAGTAATTCATGATCTTTGGGAAAACATCATGATGGTGAATTTAAATAATGTATTTGCATTTGAACACACATCTAAATGTGATGCTATACTTTCCCCAAAATATTTGGAGTAGTTGACATACTGTTAACAATATCACTGATTATGAATGAATCTAGATATTATTAAGAATAATGTGAGGGGCTCCTGGGTGGCTCAGTGGGTTAAGCAGCTGCCTTCGGCTCAGGTCATGACTCCCAAAGTTCTGGGATCGAGCCCCATATCGGGTTCCTTGCTTGGCAGGGAGTTTTCTTCCTTCTGTCTCTCTGCCTACTTGTGATTTCTGTCTGTCAAATAAATAAATAAAATCTAAAAAAAAATAATAATAATGTGAATCCATTATTGAAGATATATACAATTATTAGATTTGATGAATTTGATTATTACTTTACATTTCAATTTAACTCAGTTTGACTTAGCAAAAATTCTATTAATCAGTTTAATATATAAAAGTGCAATTTTGTTGGAAAGACAAGAAAAAAGAGGTACCCTCAATGTTCCCAACACCTACTGAGTGACATCTTATTAACAACAAAGATATGTGGTAAAATCAGAGTATGAACATTTTATTAAGGCAAAAGGATTATGAAAGGTTTCAGAAAAGAGATGATATTTGAGCTGCATCTTAACACTTTAAAATGAAAGAACTGGTTCCCTATGCAATATCTCACCCATATTTCCTCCTCAAACCATGCTAATTAGGTTTTCTTCTTAACCCTTTCATTGAAAGTGCTGTTGGTTAAGGTCACAGACATGAATTGTTAAGAATTTTAATCATGAATTTTCAACAGTATACAAAACAAGGTGACCACTTCTTTCATCTTGAAAGTCTCTTCTTTTTTCATTAATATTTTATTTATCATTTTTGATTCTCTATCCCTGGAGAGGATTGGGCATCAATATCATTTCTATATATTCTTTCCCTGATTTAGGTATTAAATTTACACCAGACTTATACTATGTGTTGGGGAATGTTCTCTTCTTTCTCTCTTTTTTTTTTCATTCCTTTTTATTTTGAGAAATTTATATAATATTAGAATTTTCAGATATATTTGTTTAAATATTTCTAAAACTAGACTGCTGAATACATTTCCTTCACAAATTTTTTTTTAAATACAGAACAAATTTCTTTAAAGTCTATAAGGATATTTATGTTTTATAGTTCTCCATGAAAAGTTTAATATATGTTTTGTAGGAATTTGTCCATATGTCTAATCTCAAAGTTATTAACATAACAATCATTTTTATTCAACTCTCAAGGCCTTTCTACTAACTTTTCCATCTGTCATGATTCTTTGCTAGATCTTAGAATTTAGGTTGCAACTCAAAGGTAATGTCAAAGAAGTATTCCTTTACCCCATTACATAATTTTCTTACAGATGTCATTTCTTTCAGTATCATTAACTGAATCATTTCCTGAAATTCTCTGATTTTTACTTTTTACTCTTACTAGGATTTAAGCTTCATGAGACAAGGGAACTGGCCTGCCTTTTTAGTCACTCTATTCTGAATTTCTAGAAAAGTATCTAGGGTATAATACTGGCATCATATTTTTTTAAATACATGAGTGGTACTTGTTATTGTTGGAAGACAATTTCCTATAGTTTCCTCACATTTCTGCATATCCTGCAGTGAGACATTGGGTACCATTTTGTTCTGGATTACCTTTTCAAGGTTGTTTATATAGTGAACAACCTTTGAAGATAGGTGTAGTGTCTCCCTTTAAGCAAAGTCAAGACATGCTTGTTTAATATAATAAAGCTAAATAAATAAATAAATAATAAATATAGATAAATAAAATATAATAATTTTTCTCTTTAAATATAGGGTAGGTAAGTTTATGCTCATCATTCCAATCCTGAAACACAATCCAGTAAGTGGGCCCATGTGGGCCCATCTGCTTTATCCTTATAGGATCATGGGGCAAAAAAAATTAACACCCATATGCTGATGCAAATACTGCCTTTAGTATGTATGTAATTTAGTTATTTTTCTCTGACCTGGGAGTCTCATATGTTCTCTCAGCATTCATGAAACCTTATAAGCTAACTTGTTGCCTTGCTATAGGGTAAGATCTCAACTTCACATTTCTTGAAAATTCCAAAAGAATTGGCTATAAAGATATGATTTGAGGTAAAGTATGCTTGGATATAATATGTTGAGGATTTAAGCCTCTTGCGCAAAATTACAGTGAATAATTTTGGGCAAGAGAGATTTGGGCATTTGAGATTTGGGGGTTGGGTCACATGTATTCTAATATAATCTAATATTAGAATGAACCCCCATGACTATAAAATAGGCATTTTTAATCTTCCCTTTGTATGTATCCCTTTAATATCTTTAGATATTTCATGATTTTATTTATATTTATATGATAATTGTTAATGACCAAGATGCATGCTATGTTCTCAGTTAAAGCCACTTAGTATTTTATCATTCTGGAAAAAAAATCTTACCAATTTCCTACAATAAAATGGGGCTAAAACAGAATCCTTAATTGCCAATAGCTCATTTCTATTTCAGTTGTATCAAAGTATCTATTTATATATTTTTTACAAGTTCCATGCATATGAAATCTTATTTGCTAATAAGCCAGAGTAAAATACTTAAAGTAATTCCAACATTATATCTTGAAATGTTTTATGGAGTTGCTACTTCAACTCCAGTTGTACATTTTTTAAGTCAAGAAAATAATTCAGCCAAAGTCTATTAAAGCACAGTTATCTTATTTGTTACACTAGCTTTGCAGCTACCAAAATTTCCTTGAATTATAGCCTCAGAATTTAACCAAGGTCCCCCATCCTCGCTATCCATGGCTGAAATCATCCTTAATAATTTTCTCTGACTTGATACATAAACAGCAATATATTAACTTTATATTCCATCTGGATATGGCTAATAAATTTGGGTTACTCAGCTTTAAAATTGTTTTGGGAACATAAAACTCATTTAACTCATCAATTATGTGGTTGTAGTCACTGTCATTTGGCTTTTTAGAGTATAAATAACTTGCTACAGTTAAGCTACTGAGATGTTTTATAAATTTTATCAGCTGAAGGATTATTGCAGATACATGCAATTGTAAAGAAAGACAATCAGTATCCATGCATTTCACAAATTATTCAAACTGTAACTTAAATATCCTTATAAAATATATTCCATAAAATGTACAAATATTTACTGTGGCATAAATTACTACATGTGATATGCTGTAGTGACTTTCCTTCTAAACGACTGATATTTGTAAAACAGGTATCAATTATTAATGTTAAAGGGCAAAGAAGTTGCATAATATAATGTTATTTTGAAAGAAATATGTGTGATTAATTAAAAAATAAATATGTAACTCTTTATTTTGTTATTCATATATACATAGAAATAATCAAATACTATTTAACTTGTTACTGAAATCTTATTAGCTTCCAATAAATAGTCCTAAAAATAGGCAACAATTAGGTAAACTTTTTAATAAAAAGGTAATATGTTAGTGTTTTTACACTGTAAAATACTCATTAAATACTTATGTACTTAATTTCTCTAACTGAAATTTTAATAGTATTCTCAATATTATTTTAACCAAAAATTGGCATAAACAAGCAAAAAATTTTCTTTGTTCTATTCATTTCAATGAAAGCAAAATACTTGCAAAATTGTTTTCTTTTTGTTTGATAGTGTTTAAAAAAACACAGAATATGTCATTTTAGCGTCCTAAAACTCCTGAAACATGTTTTTCCATTATTTGAAATAATATGCTTAGGGAAAAAAAATGGCAGGGCATTCATAATTATGTAATGGATGTATAACAGTGTTCAGAAGTTAAATCATAGTTCTTGGGTTTTTTTCATTTGAAAAGAACCAACCTTTCCAATTTGCATGATTATCTAATTAATATTTGCTCATACATTGGAAAATGGGAAAAGTATTCTAGGATATTTATCCTTTGCACACTCTATTTTACTACACATATATACAAAAACACACAGATACACATCGGCACACATATGTACAAGCATAGGCACTCTCGCTATTCTCAGGAATGAGTACTTACTGAGAACATGAGAAATGAAGAATGACATTCTTCATTTATGAACTGCTTTTATTTTCAACACAATCTTTACTGATAGAGAAATAAGCAAAGAAGTTAGGTGAACTTCCCTAATCATCACTTGGCAAGGGATGCGGCAGGGATTTGAACTCAGAGAGTCCAGCTTCTGAGTCCAGGCTCCTATCCATGACACTCTGACAAAATATTTTGAAAGTTCCATTCATCAACCTTGATTAAAATATATTTTTCTTCCTAGGTTGCCTGGATGGCTCTGTAGGCTGAGCAACTGACTCCTGCTTTTGGCTCAGATCATGATCTCATGGTCCTGGGACCAAGCCCTCACTGGGCTTAGCACTCAGTGGGGAGTCTGCTTGAAGAGTCTCTCCTTGTGTGCCTCCCCCAACATGCACACACTCTCTTTCAAATAAATAAATAAATCTTTAAATACATACACATAAATATATGTATGTATGTATATATATGAATTTATATATACATAGACATATATATGTATATACAAAGTTTTCTTCCTGAAAGTTCCTGTTAAAAATCAATGCATCTCTTACTTTTGAAGCTAGTAGACATAAGTCATCTATTTAAATCAATGAAATGACTGCATCATGCATTAAAAGGATTGACAAAAGTTGCTACTCAGTATAAAAATTAAAGGATGCATTATTTCTTAAATTCTTGCATGTCCATCCGCTCAGTAGTAAACTCCCTGGACCCCAAAAATAAGGGGAAAAAATGAAAGAAAAGAAAACCTTTATAATTTCATCATAAAGGAAGCAACTCATAGTCAGTTCAATAATAGATTAAAGATAGACCCTTTCATTTATTACATGCAGATTTCAATATATTCTTCTACTTCAAGTACAACCTTTCTTGGTACAGTCCAATTTTTTGCAAATAAATAATTCATTTCACTTGAACATGTTTTTATTATATGAGATATGGGGCTATATAATAACATGCTCTGGCAGAAATAATTGAAAATTTACTAAAACAGCATAAACATTTGTAGCATAACGTGATATATTTCAAGTAAATTTTATATTAAAAATTCTTGTTCCTTTACATTCGAAATGTGTACTACTTCCATTCTCTTCTTTTAATGGTCATTCTTTTTAATTCTTTTTAATGGAGAACATGCATAGTCTCTGCTATGTTTATTTGAGCTTAAAATTCACCAGAAAGGTTACTTAAAGCAACACACGTTCTACACTGAGTATGGAAGACAGATCTCAAACAAATAAATATTTTAGATTTCAGAAAATGAAATCTTACTATAAATAAAAAGTTCACACTTATGCTTGAGCTAATTGTGAATTTATGAAAGTAGTGCTTCCTTTCCTCTTTTTACATTGGTTGTGGTCACTATCACTATTCTAACAAACTGCTTGGAAAAAATAAACAATTTATAGCTTTGTGTATGCCTAAGTAAAATTATCTTTTGAATATTTACTGATGGAATAGTAACACCAATAATATTTGTTATATTTGTTAATATAATGAAAGTAACATTAAATAACAATGAAAACATATATTTTATATGTTAACACATGATACTATAATAACTAAAAAAAACTCCATATACTAACTTTTAAAATGCATTATCTATTTTTGTCTTAATTTGATATGAGAAAAGCTAATCTGAAATGAAGACAGAAATATAGCCAGAAGATAGGTGTCTGTCTGTGGTTTGCTGACTCCTTTAACTAAATATATACCAAAAGGCTCAGCACATCTCTGCTGCAAATGCAAAATTAAATATTAACAATGTACATCCTAAACTAATACAGGTGATACCTGAATTTTAAGCTGGAAGCTGTTTTGGATACATACTTAGATGTGAAGAGTTCTATTAACTATACATTGATGCTGTTAAAATCAGAAGCACTTTTAGTAGAACTTCTGATAGATCCATTAATATCACAGGGGCTTCCAGTTTGCCAACATATTATTCACAGAATAATTTTTATTTTATTTAGGGACACTATGTCATAGAGATATAGAGTGTCTAAGTAGGCAAAATAAAGATTCATGGTTGTGTTTCTATTATTTTTAGCTTTCTGAAAATATACATCTCAGATTAATTAAAAAATAATATAGTTTGTGCACTTTTAGCTGTTTTTATCATACAAATTTCCAGAAAACTAAAATGCTCCTTTTCTTTTTTACCTAGAGCTTCCATGTGAATGTACTTTGTGATATAAAGGAAGAGATTTACATTAAATAAATAAATCTTCTCGTGATAATCTGAAAAATTCAGAAATACTTAATAAAGATAAGATATATGGAATTATTTTAAATTCTCCTCTTTTTTAATATCTGTTACAAAATTTATTTTTATTGATGGCTGAATACTTTCAAGTTATGAGAACAAGTTGCTTGCTTTAATTTACACCTTCCTTCTGTTTTCCTCCTCCTATCAACCCTTCCTTCCCCTCCCCTTTTCCCTCTTCCTCCTGTCTCCTTTCCTCCTTCTCTCATTCCCTCCTTTCCTTCCCTCTTTCCTTTCTTTTCTACTCTTTTTTTTTTTTTCTGCAATGAACAAATGATGTAGTCTGTGCATTCAGGCTCTGTAATTCAGTGAATGTAACTGGTTTTCAACTGGAGAGAAAAGAGAGAACGGGAATCATCTGTGAATGATTTCCCAAAACAAATGCTTATCTTCTGTAACCGCAGGGATTATTATATTCTCAGTTATTGCAATCTGGAATAAAGAACATGCATATTTTTAAACATTCCTAGGTGATTATGCTGTTACTCCCTACATAATTTTAGGATATTACAAAGATGCTCTGCATATGTGATGAACACAACTGAACACCACCATACACAAATGTAAAGGACTTCAAAATATTCCAGAGCAAACTGCAATAAATTTTCCAAAAATTAGTAAAGACTAGATAGAAATACAGAACAACCTCTTTTTAAATGAAAATAAATCATTGAATATTCCTTATGGTTTTTACATAGGAATTCAACTTTCTCACATTCTATGAATTGGTATGTACATGCACAGGATTGTGTTAGTATGACCCAAATCTTGCCTCAAATGTGTTTTGATAAAATTGAAAAAGTTACAGGTCTTAAATTAGTTATATTCTAGGATTGTCTAGCTAAGTACTTATTTCAAGGTATTTTTTATTTCATAATACCTTGGTATTAATATTTTTCAGCATGAAAATAAATTAGTGGTGTATCTTATCTATCAGCACCTTGTGAGTTTGATTAGTGGAAGTTAGCATTCTAAAGTCAGATACTTCTGGATTGACTAGGAACATCATATTTTATTATTTAATAGCTGAGGGATGATTCTAGTTATGGTAACTTCAAGACAGTCCATGCCTTGCCTAGAATGGTTGATGCTCTTTATCCTAATTCCTTTACTACTATTAAGTCCAGCATTAAATATTAACAAAGGCTATAATACATAGAACAAGTAGGTAGGACATTTTGAAATTAATAATTCAGGGAAGCCTTATAATGTTTAGGAAAACTATGAAGTTTAAAGGACATCAGTTTATTGACAGTAATGTCTATACGATGTTAACCAGAAAGCAAGTTATATTTCCTATTTCAAGGAAAAAAAATTAAGATAAAAGAAGACAATACAGTAGAAAACTGAGTCAAGCCCTCTACATAACCAACTGAAGATAGTACTTGTTATTGGTATCATCATTACGCTTATTGCTGTTATGTTTATCTCTATGTTTCTGATTATATTTTAGCCATTTCTTTAGCCAAAAGAGATATAGTTTGCCAGAAGTTACCTTTTGAAGACTCTAGAGGATGATCATGCGTATTCTCAGTCATAAACCCATAATATATCGGTCTTGACATTAGCAGATGTATCAACAAGTTAAAGGTCACACCCTGTACAAGTGACATGAAATTTATTTATTCTTACTCTTTTTTACTTTGAGTCATACCCATAAAGAAAATGTATTAATATTATAATTCATTGTTTAGTAGCATATAGTTTAATCTCCATGTAGTTGTGGTCTTTCCAAATTTTTTCTTGTCGTTGACTCTAGTTTCATAGTGTTGTGGTCAGAAAAAGTACATGTATGATTTTAATCTTTTGTACTTGTTGAAGCCTGTTTTGTGACATAATATGTTCATCTTATTCTGGAGAATGTTCCATATGCACTTGAAAAGAATGTGTATTGTGCTTTTTTGGGAAGGAATGTGCTGAACGTATCTGTTAAATCCATCTGGTCCAGTGTATCTTTCAAAGCCATTGTTTCCTTGTTGATTTTCTGCTTAGATGATCAGTCCGTTGATGTGAATGGGGTGTTAAAGACCCCTACTAACACTGTGTTATTAATTAGTTATTTTGCATTGGGTGCAAAAATATTTACAATTGTTCTATCTCCTTGTTGGGTTGTCCTCATTATAATTATTATATAATGCCCTTGTCTCTTATAGTCCTTGTTTTAAAGTCTAGTTTGTCTGACACAAGTGTTGCTACTCCAGCTTTATTGTGACACTCATTTGCATGACAAATTCTCTATCCCCTCACTTGCAGTCTGCAGGTGTCTTTAAATTTGGAATGAGTGTCCTGTATGTAACATATACATGAGTAATTATTTTTTTTTAAATCTGTTCTGACATCCTATGTCTTTTGATTGGAGCATTTAGTCCATTTACATTCAAAGTGATTATTGATAGATATGTATTTACTGTGATTTTATTACTTACTTTGTCATTGTTTTTGGAGATTTTCTCTGATCTTATTTTGTCTTTGTCACTTTTGGTCTCTCCTTTCTACTCAAAGAGTCCCCTTTAGCATTTTGTGCAACCCTAGTTTAGTGGTCACAAACTCCCTTCACTTTTGTTTGGGAAACTCTTCATCTGTCCTTCTATTTTGAAGATAACCTTGCTGGATAGAGTATTCTTTTTTTTTTTTTTAAGATTTTATTTATTTATTTGATAGACAGAGATCACAAGTAGGCAGAGGCAAGCAGAGAGAGAGGAGGAAGCAGGCTCCCTGCCGAGCAGAGAACCCAATGCGGGGCTCGATCCCAGGACACCGGGATCATGACCTGAGCCGGAGGCAGAGGCTTTAACCCACTGAGCCACCCAGGCGCCCCTGGATGGAGTATTCTTGACCACAGATTTTTGTCATGCAGCACTTTAAATATATCATGCCACTCCCTTCTGGCTTGCTGTCTGTTGAGAAATCTCCAGCTAACATTATGGATGTTCCCTCGTAAGTTAAGGACTTCTTTTGCCTTGCTGCTTTTAGTTTTTTTTTTTTTCTTTATCACTATATTTTGCAAATTTAATTATATGTCTTGGCACTGGCCTGCTTTGGTTGATATTAATGGGAATTTTCTGTGTCTCCTGGATCTGAATGCCTGCTTCCCTTCCCTGATTAGAAAAGTTTCCTGCTATTATTTCTTGAAATAAATTTTCTGTCCCCCTTTTCTTTCTCTTTTTCTGGGACTCCTATAATATGAATGTTATTACATTTGATAGAGTTGCTGAGTTCCCTAAGTATATTCTCGGGCTGCATGATTCTTCTTTCTGTCTTTCCTTCAGCTTCATTATTTTGATTATTTTGTTTTCTAGGTCACTACTTCATTCCTTTGCATCTTTCAGCCTGCTCTTCATTATATCAAGCCTGTTTCGAACATCTTTCCACTCATACGTGGAATTTAAGAAACAAAACAAATAAGGAAAGAGAAAAAAGAGGGGAAAAGAGAGACAAATCAAGAACCAGACTCTTAACTAGAGAGAATGAAAAGATGGTTACCAGAGGGGATGGGTAAGGGGATGAGTAAAAAGGTGATGGGGATTAAGGAGTGCACTTGATGAGCACTGGGTGTTGTGAGGAAGAGTTGAATTGCTATATTGTATACCTGAAACTAATATTACACTGTATGTCAACTAATGGGAATTTAAATAAAAAATTTAAAAAATGTGGCCATTCATCAACACAATTCTAATGTTTTAGCTTCAAAGATCAGGTCATCCAATTAGCCTTTATCATAATCTTTCTGCCCTACAAAATGAGGATATGGGATTTCATTATTGAATAATTAAATTATTTAGAGCATATTGGATTGCAAAACTAACTAGAACTATATAGTTGATATAATTTGTTGAGGCTAAAATTGTGAGAAGTTAAAATAATTTTTAAAATGATGACACTTTCATGATTTCTAACATTATGAACATTTGAGACAATCCATGATATGGCAACCAAAATAGTCAATTCTTCACATTCATTAAAAGAAACATGGTATTTAGAACTAAATAGGTGACAATCAGGTTTCCTTTACATACTCTTCAGATTATATAGGTATTACCATTTTCAGTTTTCAAATGAGATAGAGTGTGAGATGAAAAGACTTACTATTATTGTGAAGGCACTTACCCTTAGAACCAACATATGTAACATTTGAATGAACTAGCATGTATTGTTCTGAATGAAAGAACACAATGATTTCTTTTAAATGGTTGTTCAATTGTTCTATGAATGAAGAATGACAGTAATTTTGTAGGATTTCCAATGATATGATTTAGGCTAACAGAAGAAAAAAATCAGTAAATATGAAAGAACTAACGAATACAACAATTTTCAGTAAGGCAGTCAAAATTTGAATATATTCCCTAGTATAGGCTCACATAATGATAATGAGAATGTTATATAAAGACTTTAGTCATTATGTAGGTAGTTGAACTATACAACATTTAAAAGTCCTTCTGACTTTTTAATTCTTGATTTATTACGATTCTATTTATTATTTCACTCACTTTTCATTCACTAAATATTTGACTTTTCTTATTATTTAAGAGTAGTTCATCTTTTTTACCAATATAATACACCTTAGCTTCTTTCTATTTGAAAATTCATTCTAGTTCTCTGATATTTGGCAACCTCTTCCTCCATTGTGTTAATATAATTCTGTCACAATTTATATCCCTATTTTACCTTGCATTCAAGTGCAGAGTCTAGCATAAGAAAGGAATAAGCAACCGCCATTCTACACCACTGAATCACTTAATTTTTTTCTGAATCACTTTTTTTTTTTAAGATTTTATTTATTTATTTGATAGAGAGATCACAGTAAACAGAGAGGCAGGCAGAGAGAGGGAAGCAGGCTCCCCGCTGAGCAGGGAGACTGATGTAGGACTTGATCCCAGGACCCTGAGATCATGACCTGAGCCGAAGGCAGTGGCTTAACCCACTGAGCCACCCAGGCGCCCATCTTTCTGAATCACTTTTAAGACAAATGATTTACTAGGTTGAGCAGAGTGTCATGTTGTTTTCTAAACAAACTACATATTTTACAAAAATAATGCTAGAAAACATAAAATTAATGTGAAAACAAAGAACATAACTTCTTTATTATAAATGCTATTTGGTTTTAATCTGATTAATCAGCCTTACAAAAAATAAAACCCCAATTTTTAGCTAAACACACTAACAAGGCTGGAAATATTAATCTTACGTAGATGTTGCCTCTGTTATGGAAAAAAATTGTTACACACTAAAACTAATACAATGTTATGTCAATTAAGAATTGAAATTAAAAACTAATACAATGTTATCTCAATTAAAAAAAAAGTTTCAAGTTACCAAATAGTTTTTTTTAAAAAAGCTATTTCTGCTGTTGTTATTTAATTGAGGTATTTAAAAGAATTTTTAATTGTAACTGAATGTCTGTATCTGTCTTTTGTCATCAAATAACATTTAAATTTGAAATAGGTTAAGCACTGTGTGCTGAATCCCACCCACCTACAGTGTGCCAGAAAATTATATATTGTCTTCTTCTAGATGGTCATCATTAAGTATGAAACACTGACACTGATGGAGTAAGGTTCCTAGCACTGTGCCTAGCATATTAATATGTGGTAGATATTAGTATAATAAAAAAGGAAAAACAATCATTAATTAAATTCATATTTTCCATAAAGCTGGAACTAATGTCAAATACAATGAATACTTGTGTTCTAAATCTCATTGGCTTAAATGAAGGCCCAATTCTAAAATTACAATTTTGTATGTTATAAATATAAAGTTGTAAAAAAATAAAAATAAAGTTGTATATTTAACCCAAAGCAAATTACTGAAGAACAAGCTTATGTAAATAAATCAAAAATAGCTATCAAATATTATGTTAAAATATAGAGTCTACAAAGGGAAAGGTAAGAATTTTTCTCAGTAGTCAGATGTCACTCTCATCCCCAATGCAAGCACTTTATTCTGTTTGTAATCAAATAATAACAAATAACAAATCACTTTTTAAAGTCCTTTTTATAACTATACTTTGGCTTCAACTTTTTAGTAAGAGGTATATACAACTTAGAGTGAATAGTGAAGGGTATTGAATGGTAGAAATAGTAGTAATATGTAAGATAAAAGGAAAATAAAAACATAAAGATGATTTTTATATAAAAGAGGACTCTATAAATGTCTTAAGCTGTTCTTTGTGCTTTTTCTTGTCTTCTTTCTTTCCATTCTCTTTTCTAAAAAATTCATTTCCTAGGACATGAGGTAGTGAGGAATGGGGATGAATAGGCAGAAATCTGAAAAGTAAAAGCTGCAGCCAACCAGAGCCCAGTCTGTAGTAAATTCTATGTAAGTATTTGTTAAATGCAACAAATGAACAAAGAAATAAAAATACATGTTAAGGGGCACCTGGGTGGCTCAGTGGGTTAAAGCCTCTGCTCAGGTCATGATCTCAGGGTCCTGGGATCAAGCCCCGCATTGGGCTCTCTGCTCAGCAGGAAGCCTGCTTCCTCCTCTCTCTCTGCTTCCCTCTCTGCCTACTTGTGATCTCTGTCTGTCAAATAAATAAATAAAATCTTAAAAAAAAAATTTAAAAATTTAAAAAACATGTTAATTATGGTAAATATAAATATTTACTATAAATATTAAATATTTAATAAATATTTAAAAATAAATATTTATTATAAATGAATTTATAATATTTATATTATATTTATATTAAAAATTTATCGAATATTTAATATAAATATAATATAAATATTACTTATAATTTCAGGTTTAGCTTTGAGATACATTCAAGTAGAAATATTAAAATATTGATTTATCTAGTCCCAATAATTTTGGAGAAAATTCCAAACTGGAATCATCCATTTTCAATCACCAGCACATAGTTGAATGAATATGCACTCACAAAGGCCAAAGTAAAATGCAAGTTTCTGAGGGTTAGAACTGAGCCCTGAGAAGAATGATGGAAATATTGGAAGATAAATTATTTTCTATAAAATATATCTATAGGAGTGTTAATGTCAGTCTTAATGTTTAATTCTACTATAGATTATTCATAGGAAATTATTCACAGAAAAACACAGAGGTATGGCTAGTACTAAAGAGGAATACATATGTAGATTGATTAGAGAAGAAATTTGACATTTAAGATTAGAAACAACCCTCTTTGGGTTGATAAAATGATGAAGCTAGAGATACCTGGTACATTTATAAACCAGAAAGAGATAAAAATACATGTTACCACATCCAAAGTATGATTACCAAATTAAAAGTATACATATATATATATATATTTTTCACTTTTGTAGAATTACTGAAAGCTTTATAGTAACTGGCTGGTAAATTCTAGCAACACAGATCTGCTTATAGCTGAGGGAGGGAGCATGGTGAATCCTAGCAGTATAGAAAGGACAATTACAGAAACTGCAGTGAATGAGTCATTTCAGAAAGGCACACTGTCTGTGAATTCTAAATAAAAAGACTACCCATCTCCATTTATTGTCAGCTGTCAGGCAAACATATATTAAAATCAAGATTTTGTTTGCAGAGTGAGAATGAAAAGATTTGCCAGTCTCCTACAATAGCAATTGAATTAAAGTTTTTTGGTGTTAATTATAGCTATTAATATAACTCTGTTGTAAAAGTCCCAATTCCTTATTTTAGTCATTCCCGAGAGTGCAAGGAAAAAGAGCTATGTTGATGAAACTAATTACCTAGTAAAAAATATTTTAAAAAATTGTACTGAAAATGATGCTTCATTAATATGAATCAATAATGTAGTTTGACTGATAAAAAGGGTAATGTAATCTCAGGCTGCATTAACTAAACCAGAGCATCACATCACAGGAAATAATAGTTTTACCATACTTAAGTTCATTAAAAATTAGTTTAAAATATATGAATCTGGGCGCCTGGGTGGCTCAGTGGTTAGGCCGCTGCCTTCGGCTCAGGTCATGATCTCAGAGTCCTGGGATCGAGTCCCGCATCGGGCTCTCTGCTCAGCAGAGAGCCTGCTTCCCTCTCTCTCTCTCTCTGCCTGCCTCCCCATCTACTTGTGATTTCTCTCTGTCAAATAAATAAATAAAATCTTTAAAAAAATATATATATATGAATCTATAAGACTTACACTTTGGGTGAAAAAGTTCTAAACTGTACCAGAATAGAAGGGATTAGAAATCACTTTATAAGCAGATCAGTTTTTTCCTGGTGATTATGTGTTTAGAGATCTTTGCTTGGCTTTGTCAGGAATGCTTTTTCCCCAGATCTTCTCATGATGACCCTTTCTTATTATTCAGGTCTCAACTCAAGTATCACTTCTTAAAGATGAATGCTTAGATCACTCACTGTATCTAATGTTTCTCCCTCCCAGGGCAACACCTTTTCATCAACTTGTTTATTTATGGTCACAACAATGTATAATATCTTATATATCGGTATATTTTCCATCCCGAGAATGTGATTTATGCCAGGCGAAATTTGTTCTGCCTAACATATTCTTTTATCTCCCACCAACCACTGCATTTGGAACATAGTAAGCCACTGATATATATGAATCAGAAATGTTTTGATAGGGCATTCCACTATATTCTACTAATTTTTCTATTAATTATTAATAAACCAATTCTACTAATTTTCAATAAACTCAAATAGAGTATAATATCCTCTTGAAATGTTTTAATAAGGATATTTGAACTAGAGAAGCCTAAAGGAAAATATAATAGCTTGATTGAAATAGTCTGCATTTGTTTCAGAATACAGAGTGAGAATTTATAGTTTGAATTTGAAAGGGGACATATTTCATGTCAGTGTAAGAAATACCTTCCATACAACAAAAATATCTTGAACGGAAGGAGCACCTAATGCAGAAAAAAAGTATGTGAAAATTTCTAGTACCATATGCTAATTTGTTAATTATACTGTAAAAGTTTGAAATGGCCTGGATAGCCTTTAAAATCCTCCAAATTTTTAGATCTTAGCGTGATATAATCCATAATTTGTTACACATTTTATTATGTAGATATTATTAAAATTTTTATCCAGCAGTATAATATATTCACTCCTATGCTTTCTACTAAGTTCACATATGTTTCTTTAGGAACATATTATTAATATCTCACTTCTTTACATGTTAAGAAAAAAAATACAAAAAAATTTTACCAATTTTCATGTAACAGAGGAATAAACAATACAATCACACCAACAGTTAATTCAGAAAAATTACATTATTACCAAGAATTCTGTGGTAGTTATAACTGTCCTCCATGATACTATACTAAGGTTTTGACTTTGAAAATGCAGAACTATATACAATTGTGTTATTCATAAATTAATCTAATTTTAGATCCATTTATCTTTCCCTATGAATAGTATTTACAGATGTTACACCTGCTCTATTAAATGTAAAAAATTACAAGACATTTTCTCTATTTGTTGGAAGAGGTTACCAAGAAGATGTGACAACCAGCTGACCCTCAAGCTGGACACAGGTAATTGGAGGCTCCTGAGCCCTCCCGGCCTTGGAATGTGTCTTGTCCATGCCTTCCCCACTCCCCAAAGCTTCTCTGAGGGCATAGTCTTAAGATAGAAATGTGGTATTGAAGCTCTCTTGACTGGGTAAGTAACTGAACCGTTTAAGGCCTATATATGAACTTTCAAGATTTTGTCATGTGGGTGCAGAGATCTACTTGTCTTGTCACCAGACAAGAAGTTCCATAAGTATCCTTGCTTATGAAAATTGCCACCTACCAATCTAGAACAGCCTGCTTCTTTCTTTAGTCTCTCCATGTTCTCTGTGTACGGGGGCTGATTTCAGATTTCACTCAGAGATTCCCAAGGATGTTGTAAATGTGGAATTGGCAAGCCAGCTAGGAGACTGAAGAAATGGGCTTTGGGAAAGGGGAAAAATCTTGTGTTGCCCACTCATCTCTACATGGGGAGATGTGACCTGTATGTTAGGTCCTTAGGGACTATCTCACTGAGTACAGGGATACCCTGAAAATGCCAGCTGTTTTAATGCATTGTTTGAGCACTGCATATAGCACACCTAGGCTAGAATGTAAAATAAATAGTTGCCAGAGGGGGCTGGCCTTTATTGTGGGCAGTTTGACTGGATAAGAATGCCCAACTAGAGGCTGAAATTCAAGTTAGAAAGTTGGAAGAAGAGCTGAGATTAGAGAAGGACATGTGGTTGTCCACAAAGTACTACCTTCAGGGTTAGCAGACAAGAAGAAGGGGATAATAAATCACAGAACTTAGTGTGCCATTTTGCAAAACTAGAAGGGCACATGATCTCAAGGGTTAAGATCTAGACACTTGTGAAAAAGCAAGTGTCATAATTTGCAATGAGATGTCCCACTAAACTGCGTTAGTTATTTCACACCTGTGGGGGAGGGGAAACCACTCCAACTCTCCTTTGTTCTGCTGCACATTGGATCTGTTGAAGCACATGATACCTGGAATGGAATACACATCATTGAAAGAGGGGAGAAAAGTGGGAGTCCCGTTCTGGCATATCCCACTTACAACCCCCTCCTCATGCCCGACAGTGCTGCCTCCATTGGTCAACATGTATGGTATGCACAATCTGGTCAAATTCCTAAAGCTACACCCACATTAACATTTAAGGATCAAGCCACAAGTGTTAATCCTTATAGAAAGGAAAGATTCCTCATACAAGTTTCTACTAAATATCTATTTCTTTGACCTTAGACTTCCGCTGCTCCTGTGGTGTCCAGGCATAGTACGGGCACCTGATGGAAATGCCTTTCTATGGCAGGCCCACTTGTTTGCCCAACAAAGGAATCAATCCAACTGTTAGGTATGTGGGCAGCTGCTTCTGTCTAGAGTATTGGGATTGCCATGGTTGGTATCACCATCCCAGGGAAGGGACTGGAAGGCCCTAAGCAGTACATTAAGAAAGAACAAGCTAGGACTGGTACTTCTGTTTTTTTTTTTTTTTTCCTTTTTTAAAATTTTATTTACTTGAGAGAGAGAGAGAGAGCATGAGCCAGGTGAGGGGCAGAGAAACAGACTCCTTACTGAGCAGGAAGCCTGAATAGGGACTTAATCCCAGGATTCTGGGAATATGATCTGAGAATTGAAGGTAGATGCTTAACCACTGAGCCACCCAGGCACCCCCAGGGCTAGTACTCTTAATTCATCTGTTATTACCAATATTGTTCCAGAGACCCAGCCTGTGGCACACATTATCATTGACACTGAGCATGGGTATTTTTTTTCTACCAATAAAACTGCGAAGCAGCCCATCAAACTGCTGACTAGAAGGGTCCTATAAATCACTATTTATCACTAAGGGTCCTTCTAATCACTATTAGAGCCATGGATGGCTATGATTATATTTGGGATAGGTTTATGTGGCTTACCTTGGGTTATGGACAACCTGTATTTTATCTTTCTTGTTGGAAACAGAAAATTCACTCTAAACAGAATCAACCCAATTATACCAGAAATATGGAGCAGATATCACTGGAACTGTGTAACCATTCTGTCATACTAAAGGACAGGCACTGATTTGGGATTGACTCATCTGATTGCCCAGGTATTTTTTTGTTGGCCCAAATGGTACCCAGTGGTTGTATGGCACAAATCTTTGGCCATGGATTTGACCTCCATGGTTGGACCACTGCACCTTGGGTTTTCCTTCGTAGAGGGAGAATCCACACACAGTAACAACTGCCAACCTCTCTCTTCTCAATACCAGATGGCACATTCTGTTTTCCACTGATGAAATCAATTGGCCACTGTCTTTGTCCCCTTCATTGGCCTAGAAGACATTATAGCACACATAGAAGCCCTTACTAAGTTCACCCAACAAATCTTAAATGATACCTAACAAAGCCTGTCCTCCATAAACACTAAAATGTATCTAGTGAGAAAAGCAGTCATCTAGAATAGGATAGCCTTGGACTTTATTACTGCCTCACAAGGAGTCGCCAGTGCCATTATCCAAACAGAATGTTCTGTGTTCATACTTGATCAGTCTGCTAGTGTGTCATCTTTATTAAATCATATGAGGGTAGAGTAAATGCCCTGAAGGATCTAACCCCCAGCCTAAGAGACTCAATAAGTCATTGGTTTGAATCATGAACCTCTTGGTGGAAAAAGCTGTCACTGGTTTGGGGAATAATTGTCTTAACTTGTGTTTCCTATATTGTTGTGTTTGCCTCCAATGCAGCCAGCTGTTTGCCAATGAGCCACCTCCACATTAGTGAAACCCTTGCTGACTGCTCAGGGATACATTGCAGAATGGGGGGTTGGCACATATGAGATTGGAAGACCTGGTTTATGAGGGCTGGGGTGTTGGAGGAGGTCTTGAAGAAGATGTAATGGCCAGATGACCCATAAACTGGACCCCGGCAATCAGGGGCTCCTCACTCACACCCCTGTCCTAGGAATGTATGTTCTACCTGCCTTTTCTGCTTCCAGAAGCTGCTCGAAGAATATAGCCTTGAGATAGAAATGTGGCATTGAAGCCATTTGGACTTGGGTGTGTGACTGAACCCAGTTAAGGCCTCTATATTAACTTCTAAGATTCTGGTGTATAGGTGCAGAGATTTACTCATCTTTTGCCCAAGACAAGTGTTGTCAGTAAGTTCTTTTGTTTATTAAAATTGCCACCTGTCATTCTGGGGTAATCTGCTTCTTTCATTGATCTCCCTTTGCCTCCATTTACAGAGACTGGCTTCAGATTACACCCAGAAGGTGCCCAAAGAAGTTTTGAACAACACTATTTCCAATATTCTCTTATAGACTTCAAAGTATGCAATTATTCTTTTTGTTGGAAGTAAAAGAAAATTACCTGTAACTATTTAAAGCATAAAAAAGATAATTTATTGGCTTATATACCTAAAAATCCCTGAGAGAGTTCTGGCTCTTATCAGCTGAATTCATGAACTCACTCTTTCTCTTCCCATCACCCAATTTGATATTATTCTCTTTTGATGTCTTCAATTTAATGTAGGCTATCATCCAAAAAATTACTAAAATAGATTTTGTTAATTTAACCTTTTCAGTGAAAGTGAATTTACTTTCACAATAGTTCTAGCAATTTCTCATCATTGACTTTCATCAGTTCAGTTTGAGTTGGATGAGTTTTTCTGGGAAGACTCAAGCCTGAGCCAATCCCTGATTTTTCCCAAACTAACAGCATGAACTGATAATTGGATGGCAGGGACATTGCTCTCAAAGGAAAAAGAGAAGGTGCTTGTTCTGTTACTAGAAGAATGGGAGATGGTTGGGTGGCTAGTAAAATCATAGTCATTCACTACAGGATTTCTTCCTGCATTTGGGAAATTGGTGAGTAAGTGTGGGGTTACCTTAGTCATCGCTTCTCCTTAGTCTCTTCTCCTTCTCCCTCATTTTAATTCTTCATTTTAAATTAGTTCTTCATTTTATTATTTCCTGATATAATCTTCCTTCCCTTATGGTTCATTTTCTTTGCCCATTTGTGGTTCCATCATATCCTTCTTGATGCATTGTGATCCTAACTGCATAGCTTTTTATATAAAACTAGAGGATAATTTTTTGTTGAATTTCTAATGCCTTTCTGAGAAACCATTTCATTGGCCTTGAAGATTGATGCTGAGTTTTAGGCCCGTTTTCTTATCATACAATTTAAAATGCTTTTTCAGATATTTTCTTATAGTGTTATCTAGAGCTCAGTACTTTTTTGTTTTACAAATATGTTCATTCACTTCATAAATAACTTCATATTAGAGTTGTTCTCACATAAAGTATTTGTGTATATGCCCTAAATAATATCTCTTTCTAGAGAAAGATAGGTAGGTAGACAGATAAAAAGATAGATATCTAGATTTAATATACATATAACTAGTCACCATAATGACTAATCTCTAAAGCGTCACATTTAAAAATTATTGAATTACAAGGACTACTCTAAAAGCCTAGAGTAATTTTGTAGATCTTTATTGTAGGTATCTTTAAAATAGCACCCAACATATTCCACAGAAAATTTATCTTTAAGCATTACTTTCTTTCACCAAAGTTTTCTAGCAAAACTCAGGAGCAGGGAAAACAAAACAAAACAAAGCAAGACAATACAAACAAACAAACAAAAAACCAACACATGTGCGCGCACACACACACACCCCCTCTGCTAGTCCCTTTCTATCCTGGTTTCTCACTACACAGCTTGCTTTCCTCTCTATTTGCTCCTCCTTTGTTCTTCATCTTCATGCACCTATCATGACCTAGTAGAATCTAGACTGTGTTTCTGTTTGATACTGTTTGAGAATAAGTTTCTTGGTTATAATGATAAAAAAAATTATTTACCTTTCTTCCTATTTTATCACTAGATTTCAGAAGACTTTAGGTTACTTTCAAACTTGAGAATTTCATAGTATATGTTCTCCGTTAGAAAATGTATTAAGATGTCAAAGGAGATGATTAATAGCACAGATCACTAAGGAATCATCTTTAACAAAACTGCCAGCTTATCTTTATGAGGTGTATCCTGTTTCCAAACAGAAGGTATAAAATATAAAATAAAGGTTAAGACTCTGGAGTCAGTCAGACTTCAGAAATGCAGAAATGTTGCTCACTTAAACATTTCAACTGCCTTATCTGTAACATGAGGATGATGTTAACTTATATATCTCACAGAACTGCCAGCAGCAAATGATCTAATACATGACACATGTTGAACACCTAAGAGTACTGATTTTTAGTATTTCTTAACTGAAATCAACAACTCATTGAATGATTACTCAGTTATCTTATGAACACCCATGGTAGTTTTTGAAAGTATGGGCAGATAGTATTAAAATTTCCTCTTTATTTTTCTTCTGAAGTAATTTGACTTTTTTGACGTTAAAAAAGGTTATTTTTCTATAATAGGTTGGTTTGCTCAGCAATTCTTGATTACAGGTTTTGTACCCTGGTTTAATTAGTGTTCTATAATTCAGTGTTCTCAGTGTTCTATAATTTTCTTGATTTCATGTAGATCCCTTCTCACATATAGGGATCACAGTTCTAATCTTGCAGACTTCTGCCAATTAGTATTCACAAAAAGTAGTTTGGCCAACAGTTACCGAATGCCATTCTCAAATTCTACAATATATTCCATGGATGTTGACACATTCCAGAGGACCCATGATGATTTTGTTCATTTGACCTGTATTATGGTCCCAAAGCACATGTTACCTATTTCTGTTACATTGTTTTCATATACACTTTAATTGTTTATGTGGCTAGTTTCTCCACAGTTTGACTAAGTTTGCCTTGGGCATTTTACTTCCATCCCCTTATCATCATTCCTCTCTAACTTCTATCCCTCAAAACATGTGCATATATACACACACATACACATACACATACACACACTAGGTCCAGAACACATTAAAGAGCTAGTAATTGTTTAGTGAATGAGTACATGCAATATTTTTTTAAAGATTTTATTTATTATTTATTTGAGAGAGAGACATACAGACAGACAGAGATAGTGAAAGAGAGCATGAGTAGGGAGGAGAGGAAGAAGTAAGTTCCTGACCAAGCAGGGAGCCCTATGCTGGGCTTGATCCAGGACCCTGAGATCATAGCCTGAGCCAAAGGCAGAGGCTTAACTGACTAAGCCATGCAGGTGCCCCAAGTACATGCAGTATTAAGTATAATTTGATAAAGTATCTTGAGCTTCATAGTGGAAAAATCCTCCTAACCCACTGCTTACAAAAGACTAAAATATTCTGTTGTCATTTTAGCCATTTTCTTCCCAATTTCACCCTTAATCTCAGAACCACCAAAATTTATTGAGCCTTCTTCCTCATTTTGATTAAAGGGGAACCAAAGAAAGCAAGCATTTCTTGAATATCTATGAGACAGTATAGCGTTAGATACTAAAGTGCGGAGAATTGAAGTTGGGTAAGGTTGGGTCACTGGGTCCCACGATACTGTTTTGAATAAAGTATCAAGTACAAAGAGACAGTGAGTTAAGGTGGCCAGAGAGATTGCTACAAGTGTATGGGTTATGGAAGATTCTTGCTACAAAATCTTAATCACATTGTTCTACTTCATTATTTAAGATTCCATTCACAGAGGTGGGGATGTCAAAGTATCTTGGAGATAGGAGAGCTGCCTGGATAGAGGTATCAAGAAAACAATAAGGTAAGTGAAACATTTTCTTTAAAAAGCTTACAAATTCTATTATATGCTTTTGGAAAACATTTCTACTTTATGTATTTTAGTTTATACATAAATTATCATAATCTATGAGATTCCAGACAGCTTTTATTATTCACATTTGCTACTTATTCTAATTTTCAATTAGTTCAACACTGGACAGCTAATTCCTACAGGGTCCTGTTGAGACAAAATCTGAACAATTTAAAAAACATTTTTTCTACTTTAGTATTATTAATTAATCTAGATTATATTTATGTAATTTAAATCTATTAATACCCTATTAAATAGTTATTTGTGAAGGTGTTTCTCTGGGTTTTAGGATTTTGTTATTGTCAGCATGAAAATATGGAAATTATAATATAGAAATCTGACAAAGGCCAATCAATATGGAAATAGTATTTGTAAAAACTTCCTTTTTTCAGAAATTGAGCTTGAATAAAAATCACTAACATGCTATATTTTAATAAACATTCTCGTATTTTTAACATGTAAAAAAATTATGAATGCCCCACTTATGCACCATAACATAAGGAATGTTATAAAGGTAACACAGTTATTGAAATTAGACTCTACTTCACAGTTACATCACAACCTGCCCCTCTCTCTCCCTAGTATGTGTCCACTACTATTATATTCCAAAATTAGGTAGTGGAATATCTGAATAGGACTTATGAAAGAGGTGACACATCCTCTAGCTTAAAATAAGAAGTTGGGGCAGCTAAAACATGTTTGAGATTGACATCATAATGTCTTCTAATGCAAGACAAAGGAGCCTTAAGAAGATATTGACCCCAAATAACATGGTGCCTCTTCTAAAATGATCAGTTTCCAAAAAATTAGTAAATATCAAAATAAAGGATTTAAAATTTCCATAAATATACTTTAAAATTTAGAAATTGAGCAATGGGCATGAACTCACCCTCCAAATATAAGTATTTTGGTAGAAAAGTATCAGATGCATTGCCCTAAGAAGTCCTGTTAACTGCCCCTTCTCAGGATAGGGGCAGAATGGAGACCACCCAAGTTTCTTAACAGGGGTGGTCACCAAGAGGTAGTCATTTGGAGTTTGCATAACTCCTGGCTGGCTTCTGACAGAACAGCAACTTGTAAAAGTTGCAGAAAAGACGATGAAGAAGTATAGGAAATGAGCTAAGCCATAGGTTTGAGAGGAAAGAACAAATTTGATGACTTTTGGCAAAGTGCTGACTTAAGAACTGTGAATCATCAGCACCTATCTAGAGACCTTTTACTTTTCATTCTAGGGAACATAGTTGTGCCCACTAATTTGAGAAACAAAGAGAAGAGAAATTATTATTTTTTTAAAGTTTTTATTTATTTATTTGACAGAAAGAGAGATCACAAGTAGGCAGAGAGGCAGGCAGAGAGAAAGGGGGAAGCAGGCTCTCTGCTGAGCAGAGAGCCCTGTTATAGCCAAATAATGGGTCCGTGATTAAAGGAGCAAGACTGATACAAAGCGAAGGTCAAGCAAAGCTTTATTTTGCACCAAGCATCAAGAATCAAGCTGGCTGGCCAGGGCCACACCTCTTACAGAGAGAGGGCGACCTTTCTCTGTTTCACAGACTAGTTTTTAAGGGCAAAGGACATGCAGTGGGGCCTGTCCACATACTGGTGGCCAATGAGATTGTAACACACACAAAGAAACTCCACGGTGATGCTAGGTGACCAATTGAATTACAATTTACCCTAGTAGACATTAGAACCTGCCTATTACACCTTGATTAAGATTGGTGCCAAAAAGGCTCCCAAAGGCGGGGGGGGGGGGAGCATACTCCTTGGTAGTTAGGGAGACAGTATGCAACCCTCCACTAATCAGACATCTCCACCTGGTCTGATGCATCCTTGTTATCTGTGTTTTGTTACCTGAGGCTGCCTTCCTGGACTTGTTTTTAAGTAGGTCCCCTGGGGGAAGGGGAGCAGGGACAGTTTAGGGTTAAACAACAATGTTATTGTTTAACCTCAATGGAAGCCTCTGGCTAAAATATAGAAATATAAAATAGGTCCTTACAAGCCCGATATGGGGCTGGATGCCAGGACCCTGAGATAATGACCTGAGCCAAAGGCTTAACCCACTTAGCCACCCAGGTGCCCCAGAAGAGATATTATTAAATTTCCTTACTATCTATAGCCCATTGACAAATCTCTGTAACAGGCAAGGTGACCTTCCTCTAGAGACTCAACTGCTTCACTATTGATACTTTGCTAAAGGCAAAAGTCAATCTTAGCCCAACCCCCAGGATCCTGTAAGTCTACTTTAACGTATAAAAGTTCTTTTGGAAACTTCCTTTATTTCTAACCATTCCCCTAAGATATAGGTTGGCAAATATCCCCCAAGTATATGACCTACTGAAATACATCTGAAGGGTCTCATGATTGAGCTTTTACTAAACAGTAGTAAGTGACCTTTCTTAACAATAGCTAGCCCCCTCAGGACCCTGGAAAACTTGTTTCCAAAAATACCTGGGAGGATTATGCTATCTCTAACCCCCTCCCAACTTGAAGATACATAATTACCACCCTTCACAAACCCACTGCAGCTCTTTCTGTCCACAGGTCTTGTGTCTGTGCTTTAATAAAATCAACTTGTTGCACCAAAGATGTCCCAAGGATTCTTTCATGGCCATCAGCATCTGTTCCACTGCTTGCTACTGCTCTTAGCATCTCTGTGTCAAACTTGTCAAAATTTGTAAGATTCCATCCACAGACCACAGTGAAAATAGCTGCTTTCTCATAAAGGCAATGGGACTTGTTTAGTCTATTGTCAGCAGTAATTCCCCCACTTCTGAAAGCCAAAAACCATTTTTCAGCTATTCTAACATGTGCCATTGTTGACATTCTAATATCTTTAGGATCAGGGCATATATTTCACCTGATGTTGTCTTTTGATGGTAGAATATAAACTAGCTTCATATCTTTAGTCAGTGCAATCTTAAATTTGATCACAGTTTGTGAAAACAATGTCTTCAGAATGCTCTAAGATTTCAAAAAGAAAAAAAAAAGCAAAGCAAAAAAAAAAAAAAAGTGTTGCCTTATTACAATACCCTAGAGGAATGGGGCATAGATATTTGTGCCATACCCACACTTGGAAAAAGAGTAGAACTGGTTAGTTGTTCTAATTATAAAATTAAAAGTAATAACCTGAAATCCAGAGTTTACCAGAACAGGATACATAAGCATTTAGTTTACAGTAGATGAGAGTCACCAAAGCTGACTTAAAGAAATTTTGCTCAAAAGTGACAGGAGGAAGGTTAAGAAGGGGATTCCAACTGAGAAAGGCTGAGTGAACCGAACATCATAAAATCAGGAACTTATAAGGGAATTATAAATGACTAGCCAGGCGAAAATGCATTGTGAATGTGCTTCAAGAAAGAGCTAGCTTTAAAGAACTGCAAAGCACAGAGAAATTCAATGCCAAATAACATCAATAACTGTCAAGTAACAAAATTCTGCCCTTTACCTCTTTTCTTACTAATCCCCCACTCTCTTTAATTGTAAGGCAGCCTACCACAGCCTAGTAAGGATGGGGGAGAGTAATAACCTAGGCAGGAAATAGGAAAGAAGCCATGGATTCAGCCCTTTCCATCTGCAAGCTTCCCCTCTGGAAGTCTCATTTTGTTGAAAGGAAGAAGATCGAATTTTGAATTCAGTTCTTAGTTTTTAATTATTATGCTGGACAGATCTTCTTAACTATTCAAGTGAGATCCTTCTCATTTGAAAGAAAACTGAGTACAACCAAAGAGTTAAAGAACTTTTCATCTAAGGCAGGAAAGTTCTGTTCTCACAGAACAGGTTTAAGTGAATAGAAAGAGAAGAAAAATAAATTTGTTTTCTGATTATAAGAACCCCATTTGTTCAATGAATATTTCCATAAATAACTTCGAATTACAAAATGTTACCAGACGTATCTTTCAAGTGATATGAATGGAATATCTAAAAGATCAAACACCTAACATGAAATTTCTTAACTATTTTATCAGAAAAAAAAATACATGTTTAGTTTATAGAATCAAATTCTTAAGTTGAGGGAACAGAAGGCAAGCCAGGGACAAAGCAGAAGTTGACACTCAGAAACCTTCCCCTCCCCCAAAATCCCTGGTGGGACGTAAGTGACATTCTTCCAGAAGCTCCCATCTTAAGTTAATACCTTGCTAGAGGGGGAAAAACAACCTTAACCTGACAATGGCAACCCTCAAGGCCTTTTGTAGGTCCTCTTTAGCATATGAAAATTCTTTTGAAACCTTTTTCCTTACCTTTTTCCTTACCTCCCCCAAACCCATGATCTATAAACTGCCACCCCTCACAACACCTGGCCAGTAGCTCTTTCTGCCCATGGGCCCTGTCCCCATGGTTTAATAAACCACCATTTTGCACCAAAGATGTATCAGTAATTCTTTCTTGGTTGTTGGCTCTGGATTCCACCCCACTGAGCCTCACTTATATTCTAAAACTTTATCATTTCAAGGAAAGATTTTAGAAATTTTAATAATTCATTAAAATTTCAACTATCTTATTAGATTGGCTTATTAAAATATAAATTGAATTACCCATAATTTGTTTTTATGTCAATATACACGATTTCCAAAGACTGACTACTTTATTTTTTGTCTTCACACTTAAATATTTGTGAAAACAAATCATTAATGAATGGATAAACTAATAAATGAATGAAGAGGTAAATGAATGAACACACTAAAGAAAATGTACCTGAAATTTGCAAAAGGTGTCTAAATAATCTTACTTGGCAGAGACTACTTTATTTTCATTAATGTAAAAAAGGAAGTGATTTGAGCTTTCTGTCTGTACTGAAAAAAGCACCATGGATTAAAAAATGTTTTATAGTTTCAAATAGATTCTTAACATTATATTTGAGTCTAATCAGAGTATTTAATGCAGCTAATTTAGTGCAGCTAATGCAGCTAATTTTGGTCTTCTTTCCTGAGAGTCTGAGTCTATGCCTCAATGAAAGCAGGTGAGGGGAAAACCTTCCTTTACTTAACCCCTATAGTGGCTCCACAGAGAAAGAGTAGCTACATGAGGGAATTGTAGCACAGAAATCAGGGTAGTTTGTCTCAAGAGAAAATATCAGGTGTTCTGGTAGAAAAGGGTAGGTCACTGTTTATATTCATCAGTGATACCATGGCTTTCTCCTAGATATATGGGAGGAAATGTAGACAAAGGAATGAATGTGCAAAACTTAATTTCAAAAGGTTACTAAAAGTGAACAAATATAAAACATGGAGGATTAGATGCCTCTTCTATATTTAGCCTTTCTCTGAACTCAATATTAAAAAAAATAAGTGAAATGATTAGGCTTTGATGATATCAAGTGTCATTTCCAGGTTTAAAAATGGAGGAATACTATTTTCTAATTTGGAAACTTAATGAGCATTTTGGAAAATAAGAATATTGTTTCCATTTGGAATTAAATGAGGGTATCTGTGCCAAATTCAAAGCACTGTGCTTTCATACTGTATTAACGTCCATTTAAGCTGTCATTAATAGAAATATTTTTTAAGAATTGATTGCATACTAGTAACAATCCATTTTTCATGCTTCTTGAAACTGTCTCACGACAGTTTGCAGCTAATTTTATATATATATACTAATATATATTTAATATATATATTATATATATATATATATATATATATATATATATACACTTTCAAAATACAGGAGATATGATGCTCTGGGGCACCATTTAAAATTAGTAACTATTCATTTTACCCTTGCTACCTTTATGTTGTCTGACTATTCTTTGGTTTATGTAAGTTTTAGGTACAAGAATCTAGAAGGTTGGAGTTTGTTTTAAATTTGATGGTTTTCCATTTGAAGTAAGTATACAAGAAAACATAACAGACATTACCTAACCAAACACAGGGTTTAATGAACTGTCAGATGGCAAGGAAAGTGGGCATAAGAGAAAACAAATGTTTACATCAATGCAGGCTCCAGGAGACCCATCAGTATTTTCACACAATAGATAGTGCATTGAATATACACTAGGAGTCTTAGAACTCACTCAGGTTTGCCTATTATTAGGTGAGGATGGCAGGTGTGTGACAGGTTCAGCCTGATCACAAGGACTAAATTTAAATATAAAGGCATATTTCAATTCTTCTTAGAGATGCAGTGTGGCAGCTGGAGAATAGAGCCTGAGCAACACAGGTGAGGGAGATGCTGAGAATAAAGTGACTCCTGGCAATTAATCACACATGTCAAGGAACAGTCAAGAGGATCTGTTGAATTTGACAAAATAAGGGACTCCACATGTCCCTGAAGAACAGGGCTTCTAATTCCTCTGGTACTGTTGACTATGTTTGTTCTAACCAGAGTGGCACCGGGATGGATATTAAATGAAAGAGTAGAAATTAAATAAATATAAATTAATGTCATTTGATAATATTATGGAAGTTACTATAATTTACAAAAACACTGAAAACAATAGTAGACAATCTTGAATTTTGTATATGATTATACATTTTCATTTCCTTTGGTGTTTTGGGTTACTTTTTTCATGTCAGTTCAACTCTCTAATGATCAGAGACATGTTATATCCTCTGATTTGTCCATACTTGTGCCTAGTTAAACTCACTCCTATGCTATACTTGACTCACACATTGTTAAAAATCTATTATTTACTCTTTAGTCTCTCTCATCCCTAGCATCTAGTCTGTCACTAACTTTATCAGATTTGCTTGTGAAATATCTTTCTAATCCCACCTCATATGATTCTCAATTTCTACTTATCTAATTTCTCTTCTTCAAGACTGCAAGAGTTATTTTCTAATGTAGACCTGTTTATAACACTCCTCTGCTTAAAGGAAAAGACTGGAATAGCAACAAAAGAAAATCACATTTTTTAATTAAAAATGTGGTGAAAGTTTATGTTTTGACATGAACTTATTATATAAAACTAAATGCATGTAATTCAAAAGAGTCTATATTGTCAGTGTTTTATTTTAAACAATACACATTATATACTTTGTGAATGTAAGCTTAAAGGATGCTCTTTGCATTGTTCATTGTTTGTGTAGAGGTAATAATCATGTATTTTTTAAAAGATTTTATTTATTTGTTTGACAGATCACAAGTAGGCAGAGAGGCAGGCAGAGAAAAAGAAGGAAGCTGGCTCTTCACGGAGCAGAGAGTCTGATGTGGGGCTCGATCCCAGGACCCTGGGATCATGACCTGAGCCGAAGGCAAATGCTTAACCCACTGAGCCACCCAGGCACCCCATCATGCATGTTATTGATAATGCATGCTTTTGATAGTGGGGCACTGATCTTATGCTCAATTAAAAACATAAAAATATATTGATGAAGAAGACATACAGATGGCAATCAGACGCATGAAAAGATGCTCAACCTCATTAATCACCAGAGAAATGCAAATCAACATCACAATGAGATACATCTTATTCTTATCAAATGGCTAGAAACAAAAAGACAAGAGAGAATAAGTGTTGGAGAGGATGTGGAGGAAAAGGAACCCGCATACACTGCTGTTGGAATATAGACTGGGATAGCCATGGTAGAAAACCGTGTGGAGGTTCCTCAAAAAATTAAACATAGAAATACCATATGATCTAGTAATTCCACTATCTGGTACTTACCCAAAGAAAATAAAAACACTAATTCAAAAAGATATATGCACCATTATGTTTGTTGCAGCATTATTTACAATAGCCAAGACATGGGAGCAACCCAAGTGTCCACAGATAGATGAAGAGATAAAGAAGTGATACACACACATACATACACACACACAGAGAAATATTACTCAGCCATAAAGAAGGTTGAGATCCTGCCATTTGCAACAATATGGATGGATCTAGACGGTACTATGCTGCATGGAATTAGTCAGACAGAGAAAGACAAATCCATATGAATTCACTCATATGAGGAATAAAAAAACAAACAAGTAAATAAACAAAAAGAAGAAACAGACCCATAAATACAGAGAACAAACTGATGGTTGCCAGAGGAAAGAAGAGTGGGAGAAAGGCAAAATGGGTAAAGGGGTGTGGGAGATACAGGCTTCTGGTTACAGAATAAGTCACAGGTGTAAAGGTATAGTATAGGGAATATAATCAATGGTATTATAATAGCATTTTATGGTGAGAGATGGTAGCTACACTTGTGGTGAGTATAGTATAACAACATAGATTTGTGGAATCATTATATTGTACACCTAAAACTAATGATGTAACATTGTGTGTCAACTAATCTCAAAGAAAAACATTTTAGATAAAGAAAGAATTTGAGTGAGAGATGAGAGATTTAACTTTAAATTATTAGGAAATTACTGCATTAAATTTCTTATTCCTAAAATCTTAATTGAATTTAAAATGTAATTTTCTTGCCTTTTTAACTATGATTACTTCTTTCACTTCTTACTCCTCCCAGACATCCCCAACCAAGATCAATGACAAAGTCATCCTTGAATTACTGAAAATGTCTTCTTGCAGAATGTTTGTATATAAAGGGAATTTCCTAGGAGGAAGAAACTATATAACACAGAGGACCTTGCCCTCTCTGTCTTCTTCTCATACCCTCTAAATACCTATGTCCTTAGAAGCTGTAATTTGTTAATGGAAGATTAATCTAAAAAAAAAAATCAAAGATTATGTCTCACTGAGATGAATAAAAGCTTTAAACATTTATGTTTAAATCATTTATGATTTGCGAGAGGCATTTATATTGTCTCATAGACCCTTCTTAAACTTCTGTCCCCAATATTTTTCTTGAAATAGAAAAATGTTTAATGATGAAATTAGGAAGGAGAGAATAGGCAGACAGGGGGGAAGTAGGGAATATATTATTAATTTGGTCATGGTAATTCTAATTCAGTTTAGCACCAGTTCATGACAGACAATAAAAATTCAATAGACATTCGTTACTTGAAATAATGAATTCAATAAATATTAGTTGTATATTCATTATTACCAAGACCTTTCTAGACTTGGGGAATTTCTAATTTAGTGAAGAAATGCTGTATGTTGATTCTTGAACTCAGCAAGTACTTAAGGAACACATACATTATGACAGATTCTGAACAGCACTTTGGATCCAGGGGAGAACAAGCCAGTTGTAACTCCTGAATTCACAAATCTTACAGGCTGGTGTCATAATATAAGATATTTAAATGCTAGGAACATAAATTGAAAAGTATTTACTTCTACCTAAGAGAGAATGAAATAATACCCCCAAATTTGTTGAGCATCTATTGGTGCATCTGCCAAGCATTATACATAAATTTGTCATTTATACCACCCTGAGGGTTTTTAATAGTGTGACTTGTTTCTGAACTGCTAATGATAATTTCATGTCTACCAAAATAGAACAATTTATTATAACATGTAATTTTATTTGGCCATGATTCTATTTTATCTCTCAGTCAATTATTTGTTCTAAGTTGTTATCCTCAATTATGTTTATTATAAAGTATGGTTTACAAAACTATAATCTCTTTATCTGCCATTTCTTTTTTATTTTGATTTAAAGTTTTGACTCCTATGTCTGACAAAAGGAAAGAATGATGTGTTTAACCTGCTGAAAAGAAATAAAAGATGTATCACACAGGATATTAAAATGGAAGTCATATAGATATTGAAAGACCCATCAGAAAGTGATTGAGAAAATAAATGGCAAAGATTATCATACAAATTAGGGCTGGTGAATGGAATTTCATATTATGAAAGATATCAGGAAATTTAGAGCAACTTGGCAGTATGGCCAAAGAATTGAACATGAGGTAGTCGAAAGAAAATGTGATGAGAGCAGTTGTTAAGTTTGCTGCTATCTAAACACCTGTCCTATGCTGCAAACTTTTTTATATAGGGATCATGCTATGAGGGTTCCATAAAAAACTCATCTAGTTAAAAAGATCATGTCCAACAATGTACCCCCCTCCCAAATTCAATGGGTATCTGAGCATGATACCCCTTATATTTCTTATATAAGGACAGCGAAGGTCCTAAAAAGAAGTAAAATTTGAGCTTGATCTAGAACAATATACTGTTTCAACAGATGGCCAATGAAAAGAAGAGAATATTAGTTAGAATGACCTAAATATCTATGGAATATTATGGGACTTTGAGAATATACAAGGTAAGGCTACAGTCAAGATGGGATTTGGAAAATGCAGAAAAAAATTGGAAATTGAAAGAAAAACAGTTTGGAAGTAGTACTGAATTTTGATGTTATTAAAGTATTTGCATTTATTTTAAATAGTCTTGACATAAAGTTTAAAATATATTAACATAAACAAAAACAAAGAAAGAAAATTAGAAAATATGTGGCATTAGATTTTTTTCTCTAATCCCTATTTATTAATTTTATAAGTTTACTAATAGGTATCTTTTTTTATATATTAATCTCAATTATCTAGAACATGGCCAAGAAATAAATAAGGTAAAAATAACTATAAATAGCCATAATTTTTTTCTGGAATTCAATTCTTTTTGTTGACAACAGAATATCTAACATCCTCACTTCTACTTAACAATTTAAATTTTCTACCTCTACTTCATGATTAGTCCACAGGAAACCAAAAGCAATAATTTTAAAAGGTCTTAGATGAAATTTTTGCTTCTGGGTATGAGGGAGTAGCTTGCAGCAAAATAAGGCCAGCTAAAATGCAAAAGACAAATCTGTTTCTAATTGCTAGCAAGGATTTGAGGGAAGCAAGGAGAGGTAGGCTGATGTTCTATAAGCTGCTGTAAGCACAGCACATTTGCCAATTCTTAGATAAGGTAAAAAGGCTATGAGGTCAGACACAGAGCTATTACTATGAGAATGGAAAACTAGCAGAGCTTTCAGCAATTTCTTAAGTCTGTGGAGAGAAAGTAGAGGTTAAAACTACAATGGCAACCAAGAGTACAGAAAAATTGACCATAGGAAAATGAGGTAAAATCTGATTTTTCTTTGGAGGATTTACTGAATTCTTAAACTGCAGAGACAAAGAAGCAAATAAGCTAAAGGGATAGTTACTCAAAAATATATTATTGTTGACAACCTTAAAATGCTGAAGAGACTAAAAGTAAAATGGGAAGACATAGCAAAGAGAGGGGCTTTTAGTAAAAACTCACCATGAGTTTATCAGCGCTTGATGGGATTAAGGTATTCAACCCACTCTTGAAATACTCCAGGATTGACAAAAGACATCAACCCACAGACAAGAAATGCTAAAAACCCAAATAGGGTAATTACAGAGAAAGGAGTATCATCCTTCACTAATACCATCAGAGTTCTGTATCCGGGTAAAGAAAGCAAATACTGCTATCACTTAAAAAAAAAAAAAAAATAGTGAAGCTGGAATGGGAAGATGATATGTGGGAAATATGGTGAGCTTGACTCTAGGATTGATCAGGAAGCAGGCAAAGAAAAAGGAGAGAGATGTCCCCATGAGAAGTCCACCACAAGATGCAGAAGAGTCCTCCATCACAGAAGGGAAGGCCTCCTGCCCAAGGAGGAACTCAGTGTTCCAAGTTGAACCTCCTTGGTTTTTGTTTGGATTATATAAAATGAAAGGGCTGGTGGATACAATTTTTGATATACATATGTAGCAATTTGCAGTTGTCAATGTTTTATATATTTAGTCTCTTCTTATCTCATGCTGTAATTGAGGCAGGACAGATATATTAAAAATCTTCATTTCAACCACAGTAGAACTTATCTTGAGAAAAGTTGATGTGTTATTGTATAGGATTCTTCTGGCTTTAACTCTCTAGAACATGACCTCTAAAGGAATGTATGTTTTTAATACAAAATCAAGTCTTTGAAATTAAATATTATTAAAGAATTGTAATTAATACTTTTAGGAATGAAAATGATATTATGGTTTAGTTTTAAAGAACACTTTTATTTTATACATATATACTAAAATATTTTTGACTATGACACCTGGAATTTGCATCAAAAAAATCTAGGGAATAGAATGGCAATGTTCTATATCTTGTTTTGGGTGATTCTGAAATGGATACACACAACTGTTAAAATTAATCAAACTGAAAAGAAGATTTCTAAATAAGAAAAAAACATATCATAAATTAACTACAAAAGACAATCTAGAAGAAAATAACAAAGCCTGTGCACCAATGCTATCAAAATCAAGACAAGCATAACTACAATAATGAAAACAGTGTGTTTTGGTCTAGGTATAGAAAAATAGACCAATGGAAAAGAATAAAACAACTAGAAAAAAGCTCAAAATTATATAGTGATCTGATACAACAATGTTTATCCTGTAGTAAAATTAGGAAAGAATGATTTTTTCAGTAATGGCCATGGGTCAACTGGTTAAACATGTAAGGAAAAAAATCAGTCTTACCTTCTACTTTACTTTGTGTTAAACAATTCCAGATGGCAAATAAATGTAAATGCCAAAAAGAAATAAAGAAAGAAAGAAAGAAAGAAAGAAAGAAAGAAAGAAAGAAAGAAAGAAAGAAAGAAAGAAAGAAAGAAAACTCTTATAGAAGAAATCATAGGAGGGCACCTGGGTGGCTCAGTGGGTTAAGCCACTGCCTTCGGCTCAGGTCATGATCTCGGGGTCCTGGGATCGAGCCCCGCCTCAGGCTCTCTGATCAGCAGGGGGCCTGCTTCCTCCTCTCTACTTCTGATCTCTCTCTGTCAAATGGATAAATAAAATCTTAAAAAAAAAAAAAAACTTATTTATGAGCAGTTAAAAAAATAATCTTGGTAGATGTTACCACTGCTCACAAATATGCTTCTTCTATATGTCTGGGCATAGGAGAAGATTGTACTTCCCTATTTCCTTGAGTTAAATAGTGATTGTGTGACTTGTTTTGGCCAATCTAATCTGAAAAGGGAGTGAAGCGTCTTCTGCTGGATATCAGTGATAGATTCTTCAGTTTGAGTCTTTCTTGCTTCAGTGATTGTGAAAACATATACTGATTTGGAGGTGCCATTAAATTCAACAGCAGCCTCGAATTCTTAGTAACTGTAAGGATAATGGTCTGGGATGTGTTCTACATCCTCAGTGATGTGTGAGCAAAAAAAAATTGGGGTAAGCCAATGAAAATTTAGGATTGTTATTACCACAGCATACGTTAAACCTTCTTGAAAGATTTAAGAAGCTAAAGTAGAAGGTAGAGCAGGAGAATTAAATCCCAGGAGATCTAAAAGAAGTTGGGTAGAAGAAAAGCTAAATATTCAAACTAATCTCAGGAACTGAGTCTTGGAAAGAGTCTTAGGAAAAAATGGGTTCTACATGTCAGAAACAGAAAATGTTATGGCATGGTATAGCTCAAACTATTTATTCTTTCCTAGTGGAACTGTGAATGTTACCTTACTTATCTTTGTTAACACCTTAATGAAATTTTATTTCATTTTTTTCTATTTTAAACAGGCTTTAGAGTTCTGGAACTAGAATAACTGTAGTCTAGGATTTTGAACTCTAATTTCAGAAAATAGAAAATGACTAAAAGCAAGTTTCAATATTCATATTCTTTGGGGGGGAAAGAAAACTTCTAGCATTTTATTAATGCTTTATGGTGATATTATCTTGTAAAGTTTACAGTGAATACAGAAAGGTAATTACGGGGTGCCTGGGTGGCTAGGTTGGTTAAGCAACTGCTCAGGTCATGATCCTGGGGTCCAAGGATTGAGTCCTGTGTTGGGATCCTAGCTCAGTGAGGAGCCTGCTTTTCCCTCTGACCCTCCCCATCTCATGCTTGCTCTCTCTCATTCTCTCTCTCAAATCAATAAATAAAATCTTAAAAAAAAAAAAAAAGAAAGAAAGAAAGAAGGAAAGAAAGGTAATTAGGGATGCCTGGGTGGCTCAGTCAGTTAGGTGTCTGCATTCGGCTTGGGTCATGATTCCAGGGTCCTAGGATTAAGTCCCTCAAAGTGCTCCTTGCTTAGTGGGGAGCCTGCTTCTCCCTTTGCCTGCCACTCTCTCCACTTCTGCTCTTTCTTTCCCTCTCTCTCTAACAGACAAATAAATAAAATCTTTTTTAAAAAGGTAATTAAAAATTCAAGTATTCTGATTCTTGATATATTAAGGAAATGTAACACATCATCGATCTTTTTTTTTATTCATATGTTGTCCTTGCCATTTTATTTCAGGCATCTGGGTCTATTTTACCAAAATATTCCTAAGAAGTCTTAAGACTCAACTGAAAATATTCCCACCAAAGAATTTCAGAAAACTATTCTTTCTGGTTGGGAAGGCACCCTTACATATAATGATGAGAAGAGATTATTTGTCAGTGAATTCCAGGAATATTCCTTAAAAAGTTTCATACTTTGCCTTTTCCTCCTTATTGATTTTTAATATTAAAACAAACAACAGTATTGTTTTTATCTCGAAGGTCAAATTACAGAAACAATAAACTGGCTAACAGTAAGAACGATTACATAAAATCAAATAAACTAAAGTTCCAAAATTCAGATGAACACTTTGTCCTTACTTTGGCTTGCTTGTGGGAATTTATTGAAGAAGGCTTTTAAACTTCATCAGCAAAGCCTCATACCAGCTAATGATAGTATGAGGGAAGAAGAGGTTTTGCTATGTTTAAATTCCATTAGAGTATTGTGGGTTTTCACTTCCTAAGTGGATCTTTTAACTTCTGAAGAAAATCCTTTGAGGTCTAAGATTATTTGCCCTCAGAAAAAATATGACTTCAGTTACTTTGGAAAAAAAGAAAAGAAAAGAAAAGTAACTTTAAAAAATATATACTCAGAAAATATTTTCCTACCATAAATATGTAAACAGAATTCATTTTTAAATTAAATTGTCAGTTATAATGCACAAGTTTAAATTTTCAATTAAATGAAATCAGTGAGACTGAGCATTAATCAATTGAAATTTTTTTCTTCCTTTTTCTTCCTTTCACTTAAAGAAAGAAGCATTAAACAATGAGAACAAATAGCTCATTATAGCAATAGGTAAAATGAAAAAAAAATGAGTCCTTTCAAATCTTATGAGATACATATTTTCCAAATTTTGGTGCCAGACTTTAATAAAGGATAGATTAAATTCTAGAGCCTCAGGCAAGATAAAATTTTCTTATCCTACCTAGGGTTGTTCATAAGTTCATGTTAAATAAATCCATGATCATATGCGATAAAATGCATAACATAATTGTGATACACTTATATCAATTGTATTGGTCATGTATGTTCAAATATTGCAAAATCAATATTTTTAAGAATTATATCCTTCTGATTCACTAACTTACTCTGAAGCATTTGGTTAGATATAGAGGATTGACAGATCACAAACATTCATCTCCTTATGAAAACTCACTAAAGTAGGAATTCTAAATGTATAAAAATCCGTAAGGTCAAAGAGAACAAGAAAGCATATCACCACAACGGAGAAGCAAGGCTCCTCGCTTAGCAGATTTACAACATAATGCCTGCAGGGGGCGTGGCTGACAGGAAAAATAACCGTTTCCACAGCTCCTGGACACTAGTTATTGAAGAAGCAGGGATAAGAGGGGAGCTGAAAACAGGAGATGGTGTAAAAGCCTGTATTTGAACTCCTCTTTCCCAGGGCACTTCCCTACAACGGATAAGGTACTTTTTCTGTTGGACAGACAAAACACAGGGGATGCCGGTGGCCCACGTCACAAAGCCAAACTAAAAATCAGCCTCCTATAGGGAAAAGCCTCACAGTGGAGGAAATCTAACACACACTAAGCTCAGTCCTCCAGCTCTAGTGAGTTTACGTGGCCTCGGGAAGTAGTACCGACCTCCTACCAATCCCGCCCGCGTGTCCTGCGGCGCCTCTTCTGACGCTCTATAAATGCGCTCTTACCCAGAACCCCTTGGGCGGAGCTTGAAGCGTACACGTAGGCGTCGGCGTACGAGGCACCGCGTTTCCCCTACTCGTGGGTTGTTTTCCACTGGATGAAGGTCAACCTTGTTATTAAATTGAGTTTCCACTTGAAAGTTTTTGGGGTGATGTGGGACGATGTCTGCTGAAGTCCCAGGACTGCTGCTAGACACAGGGGAAGGGACCGTCCCATGGGCTGGTTCGAGTGCTCTTCGGGCATCTCCGGTAAGATAGTCTCTGTTCTAGCCCTGCTTATTTTGCATCATGAACGTTTGAAGTTCTTCCTTCTGGGTGAAAAATTGGGGTGTGAGAGGATGCAGATTTTCATGGTGAGATGTAGTGGGCCACAGTTGGGTTTGTGGCTGACCTCACCTATTGGGTAAGCTCCTCACGGAGGACCTGGCAGGTCTCAGGAACTGTGGGCAGGCCGCAGAAACACTAAGTCTAGTTTTATTATGGAGAATTGTCTCAACAAGGGAAAATAATGGGTACTCCTGAATCTTAGAAAGCAAAATGATAGCCATTAGGACTCGTCAAAGGCTCAAAGTAAGTCCACACTATGAACTGCTGTGGGAGCTCTTTCAGAAATAAGATAGGAAATTCAGACTGTTTTGATCAATAGTACATCAAAACCTAAGCAGGCATCAATCAAAGTATTAAAAGCTCACTGTAAAGAAATCATCTCTTGAAAGGATTTAATAGATCTGAGAGACTGTCTCAGAAGACAAAGGTACAAAATTGGTGGCCAGAGATGGAGCATTTAAAAGTTGTTAAAGCACTTGCCACCTAACTCTAAGACCCTTGTGTTATGGTAATTGGTCATGGAATGGATTAGATTGGCAGATTACTTGCTAACCTCAAGAAAATTTCTGTGCTGTCAGTACACTGTAAAAACTATGAAATCCCCAACCCAGTGGTACATCCATCTTAGGTATGCTCCAAGAGACCCAAGGCTTAGCTAAAGAAATGGGATCCTCAAATTTCAAAAAATCGAGGGTGCCACATTTCTGTCACACCTGTTTATTTTGCTAAGAACCACGGTACTGTAATTACAGTGGCCTTTACAGGAAACATTCCAATTAGGTGAGATTGTTCATTTGAGAAGTACACTTGAAAGAATTCCCAAATCAAACAAATAGAATGAGATGCCTGTTTAAGTGGGCATGCATATGTTTCCAAAAGAGTTCAGGATTCCAAAGTAATAGCTTCATTGAAAGATTCATGGCAAAAAAATAATGAAAAATTAAAGACACAAGGATATCTAAAACAAAAGCCATTAGATTTGTGTGACTCTTAACTACTCCCTTCTATTCTTTACCTGAGTACTCATAGTCTACAATATTTCTATATTAATTGCCTTTCCACTCAGAAGAGACTATAAGACCATAAATAAAAGCTAGTGGCCTTATAGTTCCATATCTGCCCTCTAAGGAGGTCCCCCCAACATGGGCCTCTTTCAGTATTGACAGGACTCTTGACGGATTCTCCAGTAAATTGCTATCAGCTATTTCCTTAAACAGACAAGGGGAAGCTAAACATTAATTGAAAACTTTGCCAAATTCTGGTAGATACCAGAACTATACTCTCTACTGTAAATTCAATACACACTCTGGCCCTAAAGTTTCGTTTTCTACGGAAACATAATGCTTGGGAACCACCAGCACAGAAAAGCACAAGGCCAGGCAT
This sequence comes from Mustela putorius furo, assembly GCF_011764305.1. NCBI lineage: Eukaryota > Metazoa > Chordata > Mammalia > Carnivora > Mustelidae > Mustela > Mustela putorius. Next base: position 950,678 of record NW_025421502.1, on the reverse strand, counting down.
GGAGCCATAAACAGGATTTAGAAAAAAGTAGAACTGCAGTAGCCTTTCTCAGAATAAACACTGCAATATGGTATGTATCCTGCAGCAGGAAATGAGAGGATGCGGCTAAAGATAGACTCTGTGCAGTTCTTCCTACAGCAAAGACCTCTAATTAACAAATTCTTTATAGAAAACTTCCTGTCAACCTCAAGTGTCTCAGTGTTAAATGTAATAGGACAAGACAGTAAAGGACTATTAGATATTTGAGGAAGGCCACTAATATGAAAAGAGAGTGACCAGAACTAACAAATTAGAAAATTGATAAAAGGAAGCCAGTGCACAAAGCAGAAAATAAAGTTAAAATAGAACAAATTGCCATATAAAGATATGTGAAGGTATTATATCCTTAAAATAAGTGCTCTGTTCAAAAAAATAATAAGAAAAAAAGAAGGCTTGGATAAAATAAAAACATTTAATTAATGCATTGAAAGGTAAAGTTGATAAATTCTGTGTCATGGAGGTGCCTGGCTTATCCAGTCTTGTCACTTGATCTTGGGGGTCATGAGTTTGAGCCCCATGTTGGGAGTAGAGATTGCTTAAAAAAATGTTTTGTATCATGACTTTATGCTACAACATGAGTCCTGCAGAGGTAAGACACTCAGAACAGAGAAGCGAGATAGTTTTGGTTTCATTTAGCCCTTTCTTAGGAGAACTGGTAGCTAGTATTTTGCATTGTATATCAGTATATTTAACTGATAGTAGTGATAGTTATTAGTTGTTGAGGTATAATTGACATATTAGTTTTAAGGTTGCAACATATTTGTATATTTGTGAAATAATCACCACAACATGTCTATAAATTTACATTTGTCATTATATAGTTACAAAAAATTGCTTTTTCTTGTGATGAGACTTTTAATATCATCAACTTTCAAATTTGCAATACAGTATTATTTACTATAGTCACCATACTGTATGTTGTATCTCCATGACTTAATAAAAAGTCATTTAATTTCTTTTTTTAAAAAGATTTTACTTATTTGAGAGAGAGAGAGACAGAGATAGTGACAGAGATAGTGAGAGAGAGCACAAATGGGGAAGAGAGGGAAAAGCAGTCTCCCTGCTGTGGAGGGACCCTGACCTGGGGCTCCATCCCAGGGCCCTGGTGTCATGACTTGAGCCAAAAGGCAATTAACTGACTGAGCCAACCCAGGAACCCCATACCCATGACTTTTTAATATTATAACTAGAACTTTGTACTTTTTAGCCTGCTTTACCCATATTGTCCCCCACCCCCTACATCCAGCAATCACCAATCTGTTCTGTATATCTAGACTTGTAAATCTGTAAACTTTTTTGTTTTTTAATTCTACATATAAATGAGGACATATGGCATTTGTCTTTCTCTGACTTATTTCATGTATTGTAGTGTTCTCAAAATCCATCCATGTTGTTGTAAACAGCAGTATTTTGTTCTTTATGGCTCAGTAGCATGCCAGTGTATGTGTGTGGGGGGGGAGTTGTGGGGACATCTTGAGCCATTCATCCATAGATGAACCCTTTGATTGCTTCCATATCTTGACTATTGTGGATAATGCTACAATGAACTTGGGGGTGCATATATTTTTTCAAACTAGTGCTTTGGCCTTTTTTGGATAAATACCCAGTAGTGGAATTGTTGGATGATATAGTGGTTTTATTTTTAACTTTTTGAGAAAACTTTATACTTCTTTTTTTTTTTTTTTAATTTTATTTATTTACTTGACAGATCACAAGTAGGCAGAAAGGCAGCCAGAGAGGGAGGAGGAAGCAGGCTCCCTCCTGAGCAGAGAGCCTGATGAAGGGACTCAATCCCAGGACCCTGAGATCATGACCTGAGCTGAAGGTAGAGGCTTTAACCCACTGAGCCACTCAGACACCCCTATACTCTTTTTTTCACTATAGCTGTATCTTTTTATATTCCCATCAACAAACAGCACACTGAATTTTCTTTTCTCTACATCCTAACATTATTTCTTGTATTTCTGTTGTAACCATTCTAACAGGCGTGAGGTAATATCATATTGTGGTTTTATTTGCATTTCCCTGATGATTAGTGACCTTGAGCATCTTTCGATGCATTTGTTGGTCATCTGTACGTTTTCTTTGGAAAAATTCTATTCAGATCCTGACACTTTTAAATCAGATTTTTTTTTTTTGCTATTAAATTTTATGAGATTTTTAAAATATATTTTAAATATTAACTCTTTGTCAGATATATGATTTGCAAATGTCTTCTCCCATTCAGTAGGTTGTTTTTTCATTTTGTTGATGGTTTCCTTTGCTTTTTGGTTTAGTCTCTTTTATTAGTTTTTGCTTTATTGCCTTTTCTTATGGAATCAGATCCAAAAAATCATAACCAAGACTAATGTCCAGCAATTTTAAGAGTGAGCCAAGACTAATGTCAAACAATACTAATGCTTGTATTTTCTTTTAGGAGTTTTATGGTTTCAGGTTTACATGCAAGTCTTTAATGCATTTTGAGTTAACTTTTGTGTATGGTATAAGATAGTAATGCAGTTTCATTTTCATTTTTTTTTTTAACATGTGGCTGTCCTGTTCTATCAGCACCATTTATTGAAGAAACTATCTTCCTCAGTATATATTTTTACATAAATTAATTGTATTATTATTTTTTATTTTAAATTAATTTAAAAATAACTTTATTATAAATTAATTGACAATATATGTGTGGATTTATTTCTGGGCTCTCTGATCTGTTCTACCACTTTATGTGTTTGCTTTTATGCCAGTACTATGTTGTTTTAATTATTATAGTTTTGTAATATAGTTTGAAATCAGAGACAGTGATACCTCCAGCTTTGGTCTTTTTTCATAAGATGGCTTTGACTAACCGAGGGTCTTTTATGATTCTATACAGATTATAGGATTGCTTATTCTATTTCTGTGAAAAATGCCACTGGAATTTTGACAGGGACACAACTGAATACCTGAAGTAAACAGCTTCAGGTAGTATGAACATTTTATTTTATTTTATTTTTATTTTTATTATTTTTTTAATATTTTATTTATTTATTTGACAGACAGAGATCACAAGTAGGCAGAGAGGCAGGCAGAGAGAGAAAGGAGGAAGCAGGCTCCCTGCAGAGCAGAGAGACTGATATGTGGCTCCATCCCAGGACCTTGGGATCATGACCTGAGCCGAAGGCAGAGGCTTTAACCCACTGAGCCACCCAGGCGCCCCTAGTATGAACATTTTAACGATATTAATTCCTCCAATCCATGAGCACAGAATACCTTTCCATTTATTTGTGTCTTCAGTTTCTTTCATCAATGTATTATAGTTTTCATTGTGTAGGTCTTTCCCTTTATTGGTTATATTTATTTTGTTATTTTGTTATATTTGATGCAATTATAAATGGGATTTTTAAAAATTTCTCTTTCTGATAGTTCATTATTAAGTGTATAGTAGTGTAACAGATGTTTGTATATTGATTTTGAATCCTGTAACTTTACTAAATTTATTTGATGGTAGTGCTATTTATTGTAATCATAGGACATTAGAATAACAAATATCAGATTTTCTAGCATTTTCCTTTTTTTTCTTTTTAAGATTTTATTATTTATTTGGGAGAGAGTGAGAAAGAGATTGAATGAGAGAAAGCACAAGAGCAGGGTGAGGGGCAGAGGGAGAAGCAGACTCCCCACTTATCAGGGCGCCCAATGTGGTTACTCCATCACGGTAAGTCAAGATCATAACCTGAGCTGAAGGCAGCAACTTAACCCAACTGAGCCACCCAGGTGCCCACCATTTTTCTTATTTATTAGTCTCTGGTACTTGTGTGCATAGGTGAAATAAAATTAAAATTTTATTTTTATTTTTGTCAGATTTTGCCCTACATTGTAATACCACAAACACTTGTAATACTTGCTGTGAAGCCACCTTTGTCCAGAATTTTAAAAAGTTAGTTTTTCATTTACAGTTTCTCTGTAGATATTCATTGTTGAAATTTTGTTTTGTTTTTAGGAGATTTCGGTAAGTTACACTTTCTCAGGTATTTCCCCTCACTTTTTCATATGTATACTATCAAATGTTGCATATAGTATAATTTGCATTTGAAAATCTTATTTGTGGTATCATCAGTCATAATCCTTCCTAATTGGGTGGGTGATTTAATTAAATTTACAATAGCTTAATATATTTTATTTCTTTTATTTTTACTTTTTTAATTTTTTTTATAAAAATATAATGTATTTTTATCCCCAGAGGTACAGGTCTGTGAACCACCAGGTTTACACATTCCCTCCCCAAAGTCCATAACCCCACCACCCTTTCCCAACGCCCCTTCCCCCAGCAACCCTCAGTTTGTTTTGTGAGGTTAAGAGTCTCTAATGGTTTATCTCCCTCCCAATCCCATCTTCTTTCATTTATTCATTTCCTACCCTCCAAGCCCCCCACTCTGCCTCTCAAATTCCTCATATCAGGGAGATCATATGATAGTTGTCTTTCTCCAATTGACTTATTTTGCTAAGCATAATACCTTCTAGTTCCATCCATGTCATTGCAAATGGCAAGATTTCATTTATTTTGGCTGCATAGTATTCCATTCTGTATATATACCACATCATCCTTATCCATTCATCTGTTTATGGACATCTAGGTTCTTTTAATAGTTTGGCTATTGTGGACATTGCTGCTATAAGCATTTGGGTGCATGTGTCTCTTCAGATCATTGCATTTGTATCTTTAGGGTAAATACCCAGTAGTGCAATTGCTGGGTCATAGGGTAGCTCTTATTTCAGCTTTTTGAGGAAACTCCATGCTATTTTCCAGAGTGGTTGCACCAGCTTGCATTCCCACCAACAGTGTAGGAGGGTTCCCCTTTCTCGGCATCTTTGCCAGCATCTGTTATTTCCTGACTTGTTAATTTTAGCCATTCTGATTGGTGTGAGGTGGTATCTCATTGTGGTTTTGATTTGTATTCCTCTGATGCCAAGTGATGTGGAGCATTTTTTCATGTGTCTGTTGGCCGACTGGATGTCTTCTTTGCAGAAATGTCTGGTCATTAAACAGACATTTAGGGTTTACCAATATCTTGAATATTTGTTCCATTTCTGTTCATGTCCTCTGCCCATTTCTTGATTGGATTATTTGTTTTGGTATTGAGTTTGCTGAGCCTGTTACAGATTTTGGATATTAGCCCTTTATCTGATATGTCGTTTGCAAATATCTTCTCCCATTCTGTCAGTTGTCTTTTGGTTTTGTTAACTGTTTCCTTGCTGTGCAAAAGCTTTTGATCTTGATGAAATCCCAATAGTTCATTTTTGTCCTTGCTTCCCTTGCCTTTGGCGATGTTCCTAGGTAGAAGTTGCTGTAGCTGAAGTTGAAGAGCTTGCTACCTGGGTTCTTTTCAAGGATTTTGATGGGTTCCTTTCTCACATTGAGGTCCTTCATTCATTTTGAGTCTATTTTTGTGTGCGGTGTAAGGAAAGGGACCAATTTCATTTTTCTTCATATGGCTGTCCAATTTTCCCAACACAATTTGTTGAAAAGGCTGTCTTTTTTCCATTGGACATTCTTTCCTGCTTTGTCGAAGACTAGTTGACCATAGAGTTGAGGGTCTATTTTGGGTTCTCTATTCTGTTCCATTGACATATGTGTCTGTTTTTGTGCCAGTACCATGCTGTCTTGATGATGACAGCTTTGTAATAGAGCTTGAAGTCTGGAATTGTGATGCCACCAACTTTGGCTTTCTTTTTCAATATTCCTTTGGTTATTTGAGGTCTTTTCTGGTTCCATATAAATTTTAGGATTATTTGTTCCATTTCTTTGAAAAAAATGGATGGTATTTTGATAGGAATTGCATTAAATGTGTAGATTGCTTTAGGTAGCATAGACATTTTCACAATATTTATTCTTCCAATCCAGGAGCATGGCACATTTTTCCATTTCTTTGTGTCTTCCTCAATTTCTTTCAAGAGTACTTTATAGTTTTCTGAATATAGATTCTTTGCCTCTTTGGTTAGGTTTATTCCTAGGAATCTTATGATTTTGGGTGCAACTGTAAATGGGATTGACTCCTTAATTTCCCTTTCTTCTGTCTTGCTCTTTCAGTATAGAAATGCAAATGATTTCTGTGCATTGATTTTATATCCTGACACTTTTCTGAATTCCTGTACAAGTTCTAGCAGTTTTGGAGTGGAGCCTTTTGGGATTTCCATGTATAGTATCATATCATCTGCAAAGAGTGATAGTTTGACTTCTTCTTTGCCAGTTTGGATGCCTTTAATTTCTTTTTGTTGTCTGATTGCTGAGGCTAAGACTTCTAGTACTATGTTGAATAGCAGTGGTGATAACGCACATCCCTGCCATGTTCCTGACCTTAGTGGAAAAGCTCTCAGTTTTTCTCCATTGAGAATGATATTTGCAGTGGGTTTTTCATAGATGGCTTTGTTGATATTGAGGTATGCGCCCTCTATCCCTACACTTTGAAGAGTTTTGATCAGGAAGGGATGCTGTACTTTGTCAAATGCTTTTTCAGCATCTATTGAGAGTATCATATGGTTCTTGTTCTTTCTTTTATTAATGTATTGTATCATAATGATTGATTTGCAGATGCTGAACCAACCTTGAATCCCTGGAATAAATCCCATTTGATCATGGTGAATAATCCTTTTAATATACTGTTGGATCCTATTGGCTAGTGTTTTGATGAGAATTTTCACATCTGTGATCATGAAGGATATTGGTCTGTAATTTTTTTTTTTTTTTTGATGGGATCTGTCTGGTTTTGGGATCAAGGTGATGCTGGCCTTATAAAATGAGTTTGGAAGTTTTCCTTCCATTTCTATATTTTTGGAACAGTTTCAGGAGAATAGGAATTAATGCTTCTTTAAATGTTTGGTGGAATTTGCCTGGGAAGCCGTCTGGCCCTGGGCTTTTGTTTGTTTGGAGATTTTTTATGACTGTTTCAATCTCCTTGCTGGTTATGGGTCTGTTCAGGTTTTCTATTTCTTCCTGCTTCAGTTGTGGTACTTTATATGTCTCTAGGAATGCATCCATTTCTTCCAGATTGTCAAATTTGTTGGCGTAGAGTTGCTCATAGTATGTTCTTAGGATTGTTTGTATTTCTTTGGTGTTAGTTGTGATCTTTCCTCTTTCATTCATGATTTTATTTATTTGGGTCCTTTATCTTTTCTTTTTGATAAGTCTGGCCAGGGGTTTATCAACCTTATTAATTCTTTCAAAGAACCAGCTCCTAGTTTCATTGATTTGTTCTATTGTTTTTTTGGGTTTCTATTTCAGTGATTTCTGCTCTGATCTTTATGATTTCTCTTCTCCTGCTGGGTTTAGGCTTTCTTTGTTGTTCTTTCTCCAGCTCCTTTAGGTGTAGGGTTAGGTTGTGCACCTGAGACCTTTCTTGTTTCTTGAGAAAGTCCTGCATCGCTATATATTTTCCTCTCAGGACTGCCTTTGTTGTGTCCCACAGATTTTGAACCATTGTGTTTTCATTATCGTTTGTTTCCATGAATTTTTTCAGTTCTTTTTTAATTTCCTGGTTGACTCAATCATTCTTTAGAAGGATGCTGTGTAGTCTCCATGTATTTGGGTTCTTTCCAAATTTCCTCTTGTGATTGAGTTCTAGTTTCAGAGCATTGTGGTCTGAAAATATGCAGGGAATGATCCCAATCTTTCGATACTGGTTGAGGCCTGATTTAGGACCGAGGATGTGTTCTATTATGGAGAATGTTCCATGTGCACTAGAGAAGCATGTATATTCTGTTGCTTTGGGATGAAATGTTCTGAATATATCTGTGATGACCATCTGGTCCAGTGTGTCTTTTAAGGTCTTTATTTCCTTGTTGATCTTTTGCTTGGATGATCTGTCCATTTCAGTGAGGGGAGTGTTAAAGTCCTCTACTATTATTGTATTCTTGTTGATGTGTTTCTTTGATTTTGTTATTAATTGGTTTATATATTTGGCTGCTCCCACGTTGGGGGCATAGATATTTAAAATTGTTAGATCTTCTTGTTGTACAGATCCTTTGTGTAGGATATAGTGTCCTTCCTCATCTCTTATTATAGTCTTTGGCTTAAAATCTAATTGATCTGATATAAGGATTGCCTCTCCTGCTTTCTTCTGATGTCCATTAGCATGGTACATTGTTTTCCACCCCCTCACTTTAAATCTGGAGGTGTCTTCGGGCTTAAAATGAGTTTCTTGGAGGCAACATATAGATGGGTTTTGTTTTTGTATCCATTCTGATACCCTGTGTCTTTTGATTGGGGCATTTAGCCCATTCACATTCAGGGTAACTATTGAGAGAGATGAATTTAGTGCCATTGTATTGCCTGTAAGGTGACTGTTACTGTGTATTGTCTTTGTTCCTTTCTTATCTACTATTTTTAGGGTCTCTCTTTGCTTAGAGGACCCCTTTCATTATTTCCGGGAGAGCTGGTTTGGTGTTTGCAAATTCTTTCAGCTTTTGTTTGTCCCGGAAGCTTTTAACCTCTCCTTCTATTTTCAATGATAGCCTAGCTGGATATAGTATTCTTGGCTGCATGTTTTTCTCGTTTAGTGCTCTGAATATATCATGCCAGCTCTTTCTGGCCTGCCAGGTCTCTGTGGATAAGTCTGCTGCCACTCTGATATATTTACCATTGTATGTTACAGACTTCTTTTCCCGGGCTGCTTTCAGGATTTTCTCTTTGTCGCTAAGACTTGTAAATTTTACTATTAGGTAATGATGTGTGGACCTGGGGGGTTAAGGGGGTAGGAGAAGAATAAATGAAACAAGATGGTATTGGGAGGGAGACAAACCATAAGTGACTCTTAATCTCACAAAACAAACTGAGGGTTGCTGGGGGGAGGGAGGGTTGGGAGGAGGGGGGTGGGGGTTGTGGACATTGGGGAGGGTATATGCTTTGGGAGTGCTGTGAAGTGTGTAAACCTGGTGATTCACAGACCTGTCCCCTGGGGATAAAAATACATGATTATTAAAAATAAATAAAAAATGAAAAAAAAAAAAAAAAGAAGGGCTGTCATGGTAAAGAAGACTCTCAGGATACTGGAGGCCTGGTTATTGTCATGCCAAGGCTGTTTTTCCCTCTAATTAGGCACTAACATGAAGACAATTGGGAATTTCCTAGTGGAATGTCACCTTCCTCCTATCAAACATCCTTGTCAGTGAGTTTTAGGTTTGGAAGAATTTTAACTTTATTTACATTTCCTTTCCCTCAACCTCCTTCAGTTTTATGGAGGGGAGGCCAATGTTAGGGCTTGAGGAACTGAGTTACTTGTCTCTGGAATTTGGGCTATCGATAGGATAGCTTCTTTCTTGTAAATCAGTAGGACATTTGTAGACTGAGAGAGACTCCTGTCTTGCAGGATTGTGATCTCTGCAAGTTAACCATTTGTTTTTCTTTTAGGGCAGCCAGGGCTGCCTGAGTAATGCCACACATTTACTAGGGTGTGAGGGAGAGAGGAAGTGTAAGGTGCCAGCTTTTGCTTTGTTTTAAGCCAGCCTTCTGTTCCCTCATCAATTTGACCTTCAGTAAACTTTGAAGTTTCACAACTGCTGATAACTTTGTCAGGCAATAGGATAGGAGTGGGGAGGGGCAGTGGTAGACGGGTGCGCCAGTTCAGAAAGCATGAACATAAGGGACCTTGGCCCATCTGCCTTGGTGTCTGCTGAGGTTACTTAGGTCTATGTGCTGATAATTAAATGTGTCTTCCAGAGGCCATTGGGAGTGATTTTCTAATTGGTATTTTGGCCAAGCAACAGTACAGTAACATCACTTTTGCAGGTCCTGGTCCAGTTCTAGGGTTTAATGATTGGCCAACAGGCCTTCAACACCCCAGGGATGTTTTAGGGTCGAATTTGGATTGGGAGGTCCCCATTATTAGTTGCCGGGCAACCCAAGGGCTGGAGGAAGGCGTCCCCTCATCTACCACTGGGTTGCGGAAAAACTGTGTCGATTGCTGTGGAGGTTAGGACGTCTCCCATCCTCTTGGAGTCATGGAGGTCACCTGGTGACCGGCAGGGTCTACCCTGATGTGGCAGCAATTAGGGCAGGGCCTAATTTTTTTTTTTTTTTAATTTCTAAAAAAGGAGTTGATAAAGTAAGTTGGTTGGGAGAATAAAGAAAAAGAAAGTGGAGAAAATTTGCTCGGGTTGGAGACTAGAACAAGCCCAGAGCTAGATTTAGGGTATATTTTGATCTATTAGGAGAAGTTGTACCCCAAATTTTTTAGAAGAATAAACCCTATGTGTATACAAAAAATAAAGTTAGAAACAATGAAGGATAAAATATAACTATAATAATGAAGGTTCAAAAAAATTATTATTTTTTAGAAAAGTATTGTTAAGATAAACTAGTTAAAAAAAACATTAAAAGAGGAAAGGGTAAAAGTTAAAAAAAAAGTTAGAAGAAAAAGTTAGAAGAAAAAAAATTAACTGCAAGCCTAAAGAATCATGGGGAGAAAGCCATGAATTCCATGCTTTGCTTTTTCCTCCTCTGGAATTCCACTGTGCTCCTTGGTAAGTGAACTTGGTCTTGGCTGGATTTCTTGTTGATCTTCTGGGGGAGGAGCCTGTGGTAGTGATTCTCAAGTGTCTTTGATGGAGGCGGAATTGCCCCGCCCTTACCAGGGGCCAGGCTAAGTAATCTGCTCGGGTTTGCTTTTGGGAGCTTTTGTTCCCTGAACGCTTTCCGTAGAGTTCTGGAGGACTGGAATGAAAACGGCAGCCTCCCAATCTCTGGCCAGGAGGAGCCAGGAGCTCGGGGCCCCACTCCTCAGTGCCCCCTCAGAGAAAAGCACTCAATAACTCCCATCTCCCTGGCCTCTGGTCATGCTTGGAGAAAAATGCTCAATTGCTCCCGTCTTCTTGGCCTCTGGCTATGCTCTGAGCTCACCCAGCCTGTGACCAGTTCAAGGTTATTCTGAGGTGAGAGCTCACTCCTTGGCTTTGTCTCTGTAGCCAGCTTCCCTGCTCAAACACCTGCTAGCTCTGTGACACGCAGACACCCCCAGTCCTTCCATGACCCTGCGGTACCTGGGGCCACACTGACTCCGTGTGGGCTTCACCCTGGTTTAGCCTCTGGAGCCATGTCCCTCAGTGGAGCAGACTTTTAAAAGTCTTGATTTTGTGCTCCATTGCTCTACCGCTTGCCAGGAGCTGCCCCCCACCCCACGGGTCTATCTTCCCTTGCTTTGGATTCACTTCTCCACTGGCCCTACCTTTCAGAACAGATTTTCTGTTTCTAGAATTGTTGCTCTTCTTCTCTTCGATCTCCTGTTGGATTTGTAGGTGTTCGCAATGGATTGATAGGCTATCTAGCTGATCTCCTGCTATCTGATGTAGTCTCAGCCTGCTACTTTTCTGCCCAAGGTTCAACCATCTAATATATTTTATTTCTTATTTTACCCTCCAGAGAAGCATATCCGGAATTGGTTTATTTTTCTGCTTTACTTTTTCCTAATTTATAAAATCTTTCTTTAACTTGTCTATCTCCTCCACTCTTCTTTCTTTGTGTTTGTCATATTTTTTCAACTTCCTAATTTAATGTTTAAATAATTATATCCATTTTAAAATTTTTATTTTATTTTATTTTTAGATTTTATTTATTTATTTGACAGAGAGAGAGATCACAAATAGGGAGAGAGGCAGGCAGAGGGGGAGGGCGAAGCAGGCTCCCTGCTGAGTAGAGAGCCCAGTGTAGAGCTTGATCCCAGGACCCTGAGATCATGACCTGAGCCAAAGGCAGACTTAACCCACTGAGCTACCCAGATGCCCCTAATTATATCCATTTTTTAAAATAAAAGTGTTTGACTTTATCTCAGAAAACAATTGTGGGTACATTCTAAGACACTTGAGAGAATTCCCATTTTCAAAAATGATCTCTGATTATGGGTAGGATATCCAAATTGAGCCAAATTTTTAGAAAAAATGTATATTATTCAAGTGAATATTTTTAATGAAAAGTTTGTCAACTTATAATTTTATTACTTTTTGAAAGAAGATGTGACATACAGTTTCTACTCACTGGAGTTTATTGAGATTTTTTTCATGATCTATTCTTTGAATCTGTTTAGGAAATAATTTTTAGAAATAAGAGCTATCTTACAAATTTAAATTTATTAAATGTACTATACAGCTCCCCTATATCCTCACTTTGTTTATGGCAATGAAATTAGGCAAGGGCAAATACTATGTTTGTTCACTTTGTATGTAAACTACATTTTTGTAAGGGCAGTGTGTGTGTGTGTGTGTGTGTATATATATTTTACATTTATTTTGAAAGACTGTGGGTGTTTTGTTAGTGTCTCTTGTATTTCCTTTAATTTATATTTTTATTTCTAAGACTTTCTGATTTATATATATTTAAAGTTCTATAGTACAACAAAATATTTTTTCTATGGACATTATTTGCTCTCTCTAATGCTTTTGCCTTGATGTATATACTTCATTGTTTATTATTTTTTATTATAACTAACTTGCATTATTTTGTTGGATTTCTTTGATAAAACTGCTCAAACTGTTACTTATAATTTGTGAATTTTATATGTTTCATAAATAATGGATATATAAACCTTTAATATCAACAGAGTTTTTTAAACCTTCTTAATGAGTTTTACACTTTCATTTTTTAAATAAACTATTTGTTTTATTTTGTGATTTCTGTTCTTGATGCTTTCAGTGTTTTGTTATTATTTTATGGACTATTATTCCTTATATGTTCTTTAATATAGAAAAAACAAGTAGTGTACATGTTTTAAATTTTGTTACTGGTCAGTATATACTAATAGTCATTGCTAAATGTGATGTGCTAATTCAGTTTTTTATTATGAGGGTTTTTTTTAATATTTTATTTTATTTGACAGAGATCACAAGTAGGCAGAGAGGCAGGCAGAGAGAGAGGAGGAAGCTGGATCCCCATGGAGCAGAGAGCTTGATGTGAGTCTAAATCCCAGGACCCTGAGATCATGACCTGAGCTGAAGGCAGAGGCTTAACCCACTGAGCTACTCAGGTGCCCCTTATTGTGAGTTTTAAGAGTGAGGAAGGATTTTTGATGTCTTAAGAGTTGAAATTGCATTTGACTATAGGTAATATAAAACCAAATTACATTTGCTTTTAGAAATAGGTGTTTATATATATTATGAAAAACAAATCTGTAAGTATGTCATGGCAGCTGTTAGTTTAGAGAAGTACAAAGGGGCCAATATCCCCGATTTATCTTAGCCTTTCCCTAATTGTCCTTTCAGGTGGCCTCTCAAGGTCTAGTCACAAATGATTTGTGATCAAGATAAGAAGAAAGAATCATCCAGAGGCTTTACAGGAGTGAGACCTTGCCTGGAAGTAGCTAGCATTAACTTAAGTGAGATGAGCAATTTTCCCCTTGTTATTCTCTTCCATCCTCTTCCTAATTTGAGAGCAGGGAGTCCAATATGGGGCTGGATCTCAGGACCTGAGCCTAAGATGGATGCTTAACCTCAGAGCCACCCAGGAGCCCCCCACATAAGTTTTTATGATGAGAATGTCTGTCTTGCATTAACTGAGTCAGTTTCTTGATTATTTCTGCTTTTGTTTATTATGCTTAGAGGGGCACACCCAACCTCAAATGTGAGAATATTGATAGATAAATGCTTTTACTTAAGTAGTTTCAGGTTTTGCATCCTTTATCTATATTTACTTGGCCATGTAATAATGTGGTCAGGCTTAACCTTTTTCTGTTTAAACAATTCATGATTGTCAAAATTCTTTATATTGTTTATTGTACCTCATAATTTATATGCATCTTATGTCAATATTGTTACTGATACTAAGTGATTCCTTGAAAAATGTTTGAACTCAAGACAAAGTTGAATGAAGGGTATTATGTATTATTTTTGTTTGTTTGTTTGATAAATTATTCTATTTACATGATGTAGTTCTAAGTCCATAGTGCTTAAAATAAACTCTTTCTGCTCGATTAAATATACTTTTAATCGTGGTGCCATTCATACAATATCTCTAATCAGAATCCTATCTCAGGATTATACAAAGGTGCTCTAAACATGCTGTTTTAACCTCCACTGATTCAAGGACTCTGTCATTATCCCATTTTCCAGGGTGAGGCGATTTCTAATCACTTCACATCCTGGTTAATTTCATGTGATAAGCTTGAAATTAATAGATGAATATACCTCCTTGTTTCTGAAAATGAAATAATTTGGATTAAATGGATAAAAAAAGATTTAAGAAATGACAAAAGTGAATTTTTCAAAGTCACGCATATTTTAAATGACATTTACCTACAATTTTCCTGCCTACAAAGAAACAAAGGCAAAACCCTCTTTACCCTTTCAAAACTGATAAAAAATAGATTTAAATGGAAAAAAAATCCATTTTACTGTTGGTTTATATACAGTGTCTAAAAAGTCACAGAAAACAGGCAAATAATTTTTTCAAAATATAATGGACCATATATATTCTATGTATCAGATATCTAATATTGTTTCATTTTCTTTTTATAGCAGTGAGGCATTTTAAAAAAAGTATTCATTTAAGCAGAGTCATGCTGAAGCACAGCTTTTATTGTACCTCTTTCAGAAAACAATTCTTTCAAAAATCATCCCTTCCTTGTATCTTTATAAAGAAAGGTAAGATCTGGTGATGTTTAATGAACTTTAAATATATGCTGAATAGTGTAACTTCAGATTTATTAGTAGTGTAACATTAACAAAACACCTCTCTGTGCTATTTGTGAAGTAGAGGTATGCTATTACTATTGAAGGAGTCAGGGACGAGTTGCAATCTGTTTAAGAAATGCACATTATAGTCAAGTATGGCTTGGTATTCCCTTGCTGTTCACTCTTATGAGTGCAAAAAGCGGTTTTTGCTAACTCCATTTTGCTGCTCATGGAAAGCTGAAAAATCAATAGCTGCAGGTTGATGAAACCTAAATCCATTTGATTCCTCTCCACCATTGCCATTATGCAGACAGTCAAGTGTGATGTATTTAGTTCATGCAGTACTTATTACTCTCAAGCACAGCTTCTCATCAGGGAAAAATTAGACCAGATGAGAAGTAATCAAGAAATTCTGGAGAGGTTGCAAAGATCTTTTTAACTGCTTCCTTTTTCTTTTCTTTTTTTTCTCCCTTCTCTGTCTTTGGCTCTCCTACTCTTTTGCAAAAAAAGAAAAGTTAAGATCTCCACCACAAAGCTCCAGAAAGTTTTATAGAAATGTTCTATGTCCCTTTTTCTTTCAATATTTGTATTTAGTAACAGTCACAATAAAGGACACTAGCTGAATAAATGACAAATTAAGAAAAATTCTCCCTTACTAGAGCTACCGGAGTCATCACTTTGGCAGATTTGAACAAATAGAAAAACAGCTTAAACAGATTTGGACATTTCCATTTTTTTTAATAGGTTATTTAATAAGCAGCTATAAGTGGTTGTATAATCCAGAGTTCAGATCATGGTCTTTGGCAATGGGCTGTCTTGGTTCAAATCCATTTTTGGGGGCACCTGGGTGGCTCAGTGGGTTAAAGCCTCTGCCTTCGGCTCAGGTCATGATCCCAGGATCCTGGGATTGAGCCCCGAGTCGGGCTCTCTGCTCCGCAGGGAGCCTGCTTCCTCCCCCCTTCTCTCTGCCTGCCTCTCTATCTACTGTGATCTCTGTCTGTCAAATAAATAAAATCTTTAAAAACAAACAAACAAAAAACAAATCGATTTCTGTTAATTACTAGCTGTTTGATTAATCTTGGACACATTGTCCTCACTGATCATCAGTTTTATCAATGTCAAAGTTTTGGTCAGAGAATAAAATGGGTAATCAATATAAAGCATTTAACACTGTAAACATTCAATATGAATTATTTGTTAATATTAATCCCTTACACAGCAGTGGTTGGGTTTAAATATACAGCAACACTTCGAATGTTACAGACATTTGACAAAACCTCTTATATCACATTGCTGTAATGTATGTATTGCAATGAATGATCAAATGATCACCTGGTCCAGGTTCCTCTTTTGGTAGCTAAAATACTAAAATGACAGTTAAAGTGATTTGCCTGAATGTAAATATCTGTGCTTGGTGGAGATCCAAGATTAGAATTGGACGTCATCACTTTCAGAAGTATCTTTTACTTTTAAACTCCCATCTGTGAGTTTACCTAGATTGCTTTTCAGACATGGATGGGCAAGATAGACTCCAAATTCTAGAAACAGAATTTAAGGTGAAAACTTGGTCACAGGGCTATACAAAAGGAGTACCCCTGCTTTCTAATTAAAGGTGTAAGTAGCTGACCACTTGGAATGGGTTAGCAGCTGGCAAAAATAATTTTTGACCAATGGAACAGGAGCTATTGTCCTAGGAACAGACAACTGGAAGGCACTGAAACTGTCCCATTCTTGCCAGACAAAATAGTAAAAATAAAGCAGTGATATTCCTCAGGAAGAAATGAATCTATGTTCATAGACTTTAAGGAATTTGAAAGTCTCTGTCATTTCTGTTTATTTCAGTTATGTTGGTTTTGTAGAAACCAGATAGATTGTGACAAATGGCAGTGGATTATCATAATTTTAACTAGTTGTTAGCTCCAGTTACATTTGTAGCCCTGAAAGGCTACATGTATAAGGATAGCCTTGGACTCTGAGTATAGTATGATGAACACATTCTTTTCACTCTCCTCAGTTGAGAGGATCCAAAGCTGTTTGCCTTTTGTGAAAAGAACAGAGGGATGTACTGTCTTGACCTACAGCTGGGTTAAAATTATTTTCTTTTCTCTACTCAAAAGTAATCTGCAGTAGGGTGCCTGGGTGGCTCAGTGGGTTAAGCCTCTGCTTTCGGCTCAGGTCATGATCTCAGCGTCCTGGGATCAAGTCCTGCATCGGGCTCTCTGCTTGACAGGGAGTCTGCTTTCTCCTCTCTCTCTCTCTCTCTGCTTGCCTTTCTGCCTACTTGTGATCTCTGTCAAATAAATAAATAAAATCTTAAAAAAAAATAATCAGCCATACCTTGATTAGATATCTTGACATTCTGCAGAATATCACACTGGGTCACTATTTTAATTATGTAATGAAAATTGGACCTAGTGAGCAGGAAATGGTAGTATATTTAATATATTATGCTAAGATGTGTATGTCTGCCTATGGGAAATAAACTCTACAAAAATTCAGAGACATGACATGTTAGTGAAAATTTTTAGATTATTGAAGTAGAGTGGTTGAACAATGTCAGCAGTGTGGGATGTGTCCAGTGTTCAGGGAATCTGCTGGATTGTCTCTTGTACTTCCATGCTTTTGTAGTGACCATAGTTCTAACAAGGCAAGGTGGTAAAGAGTTCAGAGCTTTGTGGGACTCTTTAATAGGAATCAGCCCACCACAAAAGCAATCTAGAATGGCTGAATTGCTGATTCAGGCTGAGAAAAATCTAGAATGTATGGTGGAAGAGGAAAATGATGACTATAACACAATGGTGAGTACAGTCTGTTTCAGTAGCTATGACATACAGTTTTTTGTACTTCATATAAAAAATGGTCAGCCACTAATTTAAAACTCAATGACAAAAAAGACTAAATTGGTGCAAGTGATAGACAGTAGTATCAGGTGCTTGGGTTGCCTTCCTCTGCGTCTTCTCTGTCTCACACAATTCTAGATGAGACTTTGTGGATAGTTCTGCATAGGTTTTGATACCTGGTGCCAGTGGTTACTTATCTGTTTTAAGGCTTCTTAAGAGATTTACTCCAACACTGAATAGTAATCTGAAAACAAAAAGCCATTAACAACCCTTAACCACTATGGTGGTAGGAGCAGAGGCATTAAACTCAGGGGAATAATTCCAGGAGACATTCAGTACCCTTGTTTGGATATCTTAGTTGGAACTTAACCTCAGTTGTTCATAGCAGTGTGTATTATTTCACATTTGCTGGTTTTTTCTCCTTTCCTCAGCTCTTCATGTCCTTCACTCCTACTTCTTGAGATTAACTCCTAGAAAACTACCTGCTTCTAAGTTATTTTTTCAGGCTCTGTTTCAAAGGTTTCTTATAGCCTCTGAGAATAAATCTAACTGCATGGTTATAAGAGATAAATGTTTTTTATTTTTTAATTTCTAATTTTTAAAGATTTTTTAATATTTATTTATTTGACAGAGATCACAAGTAGGCAGAGAGGCAGGCAGAGAGAAAAGAAGGAAAGCAGGCTCCCTGCTGAACAGAGAACCCGATGTAGGGCTCGATCCCAGGACCCTGAGATCATGACTAGAGCCGAAGGCAGAGGCATTAACCCACTGAGCCACCCCGAGATAAATATTTTTATAGAGCAATTATATCAAAGTTTACCTGAAACAGTTCTTTGAATGAGGCCTACAATATCTCATTTTGTTTTCACACTATTTCCTATAATGAATTATGTATATAGTTTGTATATAATAGGTCATCATATATTTTATACATATAGTATTTTATATATATATGTAATGTTTACTCCTTGTTTATTAGTCACCACTATATATTTTAAATTAAGTTTCTTTCTTCCTATGAGGTAGTTCCACCCAAACCAGTACTACCTTGGCTTTCAGTAATCACCTGTCTCTGAAATTTAAAGAACTGTATTATATCATAAATGAATTAGAGAAAAACAGAAAGGCCCAGTACTTACAAATGTAGTTCAGGACTCCTGGGGGAGTTAGATTAGGGAATCCAAATGCTTCACTGTTTGAATAATATATTTATAATGATATTAAATTTAGTAGGATTAGACACGTAAGAGAATTGTTAAATTCATGCACAAACTGACTTTAGTTACCTCTTACAGTGCATTGTTACTGGAAGCACTCTTATTATATTGTGAATCTCTGTGGCATGTATTCATTAGAGTCTTTTATTACATTTTCAAAAGCTAGAAATGCAATTTATATCAATTTGCTTTCCATACTTCTTAGGGAATTTGATAGAATATGAAAAAGTTCTACTGAGTTCCTGTATGATGTACTGATAATTGGGATATATACCTGTACAATTCACTTGTTAAAATGTCTAATGCTTTCAGATAATTCACTAAAAAATATATAAGGCTACCAACTTCTTCCAGCTTCACAGGGTCTAGAAATATTATTTCTGAATATACACAAACACACACACCCCTCTTGATTTTCTCTGCTACATTTTTGAACTTGGCATAGGACAGACATGGAGAATTAGTAAAGGGCAAGAAGGCAACTATCTCATATAATTCTATATAGCAAATCATTTACTTAACTGTGTTTATTATATAACAGGTGTTAATCCTCAAAGACCTTCTGTGTGGTAGATTTTATGTTTTGATTTTTTTTTAACAGGTAAAGATATAATAATATATTGGGGCTTAGAGAGGTTAGGCAATTTGCCCTAGGTATCATAGCTAGTAAGTGGTATAATCAGATTCAAATCTTTCTGGCTTTGTTTTAAATTTTAATATTTTCATGACCACTACCTTTTTGTTTGTTTGTTTGTTGGAATGTATTTATCTTATGTTTCAGCAATTAACTGATTTGAATTCAGGTATATAACTATTTGTTTATAAATTGATATCTTACATAATTTTTTGTTACATAATATATTTCATTTCCTCTTTATATGCTCATCAAGGCATTTATTATTATGTTAACAAAAGTTTTGCTCACCTGTAACTCTGTCTAGACTTGGTGTTTTTTTGAAAGAAAGAATTTTATAAATTGGATTATAATGGTATATATAGAATACTTATACTTGTCAGTGATTTGTAGCAAAGGTGTATGATTTTACTTCTCTCTTCTATATTATACTCTGAATTTTTTCCTTAATATTATTATGCATATTAGCAAAATATATTTATATTATAGATATAGCTATTTACATATTTGAGTTACTTAAAATAGGTTAAATATTCAAAAAATAATTTGACTTTGGATACTGAAATGACTAAGAATTTCAAGAGATGCAAGTAAAAAGGAATAAATTACATATAATGAGAGAGGATTTTGAACTAATGATGTGAAGAAAATAAAATATTGAACCTATGTGATCTGACCCTATGCCAAAGTAAAGACTTTTTAGATGAGGCTTGGTTAAATATCACTTTATGTGGTAATTGTTCGGGTCCAAAAATATGACTTCATCTGAAACAATGCAGACTATTATTCCTCACTTCATTACTTCCATGTGACTAAATCTAAGGGCATATTTCCCACTTACATTATTTGACTGCTATCCTGGTAAGAGTATTGACTACATACATTCCTGCAATACCATTCAGTCATAGTCCATGCCTGTTTCTCTAATGAGTCCTTTGTAGTGTCCCTCATAGGCTTTTCTGTTTTTCCACTGTTCTGGAAGCGTTTCATGGCTTGGTAATGTCATTCAGTATTACTAGGGTTTTAACATGGTTTTCCCTATCCCCTACCAAGTCCTGTAAAGCCCTTCACAGTCAACATTATTTTTTCTCTCAAACCTGCTCCTCTTAGTTACTCATAATATTTTTGACAAATCACATCACTTTACATACAATGAGTTTCCAACTTCAGTTGATATTTCCAATGATGGCTTCTGCGTCAGCTTGGCTAGGCCACAGTACCCAGATATTTGGTCAACCACTACTATAGATGTTTCTGTGATGGTAACTTTTTAAAAATATTTTATTATTTATTTGAGAGAGAGAGAGAGAGAGAGAGAGAGAGAACAAGTGGTCAGAGGGAGAGGGAGAAACAGGTTCCCTGTTTGGGGCTCTGTCCCAGTACCCTGGGATCATGACCTGAGCTGAAGGCAGATGCTTGATGGACTGAGCCACCCAGGCATCCCTCTGTGATAGTGTATTTGATAAGATTTATATTGTTATTAGTCTTATCCTGCAGATAGTGAAGGCATCTAAATATAGGTGAGCAGCATAGTTTTTGAGATATATGATAAATCACATATGCATAAATATGTTAATCATTTTCTGTTTGTAATATTGCATAAAAATTGCTGTTCCTTCTGTTGACACTGAGATCTCACAAGTGCCTGAAGAATCTCAGCAAACCAGTGGTGATTTGTAGACTAACCTTGGTATAGTTTTATTGTTGAAACCTTTTTATAGGAGTGATTCTTAATCCTTTTTTCAATTATATTGAATAAGCAGGGTATTTTAATATTTGTTGCTAAATTATAATAATGGTTGAGAAAATAGGTTGCTAAATTATAATAATGGTTGAGAAAATAGGTTTAACTTACTTTTCATTCACACATATTTGTTAAAAGAGGAAAATAAATGTAGATGTGTATCCTACCAATAAATGTAGATGGAGTCAGTGACTAGTTTTTACTTCTCCTTAAAGTTGTAATTTCAACCTAACTGCTTTTAGAACATGATGATAACTTTTTACTTCTTCAACTTTGACCAGTCTTAGAAAGTGTATTTCACCTTTGAGAAACCTTTATTTTCATCTAAAAAGACAGAAAATTTATTTAACAGAGTAATTGTAATAAAGTATTAAAAATATGTTATGATCAAGTTTTTTAAATCCCATATATATATATGGGATTTAAATATATATATATATAAATCAGGGTAGATAATTTAAATCTTTATACTGGCATTCTCAAATCTAGAAATTCCTAGGCTTAAGGGATAAACACAGAAATAATACTGTGTAATTCCCCAGTATAACTGCTTTCAGGCACGAGTATATGCATGCAAATACCTTCTACAAATCAGAAGTGCCATGCTATACTGAGAGCAAGTTTAAATGAAATAACTCTTTCCAAATGGGTAACTTCCTCTAGTGAGCAGGTTAAAAATTTCCATAACTGTTGTTAGAGGCTCATAGAAAACTACCATCCTTATGACTGCTAAGCCTCAGACATAGGGGAATAGCGTAACTTGATTCTACATGAAGTTGCGTTCTCAGATCTTATTGGTGTTTTATAACTAATGTGTATATATATATATATATATATATATTAAAGATTTTATTTATTTATTTGACAGAGAGAGATCACAAGTAGGCAGAGAGGCAGGCAGAGAGAGAGAGAGAGAGGAGGAAACAGGTTCCCCGCCGCGCAGAGAGCCCGATGCAGGACTCGATCCCAGGACTTTGAGATCATGACCTGAGCCGAAGGCAGCAGCTTAACCCACTGAGCCACCCAGGCGCCCACTAATGTATATTTTTAAAGTGAAAACTCTCACTGATCAAATATCAAAGACCTTTGAAATGTTATTTCTTGTTTAAAGAAAAATGATCTCAATATTTTATATAACCTCTATTGTATGTTCATTGTTAAATATTGAATGGAATTTTGAGCATTAGTATTTAGTTTGTGTAAGTACTGTTACGTTGGGAAGGTAACATAAACCTTGATAATCATCCTGGAGCACGATTCAAACAAATAAATACCTTTTCTTGTTAACTGTTTTATTTTATTTATTTATTTGTTTATTCTTAAAAGATTTTATTTATTTATTTGACACACAGAGATCACAAGTCGGCAGAGAGGCAGGCAGAGAGAGAGGAGGAAGCAGGTTCCCTTCTGGGCAGAGAGCCCGATGCAGGGCTTAATCCCAGGATCCCGGGATCATGACCCAAGCCGAAGGCAAAGGCTTTAACCCACTGAGCCAGCCAGGCGCCCTTTGTTAACTGTTTTAAAGGAAAGATAATGAGTACTTTTGCTACCTGGCTTAACACAGGCAGACCCACATTAAGAATAGTATTGTAGTTCAGAGGAAAAATGTGAGTTCTGTAGCTTTGACTGCCTTTTTTTTTTTTTTTAAGGATTTTATTTATTCATTTGAGCGAGAGGGAGAACATGAGCGGGGTGGGGGGAGTGAGGTGGGAGGCAGAGGGAGACTCCCTGCTGAGCCAGGAGCCTAAAAGCTCCATCCCAGGACCCAGAGATTGTGACTTGAGCCAAAGGCAGACAATTAACCATCTGAGCCACCCAGGTACCCCTACTGTCTGGGTTTCTTTTATTTTATTTTTTAAAATATTGTGTTTATTTGACAGACAGAGTTCACAAACGGGCAGAGAAGCAGGCAGAGAGAGAGGAGGAAGCAGGCTCCCTGCTGAGCAGAGAGCCCAATACGGGGCTCGATCCCAGGACCCTAGGATCATGACCTGAGCCAAAGGCAGAGGCTTTAACCCACTGAACCACCCAGGCACCCTACTGTCTGGGTTTTGATCGTGGCTTTCACTTATTGGTATTTGAACTTGGAAATAATACTTAAGAAGTGTGCACCTCAGTTCTGTAAACTGGTTGTAATGATATAATATACTTCGTATGAACAATACCTATCATAGTAGATGCTCAGTAAATGTTAGTTACTCATTATGAGAAATGAAATGTATGTATCTAATGTTCGAACACTGGTGATTTCTAATTTTTTTCTCTCAGTGACTGTTTTTGTTAGTTTGATGTTTGCATCCTAAAACCTTCCTAAAATTATGTTTAAGATTTACCATGTTGAGGTTAACTTTTCTTGGGAATGTTATAATAGTCCTTGAAATAAATGCCTTGAGTAATATTACTGGAGCTCAGTTTTGGGGTGGCATTTTTTATGTTTTACTTGAGGAACATAGAAGGCTGGAGCTGGAAGAAAACTTAGAGGCTGCTATTTACAAGAAGAGGGGGATCTGGACCCAGATGAACCTTCTGAATATCACTGAACCAAGGGTAGAGGATCCTGAGACTTAAATCTTTTGTTTTTCTTGTTATGCTATTCTGCCCTTCTTCTCAGCAATTAAGTTGCATGTACATATTCTTTCTTCTTTATGTATGTATTTCTTAGAAGTGAAGAAGGCTGTTATGATTGGAAAATAAATTTGTCAGGCTAATTTATATGCAGACAGTATTTTCCTAGCTTTCTGATTCTAAATAATCCTTATACTATTGAACAAATGATTAGGCATTTTTCACATCTTAGGATGTAAGACCAATATTGTTAAATCTTTAATCATGCCCGGAGGCAATACATCAAAGGAATCAACCATTGTAATGATGATGACTTCAATTAACTATTTTGTAATCCAATAATGAATTTCAGTAGAGTTCTCGAAGAACTTTCCAGGCATTATTACCGTAATCTTCATTGCTCCTATTTGGTATTTATTTAGAGTCCTGAACATAATAAATAGAAAGGCACAGTCCCTCCCACCATAACTTTCATTTCTTAGTAGAATACACTGCAGAACAATGTGTTGACAAAAGGTAATATTTGCACCTAAATTTTACTACTGTGGATTAGTTATAGGTCTGTTGGTTCTTTATGAGAGAGGAAAGAAGAGGTAGAAAACAAATGAGGAATTGTTTTTTTGGCTGTCAGAAAGCCAGGCAAAAGCTCTTGCTAAATATTAAAGCTGCCTCAATCTCTAAATGAAGTTGCGATATTCACTTACTTCCCAAAACACATGCAAGAAAGATAACAAATAGTATTCATTACTTTTAACTCTGGAGAGCTGAGACATTAAGGATCCAGACAGTTGGATCCAGGACCTTGTGAAATTCTCTTAAACGAAACGAAATCAATTTGGTGTCTCCTTCTATACGACAATTTCTTTAACAACTCAGTGTCTTTCAGAGTCTAAATATATGTTTTCTTTTAACAATAACCATCAGCTTATTTAAGAAGTACCTGCCATTCTTGGTAGGCAGAGTGAAATGAGTGAGTGTGTGCACATACACCTATTATTTTAAAACCTAGTGGTCTTTGACTGACAGATCCTTTGATATGTGAAGGCTTGACAAAAATTCTGCTGTGTTTGGGGTGCCTGGGTCACTCAGTGGGTTAAAGCCTCTGCCTTGAGTTCAGGTCATGATCCCAGGGTCCTGGGGTAGAGCCCTGCATAGGGTTCTCTGCTCAGCAGGAAACCTGCTTCCTCCTCTGTCTCTGCCTACTTGTGATCTTTGTCACATAAATAAATTAAAAAATCTTTAAGAAAAAAAAATCAGCTGTGTTTGATCATTTCCTTAAAAGGCTCTTCTGGGTATAGGAAAAAAAAAAAAGATGATATTCATGTTCGTTTCCCATTTTTTTAGTAATGTGACACCTAAAAGGGGAGAAAATAGAGCTTATCCACAAGCTGTTGAAGGCAATACTACGACCCCCTGGTGACTAAGATTTTTGTACTCATTTCTACAAAAACGGTGATTTTCTGTAAATTTATAATGCATGGTTCCTTTATGTTTCCACAGCTGTGTCTGGAGTGCATTTTATCTGAAGTATAGCTTAACTCTTCTCTCAAACATGTAAAAGTAGATCA
The DNA here is from genome assembly GCF_011764305.1 of Mustela putorius furo. Classification (NCBI taxonomy): domain Eukaryota; kingdom Metazoa; phylum Chordata; class Mammalia; order Carnivora; family Mustelidae; genus Mustela; species Mustela putorius. The sequence continues at coordinate 925,455 of NW_025421502.1, read as the reverse complement.
GAATGACAGTAGTGTATCCTATAATTTTAACTAATTATGAGTTTATTAGTATAATTTTTGTTGTATATACTAATGGGTAGAGAGAGTATGTGGAGCTTAAATAATAGGCTTATTATAAAACCATGTCTTAGAAAATACTGTTTTTTTAAATTTTAGTTAATGAATCTAATTATTTAATGTGTCCCACAGCAGTTTCTTTATTAATCCAAATAAAATGGGTTGTCAGTGATCAAAAAAATTTTCATTTCAAGCACATTCCTTATTGCTTGTCTTATTGTAACATTTCCAAGAAGTGCCTCTCCTATCCTTCTAAACTCTCTTATGCATTCTTATCCCTCACCTAGTGATACTCTCCCACTTCCTTCCTAAATAATTTGTTTTTGTATACCTGCATTCAGCTCAAGCAAGACCCTCTCTTTGGGACTATCCCTAGCCTCCATCAGTTAACTTTTTAAAAAATGTTTTTACCTTTATGTTGCTGTTGATTTCATAGCCTTCAGGAAATAAGAAATTAGGAAACAACAATAGAAAATGAGTATTTTTTATGGAACTCCAGTGCAGGTATCTGAGCAGAGAGCCAAATCATGGATGAACAGAACAAAAGCCACTGTAGTGTGGAACAGAGGCTTGATCCTAGTAGCCAACAAAACAAAATCCCATTTTTAGGGCTAGCCTATGATACTAAATATAAAAAGCCTGACTTATTTCTCTCCTAATCAGTTTTTTAAAAAATTATATAGTATCAGAATACATCAATTTCACTTATATTTTCAAATTGCTTTTTATATAAATTTTCATAGTATTTTTTTATTTTGCTAGCTGGTAATAATTGTTCAAAATAATTGCACCTATTTCCTACAAGTTTCTGCTTTATATAACCATTCCCTAGAGGAATAACTCTTTCTCTGTATTCCAATGTATGTAGAAATGCTAATTTTGTTATATTGTATTGTATTATTATATTATATTATATTATGTTATAGCCTGGCCCATTTGACAACAGTCTTGGCCCTGTGACTGACTTTGGTCATTTGAACATGAAAAGATATAATGTATGACAGCTTTAAGAGCTAGCAAGAGATCACAACACTTTTTAATTTCATAGCTATGAAACTAGCAAGTTCCAGAACAAAAGGGATTTAAAATTGATAAACACAGTTAGCCCTAGGAATTTAACCAAACAATAGTGCTTCTTTACTATTGTAAATTACTGAGATTTGGAATTATTTGTTACTACAGCATAACTTATTTTTAGTTGATTAACATCTGCTTTGTCCATAGTTAGTTTACTTTTTAATTTGTTCCTTCTAGCTTGGTCATATTTTATTAAACATCAAATGAGAAATTCAACCGTTTAATTATTTTCTTAAAAAAAACTGATTTTGCTTTTTCACATCTCTATTTTATCTTTATGTTCTCTTTATTTACTAGTGTTTTTGACAAATTATCATTGTTAATAGACAATACCTTTATTTTATCATCACTTTTTTCTACTTTCTTTGGGTTTATTCTGTAAGTCTTTCACACCTTTTAAACATATCATTAGCTTATTTAGTCTTAACATTTCTGTTCTCAACTATATAATTTTTAAGCTATAAATCCCCTTTATTAGTGTTTTGCTTTAAGCCTACAAGTTTTAATGTATAATTTTGTTTTAATGTCTTTTTAAAACTGAGATAGTTCGAATATGTTTTCAAAATTTAAAGCAGATGGTTGTTGTCTTTGTTTATATTGTCATTATTGACTTTGAATTTAATTGTATTGCAAGCAAAGTAAGTGTTCAGTGTGAAAATGATTTTTGAACATCTCTAGGCAGGTTTTTTTTTAAAATATTTTATTTATTTATTTGACAGATAGAGATCACAAGTAAGCAAAGAGGCAGGCAGAGAGATTGAGAGGAGGAAGCAACCTCCCTGCCAAGCAGAGAGCCCTGTGTGGGGCTCCATCCCAGGACCTTGGGATCATGACCCAGGCTGAAGGCAGAGGCTTTAACCCACTGAGCCACCCAGGTGCCCCTCTAGGCAGTTTTTAGTGCCAAATTTATAATATGTGTGCTACAATATAATTCGTATTTTCTCATTGTTAGGTGCAAGGTTCTGTGTATGTCCAACAAATCATACTTATTCATTATACAGATGCTTCTTACTTTCCTAATCTTTTTACTTTGATTTTTCATTAATTGAAAATTCTGTTAAAATTTTCTACTAAAATGGTGAATTTGTCCATTTCCCTGTTTTGCATGTTATTATAAGATAAGGCAATTTTATTAAGAAATAAAATGTTTAAAATAGTTATATTTTCTTACTGAGTTGCATCTTTAATCATGTTCTTAATGCTGCTTTTTCTTGATGTTATATCACATTAACAGTGTCAATACCAACTTTATTTTTGCTAGTATTTCCCTGTATATATTCTTCCATTTTTATCTTTCAGGATTTCTTTTACTTATTTTAAGAACATCTTATAAACATCATATCCCTAATTTTTTTTTTAAGATTTTTTATTTCTTTATGTAACAGAGAGAGAGATCACAAGTAGGCAGAGAGGCAAGCAGAGAGAGGGGGAAGCAGACTCCCTGCTGTGCAGAGAGCCCACTATGGGTCTCAATCCTAGGACCTGAGATCATGACCTGAGCCGAAGGCAGAGGCTTTAATCCACTGAGCCACCCAGGTGCCCTATATCCCTAATTTTTAAAATCCCAATTTGAAAATATTTTGCTTTTAAATGAAATTTATTGAAGATTAATTGTCCATTGAAATCTGCTTCTTCTTTTTCCTGCTGTTTCATTTCACTGTTTACATTGACTTTCTAGCCTTGATCAAAAATTTTACGTATGTTCTGTACATTTGTACCTCTCATTCTATTTTTTCTATGGAATTCTGTCTACTTCTTTCTATTTCTTTGAAAACTGAGCTTTATATTTCTTTCCTTGTAGAGGTTATTATTTGGAAGTTACATTTACTAAAGGGTAGAATATATATTTTAAAAATAGAATTTATTTTATTTTAAGATTTTATTTTTTTATTTGAAATACAGAGATCACAAGTAGGCAGAAAGGCAGGCAGAGAGACAAGAAGGGAAGCAGGCTCCCTGCTGAGCAGAGAGCCCAATTCAGGGCTTGATCCCAGGACCCTGGGATCATGACCTGAGCCGAAGGCAGAGGCTTTAACCCACTGAGCCACACAGGCGCCCCTATATTTTAATACCATGACAAAAAAAATAAGGACCATGGAGCTCTCTAACTTATTTTCATTCCTTATAAAATTCCATGCCCTTTGGTTTTGACTTTTTTTTAACAACCAAAAAAGAAATAGCATTTTTATTATTTACATAGAGAAAGTTTAGATTCACCTGTTTATTTTTTCTCACTACTAATATAATTTTCTTCTTCCCAGAGTACATTTTTTTTATAACTCCCTTTACTTTAGGTCTTTTTTTGGTATACTATCGTTTTTCTTTATCTGAAAGTGTTTTATTTCATTCTCATTCCTAACAGGGTCCTCCAGCCCATGACCATATGGCCACACTCCATGGGTCTCAGGATCCCTGAGTGTCCAAAGGATGAGAATGATCCCAGTTACTTGCTTTACCTTTTTCAGGGTTGGTTCCTAATCCACTTTGGGGGAGGGAGACCATAATTTCAGGGAGAACCTCAAACTGTCAGGCTCGAAAATTTAGGACTCTTTAAAAAACCCAAATCCTGGCTTTTGGGAGCTGGTTCTTTTTTTTTTTTTTTTTTTTTTTTAATTTTATCTATTTATTTGACAGAGATCACAAGTAGGCAGAAAGGCAATCAGAGAGAGAGGGGAGGAAGCAGGCTCCCTGCTGAGCAAAGGGGCTTAATCCCAGGACCCTGGGATCACGACCTGAGCCAAAGACAGAGGCTTTAACCCACGGAGCCACCCAGGCGCCCCACAGGTGCTGTCTTAATACAAAACAAGTGGTACCAAGAAAGGACTTTTTGGGGAGTTGAATAGGAATAATGTTTGCTCTGTCTCAGCTTCGGTTTTCAGAATGGTGGGTGAAGGGTCCATGTGCGATGGGGATGGGAGGTGGGAGTGGGACTCAGAAAGAGCCCTTCTTCCTCTCTGAAATATTTTTACAGCCAGCCACTCTTCCTTAGGTTTAAGGTCACTCTTTCTTCAGTGCCTGCAGGGTTCTGGGGGGCTCCAGTTGAGCATGTACTCGGGAGAAATGCTGGGTTTTTGAAGTACTGGAGTCTCCTAAGGACACACACAACCATGGCCACTGTGGGTGTGGGGAGGTGGGGACCTGCAAAGAAAAAGAAAATTAGATTTGTTAACATCCCGACATGTTACAATATCCTACTTCAGTTTTTTGGTTTTTTTTAAGTTTCTTTTTTAAAATTAAGAAATCTGGTTAAAGATTATTTACTGTTCTTTTAAAGGAGTTCTCTTTTTCTGTCTTGAAGAAATTCTTTTAGCTGCTGCATACAGTTTTATTTTCAATCATCTGTATTTCTTTTAATCATTGAATACATTTTGTATTTCTTGTACCTGTGAATTTAGGTCTTTCACTGGTTCTGAATAATTTTATTCTTTATCTCTTAAATACTTCTTTCAATCAGGTCTCTTCCTAGATGTACATTAGAACTTACTGTCTGGTATTCATCCTTTCTGATGGAGGCATAATGCTCCATTGTATAAACAATGAATCTTGGAACATTGAAAAAATACAATTAAATTTAAAAAAAAAGAACTTACTGTCTGTACTTTAAGACCTTTTTTTGGGGTGTGTGTGTGTGTGTTTATCCTTGTCTAAGTTCTCTCTGAGTAGATTCATTAGAATTTTCTTTCAGTTGGATTATTCTTTTTCAGCTATGTCTCCTATGCTCTTTAATCCATGTTTTGAGTTTTTTTCTAACGGTTATATATTTTAATGAAAAAACTTCTATTTTTCCCTTTTTCAGATATGCCTATTGATTACTCATCTTTATAATTCTGATTTTCTCTTCTTTGAGCATCCACTTCTAGGAATATATATACAAACAATTAGTAGCTTTAATATCAGAAGTACTGAGTAGTCTTAAATATGTTTTTTGTTGGCCTACTTCTCATTCATGACATTTTACTTGATTGTATTATTAACAGAATCTAGATATTTAGCTCAACAAATCACAAACTCCAAAAATTTGGAGGCCTAAGTTGATGAGATTGTCTTCCACAAGAGATTTGCTTTTGCTTCTCTGTGATATAGAGTCCAATATGATATTTGAAATACAGCTTCTTTGCTTATTACTAGCAATGCCTTTAGAGCAAGCCTCTAGAGCAAGCCTTTTATATGTGTTCATTGATCAATATTCTATGAGACCATTTCTTATGGGACCCATGGAGATTTCTCTTCTTTCCTATGAGCCTAAAAATACAAGGATAATTTTATGCATAATTTGTAGCATAAGGATTGCTTTGAGTATCTAGCCCCTAAAGTTATATTTTCTACTTTCAAAATCCCTTTTAGTCAAAGAATTGATGTATTGACATTTTGAATGCTGTTGAAATAAACCTACATAGTGTTAAAATTAAATGATATTTCTTTTTCTTTTTCTTTTTTTTCTTCTTATTGGTAATTTTATTTGGGAAAGAAACAACGCAAGTCGGGGGAGGGACAGAGGAAAAGGGACCAGCAGGTTCCCCTTCTCAGTGGGGAGCCCACTCTGGGGCTAGATACCAGGACCCTGAGATCATGACCTGAACTGAAGTCAGATGCTTAACCCACTGAGCTGCCCAGGCAACCCAAAATATATTGATATTTCCATTAGCAGGTATTTATGTATATATTTTCATCAATTAAGTTATGTGGCAAATTTATTAAATAAGATATCATTGGTTATGGGTAGGGATAAAAACTTAGAGAATATTATTTCTTTCTTTACAACTGTATTATATTATACAATTTAAATTATGAGCCTATGAAGTTAGAAACTTTCTTTTTTATTTAATATATAAACATGATTTAAATTGATTATATTTGTTTTAATGAAATAAGGTACTGAATTAGTAGCTAATGCTTTGGAGAGTGTTTATATAATAGAGAAGCCTGCTATCATAAATCACTTTGGTGAATAGTTTTTTATTGAAGATCATCAGAGTCAGCACAAAAATAAATTCAAATCAAAGTATAGCTGCACACATTTTAAGACTTTAATAGAATTAATATACTCATATTAGGCTTACTCTTAATGTTTAATCCACATCTTTAAGTAGTATTTAGATAAAGTTTCTTTCATTTCTATTTCTGTTTTACCAAAAATGTATGTATTATGGAATATAAATATGATTTGCAATGATGCCTTAGGTATACTATTGTATACATTAATTTTTATACCTGAAAGGCTAAAATTAATTTGATATTTTAGAGTGTTGTCAAGTTTATTTAGAATAAAATAGAAAATCCACATTTTGTCAATAAAACTGAGAGTTGCTCCTGCCATTCAAGGCCAAACAAAAGCTACATTTATTAATACATTAATAGTCAATTAATTTTTAGCATTCCATTATGAGAATACTGCATCATATAGCTATACATTTCAGTGAATCCTGATCCTAGAATGATATCATAAAAATGACAACTAAATATTTATTGCTTTCTGTATCTTCTTGCTGTTTGTGAAAGTATTGCATTAAGACTCTTAATAATATTTCATTCTTAATTTCTGTAATAAGAATAGAAGCTCTACCATAGTGTTCGCAGAGTGAAAACTACATGGATAAATTGTTTATATCCCAGAAATTAAGCCCACAATGAATCTACTTGATTTTTTAAAAAATATAATCTTTATTTTAGGTTTTAATGTATCTTTATAGTTTTAAGAAATCCATTTTTCTTCTTTGAAAATTCTGTGCTACCCTAGCAGAAAGGAACCGTCTCTTGAATCTAAAAGGGAAAAACCCCTGGCAAAAACAATGTGCCAGGCAGGGTACCACATATATAACCTACATTAGGACATTAAAGTCATTAAAAAACATAGGAGGTAAATGGTAGTATTATGGCCAGTTTACAAAGGAAAGTGATATGGTAAATTGACTCTCTCAATATTTCTTTATCTTGTTATGATAGCTTGAATTTCTATAAAATCAAGATTGAAAATGGGAAGTATAAATTATAAAGATTTCCTCGAGTACACATAGCTTTGTTAGACATGGAAGCTAAAAGTGACCACTTCAAAATGGCAGCAGTATAGTTCTCTTGAAGCTTTTGAGCAAAGTATTTAATTTTTCTTCTGTGGGAGTTCTGCTAAGTGGCTCTAGTGTCCAAAGGGTCCCTTGACTGAATGTTGCCAAACTAACCACAGTGGCTGGGTCCCTCACCAAGCCAGCTTTACAAAGTTATCCTGGAGGGCTTTCCTGATAGGTTAAACTAAGCTCTTCAGTTCTTTATTTCTTTCTTTCAGATTTTATTTATTTATTTGACACAGAGAGAGCATGTAGGCAGAGTGGTGGGTAGAAGGAGAGGGAGATGTGGGGCTGGATCCTAGAAGACTGGGGTCACGACCTGAGCTGAAGGCAGCCTCTTAATCAACTGAGCCACCCAGGTGCCCCAAGCTCTACAGTTCTTGAACATTTCTTTATGTCACTTAAAACCCTATAATAAATTGCTTTCTTCTTAAAATTTTTTCTTCTTCAGTCTTAAGCAGGTTATGTTTTCTGCAACTATACTCTGGTGTGTAAATCAGAGAAGGAAACTGAGGCCAAAAAAGGCAAAGTAACAACATATGTAAAGCTAGTTAATTATAGACCCAAAATTTGAGTCAAGTAAGTGTGGGCCAGTGCCCCAAATGTTCACTTATACAGCTTTGCCTGTAAATCAGATATTTGACGGGCAGATATATGACATGCTATCAGAAAGGGGCTCTTTGGGAAATTCAATGGGTATTTGAATAAAGTTTTTAATGAAATGCAAAATCAGGGGCGCCTGGTTGGCTCAGTGGGTTAAAGCCTTTGCCTTCGGCTCAGATCATGATCCCAGGGTCTGGGGATCAAGCCCTGCATTGGGCTGTCTGCTCAGCAGGGAACCTGACCACCCCCCCCCAACTACTTGTGATCTCTGTCTGTCAAATAAATAAATAAAATCTTAAAAAAAATGCAAAATCATAAAAATTGTTCCCATATAACTCCAAGATTATGAAAACACATGAAATGCTTTCCAAAAGAATGAATGTGTAGACTTAACCGTACTTGAAATCAGTGGTGCCTGATATATAGTTGTGTGACTTATTCAACTTTATTATGAATTATCATACTTATTAAAACAGTGACAGGCTTATTCAAATCATTGCTAAAAAATAATCTAAAAGAAAACAGAAAACCAGGAATAAAGAAACAAAATGAAAGAAAACACATTTTCTGGAGAGAAGTCAAGATGGCGGTGGAGTGGCGACTGAGATGAACATCAGGTTGTGGGAGTTCAGCTAGATAGTTATCAAACATTCCAGACACCTACAAACCCAACAGGAGATCGAAGAGAAGAAGAGCAGCAATTCTAGAAACAGAAAATTGACCCCTTTCTGAAAGGTAGGACCAGTGAAGAAGTGAATTCAAGCAATGGGAAGATAGACTGTGGGGGGGGGGCAGGCAACTCCTGGCAAGTTGTGGAACAACAGAGCATAAAATTTGAATTTTTAAAAGTCTGCTTCACTGAGGGACATTGCTCCAGAAGCTAAGTGGGGACAGTGTGGTCTCAGGTCCCACGGGGTCACAGAAGGATCGGGGGTGTCCGAGTGTAGCAGAGCTCACAAATATCAGAGCAGGGAAACTGGCTGCAGAGATGGACCTGAGGAGTGAGCTCTCAGCTCATGGTTACCTTAAACTGTGATCTGCGGCACAATTAGGCCACTGCTCTTTGAGCAGGGACACCACAAGTGGCAGATCCAGGGAGACCCACCTTCATCTGCCAGAAGAACAGAGTAGTAGAACAGAGCAGGCCAGGTGAGCTCAGAGTGAGGCTGGAGATCAGGGAGATAGGGGTGATTAAGTGCTTTTCTCAAAGGGTACACTGAGGAGTGGGGCCCTGAGCTCTCGGCTCCTCTGGGCCAGAGATTGGAAGGCCACCATTTTCATTCCTGTCCTCCAGAGCTCTGCAAAAAGCGTTCAGGGAACAAAAGCTCCTGAGAGCAAACCTGAGCAGATTACTCAGCCTCGCCTTTGGCAAGGGTGGTGCAATTCTGCCTCAGGTAAAGATTTGAGATTTGAGAATCATGCAACAGGCCCCTCCCCCAGAAGATTAGCAAGAACATCAAGCCAAGACCAAGCTCACTGATCAAGGAGAACAGTGGAATTCCAGAGGAGGGGAAAGCAAAGCATGGAATTCATGGCTTTCTCTCTGTGATTCTTTAGTCTTGCAAAGTTAAATTTTTTAAATTTATTCTTCTTATTCTAATTCTTTAACTTTTCCTCTTTCCTCTTTTAACATTTTTAAACTAGTTTATCTTAACAATACCTTTCTAGAAAAGAAAAATCTTTCTGAACCTTCATTATTATAGTCATATTTTATCCTTCACTGTATCGAGCTTTATTTTTTGTATATATTATAGGGTTTTTTTTCCTCTAAAAAATTTTAGGATACAATTTCTTCTAATAGATCAAAATACACTCTAAATCTACCACAGGGCTTTGTTCTAGTCTCCATCCTGAGCAAATTGTCTCCACTTTTTTTTTCTTTTCCCAACCAACTTATCAATTCCTTTTTTAGAATTTTTTAAAAAATTTTCATCTTTACAGTCATATTCCATCCCTTTATCATGTTTACCCTTATTTTTGTATATATATAAGTTTTTCTTTCTTTAAAATTTTGGGAGGTAGTTTCTTCTAAGAGACCAAAATATACCCAAAACCAAGGGGTGGCTCTGTTCTATTCACCAGTCTAATTATATATATATATATTCAACAGTCCAATATATATTTATACATATAACTTTTAATTTTTTTAAAATTTCTTTTGACCCTCTTTCTTCCCCTGGTTTGGGGTCTCTTCTGATTTGGTTAGCATACATTATTCTGGGGTCTTTACCACAATTTTAGTATTATATTCTCTCATTCATATATTCTTATCTGGATAAAATGACAAGGCAGAAAAACTCACAACAACAACAAAAAGAACAAGAGGCAGTACCAAAGGCTAGGGACTTAATCAATACAGACATTGGCAATATTTCAGATCTAGAGTTCAGAATGACAATTCTCAAGGTGCTAGCTGGGCTCAAAAATGGCATAGAAGATATTAGAGAAACCATGTCTGGAGAATAAAAGCTCTTTGTGGAGAAATAAAAGAACTAAAATCTAACCAAGGGGAAATCAAAAAAGCTCTTAATGAGGTGCAATAAAAAATGGAGGCTCTTACTGCTAGGATAAATGAGGCAGAAGAAAGAATTAGTGATATAGAAGACCAAATGACAGAGAATAAAGAAGCTGAGCAAAAGAGACAAACAACTACTGGACCACGAGGGAAGAATTTGAGAGATAGGTAATACAATAAGACTAAGCAATATTAGAGTAATTGGGATTCCAGAAGAAGAAGAAAGAGAGAGGGGGCAACAGAAGGTATACTTGGAGCAAATTATTGTAGAGAATTTCCCTAATACGGCAAAGGGAACAAGCATCAAAATGCAGGAGGCATAGAGAACCCCTCTCAAAATCAACAAAAATAGGTCCACACTCCATCAACTTATAGTAAAACTTAAAAGTCTTAATGACAAAGAGAAAATCCTGAAAGCAGCCCTGGGACAAGAAGTCTGTAACACACAATGATAAAAATAGTAGATTGGCAGCAATTAGATTTACCCACAGAGAACTGGTAGGCAAGAAAGAACTGGCATGATATATTCAGAGCACTAAATGAGAAAAGCAGACAGTCAAGAATGCTATATTCAGCTAGAGTATCATTGAAAATAGAAGGAGAGATAAAAAGCTTCCAAGACAAATATAAACTAAAAGAATATCCAAACACCAAACCAGCCTTAGAGGAAATATTGAAAGGGGTCCTCTTAGCAAAAAGAGACACTAAAAGTAGTAGACCAGAAAGGAACAGAGACAATATACAGTAATAGTCACCTTACAGGCAATATAATGGCACTAAATTCATATCTCTCAGTAGTTATCCTGAATGTAAATGGGCTAAATACCCCAGTCAGAAGACACAGGGTATCAGAATGGATATCAACAACAACAACAACAACAAAAAACCATCAATATGCTGCTTACAAGAAACTCACTTTAGACCCAAAGACACCTCCAGATTTAAAGTGAGGGGGTGGAAAATAATTTACCATGCTAATGGACATCAAAAGAAAGCTGGGGTGGCAATCCTTAGATCAACTATATTTTAATCCAAAGACTATAATAAGAGATGAAGAAGGACACTATATCATACTCAAAGGGTTTGTCCAACAAGAAGCTCTAACAATTTTAAATATCTATGCCCCCAACATGGGAGCAGCCAACTATATAAACCAATTCATAAAAAAATCAAAGAAACACATCGACAATAATACAGTAATAGTAGGAGGTTTTAACAACGCCTCTCACTGAAATGGACAGATCATCCAAGCAAAAGATCAACAAGGAAATAAAGGCCTTAAATGACACACTGGACCAGATGGACATCACAGATATATTCAGAACATTCCATCCCAAAGCAACAGAATACACATTCTTCTCTAGTGCACATGGAACATTCTCCAGAATAGACCACATCGGTTCTCAACCAGTACTAAAAGATTGGCATCATTCCTTCATGTTTTCAGACCACAATGCTTTGAAACTGGAACTCAACCACAAGAAAAATTTGGAAGGAATGCAAGCACTTGGAAGCTAAACCTTGCTTAAGAATGTTTGGATCAACCAGGAAATCAAAGAAGAACTTAAACAATTCATGGAAACCAGTGAGAATGAAGACACTTCATTCTAAAACCTATGGGATACAGCAAAGGAGATTCTAAGGGGGAAATACATAGCCATCCAAGCCTCCCTCAAAAAAATTGAAAAATCCAGAATATACCAGCTCTCTTTACACCTTAAAGAACTGGAGAATCAACAACAAATTAAACCACCCCCCCACACAAAAAGGGAAATAAGATTAGAACAGAGATAAATGAGATAGAAAGTAGAGATGTAGTAGAACACATCAATGAAACTAGAAGCTGGTTTTTTGAATGAATCAATAAGATCTATAAACCATTGTCCAAACTAATCCTAAAGAAAAGAGAGAGGACCCAAATTAATAAAATTATGAATGAAAAGGGAGAGATCACGACAACACCAAGGAAATAGAAGCAATCATTAGAAATTATTATCAAAAGTTATATGCCAATAGGTTAAACAGACCAGACAAAATGTACCCATTCCTGGAACCTATAAACTGAGAACTGAATCAGGAAGAAATTGACAACCTGAATAGACCAATATCTAGTAATGAGATTGAAGCAGTGATTAAAAACCTCCCAAAAAATAAGAGCCCAGGACCTGACATATTCTCTGGAGAATTCTACCGAACATTCAAAGAAGAAATAAAATGTATTCTCCTGAAGCTGTTTCAAGAAATAGAAACAGAAGGGAAACTTCCAGACTCTTTTCATGAAGCCAGCGTTAGCCTGACCACAAACCAGGCAAGGACCCCACCAAAAAGAATTTTAGATCAATATCCCTGATGAATATGGATGCCAAGATTCTCAACAAGATCCTAGCTAATAGGATCCAACAGTGCGTTAAAAATATTATCCACCATGACCAGGTGGGATTTATCTATGGGATGCAAGGGTAGTTTAACATTTACAATCAATGTGATAGAACAAATTGACAAGAGAAGATAGAAGAACCTCTCAATTGAGAAGAACTCCTCTCAATTGATACAGAAAAAGGATTTGACAAGATACAGCGTCCGTTCCTGATTAAAACCATTCAAATTATAGGGATAGAGGGAACATTCTTCAACTTCCTAAAATCTGTCTATGAAAAACCTACAGCAAATACCATCCTCAATGGGGAAAAGCTGAGATCCTTCCCTTTGAGACTGGGAACACGACAAGGATGCCCACTCTTGCTACTCTTATTCAACATAGTACTAGAAGTCCTAGCAATAGCAATCAGACAACAAAAAGAAATAAAAGGTATTCAAATTGGCAGTGAAGAAGTCAAACTCTCTCTCTTCACAGGTGACATGATACTTTATATAGAAAACCCAAAAGACCTCACCCCCAAACTACTAGAACTCATAGAGCAATTCAGTAATGTGGCAGGATACAAAATCAATATACATAAATTAGTTGCTTTCTTATACACTAACAATGAAAATATAGAAAGGGAAATGAGACTCAATTCCATTTACTATAGCACCAAGAACCATAAGATACCTGGGACTAAACCTAATCAAAGAGATAAAGATCTGTACTTGAGGAACTACAGAACACTCATGAAAGAAACACTTATGAAAGAAATTGAAGAAGACACAAAAAGATGGAACAGCATTCCATGCTTATGAATTAGAAAAATAAACACTGTTAAAATGTCTATATGGCCTAAAGCAATCTATACTTTCAATGCCATCCCGATCAAAATTCCACCCACATTTTTCAAAGAGCCAGAACAAACCATTTCTAAAATTTGTATGGAACCAGAAGAGACCCCGAGTTGCTAAGGAAATGTTGAAAAAGAAAAACAAAACTGGTGGGGGCATCATGTGACCTGATTTCAAGCTTCACTATAAAGCTGTGATGACCAAGACCACATAGTACTGGCACAGAAACAGACACATAGACAGTGGAACAGAATAGATAGCCCAGATATGGACCCTCAACTTTATGGTTAAATAATCTTTGACAAAGCAGGAAAAAATATACAGTGGAAAAAAGACAGTCTCTTCAATAAATGGTGCTGGGAAAATGGGACAACTATATGTAGAAGAATGAAACTCGACCATTTTCTTATACCACACACAAAGATAAACTCGAAATGGATACAAGACCTCAATGTGAGGCAGAAATCTATCAAAATCTTAGATGAAAACATAGGTAGTAATCTCTTCGACAGGCCACAGCAATTTCTTTCAATATATGTCTCCAAAGGCAAAGGAAACAAAAGTGAAAATGAACTTTTGTTACCTCATCAAGATCAAAAGCTTCTGCACAGCAAAGGAAATAGTCAACAAAACAAAGAGGCAACCAGCAGAATGGAGAAGATATTTGCAAATGACACTACAGACAATGGTCTGGTATCCAAGATCTATAAAGGACTCCAAATTCAACATACACAAAACAGATAATCATGTAAAAAAACGTGCAGAAGGCATGAACAGACCTTCTCCAAAGAACACATACAAATGGCTAACAGACACATGAAAAAATGTTCATCATCATTAGCCGTCAGGGAGATTCAAATCAAAACCGCATGGAGATACCACTTTATACCAGGGAGAATGGCCAAAATTAACTGACAGTAAACAACATGTGTTGCAGAGGATGTGTGTCAAGGGGAACCCTCTTACACTGTTGGTGGGAATGCAAGTTGGTGCAGCCACTTTGGAAAACAGTGTGGAGATTCCTTAAGAAATTAAAAATAGAGCTACCCTATGACCCTGAATTGGACTACTGGGTATTCACCCTAAAGATACTGATGTAATGAAAAGAAGGGCCATCTGTACCTGAATGTTTATAGCAGCAATGGCCATAGTCGCCAAACTGTGGAAAGAACCAAGATGCCCTGCAGTATACAATGGAGTATTATGCCTCCATCAGAAAGGATGAATACCCAACTTTTATATCAACATGGATGGGACTGGAAGAGATTATGCTGAGTGAAAGAAGTCAAGCAGAGAGAGGTAAGTGTCATATGGTTTAATTTACTTGTGGAGCAAAAAGAATAACACGGAGGACATTGGGAGATGGAGCGGAGAAGTGAGTTGAGGGAAATTGGAAGGGGAGACAAACCATGAGAGGCTGTGAACTCTGAGAAACAAACAGGGTTTTGTTGGAGAGGAGGATGGGGGTTGGGTGATACTGGTGGTGGATATTATGGAGGGCACATATTGCATGGAGAATTGGATGTGGTACATAAACAAAGAATGCTGGAACACTGAGAAGAAATAAAATAAAATGGAGAAAAAATGATAGTGCTTTTCAGTCATATATCAAATATTTTGAGTAGTTCATTATGCAACCCTTGATCTTACTTAAATCTTCTGTTTTAGCAGGCCTGTAGTGGCACCAGGCTCATAGGGTAAAGAAGATGGTGCTTCATTACTACTTTGTGGGAGTAAAAGTCAAGGTTTCCTACTTAGCCTTTCTTGACATTTCAGGGGGTTGGGAGGGTACATCAATACTGCAGGGTGGGGTTAAAGTTTAAAGTCTTCCTACAGCCTCTACTGATACCATCCTGGCTGAGATAAGAGGAATACCTTGTTCTTGTTTCCGTATGTCCTCCATCAGCACTCTGTGGGGTAGCCATTTTCCTGCCTGATGAAATAGAAGTGTTAGACTACCTAGCTAGGTTTACCTGACTTTTATCATCACTCCAGTAAGGAGTTATGGCCATTGCTGAAATGTGTGAAGGTGAGGTCACAATTTTGTCCAAGACATGTAGGCAAAGTAAGATGATTATTTATTTATTTTTTTTTGAAAAAGATTTTATTTATTTATTTAACACACAGAGAGAGAGAGAGAGAGAGATCACAAGTAGGCAAAGAGGCAGGCAGAGAAAGAGGGGGAAAACAGGCTCCCCACTGAGTAGAGCGCCCAATGCAGGGCTGGATTCCAGGACCCCAAGATCATGACCTGAGTGGAAGGCAAAGGCTTAACCCACTGAGCCACCCAGGTGCCCTAAGATGATTATTTAAAGGATTTATGTCTTGCTAACCTACCATTTCTTGGTCCTTTTCTCTAGAGAGAAACCTTTTAATTTTTTTAAATTTTAAATAAAAATAAAATGTGTTTATTATGGCAAAAGCACTTTACATATCTGCCTTTTTTTTTTTTGAGATCTGTTCTCTTAACAGAATTTAAAGTGTACAATACAGTATTGTTAACTGTAGGTACAATGTCAGAGTAAATCTCCAGAACTTACTCATCTTCTTTAACTCAATGTTTATGCCTATTGATTACCGCTCCCCATTTCCCTCTGTCATGCCCCACCCATGACAACCACCTTTCTGCTCTTTCTAGGTGTTTGACTATTTTAAATAAGTCATATAAGTGAAATGATTTTGAATAAGTCACATGTGAAATACAGCATTTGTCTTTCTGTGACTATTTATTATCATTTATAAATATATTTATATGTATTATAATATGTGTAATAAATATTATTTATAAATATTATTTCACTTGGACTAATGCCCCCTAGGTGCATGCATGTTATGGTATATTGCAGAATTTCCTTCTTTTTTGAAGGTAGAATAAGATTTATATAAATGTAAATAACATTCATCTTTCAGTGGACATTTAGGTTGTTTATACATCTTGGGTTTTGTGAATAGTGTTGGAGTGGACTTGGGAATGTAGATAGCTCTTCAAGATGCTGATTTCAGTCGTATGTCATAAATACCCAGAAGTAGGATTGCTAGATCAGCAGCAACAGAAACAATATGGAAGTACCTTTAAAAATTAAAAAGGGAGGCTTTTTCTTGAGTTACTTTTTTTCTGAGGTTTCCAGAATACTGGCTTTTCTAGTACCAAGTGTGGAACTGAGGAGACTTACCACCATGTTGATGCTGAGATCGTTATCCAGTCTACTTTCTTCTTTTCATTTTTTAAGGCCTCCTTAGGTTTGTGTTATTTATAATATTTAGGGTTAATATGTGTACTTAGTAGAAGAAATAGAAATTCATCTAGTTCATCTTGTCCCAGACTCAAAAACCTTGCAGTACCCTTTAACTTGGTATCTCTGTTTTCTCTTTTTGCTCTCCCTAAGAAAGGGAAATTTAAATTTAAATTAAAGAATGAAAATAAGCTACAAGTAAATCAATAAAAGAAGTAGGGTAGAACAATATAATTAATTGTTCTAGCAGAAAATATATTTTTATTTTATAAACATATCTATATTTTACAAATTGTGCCTTTGAAGGTTTTTTTTTTTTTTTATCTACCTTTGCCTCTTTCAGTTTTATCCCAGTGTCTAATTATTACTTTCTTTTATTTCAGTGTCCTCTTTTCTATGGTATGATACTGATAAAGATTTTTAGATGCTTTGTATTTCATCTTCAAAGCGTCTCTTCTGCAGTATAGGCAATAGTAATTTTCTTCAGCCTTTTATTGATACAGATTTGATTCGGGGCTATTTGAGAATTAGTTTTATATTTTCTTCCCTCTCAGACCCTCACCTAAAATGTTTACTATTATATATTTCCAAATCAGTAGTACATTACTATCTTCATTGAATCATTTTCTAGTGAGATGAACAAATAAATAGTTCTTACTCATTTAACTTGAGATCTGGGATTAATTTAGAAAGAGGAAAATAAAACTGTCATATCAAAATATTATATCTGTTTTTTTCTTAGCAATACAACTAAAACTGGATACATAACTGGGTTATGTAAATAATAATGAAACATTTATAAAGTTATTATATCTAATAGAGGAAGAGAGTTATATAAACATACTGTGTTCACTTTCAGTGACAACTATGATAGTATAATATTTTGGGTTTTGTTTTTTGGTAATATTACATAATTTGGTAATCTATCTTTTTTAGGGGAACATAGAAATTCAATAAGAAAACATTTTGTTTGTTTAAAAGGACATTAGAATTGTGATCAACATTTATGATGTAGAACTGTAGAGTATAGCTACAATTCATTGACCACTTACAATAATATTATTTTCATTTGCTGTATAATTGAGTTTTTACAAAAAGCTTTGGAAGTATGTATTAACTCTTTTACATATGAGACAAGTGAAGCTCAGGGACTTTAAGCAACTTTGTCACTGTTGTAATTATTAAATACAAGATCCAGCTCCATCTACAGTGTAAATCTACCTTTCAGTATTATTTGCCACCTTATAGTACATTAACTATTTTAAGATTATTTAATTTAGTGAATAATATTTCACTAAATGGGCAAATTATATTTCTTCAGTTTTGCCAGGTCTTTCTCCTTCCTTCCTCCTCCATTTTTTTTTTTTAATATTATTGAATAATGACATGGACCATTTATTTATTTTTTTTTAATTTTTTTTCTTTTTATAAATATATATTTTTATCCCCAGGGGTACAGGTCTTTGAATTGCCAGGTTTACACACTTCACAGCACTCACCAAAGCACATACCCTCCCCAATGTCCATAATCCCACCCCCCTTCTCCCAAACCCCCTCCCCCCAGCAACCCTCAGTTTGTTTTGTGAGGATAAGAGTCACTTATGGTTTGTCTCCCTCCCAATCCCATCTTCTTTCATTTATTCTTCTCGTACCCACTTAAGCCCCCATGTTGCATCACCACTTCCTCATATCAGGGAGATCATTTATTTTTTAAATGGGAGAGAACTCATTTCCATCTTACAAAGGATTTCACAATATAGAAGAATCGATAAGCAAATTTTTCTGAAGTTCTGCCTCTTTCTTGAAGGTAGATATATGATGCTGTGCTGATAGGATTTTTTAATGCCTCAGTGGAAATTTGTACGGATAGCTGAGTACTTTTTGGAATGGAGGAGGCCAGAATCTGAAATGTAAGAGGTGTGTGAACAACATCCTCTGTATTAGCATGTTAACTAAGCATATCAGAACTTAAAAAAAAAAAAAATCAGATGATTATTTAAGATACTTTTCAAAGGGTATAAGAGGCATGATTATTTCCTTTGAATAAAACAAATTTCACATAGTTTTCCCCATAGGCTTAGATGTATGCAAAACTACTTTCTTGTCTACTGCTCATGCTCTTCTGTCTTCTTTCCCATTCTGACCTCTAGGGAGAATGGTTTTCCATTTGTCCAGGTCCTAGGTCCTCTTTTTCTACTTCTTTTTAATCATATTGAGAATTTCTGACAACCCACCACTTCTGAAATCCAGAGAAAATCCTATTTTAAAACTTTGATTTAATGGAAATTTATTATTATTATTTTGCTACAAACATAAATAATCTTCATTTTTTTAAAGATTTTATTTATTTATTTGACAGAAAGACAGAGAGAGAGGGAACACAAGCAGGGGGAGTGGGAGAGGGAGAAGCAGGCTTCCTGCTGAGCGGGGAGTCCCATGCAGGGCTCCATCCCAAGACCCTGGGATCATGACCTGAGCCTAAGGCAGATGCTTAATGACTGAGCCACCCAGGCGCCCCATAAATAATCTTTAGATTAGAGAGCTTGAAATTTCTTTTTTAAGATTCTGTTTATTTATATGTCAGAGAGAGTGAATACACGAACAGGGGAGCAGTAGATAGAAGGAGAAGCAGGCTACCTGCTGAGCAAGTAGCCTGGCTCCAGTTTTGATCCCAGGACCCTGGGATGATGACTGGAGCTGAAGGCAGTTGTTTACCTGATTGAGCCACCCAGGTATCCCCTTAAAATGTTTCTTTCCTGAGGAGACATCTTAAAATGTCTCCAGTGATTGAGAAATAGAGGGGAAAAGAGAGCCATTTGATATAGATTATAATATTAAAATGAAAATTCTTGTCAAACCCTAAATAAATTTCAGTATTATGAATATGAATTATTACCAAGAGTAATAATAATAGCTAACATTTACTGTTTTCTTACTATGTGCATTCAACTAAATGTTTTACACTAGTTATTTCTTATGTGGTAGATATTAAAAATATTTTCATTATATAGATAATAGAATCTAGGTTAAGCAAATCAAATCACTTATCAATTGGAGAGAGACTCAAGATTTGATCATAGCTGCACTACGTCTATAACTTACATTCTAAGCCACTGCAGGATACTCCCTCTAAAAGGTGCCGAGGCCCAATAGAGACATATGCACATTGTAAAGACAGATATCACTCTTTAAATATTTTTCTTAACTCCATTTTTACTGACTTGCATTTTTCAGGTATTTTTTTATGAACCTTGACTGAACTGAGAATAAAAAAAATGCCACTGGTTTCAGTTGACAACTGATATAGTCTCTTAGATTTTCATGTGATTTCTCAAGCTGCTTGTGGGAGTTTAAACATGCCATCTTGGGAGGAAAAGAGAAAGTACTTCCATTGGTTATAAAAAGTTTCCAACAGTAGTATTTATTATTGATTTTATCAGAGCCTCACTGGATATTATGCTATAACAACAACAAAGAAATGCAAAGACCTGTGGTCAAAAGATATAAGGTAATTCTTTAGAAAAAAGGGGTACCTGGGTGGCTCAGTGGGTTAAAGCCTCTGCCCTTGGCTCAGGTCATGATCCCAGGGTCCTGGGATTGAGCCCCACATCGGGCTCTCTGCTCAGCAGGGAGCCTGCTTCCCCCTCTATCTCTCTGCCTGTCTCTCTGCCTAATTGTGATCTCTCTCTGTCAAATAAATAAATAAAATCTTAAAAAAAGAAAAGAAAAGAAAATATAGTAAGGGTACTTTCTCTTTTGTTTGCAACTGCAACATGGCCCTGTACAGTTTTACTAGGACATTCATGGCTCTGTTCTGCAAAATACTTTGGTGATTCAATCAATATATTCTTACAAATACTAAAGCTAGTTATTATTTTTAACAAGTTAATTGACAGAAAACAAGTCACAATTTTTGAAGTATTCTGGTTTTGGTTGTCTTCATGTGTTTTTATAGGAAGATGAAAAAGGTTGTATGAAGTGACACTAACTATCCTTTTTTAAACTGGAATATATTTTAGCATCATCTCTTAACTAAAACAGAAGTGACCTGACCCAAGAATATATACTCGCATGTAACATTGTATCACTAAATACCTTTTATTTAAAGATAGAGATTCCAGTTGCATGTTGTTTCCAAATATTGTGGGAAAAACAAAGGAACTCAGAAAAATTTCTATTCATTTTATATATTCAAAGACATGTTCAGCTCTGGAGGATGCATCATCAGTACTTCACTCGCAGTCTCAAGAATTCAGAAAACAGATTCTGCAAGACAAAGTTCTCCTCAAGAACATGTTGTTCAAAATCTATTACCATGAAGCTCAGGTGTTCTCAGTGCAAAAGAAAACATCTGGCAGCCGGTGGTCATGATATACTGGTATCCATGATTCTGGTAAGGTCAAACACCTGAATGGTATTTTGAATGACAAGAGAATGATGTCTCAAGATACTGTGGCATTTCCACCATTACTCATAAATTTATGGCTTAACAGTTTTAGCAAATTTTCCACTGCAAATAACTAATACAGTTTTTATACCATTTTCTCACAGGCATTTCGCAAAAGTTGTTGATGACATTTTTTAAGGGTAAACTAATTGTGGCTTATGCTCCTGGAAATACAAGTATTTATGTCTTTATAACAATCAAACTTTAGGAAATACCAATTAATTTCCTGCTCTTATTTTCTAAGTACAATGAAGTATTTAAGGTCTGTTCAGTGTGTTGTGCTTTGTGTTCATGTCTTTGCACTATAAAACTAGAAATGGTTCTTTTATTTCTTTGTGATTTATTATTTTTTCTATGATTTCTCTTTATTTAGCATAAATCAGGAGTTACTCATATCTGTAAGCTGAGGAGATTATTTAGCAAGTTTCTTGACAACAAGCCTTTCAATCTGTTTTATTTTTTATATACTCATGACTGTATTTTGTTAAGTGAATTACATGATTTTTTTCAAATTTTTATTTAAATTTTAGTTAACATACAGTGTAATACTGGTTTCAGGAATAGAATTTAGTGATTCATCACTTACATACAACACCCAGAGCTCAATACAGGTGCCCTCCTTAATACCATCATCCATTTAGCCCATCTCCTGCTCACCTCCCCTCTAGCAACCCTCAGTTTATTCTTTATAGTTAAGAGTCTTTTATGGGGGGCGCCTGGGTGGCTCAGTGGGTTAAAGCCTCTGCCTTTGGCTCAGGTCATGATCCCAGGGTCTTGGGATCGAGCCCCGCATCGGGCTCTCTGCTCAGCGGGGAGCCTGCTTCCCTTCCTCTCTCTCTGCCTGCCTCTCTGTCTACTTGTAATCTCTGTCTGTCAAATAAATAACTAAAAAAAAAAAAAGAGTGTCTTATGGTTTGCTTCCCTTTCTTTTTTTCCCTTCCCCTATGTTGATCAGTTTTGTTTCTTTTTTTTTTTTAATTAACATATAATGTATTATTAGCCCCATGGGTACAGGTCTGTGAGATGTTTTGTTTCTTAATTGCTCCTTTTGTTTTAAAAGAGGGAAATGAATATATTGACTTTCATTTAAATACCTTTCTCTCACCCTGTAGATACATATAGATATGGAGAGATGATATTTTATATATATAGATTTGCAGAAAAATGAAACCAATGAGTAGCATTGGTTAAAAAATAAACTAGTGAGTGGTATTTTATCTCAGTGGGCTCAGTAAAAAGGTTAGTTAAGACTATAAAGACTGTAAATGCTCTGAATATTAATCATCACTAATAGTTACTATTTGGAGTCTTCTGTGTTCTGAAATAGAGGGTCTATGTAAATCTCAGCACTTTCTAAACTTATCAGTCACCGATGACAAAATTTTGATAGAACAAACAATCATCCCTTACCCAATACTGTTGAGCCCTTCATTTGGAAATAGTGGGGATCCTATAATTTTATATCCTCATGTAAAGAGATTTTAAAAAATTCATCAAGTTTTTAATCATTTAGCACATTCATTCTTTTAGTAGGCTTTTAGTAGATATGTATTACTTGTTATGAACCACAGAAATATTACAGGCAAAATACTGAGTAAGGTGCATATCCACCCTCAGGGAATTTGCTGTCTAGTACACATATAGATGGATATTAGCATCGGAAAGAACCTAATTACAGTCTTCATCTCAGTACTTAAAATATAGCCTAGAGCTGTTATATAAGGAAATAGATTATATATGTGGCTCCTATTAAACAATACAAGATATACAATCAATAATAAGCATCTTTAAATATAATATTTAATAGTAGCATTCAAATAGAGATACTGTGTTACTAAAGGAATAACCTCAAAATTTCTTAGATGGTTTTCTAAGGAGTTATAAATTGTAAAATTCTAACTCTTGCTTTGTATCTATTTTGTCATCATCTTTAAAAACAATTAAAGGCCTAGTGAACAATAATTTTTCATTAATCATAAAAGTTGAATTAATTTGTGTTTTTAAACCTATTTTTATAATACAGTTGGCTTTGTGAAAAGGCATCTCTTTATAAGTTAAGATCATACTAAAATTATGCTAAATAAGGAAAGGTATTATGTATTTAAAGTGTACTTTTTTAAAAGTGAACTTAAAATTGAAAAAATAAACAGAAAAGTGTACACATCATCAGAGTTCAATTCAACAAATTTTCACAAAGTAAACCAGTAATCAGTACAAGCAATATTAATGATACTGAAGTTACCTCTTGTACACTTTAAGTCATTCCCCTACAAAGCCAACTAGTGTCCTGATTTCTTTCATGTTAGAATAATTCTGTCCTTTTTGAACTGTATATAAATAGGATCATGTACTATATACTCTTTTGTGTATGCTTCATCCACTTGCTAGTTTGTATCTACCTGAGGTTTATTCATTACCATTATTGTGTGGTATTTCATTGCATGGATAGCACAATTTGTGTATCCCTTCTAATATTGATAGACATTTGGTTGATTACAGATTTTTGTTCTTATAAATTAGCTGTTGTGAATATCTGTGTATGTATTTTTGCTGAAATGATGGCTGCATATGTTTAGAACAAATGTACTCATGAGTTTGTTTTGTCATAAGCATTGTGCTTATGAGATCTAACACATCACTGTTTATAGTAGTAGTTCATTCATTCTGCTTATTCTGTAATGTCAGAGTACTGTTGTTTGATAATGTGTTTTCTTGCCTTTCTTTTTGGTTGCACATTTTTCTTATTTAGGTTGAATTTGCCTAGAATGATGTTTGCCCCAGAGAATGATTGTTAATAGCCTCCTTATTCTTTAAGTCTTTACTGCCATCCTGAAACAGCTTCCTTTGTCATTCAAATACTCAGCAATCAATGTTTAGTGGCCCAGAACAAGGAACTATTACTGTTTCCATCATGTGAAAACCTGGAAAAATACTATCTACAAAGAGTTAAAAATTCTTCTAGCATTTTTTAATTAAGTAGCTATTGACTTTATGGTTATTTTATTTCCTTTTCTTTTTGGAATCCTTTATAATTAAGCAAAGTCAATGCCTAATTTACTAAAACCTTTCCTTTTATTACTC
The DNA here is from genome assembly GCF_011764305.1 of Mustela putorius furo. NCBI lineage: Eukaryota > Metazoa > Chordata > Mammalia > Carnivora > Mustelidae > Mustela > Mustela putorius. The sequence goes on along the minus strand of NW_025421502.1, from coordinate 901,167 downwards.
TTTTATCTCACAATGTTTCTAGAAACTTAGAAAGTTATGGGGAAGAAAAAACTTGCTTAAGCTTGTTCAAAATAAAAGGTTATATAAAACTAAAGAAAGCATTACTCAGTTATGTCTATCCTATCAGGTGGCTCTGGGCCTCTCATCAGCACATTGCATGCTGGATGGTTCTTCACACAGTTAGCTTTATCTCTATTTTAAACAATCGGTTGTCATTTATACTTTTTCTCATCTTGATGTTTAGTTAGTGATAGTATGTAAAGCTCTATCTTTTCTTTTTCACATAAATGCAATTCCTTTGCTTAAGTAAAATTCTACTTCCCAAAGACAATATGTATTTGGAATTTTAGATTGTTATTATTAATACATAATTCCAACATTTTCTAGAGACTTTTGCCAATAATGGTGTTAAAAGTAAGGCTTATAATGTACACTAGTTGTAGTGTGGAATTCTCAAATCCCACACGCATTCTAAGACAAACTATCCAAAGTTATCCTCAGTAACTTTTTAGAATAGGTTGAAAAAATAAACTATAGCTGTGTCCTTATGGTATTATCTATTTTCTCTTTTTCCCAAATGTTTTAGAGAACAACTTAAAAAAAAAAATTTAATTACTTATTTGAGAACCAGTGATCAAGAACAGGAATGGGAGGCGGAGGGGCAGGGGGAGAGGGAGAAGCAGACTCCCCACTGAGCAGGGAGCCTGACACTGGGCTCTATCCTTGGTTTCCTGGATCATCACCTGAGCCGAAGGCAGATGCTTAACTGACTGAGCCACCCAGGCATCCCAGAGAACAACTCTTGATGTGGTAGATTGATACATTTTATTTCTGGATGCAGAAACAGCAGAAAGGGCATTTGGGAAGAATGCATTTAATACTAACTGTTTTGAGGATATTATATGAACTGTCAAAGTAAAAAATTGCACAGAGTTAAACAGGGGATGCTTTATTCAAGACTATTGTAATAGACTATTGTAATAGGGAAGAGAGAGTGAACTCAACTCCACTGAAACAAAAGGCAAGAGGAGTTTTAAAAGATGGGATGAGCTAATGGAAGAGTGCTAGAATACACTAGGGATGGATTAGGCTATCTGTATGATTCATTTGTGTGATTAGGCTATCTGCATTTGCTAATTGGCTTATCATATTTAGGGTCCTTTACCCTCCCACAAAGACTAGAAGTAGGGACACTATCTTTTTTATGATTACATTTCAAAGATATGACTTCCAGATTCTTGAGAAAGACATCCTTAGGTTGTAGAAGATTTATATCTCATGAGGCACAGGAATAATTTTCAGTGACAAGTTTTCTAAAGTAAATGCTGTAAGAAAAGGGAGATCAGAGAGCTATAGTTAGGAAGAAACTGATCTAAAGTTTATTCAAGTTGAGGAGGTTGTTAGTGCCTTGTTGTTTAATACAGAATACTTGTTTTCATACAAAGAGTGTGTTACAGAAATACCTATGTATTTTTAATCCAGGATTTTGTTTCCACAAAAAAAACTAACTAACCTCATACTTAGTTGTGGCTTGAAAATGAGCATGGACCCTTACTCTTCTTTCTGCTTAGGCAGTTATAAAAACAAAAAAGGAAATATTTGTTATATTGGGCATAGTTAATATCTAAAGATATATTCCTATATTTCAGTATACATATGCACTAATTCCTAGGCATAACTTTTTTTAAGAATTCAAAATTTAGTCTTAATACTTAACTGCTTTTAATAGCTTATTCTCAAAACAAATCCAGTTTATCTGCTAGTTTTTATAAGCTAGACCTGATAAGTTTAATTTCTTTTGACAAAAATGAATCCCAAAAGCAGTGACACCTTTTAGGCCATAGACAGTTTCCAAATTGCTATAGTTTATTATTAATCAAATAAAAATAATAAACTATTATAGCATTCTTGCCTTATACATATTGAGTATATTTAATCACTATTAAAACAATGCAATTTTATCATCAGAGAAGAAAACATGGAAATAATATTAAAATTACCTGGCACATGTTAACTGCTCACTGTTCAGAGGTCTGTTGATACTTCGTGGTTTGTACAGGGTTATATAAATTATCACTTCCTGATTTGCTCTTAGTCATGAATTTCTTATCTCCTACATATGCTATCCTATGTAAACACTTTCTCCATCTGCCTGTCAAATTGCTACTTCTAAATTTCACATTGCTACATATAATAAATGAATGATGTAAAATACAAACTCTATTAAAATTTATTTTTTATGAAGTGGTTTTATGCTTTTTATCATAAATAAATGCAAAAAAGTTTTTAAATAATTTATCCAGAGCTATACTACTCCTAATGTAAAATAATTTTTCTTCATTAATAAATCAAGACTACAGACTGATTTTTAAAATCAGAATGTATATCTGAGAATTGCTGAGGTACCTCTCATTCCATAATGCTTAAAACATTTGCTTTCTAAAATTTGATCAAATATGAGTTTATTTTGAGAACAAATAAGCATAAATGAAACTCCTTTGACTCTCACAATACTCTAATATAAGAGCTAGTCATAGCTCTTAAAAACAAAGCAAAAGAATAAACCTTTTTTGTGGTATTATTTTAAGAGTTTTGTTTTTTGGAACTATGCATAACTTTCTGGTTTCAATACATCTTTTATAAACATGATTTTATAGACATGCTGAGTCATAGGATTAAAAACTTATCCATTCTTTGCCTTTTATTATTTTGTTCTGATCTGCTCACAAGTCTAAAGCAACCATATGAGCCAGAGTGGCATCACAATGAGAAGAGCCTTGAGTTGCATTTTAAGTGTATGTGATGAAGTTTTAGAATATAGGTGAGGTTCAGTGGGCTGGATTTAGGAGTCCATTAGCAAGAAAGAATTCTTGAGACATCTTTGGTTAAAAATAGTGGTTTATTAAAGCATGGGGACAGGACCCATGGGCAGGACCCATGGGCAGAAAGAGCTGCTTCCCTGGGGTTGTGAGGGGTGGCAGTTTATGTACCATGGGGTTGGGAGAGGTAAGGAAAAAGGGAAGTTTCAACAGAAATTTCATGTGCTACGGAGAACCTACAAGGGTACTGCCAGAGGCCTTGTCATTGTCAAGGTTATTTTTCTCTTCTTAGCAAGGTATTAACATTAAGATAGGTGGGATGTTCCTAAAGAATGTCACACATGCCTCACCCCAGGAGTGGGAGTTGGTGAAGTTTGCAGAATCAGCCTTTTGCATTGTCCTCAGCCAGCCATGTTTTCCCTCATCATATGGACTCTGACAGATGAATAATTTCAGTTATATAAGTCTTTCTGTATGTTTTCTGGAAGCTCTAGAAGGAAGAAAGGGGAAACAAGTTAGGGCATTGAAATGTCATCAAAGGGGAAGTAACTTGGGTGTGCCTGGGTGGCTCAGTGGGTTAAGCTTCTGCCTTCGGCTCAGGTCATGGTCTCAGGGTCCTGGAATCGAGCCCTGCATCGGGGCTCTCTGTTTCCCACTCTACCTCTGCCTGCCTCTCTGCCTACTTGTGATCTCTCTCTCTGTCAAATAAATAAATAAAATCTTAAAAAAAAAAAAAGGAAATGACTTAAAACACTTGGGCGCAGAGAAAGTGAGGGTGAGTGGTAGTAGAGAGAATGAGACTAATTTTTTTTTTCCACATTTATTACCATGGCATTTTCTACTCTTCTGTTCCTGCTTTCTGTGATTCTGCTGAGATGTCTGTTCAATTGTCGGGAAAGAGATGTACTCTTCCCCTCCTTGCACTCTGCTAGACAACATTTCTCAGTCTTTCTGCTGTTACTTAGAGACATGTGACAGAATTGTGGCCAGTGTACTATTAGAAGAAATGGTGGGTACCAGTTCCAGAGTTGATTGCCTTTTTTTTTTTTTCCCCACTGAAATAATTCAGAGCAAAGCCAGAAATGGCAACTAATTACAAGTTTCAGCACTACCACAGCATCACCAAGTTGAGAAAAACTTCTAACCACATTTTTTTTTCCTGCACTTTTGGGGTAGGTTAAGGCTGATTCTTAGATTTGTCTCTTAGATTTGTGTCACACAGTGTCCCAGATTTTCTCAACTTCCTCATTTGCTGGCAAAATGCAGGTGTCTAATGATTATCTCAGGGTCTTTGGAAGCCAGATAAGGGAGGAGCTTGTTTATTTGAATAACTCTTTGAAGCAGAGTTCCCCAAAGGCCAACTGCTATTGAACTTCATGGTGAGAGAAAAATAATCTCTGCATTAAATTACTGAGATATGGGGCGCCTGGGTGGCTCAGTGGGTTAAGCCGCTGCCTTCGGCTCAGGTCATGATCTCAGGGTCCTGGGATCGAGTCCCACATCGGGCTCTCTGCTCAGTAGGGAGCCTGCTTCCTCCTCTCTCTCTCTGCCTGCCTCTCTGCCTACTTGTGATCTCTCTCTGTCAAATAAATAAATAAAATCTTTAAAAAAAAATAAAAAAATAAAAATACTGAGATGTTGGAGCTGTTTTTTTTTTTAATAGTAATTAATAATACTTACCATGACTAACACAGATATATTTTATTGGTTGTCATTTCGTACTACTGACATATAGGAGACACCAATGTAGACATTTTCCCATCTGTAAAAAAAAAGGCATTACTTAAATGTTTTGCCTATTCTGTGTAGCAGAATATTAGCTATAATGTTCTTTCGAAGTCCACATGACTCACATATCTCTGTTTAAGCATATTGCAAAAAATTCTTTACATTGGGACTTAAAATTTTAACAGATATAACAAATACCTATTTGAATTACAGAATTCATACTATCACATGAAGTTACATTATACTTATATTTATTATATAGTTTAATATATGAGTATATGTGTCTTATTTATTTTTATGTTTATATATAACTTAATATATGTGTGCATGTTTTATTTAATATATACTTAAATTTGTTATATATTTAAAGATAGAAGTAAATGTTATATATTTAGATGACTGCAGAATAAAAATATCACAGTGAAGATTTGATGTTAATTTTAGGTATTTTATTTGAGAGAGATTTGGAGATAATCGCTTTGCCAGTTTTCCTAAAAGAAATATTTCTCATTCAGTTCTTAACCTGAATTTTTTTTGTTATATCGTTCAGTTCTGAGGGGGTTCTTTTTTGTTATTATTCATATGCTGGGATGTTGTCTTCATGTAAAAGAATCTCCATAATCTTTGGAAAATTACTGAGTCTTTGTTAAATTACACAATTTATTTTAAGCACATGTTTGATGTCTTATGTTATTCAGTATTTAAAAAAAAAAAATAGTGTGTACTACCTCCCTGACAATAACTGTGAAAAGTGTTGAGAATTTATTTACTTGGCAATCTAACAACTTAATCTACTAGTTTCATAGTTAACAAAAACAAAAACATTAAACTATTAGGTCAGAAGCAAAGGAGTTTATTATAGCCATATCATTTGCCAGTGTATCAGTTTTCCCTTCCATGATGCCCCAAGCACCAGTTCTGGCAAAACAACACTAAGAGGATCCAATAGTACCTGTGCTGGGAGGAGAGTAACCACAGTCTTAGTAAACTTGAATGTAATAAGCAGGAGGGATGGAAGAGAGAAACATTCAGGATCTTTCAAACTGTTCACTATAAAAACAGTCTTGGAAGAGTTCAAAACGAAGATAGTCAGTGTCTCTGCTTGTAAGATAATGCAGAAACCTGAGGGATCAATGGAGATTTGCCTCCCAGTCCTACCAAGCAGCCTCTGTATCTGTGGATGCTTGTAGGTTTCTATTCAAGATCCGTAGGTTATATTAATCTTTTTTTTTTGTCCTTACTACCATAATAGGAGATCAATTTCATTCTACTCTATTTAACTAAAAAGAGTAACATCTAGATTACAATCTGAGCCAAAATCTGTTTCTCCTGCTGAGCTGAGTCAGAATGTTTTGATGCTTATTTAAGTGTCATCCTTAACCAGCTTCTTCTCTGCATTCTGTTTACAGCAGCTCATGGCGTTAATATTTAATTATCCACAGTCTCTTATATGAGCAGTGTGAACCACAAACAAATGATTGCTGGACCTTTCTTCCCCTTAAGAGATGTAAATCACAATGGCTACAATAAGACATGATCCATGCATGTAAAAATAACAAAATATAAGGGACTGAATGTGAACATAGTTAAATGCCAATGTAAATATTAGTGCTATATAAAGTCATTAATTTCAGATAAATGCTATTTATAAAAATGGATGCTAATGGACCATCCTGCCTAAATAAGTCATTTAAAGACTATTTATTTATTTATTTATTTAATTTATTTATTTGACAGACAGAGATCACAAGTAGACCGAGAGGGAGACAGAGGGAGAGGGCGAAAGCAGGCTCCCTGCTGAGGGAAGAGCCCGATGCAGGGCTCATCCTAGGACCCTGAGATCATGACCTGAGCTGAAGGCAGAGGCTTTAACCCACTGAGCCACCCAAGCAGCCCTAAAGAAATTATTTGAATAGAAGTTTTAATTAGTTGAACATAAAGGTATAGTTTTCAGATGTCAACAAAATTAAATTAATCGGTTCTGTCTCAAAATCACTTTAGAGCAGCACTGTCCAACAGATAAATAATATGAGCCTGATATGCAATTTTGAAAGTTCTAGTAAATGAGTTAGAATAGAAACAGCTGAAGTTAATTTTAATACATTGTATTTAAGCCCATATAGCCAAAATATTACTTCTATTAATCAATATAGAACTGTTAATGCGTTTGTTTATATTAATTTCTATATTTAAGCCTTCAAATTCCAGTATGTATTTTATACTTAATGACATATCTTTGCTTAGGCAAGACACATTTCAAGTGCTAAGTAGCTGCAGATGGCCAGCACCTATAATATTGGGTAATGTGAAAAATAAAAAGTCAACTTTCATTTAATTGCTTCATCAAACTCATAAAATGGCCATTAAATTAGAATTTCACAATGCCAAGATACCCTCTATGTATGCATCTGAACAAAAGTTTTGAATGTAGTCTTTCCATTATAGCAGAATGATACAGAGGTAAGACTATTGGATTAAGAGCCTAGAGTCACAGGCTCAAGTTTCTACACACTAGCATAGGACCTTGAGTGAATCATGTAAACTCTTTGGTCTTCCTCGTATGTAGATGGAAAACTTTAGGTTTTATGATTTATAAAGTAGTTTTAGTTCTAAAATTCTGTCAGTATATAAACCAAATAAATGGCTAGGGGGAAAATATAAAATACCATTAACATGAGAAATAGGTAATCAGGGCTTTGGAAAATCAATGGCTATGCTTTATAAAAACATAGCTACTAACTCTACCTTGTATTGGGTTTTATAAAAATCACATAAACATATGTAGTTATTTGACATTAAGCACTGGTGTGGCCTGAGAACTAACATTTAACAGAAATTATGGGGATTATCTCATATTGGGATTGGAGGGTTGTAAAGTCATATATCTTTAAGTCATATATTACCAAAAATTCTGTTGAGCCATTGCATCTAATTCAGAAATGCATTTTTTCTTCCAAAAAGAAGTCAACTACAATGAAATAAGCAAAAGGTAGAGGGAACAAACAATGTATTAAGCATGCTGCAGTCTTCCTAGACACATACATTAACCTGTCTGGCTGAAGGTATTTGCTAATTCATTTAGTGCAAAACGTTGTCTTGAAAACTCACAGCTGGTCACAAATCCAATCTTTTACAAAGCTATATACCTGTAGGCAATTCAAAGAAATATTCAAGTTCAACTTCAGCTGCAATAGGAAGTTAATCATTAAGTTACCTTCCTGATTTTCTTGTACTACTGAGTCAATCACATTGAATTTTCCCTTTAACATTTTGGCTTTTTTTTCTGCCAAAAAATTATTTGGCTTTAGAAGGAGAGAAACACACACACACACACACACACACACACCAGTACTGTTACAACAATTATAGGGTGTAGGAATATTTGTTTGCAATTACTGAGTCTATCATTCCTTTGCTAATAAGCTTCTGTGTTTGATTTCAGAAATAAATATTTTATTATTTCCTCAATTTTTATGGCAAGGTAGTGGTCTGTATACAGTCAGTAAGAATCTACCCTGCCTCTTATTTAACCAGTATCAATTGTACTACAATGTTACACTCTGTGTCATATTCAGAATAAATCTTATTGAATCAGAGCCGAAAACCCTTCTATTAAATAACAAGAGTTGTATTTTATTTGCAAAGGTGGTGTGATTAAAAACAGACAAACAGGAAAACTGACCTGTTGTATACTGAAAGGTCATTGGCCTCATTTTCTGGCAAGCCAAAAGCCTCGGTATATTTTAAGCACCTTGAATATACAGAAATTCTTCAAAATTAACAAATATTGCAGGTGAAATAATAAAGGCTTTTAAAAAGTCCCATACTGTATTTCTTAAGTTTAGGATAGAGATTAATTCTATGGCTTTAGCAGTTGCTCAACAGTTTATGTTTAAGGAGGTTTAAATAGTTAATACCTTTAGTTGCAGATAGAATAAATCAAAATGTGACAAGCTTTCTTGTTAAATTGAGTACCATTTAAGATTATTTCTGATCAAGCTTTCTTGTTAAATTGAGTACCACTTAAGATTATTTAAAGAAAAACTATAGGGGCACCTGGGTGGCTCAGTGGGTTAAAGCCTCTGCCTTCAGCTCAGGTCATGATCCCAGGGTCCTGGGATCGAGCCCCACATCGGGCTTTCTGCTCAGCAGGGAGCCTGCTTCCCTTCCTCTCTCTCTGCCTGCCTCTCTGCTTGTGATCTCTCTATCACACAAATTAATAAATAAAGTCTTAAAAAAATTAAAAAAAAAAGAAAAACTATAAGTACCTACAAAATTTTAAAAAAAAACAAACAACGAATATTACAGCAGTTCTAACAATACCTAAAATGTATTCATTTCTTTAGGAGAATTCACTCATTATTCCACTTATAAATTTATTTTTGGTAGAAAAGATAACTTCAAGGGCTATAAACATTAACTAGGTTTGTATTTAACCTAGCAGCCTTTTTATAATATATTTTCAAAAGGCCTTTCATAATGGACTATATATTTTAGTTCTTTAAATGCTTGTGGCATCACCATCTTACTTCATTAAGGAGTTAAATGAAATAATACACACATTCTATTAATGGTAGTCATGTTTTTAACATGTGAAAATGATATTTTAACACTTGAATTATTTTGAAGATTATTTTGAAGGGTAAATTATTCATGTAATTCAGTTATTTTAGCACTATTAGAAGAGTCAAACCATACTTCCAGTTTATTCATCTGGGCAAATACCTCTTTAATTAGGACAACAGATTGCTCATCTACTCAGACAGCTGCTTGTATAGTAATACTTGCTCACTTCACTGTACCTACCAATTCTAAATGATTATTTCACAAAATATTCCATCCAAATAATTCTCTTGAGCCCAGATTACAAAATCTGAAAACATACTCTTCCAGTCTCCCCTGTCTGATACTATTAAACCACTAGAGCCCAGACTTAAAAACCGTATATGCTTTGCTAACCTCTCCCTTTTCTGAAACTGCAAAGATTCTATCAAAGATATATTCTCCTTTAATAAAGGTCTAATAAACTTAGCTAGACTAGAACAATAGGTTATTTTGATGGTCTTTTGAAAAGAGAGTTAACAGTGTATCTTCTGGGCCATGAACTGGACTTTGACTTATTTTGAAGAGTTTTTGTATTTATGAGAATATTCTAATTTGTATGTAGAGAACATAACTTTTGTCAGATGATAAAAGTGCTCTGCGTATCAAAAATGTAAGGTTCAGTCTTTAAAGAATTTACACTCTGGATTATTTTAATGATAATTAAGGTTCTAGATCCACCTTATTGTTACACTTACAGAAGCTGAGCTCTTTAGAGAGGTACATGGAAAAGTTGTTACTCAGCTTTTTCTAGGCACAGGAATATTTTCAGTTCCTTTTAAATTTCTGTCAGGTTTCTTAATTGGATACCTGTGTGTAAAAGCCATGATAATGGCTGCTAAATCTCTTATTGTTTTTTTGTACTCTCATAAAGCACATTAATATTTATATTATATAATGAATAGCTTCCTGGGACACATATATATCAGTTTTCCCTATGTAAAATGAGTAAAGGAATCCAGAAGTAATGAAAAAAATATGTAAGGGAAATTTTAGCTGAGCTATGACATCAAGAGTGGTAAGAATGTGTCACGTCATTCTTATTTTTATTATAATAGCATTTCCCTTTTTTTATCCAATACTTATACCTTAGAGGACTTTATATAAAGCTAAAATTATAGAAAATGTAAGTAGTGTAAGGAAATTTTTTCTTGATGGGCATTCTTTTTCAGCATTTTTTATGTTTTTGATGCTTGTTTTTTTCCAAATTATTTTAATTCCTAAATGGGCAAAATGAATAAAAACCTTTTTTATTTATTAGCCCATAGATTATCTGTATGGCCTGAATTATGTGCCTGCCTGCCCAGAAATTATATTTTTGTAAAACTGTAATAAATACAATGGACAAGGTAGGAATTGACAACAACTACTTATACCTCTCTCACTTTCTCTCCTTTTTTTTTTTAATCTTGAGGGTAATTAACTTTATTTGCTTTATTAAGTGAACACATTTATAAAAGTTCAACATATATAAAGTTAAGCACCTTATGACACATGCGAATGAATAATATTTTTGAGTATTCAAAATATTTTGAGCAGAACTTTTAAAACAACAGGAGATACCTGTTATCTAGACCATGACCATCACAACTAAACCAATAATATTGAAAGCTATTAATGAAAGAAATAATTTTTCATGTTTAATAAAATTATTTTAAAAAATTAAAAATAATAATTCTCAAATATCTGCATACATACCTGTCTCTTAACACGGCTCCCAGGACACCAGGATACTTTCAAGTTCTGTGCACTTTTTTCTACTGGAAGGATGTGGATGAAGAGAAGTATAGACTCATTAGTTCCCCTGAAAAGAGAATCAGATTAACTGGCCTCACCAAATCTTCAGAGGGACTGGTGAGGCTGGAAAACATTGATTCATTGGTTTTGAGATAAGTACATTTTCTTTTTTTTTGAGTAGTTAGTATAAAAGAACACATGTCTTGAAATCAGGAAATGTGGATCCTTGTTTGAATATCACTAATTTGATGTATAACAGTAGGACCTCTATGATTTCTTGTCCTATTTCCAGGAAAAACAGAATCTATTTTTAAATAGGTTTAAGCTAGGTAATTTTAAATGTTTTAGATTTAAATTTTATACAAATTTGAGGGACGAGAACAATTCCCTTTTGGTTGTTTTTTGGCATCTCCACCCCAAGTCATTATTTTCCTTGAATTGAAAATCAGGAGGAGAAGAACCAAAATTTAGCATACAGGGTCACAGAAGCATATGTGGATTTATGTTGTATAATTATGGATATTTAAAAGATATTTAAATACTTATTTCCTGATACTTCAGCTATTGACACATCAGCAGGACTAGAATTTTTTTATGATTAGATCATGCTGTTTCATTACAGATCACATACACATACATAAATACATATATATCCACATATATAGTGTGTATATATGTGTGTATATATATACACATCTATGTGTATATATATATACACACACAATAGTTTAACCTGAATAAATTCAGCAAGTCTTAATATGACTTTTCTCAAGATGGAGGGGGAAATTCTTTTTTTCTAGTAAATTCTGCATGTAGCTGTAAATGAAAATATATTTATGTCTTAAATGTAAGACCAGTAAAGCTTCAGCATAGCACAATACAATGGGTCCAAAAAGATCAAGAGTGTATGTAACCTTCAGGGATTCATCACTTTGAGGCCAATGGAACGGACTAAGTTTAGCCTACTATAGCCAGCCAAATCTCTCCACACTGACCTGAGCTTTGGCGCAAATAGATGCCATTTTTTCAATCTGGATTAAATTACTTTATTCTGTGGTAGATTCTCCACCATCCTCATCCTCTCCTTGTCTGCCTTCTTTCATACTGAAGAAAGTAAGAACTCTAGCCTTCCTCTCCCTGAGACTGTGCAAAAGACTAGAGGCAGATATCATTAATTCAAAATTTATCATATTTAAGTACTGTTATCTATGGAATTTTTTTCACAGATTTTTTTACTCTTATTTTAGAATTCAATTGCCCAAATAATTCAATACTCTTTATCTAAATATGTGACTAGATATGTCTTCACCTAAATACCCCCTACCAAGAATAAAAACCATCCCCACCTGCCCCGCTGCCTCTTCGCTCTTCATTCTACTTACTAGCTATCACACTACATGTTTTTATTTATTTATGCTGTTTATTCTGCACTTCCTGGCTAGAATGAAATTCTGAAGAAAGGAGTGCTTTATTCACTAACACTTTGTACATAGTAGCTGCTTACTAATTCTTTCTAAAATGAACAAATACTGTTCAGCAGATTCATTTAATTTTTATCATGAAGTTAAAATTCCACATTGTGTATGGTTCTCATAGCCTCTATCAACAGAGTTTTAAAGTTAGGTTGAATACAATGTTTAGATGATAATTAGTCCTCACCTTTTTCCTTAATAGTCATGTTTTTAAGCCCACACTAATGACTGAAAGTTTGAACACCAGGACTTTCAAATGCAGAAACCTTGCTTTTTAGAGAATATGGTGTTTGGGCATTCCATAAATCATGGCCAAAATGATAAAAATAAATAGTTTATATAATAAATAAAGGGGTTGAAGAATGCATATGTGCACAAGCTAATTTCTGCCCCAAAGTAATTTAGTTTTCATCTGCTGAAAGACTAGAGAATAAGAGAGTAAAACTGTAGCTGGGATCTTTGCTTGGTGCTGGAAAGGGACTTGGTACTGGAAAGGGACTTGCCCAACACACAGTGAGCTATGGATATGTTTTATGGGAATTTGAGAGCAGTGGGCCTTACCCTTCACTTGCTTTCATACATCTCCTACAGCAGCCTCACTTGGAGCAGGTATCACTTTGGCAGAAATGGCTGAGTCAATGTAGTGAAATAAAACTTTACACATATTTCAGGGCTTCTATTTAAAAAAAAAAAAGTCCTGGTTTTCTAAGCCATGGAAATGTATACAACATAAAGATAAGGGATATTTGCTTTCACTTCCCCAAGAACATCTTACTCTTTAAATATCATGAGAAACAGATATAGTAATTTGTCTAGTTAATTGCCCTGACACAAGAAAGCTGAATGCTTAAGCCTGGACCAATGTGTTGGAAAGATAAAAGACATCCTTTCTTATAAAAGCCACAGATATCAGGGGTTTATTTGGTCCTTGGAAAGAAGTATTTATATTCCAGAATATTAGACTGAGAACCCAGGATCTGTCCCATCCACCCCAAAGAAACACATTCCCCTCCCCCATTCTTTTGGCAGATGAGGAGACAGTTTTCTTTCCATTAGGTACACAGAAAAAAGTCCATTGTTTTCCAGCTGTTACCTTTGACTACTGAGTTACTTCTCTGGTACACTTGGCCTGGTTTTCATCATGTTGCAGGAGGATAAAGCCTGAGCCAACGAGTGTCAATTTGTTTATTATTTATTATAAGATAAATAATAAGAAATCTGTATCGAATCCAGAACATCTTGTGTACACATTCAAGATAAAATAAATGAAGATGCATTCTAAAAACTCAGTTGTTGGGTGTTAAGGAAACCTCTGCTATGTTCTGTGGCAGAACTTGATGCTCCTGAGCTAAAGTTCTGTGTTACCTTTGAGGGAAAACTCACAAAAAGACATTAACTTTGTATGAGGATCTAGGAGATAACAATCTGGTGGTCAGTAGCCATGATAGGACAAATAAATGCCTAAAGTCCAGTGAAATTTGTACATTTGATCATACCAACATACCAACAAAGACCAGCTGACTCATCAGGTTCTTATTATAGGGTTAAATATAACACCCACTGCAGCATTCTTAGTCCAACACATAAATTAGATCACAGTTGGGAAGAGGAGAAGGAGAAGGGAGAAAATCTCGAGAAGAAACCAGAATTAATTCCTCAAAAAGCTTAAGTCCTCCATAAATAACAGAGCTAACTTTGGGTTGGCAGATTCGTTTTTCATTTTCAGCATGAATGGAGCCTCAAAGCCTTAGTCAGTTTCACTGTAAGTATAAAGAAGTCATAATGTTTTTGCTTCTCTGTAAGCATAGGAAATTTTTTTTTTCAAGTTTAATTCCTTTTCATTTTCTTAATTTGGGTGGACAAGTTGATTCTGATGTAGTGTTACATAGTTTACTGCCTGGGTACAGGCTATAGTTCTATGTCTATGAACATACTTTCTCGGTAGATACTTTTTTGAGGATCTTATGGGAAAATTGGAATTTTTAAAACATGTTTCTATATCTTTTTTATTTACTAGTTGCATTACTTCCTGATTTGCTGTATTACACAAATGGAATAAAGTAATATTGGTATTATTTCAAAGGAGGTATGTTTTTTGAGAGGATTCAGGTTTTTTATATCCCATGTTTTGTGTTTACCATGCTCCTTTATCCCTACTGATGCTCAAAAAATTACAGATTTAACATGAATACATATATCTAAATCTTTTTCTAAGTCATTTTGTTTACTTTTGATGTCTTGATTATGTTTTCTTTTAATAATATTTTCATCTGTTAGTGATATTTTATTCAACAAATATCCATTGCGTGCCTCTGAGGAGACAGGTACTTTTCCAGGGGTGTATACAGGAGTATAAAAAAGCAAGGGTTACATTATATTAGGAAGAAGATGCAATAAAGACCACAGATTTATATAGTGTCTTAATAGGTATTATAATAGCAGATAAAAATAAAGGGGCAAAAGAGATATGGGCTATGTGGTAAAGCAGTTTTAAAAAGGGGTCATTGAGAAAGTGAAACCTGAGCAAATATTTGGAAGAGGTAAAGAATACACCTTTTATGTATTTGACACAAGCATTTCCCAGCAGAGGCAAGCACAAATGTCAGGACCTTATGGTGGGAGCACACCTGGTACATTCCTGAAATAGCCACCAGACCAACATGGCTGAAGCAGAGTGAATTGAAGGACTAGAGTCAGAGAGGAGATGAGATCAGAGAGTTGGGGAATGAGAAGGCACAGATCACCTATTAAGGTATGCTATCAGGTTTAGCTTTTAATTTAATAGTATATCACTACATTTTTGGGTTTTGAGCTACAAAATTTATCATGATCTTATTTTCATTTTAAAAAGAGCTTTTTAGTTGCTGCTTAGAGAATGCATCGATTCCTGTAAGGATAGAAACAAGAAAAAAAATTTTGTTTGTTTGTTTTGAAGACTTTATTTTTCTATAAGAATTTTAACTCCACAGCAAAATTAAGGTACAGATATTTCCCATATATTCCCTGCCCCACAAGAGTAGTGGGGCAACCACCAGAGTGTGCATTTGTTGTAATTGCTGAACCTACATTGATATGATCACCAAAAGCCCATAATTGACATTATGGTTCACACTTAGTGTTTTGCATTCTATGAGTTCGGACAAATATATAGTGATATATAGTAATCATTACAGTATCATGCAGAGTAGTTTCATCACCCTAAAAATTCTCTATGTTCTGCAAATTCACCTCTTTTCCCCACTAAACTCTGACACCCACTGATCTTTTTATAGTCTCCACTGTTTTGCCTTTTTCAAAATGTCATTGGGGCACCTGGGTGGCTCAGTTGGTTAAGCATCTGTCTTTGGCTCAGGTCATGATCTCAGGGTCCTAGGATTGAGCCGTGCACTGGGCTCCCTACTCAGCACAGAGTCTAATTTTTCCTCTTCCTGTATCCTTCCTCCCCCACTGTGCTCTCTCTCTCTTTCTCAAATAAATAAAATCTTTAAAAATGTCATATTGTTGGAATCATACAGTATATAGCATTTTCAGAATGATTATTTCTCTTACCAATATGAATTTAAGGTTCCTCCATATCTTTTTATGGTTTGATCATTTCTTTTTACCACTAAATAGTGTTCCATTTCCTCGATGTATGCAGTTTATACATTTACCTACTGAAGGACATCTTGGTATTGGCAACTATGAATAAAGCTGTTGGAAACAGACCTGTACAGGTTTTGTATGGACATAAGTTTTTAACTCCTTTGAGTAAAGACCAAGGAGATCATTTAATGCTGTGGTTTTCCCTGAGTCATCCCCTCTCTTATGGATCCAAGAAGATTTGTTGATTTTTCAATGTGTTTAGCTTTTTACTTGTTAGGATGGAGTGGTGAGTTCTAAGCTCCTTAGATTTAAAACTGGAAATAGGAAAACTATCTTTTAAAATATTAGTCATCCAGGCAAGAAATGATAATGGTTTAGACCAAAGGCATGAGATGGTAGTGATAAGAAAAGCTTAATATATTTTAAAATTAGAGTCAGTAGGGTTTGATGACAGATGTGGTGTATGAAAGAACAGTAGCAATTAAAGACAGATTTGAGACTGGAGGGGTGGAATTTATTGGGGTGTGTGTGGGTGTGTGTGGGTGTGTGGGTATGTGTGTGCATATGTGTATGTTTTAAAACTGAAAATCAGAAAATGTATAAACTATTCAGTTAATTACCAGTGTTGATATTTCATTTACAGGTAGAATTTATTTTATTTTTAGAACAATTAAGTTTGTTTTTTCCAGCAAAAAAACAATAGAAGATTCAACAGAATTAATTTTTGCTTTTTAGGAGGAATTGAGATTCCTTTGGAAATATTTAGGTCTTGTTATTTTTGAACTAACTTGGAAAAAGTATATTTTACAAAAATGTTTACATAGGATACCTTCTAGATATCTATGTTTGATTTTGTTTTGAGGTTTATGGTGATAAGCAAATTATGTCATAGAGAATGTGTGTTTTTTTTTTAAAGATTTTATTTATTTGTTTGACAGAAAGAGATCACAAGTAGGCAGAGAGAGAGAGAGAGGAGGAAGCAGGCTCCCTGCCGAGCAGAGAGCCCAACGAAGGACTTGATCCCAGGACCCTGAGATCATGACCTGAGCTGAAGGCAGAGGCTTAACACACTGAGCCCCC
The DNA here is from genome assembly GCF_011764305.1 of Mustela putorius furo. Taxonomy (NCBI): domain Eukaryota; kingdom Metazoa; phylum Chordata; class Mammalia; order Carnivora; family Mustelidae; genus Mustela; species Mustela putorius. Next base: position 884,144 of record NW_025421502.1, on the reverse strand, counting down.
CAGGAACCCCATAAAGAATGGTTTTAAGATTTTAAGATTATTTATCATTCTTTCCTAATTAACTAGTATTTATTCCTCTGGATTAACTACCTTTTTAATTCAAGATATGACCACACAGTCTTTTATTATGCTGGTACACAAATAACTAGAATAAATTAAATTTACAAGGTTCTTATGTTTCAGAATTATCAATAATTTTTGACATAAACTTTTCATTAGGACTAGGTATAATTAACAAAACTGAATAATGTATTTTTTTCCATTCTCTTTTTTTTTTGAATATTTTATTTATTTTACAGAGAGAGAAAGAGAGATCACAAGTAGGCAAAGAGGCAGGCAGAGAGGGGGGGGGAAGCAGACTTCTCACGGCAGAGAGCCCAATGCAGGGCTTAATCCCAGGACCCTGAGATCATGACCTGAGCTGAAGGCAGAGGCTTAACCCACTGAGCCACCGAGGCACCCTTTCCATAGTCTATAGAGTTTGGAATTTTGGTCATTACAGAGGAAATAATCTATAGAAATAGACAAAAATAAAGGTACAGTGAAGTCATAGTCTGGATAATTCTCTTAAATAGCTTACACTTGGTTGAAAGATAATTTAAGAATTTGACAAGGGAGGGTTGATAAGCATTCACTGCTCTCAGAAATAGAAATGACTTATGCCATTGGCATAAACAAGCTTTGGCCCAGTAACCTCATTTATAACGTCACAATTTAAGAGAATTACATGTTAAATGATGTTCCTCTGAGATAATTTTTTAATAGTCAAATTTCAATTAATACTTAATTTTCAAGGCCAGTGATTTAATGATAAATTCACTTTTTGAACAATGCACCATACCAAGTAACAGAGACTAATTTGATTTTTTCAAGTCTGTCAAGTGAAAGGCATTCATAATAATGTAGTGATCACTCTATATTTGTATGTTAATGTTACCAGGTAGTCATCTTGAAAGACTGGAAATGATTAATATGTTGTTGCATAAACCAGAGATAATGTTCACTACTTGATAGAGACAGGAACATTTAGGACAATTTAAAAACATCTGCCCAGGAAATTGTTTTCCAAACTCTGAAAATTATATGCAATTATAAGAATTTTACCTGACTATACTTATAATTCTGACTTAGTGACAGCTTAACTGGTATTAAGCTTCATTTTTCAGCACTAGGATTTTGGAATAATCACTGTGTGCCTGTAATTTATACTGCTTCATCTTCCTTCTTTGTACATGCTGAAAATGTTTTAGCAATATACTTTTAAGAGGGTAATTAGGTTGGAATATAAGGTTGATTTTGTTTTTTAAAGCTAGTGAAAAGAAATTTGGCTTTACTGCGCTTACCTAAAAGTTTGAGAACTAAATTTTCTCAATTTTAATTACATTCTTTTATAAAATAATGCCAAGCCAGTCACTTCCAATATCAATGCTTACATTTCAATTGCATGTATTTATTAATAGCAAAATATGAGACTACTAAAAAAGAGAGGAAAAATACAGTGAAGATTTCATGGCAAAATACAGATTTTTATCTTAGGCAAACTGATATTCAGATCTTAGCTTCACGGCCTACCCTGTAGCACCACTTAATTTCAGTCTTAGTTCCATCTATAAATGGGAAATATTTATGCTGGAAAGAACAATGAGATGATGTGTGTAGTGTATATTAAAGGGACCATCACATAGTATTCAATGAATAATAATTATTACTGTTGACCAACAATGTACTTTTAAAAAATAAAATTACATTCGTTCACTGTTATTATTACCAAAGCATAATTCCTCTTGTTTTTCATTCACATTAATATAAAAAAACTTTACATATCAAAAGAAAATAAAAGAGATTACATGGTTATTGAAAAGATCATGAAATTATATATGAAGGTCAAAGGGCACTAGCAGAATAGCAGTCATAAAATTATATGAACTTTTAGACCTCACTGGAGAACACAGCTCAACATCTTTCTGTGTAATGTATTTCCTTTTCAGATCTTCAGCCTGCCATGGCTGTGTTTGAAAAAGTAGACCATAATATATTTTTTTACATGAAGCTACGTTTTTGCTTCCAATCTGCAGAGAGGGAAATTGCATCCAGATAACAAATAATGGCAAATGTACTTTAATTGAAATTCTGGAATACTGGTTACAGAGCCCTGAAGGCTACAGAAAAGGATTTGATGCCTTATAAATTTGAAATTTAAGTCTCAGGAAAAGAAACCTAACAAGAATAAATAATATAACTGCTTAGTGTTTTCCATCAGTGTTTAATATCTTTAAGCAGAACTCTAGTTTTTACTTTAATACTATAGAAATGATATGTTAAAAGTGCTAAGTAAAATTATAAAAATGACAAATATATACTGTATTTATGAAGTTATTGCATTAACCTTCGTTTTCCTGGGAGTCTCTTCTTCATTTTGCTTGGTACACCTCTAGAACTATTATTCTTCTATTGTATTCAGGTTAGATACAACAGCAAAACAACAAGTTTCAAAATTTAAAAAAATCAATAAACAGGCGCCTTTCTGGCTCAGTAGGTAGAGCATGTGACTCTTAATCTTGGGTTGTGAGTTTGAGCCCCACATTGGGTATAGATATTACTTAAAGAATAAAAAAAATTAAAAATTAATAATCTGTCATTTATAGACTTGTATGCTCTTTCCAATATTAAGGCAGTTCTGAATGAAAACTTTTTTACTTGAACAGCAGTTTTGCAACTTCTGTTAACAAGAATTTCAATAGAGAAAAAGTTGAAACAGCTGCATAATACACCATCATCATTCTCATTATAACAATCAAAACCATTGTTTCTAATAACATAGGAAAATATACACTGTTGGAACAGAAAACTATGTTTTATAGGTAAATAAATATATATTGAATGTCTGCTATTGACACATATTTTGAATCTAAATCTCAAATAGGTTGCAAACTTGACAACTTAAAATATTTAATTATATTTAATTCTCTTCCAACTTTAGGTGATGGTTATGTTATATGGGGTTAAAAGAACTAGATGGGACAAGTATAATAACTGTTTTATTTTCTTAATGCCCATTTGTTTTAATCTTTTCTCAACTTTGAGAAACTTGGTTTGTTGATAGTAATAGTTCAGGAAGAATACATAATTTGTCACTCATCTACTTTTTCAGTGTATTGGTTGAATAGACTTCTTCCAGTATAAAGCTAAATAATAAGATGTATGCATTTGAATCATATTAGCTTTTGAGGTGACAAAAGAGCCAGCTATAAAGTTACTTGTTGAGTTGCAGTTTATTGAAAAGCATCACAAACTTTTTAATTTTTAAGAACAAGGCAAGACAATTATCATTGTCTGTTATTAGCAGACAATGATAATTATACTGCTTTCATAAAATATTTTCAGAAGATAAAATGATGCATTTATCTAATCTTTTTATATATCCCTCATAGTTTAAGTTTATTTAGTAGTATCAGGAAAATAGGTGTATTTTATTTTTTAAAAAGTTTTAATTTACTTTTTAAATTTCTTTTCAGTGTTCCGGAATTCATTGTTGTTATTGAGTGGTTCTTAATGCTTACTTTTTTTGTCATCAAATTTGTCTATTTCAAAGAATGTACCTATATATTAATCTTACTAGTGATTTTCATAATTAGTTGATAGAAGTTACATTTTCAATCTAATAAATTACAATTATCTCCATTTCTAACTAATAATGAGAGCATGGTAGTAAATCTACTTTACTTTTCCAAGATTTTCCTTTGAGCTAATAATCTGAATAGCCGTATTTGTTCTCTAAGACCTGTGTATTTTGTTCATTTCAAAACTTTTCTAAACAATTTTCAGGGACTTCATACTGACAAATAACTCTGAAGCATTCCTGGAGTTGACAAAACAACTCATAGTAAAGGGGAGTTAATGTAAATTATCTGCTTTGAAAAGATACTATGCTGAAAATACTACTTTACTAACAGAAATAATGCTTTCTACAAGCTCTGAATGATAAATTTGGGTGGAAAATGATAGGAAACCAAAAGGTAGTTCCCTTATTGAATAATATAGATTGAAAAAGAGTGAAGCAATTTAAAGAGCTAAACCTTTGGGGGACCTTTGAAAGAAGTACTTGCCAAAGACAACTAACATTTTATATTGTACATGTAGAAAGCAATGCTAGTTTTCATTTTGCTGCATGAGGAAATTAGCATATGTCCCATGTGTGGAATATTAAATATCTGTGTTTATTTATAAAGATTTCTTGTGTCAGTAAATAAATGCTATTTGTGGAATGTATTGTAGAATATGGAGAAAAGAAAGAAATTCCCCTTGATTTCTGTTGCTAAGAACTAAATTATCACTATCTGGGCCAAAATAATGATCACAAAAATGGAATGGGTACATATGAAAAATGTTTCGGAACTGATTGTATTCTTAGATGTTAGGCATTCTAATTTAAAATAATCTAACTTTCTATAGTATTACAGATGGATAGGAACCTGCCATTTACAGACAATTTTTCAGTAGGAAAAAACAAAAAGCAAAAAAGACATAATATTCTTTATTTACCTTATCTCAGTCTCTTTTTGTTTTCTTTTACGTTCTTGTCCCAAGTAATTATTATATTGTTTTTGTTTCTCAAAGATCAGGTAATTCTGTTCTTTAGCCTACCATACAGTGTTATTCTAGTTTAATGCAATTTTTTGGTATTTTTCTTAACTCTCTTTTTCCATCTTTTAAAAAATGTTTTATAAAGATATAAACCCATTAATGAAGAACTCCATATATAGCTGCATTACTGTCTGTAGGTGTGTTGCCCTACTTTTCTGGTCAAGTTATCAGTGTCAACATTTTATCTTTAAAAATCACAGTCTTTCTTGAGTTTGGCTATGGGACAATGTCTTTTTTTTCCTTTAGAACTTACAAAAATTATCTTTTTAAAACCTAATTCTGTTTAATATTTCTTTTCTTGACTGTTATGATTTACCAAATTCACTGAATGCAGATTGGCATTTTTGCTGATTCTTTCCTCAGTCTCCTGAATGATAAATTATTATAAGGTCATGTGGTCTAATTTTGTCAAAATCAGTCTTGTTGCATCAAGAGTCAGAAAATATTAGAAACAGGTATTATGGGGGTGGAGCATTTCCTAGCCCTGCCCAAGTACCTATACTGAAAATTTCCTAGTACTGTCTCCATAACTTTGGGGATTGAGGACTGTATTTCTATTTTGGGGTGGGGAGGCTCATTGGCCTTTAGCAAGGAAGGTAATCACAGTTAAATTTCACATAGATACTCAAACTCCAGGTCCCTCTGCATAAAGACCCACAGAGGAGGGGCTGGTAACTCTTTTACATATTTAATGACATTTGAGCAAGGTTCCTCAACATGGGCATTTTGGGAAACTGACACATGTTATAGGATGATACTATGCAGATGTTGGCTTGGCTTCCACTTGACTCAGTTGTCTCTCTCTATGGCCATCTAACAATACTATTACTTTGCTTCTTTCCCCAACCTGCCCTCTCCATACTTTTGTCCAGCTACCCCAATGTAGTCTTTTTTTTACCACTACCACTGTCCATTAATCTATTTGAAGTATACCCTTGATGTTTCTTTTTTTTCAGTACCTTTCATTTTGATATGTGTATGTACACATACATATATACAGAGATTATCATTCAGCCATCAAAAAGAATGAAATTTTGCCATTTGCAATGATGTAGGTGGAGCCAGAGAGTACTATGCTGAGTGAAATGAGTCAGAGAAAGATAAATACAGTATGTGAAATTTAAGAGACAAGACAGATGGATGTAGGGGAAGGGGAAAAAAAGGAGACAAACCATAATTGTTGGAAGGGAGATAGGTGGGGGAGGGACTAAATGGGTAATGGGTTTTAAAGGAGGGCACCTGCATTAAGTACTGCGTGTTGTATGTAAGTCATGAATCACCAAATTCTCTCTTAAACCCAATATTACACTGTATGTTAACTAACTAGAATTTAAATAAGAATTTGTAAAAAAAAAAAATCTCCCCCACCCCCAAATTACTGGTAATTACAAATAAACTTTACCCTATAGATTATGTCCTGTAAACTCTATTATAAATATTATAGTGTAAATAATTATACACTATACTGCCATCCTAAATTTGTCTGGGTCCTTTAACAATTCTGTATATCTGCTTTGACATTCAACATACTTCCTTTGATGGAGGTTGGTTATGCTGTAGGGCCAAGAGAGATTTTTGCTTCAACCCTTTTCAGATGATAAAACATGGATCTCAATACACGCCACCCATATCCTTTCACTACGCTTTGTGAGATACTACTAACACAGTAAAAGGTTATCTTCATTAGCAGAGAACTTTCAATATGTCATTGAAAATTTTTGGTACAAATTTGCTTATTTTCCTTATACAATCTAGTGACATATAAGGAGGGCCCCATCATTTATGTAATATGTACATATATGTTTTTCCAGGACAACTAACAACAACAATAAAAATAAAGTGACAACAAAACTAAATAAATAGCCTAACAGTTAAATTTTCTCATAGACATATTTAACTCACTAAACCGGAATAGATTATAACTAAATTATCTAAGGGAGATTAATTTGAGTGAAAGGAACTTCTATCACTTACAAATTTGGGGAATAGTTAAAAGGGTACATACTGTTTTCCAGAGTGGCTGTACCAGCTTATATTCCCACCAATAGTGTAAGAGGGGTCCCATTTCTTCCATCCTCACCAACATTTGTTGTTTCTTGATCTGTTAATTTTAGCCATTCTGACTGATGTGAGGTGGTAGCTCATTATGGTTTTGATTTTTATTTCCCTGATGCCAAGTGATGTTGAACATTTCTTCATGTGTCTGTTGGCCATTTATATGGATTCCTTGAGAAATGTCTGTTCATGTCTTATGCCCATTTCTTTTCTTTCTTTTTTTTTTTTTTTAAATTTTCCCCATTTCTTGACTGGATTATTTGTTTTGGGGTGTTGAGTTTGATAAGTTCTTTATAGATTTTAGATAGTAGCCTTTTATCTAATAAGACATTGGCAAATATCTTCTCCCATTCTGTAGGTTGTCTTTTAGTTTTGTCGACTATTTCCTTTGTTGTACAAATGCTTTTTATCCTGATGATATCCTAATAGTTAATTTTTGCTTTTGTTTCCCTTGCCTCTAGAGATGTATCTAGCAAGATGTTGCTGCAGTTGAAGTCACAGAGGTTGCTGCTTGTCTTCTTTTCTAGAATTTTGATGGATTCCTGTATCACATTTGGGTCTTTCATAAATTTTGAGCTATCTTTGTGTATGGTATAAGAAAATGCTTTCATTCTACTCGTGGCTGTCCAATTTTCCCAATACCAATGGTTGAAGAGACTGTTCTTTTTCCATAGGATATTCTTTCCTGCTTTATTGGAGATTAGTTGACCATACAGTTGAGGGTCCATTTTGGGGTTCTCTCTTAATTCCATTGATCTATGTGTCTATTTTTGTGCCAGTACCATTCTGTCTTGATGACTACACCTTTGTTATAGAGCTTGAACACTGAGATTATGATGCCACCATCTTTGGTTTCCTTTTTCAATATTCCTCTGGCTATTTGGGGTCTTTCCCAATTCCATACAAATTTTAGGATTATTTGTCAAGCTCTGTGAAAAATGTTGATGTCATTTTGATAGGGAGTGCTTTGAATGCGTAGATTTTTCTGGGTAGCACAGATATTTTAACAATCTTTGTTTTTCCAATCCATGAGCATGAAATGTCTTTCCATTTCTTTGCATCTTCCTCAATTTCTTTTGTAAGTGTTCTAAAGTTTTTAGAGTACAGATCCTTTACCTCTTTGGTTGGGTTTATTCCTAGATATCACAATGTTTTTATTGAAATTGTAATTGAAATGGATTCCTTAATTTTTCTTTCTTCTATCTTATTAAAGTACAGAGATACAACTGATTTCTGTGCATTGATTTTATATCTTACCATGTTGCTGAATTCCTGTATGAGTTCTAGCAATTTTGAGGTGGAGTGTTTTGGGTCTTCCACATAAAATATCATGTCCATTGCGAAGAATGAGTGTTTGACTTCTTTGCCAGTTTCAATGCCTTTTATTTCTTTTTGTTGTCTGATTTCTGAGGCTAGAACTTCTAGTAATGTGTTAACAACAGTGGTGAGAGTGGGCATCCCTGTCAAGGTCCTGACCTTATGGGAAAAGTAGTTTTTTCCCATTGAGAATGATATTCACTGTGGGCTTTTCATATATGGCTTTTATGATACTGAGGTATAATCTCTCTATCCCTACATTGTGGAGGGTTTTGATCAAGAAAGGAGGTTGTATGTTTTTCAAATGCTCTTTCTGTATCATATGGTTTTGTCCTTTGTTTTATTAATGTGATATGTTACATTGATTGATTTGCAAATGTTGAAACACCCTTGCAACCCAGGAATATAGCCCACGTGGTTGTGGTGAATAATCCTTTTAACGTACTGTTGGATCCTATTGGCTAGTATCTTGGTGAGAATTTCGGCATCCATGTTCATCAGGGAATTGGTCTGTGATTCTTTTTGGTGTGGTCTTTGTCTGGTAAGGTAATGCTCGTCTTATAGAACAATTTGGAAGTTTTCCTTCCATTTCTATATTTTGAAATAGCTTCAGAAGAATAGGTATTAGTTCTTTAAATGTGTGGTAGAATTCCCCTAAAAAGCCATTCAGCCCTGGACTCTTGTTTGTTGGGAGATTTTTGATTACTGCTTGAGTTTCCTTGTTGGTTGTGGGTCTGTTCAAGTTTTGTATTTCTTCCTGTTTCAGTTTTGGTAGTTTATATGTCTCTCGGAATGCATCCATTTCTTCCAGATTGCCCAATTTGTTGGCATATAGTTGCTCACAATATATTCTTTAAAATTGTCTATTTCTTTGGTATTGGTCATGATCTTTCCTCTTTCATTTGTGATTTTATTAATTTGTGTGCTTTCTATTTTCTTTTTGAAAAATCTAGCTAGGGGTTTATTATTATTATTTATTATATTTATTATTATTATTTTTAAATTCTTTCAAAGAACCAGCTTCTAGTTTTGTTGATCTGTTCTACTCTTCTTTTAGTTTCTATTTCATTGATTTCTGCTCAGTCTTTATTATTTCTCATCTCCTATTTGGTTTAGGCTTTATTTGATCTTCTTTCTCCAGCTTCTTTAGGTTCAAGGTTAGTTTGTTTATTGAGACTTTTCTAATTTCTTGAGAAAGGCTTGTGTTGCTATGTAAACTTCCCTCTTAGGAACACCTTTGCTGCAAGGCTTTGAACATTTGTGTTTTCATTTTCATTTGTTTCCATGAATTTTTAAAATTCTTTAACTTTTTGGTTGACCTGTCATTCTTTAGTAGGATGCTTTTTAACCTCTAAGTATTTGAGTTCCTTCAAAATTTCCTCTTTTGATTTTGTTCAAGTTTCAAAGCATTACATTCTGAAAATTTGTGGGGTATAATCCCGATTTTGGTACCAGTTGAGATCTGATTTGTGACCCAGTATGTGATCTATCCAGGAGAATGTTCCATGTACACTCAAGAAGAATGTGTATTCTGTTGCTTTAGGATGGAATTCTCTGTATATATCTGTGTAGTCTATCTGGTCTGTCGTGTCATTCAAAGCCCTTGTTGATCTTCTGCTTAGAGGACCTGTCCATTGCTGTGAGTGGGTGTTTAAGTCCCATATTATTATTGTATTATTATCAATGTGTTTACTTTATTTTGTTATTAATTTGTTTATATAGTTGGCTGCTCCCAATTACACTCCCAGGCAATTTTAATTCTTAGATCTTGCTGGATAGACACTTTAAGTATGATATAGTGTTCCTCTTCATCCTTTCCCACAGTCTTTGTTTTAAAATCTAATTTGTCAGATATAAGGTTTGCTATTCTAGCTGTTCTTTAGCATGATAAATGGTTCTTCACACTCTCACTTTCAGTCTGGCGGTGGCTTGGGGTATAAATTGAGTCTTTTGTAGACAGAATATTGATGGGTCTTGCTTTTTTATCCAATTTGATAGCCTGTGTCTCTTGATTAGAACATTTAACACATTTACAGTCAGAGTAACTATTGAAGGATATGAATTTAGTACCATCGTATTTTCTGTAAAGTCCCTGTTTCTATATATTGGTCCTATTTCTTTCTCTTCTGTTACTTTTAGGCTCTGACTTCACTTACAGGATCCCCTTTATTATTTCTTGCAGGGCTGGTTTAGTGATCAGAAATTCTTTTAGTTTCTGTTTGTTCTGAAAGTTCTTTATCTCTCTTTCCATTCTGAAGGACATTCTTGCTGGATAAAGTATTCTTGGTTGCATGTTTTTTTCTTATTTATTATTCTGAATATATAATGGCAACCCTTTCTGGCCTGCCAGGTCTCTGTAGATATGTCTGTTGCCAGTCAGGAACCCCTTGTCTCGAGCTCCTTTCAGGATTTTTTCTTTATCTCTAAAATTTGCAAGTTTTGCTATTATGTGTCTGACCATTGATGTATTTTTATTGATTTTGAGGGGTGTTCTCTATGCCCCTTGGACTTGAATGCCTGTTTCCTTCCCCAGATTATAGATGTCCTCAACTATAATTTGCTCAAATTAACCTTCTGTCCCTCTCTCTCTCTTTCTTCTTTCTCTGGGGTCCCAATAATTCTAATATTGTTTTGGTTTATGGTATTGCTGATTTCTTGAAGCCTATCCTCATGATCATTAATTGTTTTTCCTATTTCCTCAGCTTCCTTACTTTCCATCATTTGTTTTCTGTATCACTGACTCTCTCTTGTGCCTTATTTACCCTAGCTGTTAGAGTATCTATTTTAGCCTGCATCTCAATTTTTAATTTCGGCCTCATTAGATTTTAGTTCTTTTATTTCTTCATCAAGGCATTCTCTAGTGTCTTTTTGCCTTTTTAAAGCCTAGCTAGTATCTTTATAACTGTTATTCTGAATTCTAGGCCTGATATTTTACTTGTATCTGTATTGATTAAATCTATGGCAGAGAATATTCCCTTTGGTTCTTTCTTTTGTTATAAATTTCTCTTTCTAGTCATTTTGTCCAAAGAGGCATAAATGAATGAGAGTGCAAAATAAAAAATACCAACCACAACCCCAGTGAAATACACTAGATAAATCCAAAGATAATAGAAACCAAAAGGAAAAAAAAAAAGGGAAAACAAAAAGAATATAATCTCACCAGTGTATAAAATAAGGTGTTATTCTTAGTCCAAAATCCCAAAATTGTAAAGAAGGAAAAACTTATATGCATTCAAAAATAAAATTGAATAAAGTGAAAAGAAACAAAAAAATGAAGACTATATCTATAAAATGTAAATGTAAAAATGAAAAATTAAAACAAAACTTAAAAAAGGCATTGATAAAATAATAGACTAGTTGAAAAGAAAAAAAATAAAAAGAAAAACAATTTAAACTGAAAGACTAAAGAATCATGAGAAAAAACCTTGAATTCTATAAACTATTTTCCTCTAGCACAGTAGTTTTTCAGTTCTGTGTGATCTGTAAACTTGGTATTAGCCTGATGTTCCTGCTGATCTCCTGGGGGGAATTGCCTTTTGCACTGATTCTCAGGTTTCTTTGCCTGAGTTTCACTGCCAGGTTCAGTGTAAGCTGCTTGGGGTTTCTTGCTATGTATGGCTTTTATTCCCTGAAGGCTTTCTGGGCTGCTTTAGGGGATGGGGAATAAAAATGGCAGTACCCTGATCTCTAGTACCAGTGCTGGATGTTTCCATCCCCCATTCTTCAGTACCCTCTCAGGGAAAAGCAGTCATTCACTTTTGTTTGCACTAAACTCTGCAGACTCCTGCAGTGCACATGCACACCAGTTCTCTCAGGGGAAGTAGGAGGTTTCCCCAAGATTTTGTTGCTTGCTGGGCCCCTGCTTGGAGAGCAGGCACCTGATCCTGCCGTGGTTTTGAGTTTATGGTAATAGTTTACTTTCCCATTCCATTGCTTAGGAACTCTGTCACACTCAGGCACCCCCATTCTTTCTGTGACCTTAGGGATCCTGAGATTATCACTGCCCTCCTAGGATTCTGCCCTGCACCACCTGAATGCCTTTTAAGCAGGGAAGTCTCTCATCAAGCAGACTTCTAAAAGTTCTAATTTTGCACTCTGTTATATCATTTTCTGGTAGTCAGCCTACAAAACTTCCTCCCTTCTCCACCCCTGCATGGTTTATCTTATGATATATCCCCTCAAATTCACTTCTCCACACCTCCTACCTTGCAAAAATTGTTCACTTTTCTACTTGTAGAATTGCAGTGATTCTTTTCTTCGAGCTCAGATTGAATTTACGTTTGTTCAGAATGATTTAATAGATAACTAGCTGAAATCAAGGGATCAGATGAAATGAGGGTTCCCTATTCTTCTGTCATCTTCCCTCCTGTCACTTGTTCCCTGCCCCCACCGTATATTCCAATTATGTGGTTAACCTCGAAGAACAGGAATCTTTGACCTTTTGTTCATTTCTGTATCTTCAGAGCTCTAATAACAGAAGGACTTAAGAATTAAATAAATACTTCCTGAATAAGTGAATTCAAAAAAGATTTACTTAAAATATCCCTAGGCTCTACATAAGAAATTTGCATTAAATGTAAAGAAATGATTTTGGAAAATATTTTCCCTTTTCTAAAGCAGTGCAAGCGAGTAGGTAGACATGTTTAATGTGTGTGAGATGTTCTGCTGGGAGGTTATTGCAAATGAAAAACATGAATTTGATGAAAAAAATATAATTCTACTGGCAAACAAGTAAGGAATCCAAAGTCAGCCATACCAGGTGTTATCATGCTTCTTTTGGTAGTATAAAAAGCATTCCACTCACTGTGAGTTGAAATCTATCCCGAGACCATATATTCTAGAACATGGTCCAAATTTGGTCCAAGTTTATCTTTTATTATGGAATGTGGGCTGTGTTTACCTAATTTATTAGAATGCACTTTACTTTTCTCTGCATTCAGTCTAGCATCCTTGTCATTTTCCTGGAAAAATGACCTTAATCTATTTGCATACTCCACGACCTGTCCAGATTTCAGTTGTGACCTGTGATAACCTCCCAAATCCACATACTTGATTTATATCTGTGGATTAGACTCACTTAAATACTCGATGTTCTCTCATTGCTGCAGATCTTCTTCTATACTTCACAATGGATCTTCATCCTCCCATTGGAAACAAAATGCTTAAATTCTTATAGAAAGTTAAAAGGAAAAAAAAGTTGAAATGTCACTCTCATGGAATTTATAATCCAGATGGTAGATAATAAAAAGTACTACAGGAATATAATGCATAATATTAATTATACATAAGTTTTGTTAAATATTAATAGATCATGTAATCAGAGACATTAAATAAAGGAAAGGAAACTTTGAGTGAGTTGAGTCTTATGGAAAATAAAGGAATGATCCTAAGTATAGGATAAGAAATAGCAGCTCACAGGAATCAATGGAAACACTGAAAGTATCCAGAAAAGTATGTTTTCCAAAATTTAGTACTATTAAATAACCACTGTATATAAGCAGGCATTTGTAACATAATTGATAAGAGACATTTTCTTTACCTCCTCCCAATTCCTCAAGAGAAAAAGAGTAACTTAGGATCTATTAGAATTTATTTAGTTCCTCTGCCTTTTAAAGATGCCATGCATATCTAAGCTACAAAATAATTTTTAGTTATTATTGCAGATTACTGGTTATTTTTGATGAACACCATGGAGTTGCTGGGCCTCCCTTACCTGTTAGAAAATCCATGGGATAAGAGGAGTATTTGTGTGTGCAATTCAATTATCTGAGGATAAAACTCCTTGAATATTTTTTATTCAGACCATGAACAGCAAAGTTAACCTCTTGCTTTCATGAACATTTGTTTTTGCAGATCTCTTTTAGGAAAGATTTAAATCATACCTTTACCTATACCATATTTGAGGTAGAAAATTATTTCTTCCTACTCTTGAACAGGTATAAGTAGGTATTTAAAAATATGTTTTTAAAAATTGAAGAATAGCAAATATGAATTTTTATAAATATCTCCATTATTTCATTCTTAAAAGCAATTAAATGTGTAAGTGCTAGGTAATAGATTTGAATAAGTCATGGAAAATTCATCCCAGATCTCATTTTTTTTTTTAAAGATTTTATTTATTCATTTGACAGAAGAGATCGCAAGTAGGCAGAGAGGCTGGCAGAGAGAGAGGAAGGAAAGCAGGCTCGCGGCTGAGCAGAGAGCCTGACGTGGGGCTTGATCCCAGGACCCCGAGATCATGACCTGAGCCAAAGGCAGAGGCTTTTTTTTTTTTTATGTATTTTTTTTTAATTTTTTATTTTTTATAACCATATATTTTTATCCCCAGGCAACAAAGGCAGAGGCTTTAACCCACTGAGCCACCCAGGCGCCCCAATCTTCTCATTTTTAATAAAGCTGTCAAATACAATTCTCATAGGCTAGAATGTTCCTTCAGTAAAGAAAATATGGTTAGAGTTTTGTATGTTCCTGACATGCGCTTCATAAGTCATAAAGTTCTTCATTAAGAGGTTTTGCCCATTTACCTTAGGCTGAAGTCATGATTTCAGGGTCCTGGGATCAAGCCCCGCATCAGGCTCTCTGCTCAGCAGGAAGCCTGCCTCCCCCTCTCTCTCTCCCTGCCTCTGTCTACTTGTGATCTTTCTCTTTCTGTTAAATAAATAAATAAAATCTTTAAAAAAATAATTCTTCCAAATGTATGTTTTATTATATACATTGTATCTAGCATTTGATAAGTGTGAAAAAAATATTTGCATGGTGATAAAATAATATTTAATGTACTTTGTCATCATTATAATAATCATCTTTGTATTAGTAAATGCATTGCTTTTTAGTCTTGGAATAAACCCAAATTCTTCTGTAAACTTGACCTCCCAATAAATTGGCTATGGTGAAAACCAAGTTTAGTTTGATGTGTATTGTTAATTCTTCCATTTGTATACCTTCTAGTTAGGTTTAAAAAATCTCCTGAAAGGAAGGTCAATGGTTTTTTGCCAGAACCATCTATAGCTGGCCTTTGGGCAATAAGAGAGTGAGGGCAGGCCTGTATATGGAGCTCAAGTGCTAAGGATGGAATCAAAGTTAATACACTCTGAGTTCTCTAATCAATAAGTTAACAAGTTAACAGATTTAGTAATTGTGTCAGATATTTTGTATAACTAATATTAATTATAATTTTATTTATAATTTTAGAAAAGCTAACAATATGAGTTCCTGCATTTTATAAATTTTGAAGATTAAGTAATTGAGTCTTTGATTATGTAATTTTTCCAAGATCGCACAATGAGTTATACCTGAGTTAGAACTATACCCCAAGATGGAGCACCTGGGTGGCTCAGTGGGATAAGCCTCTGCCTTTGGCTCAGGTCATGATCTCAGGGTCCTGGGATTGAGCCCTGCATTGGGCTCTCTGCTTAGCAGGGAGCCTGCTTCCCCCTCTTCCCTCTGCCTGCCTACGATCTTTCTCTGTCAAATAAATCAATAAAATAAAAAAAAAAAAAAGAAAGAACTATCCCCCAAGCATATCTGATTCCAGAGTCCAAATTCTTAATTATAGGAGTTCTTTTTGCATCACTGTATAAGCTATATGGAACCTAAAGTTATAGGGAAAGGTGAGTATTAGTCTTAATATCTGTCTGCTTGTTCTTGTGATTGAGAGAAAAATAAATCTAATTTTAGATAAAATGTGTATGTTTTAGTTATCTTTTGTTACATAACATACTCTGAAATCTCATGATTTGGGGATGATTTGGTTTAACTAGACAATTCTCAGTTGGGTTCTTATGAAGTTTCAGTCAGTTGGTAGCTAAAGCTAGAGTTATCTAGGTGTCTTCACTTTTATGTCTGGCATTTTGTGCTGACCATCAACTGGGACCTCATGTGGGATTGTCAGCCAGGACACTTCCACATGTCCTCTGCATGTGTCCCGGACTTTCTTACAGAATGACAGGTGGATTTTAAGAACAAGATTTCAGGAAAGAAAGCCAGGTAGAAGCTTTTACAACTTTAGAAGTAATGGTGTCATGTCTTCAATATTATGTTACAGCATGTGTCATCAAGACCAGCCAGTATTCAAGGGGAGAGAATTAGACTCCACATATGACTGAGAAGGGTATCAAAGAAATTGCAATAATGTTTTAAAACCACTCCAGTACACATGTGTTCTAATCTTCTCAATTATTTTTTTTAGTGCCAGCTAGTAGACTCATTTTCTAATTCCTTGGTAGTTGTTAGGGCATCATTCATTGTTCATAGATAGCCAAATGTAAGAACCAGGTTGATCGTTCATATTTGACACACTCCACAGGTCATTCTGGGGTAAAAATTGTTAAATTATACATTAAAAACTAGAGTCCTTGGAAATAGACACGATTATGTAATGAGTTGGAATGAAAAGAATACTTGCTTAGGCATCATAGACATGAGTTTCTGGCTTCTTTATCCCTTAATTGTCAACATATATTGGTCAATTTACTAATCTTTGTAATGCTTTAGTGTTTTCATGTATAAAAAGGGAATATATACACATATACATATATATATATATATATGTATACACACATGTATATATACATATACATATTTGTTTGGGTTTCAAATGCGATAATGAGAAAAAAGGGTTTTTTCGTTGTTGTTGTTGTTTTCCACATATGAGAATTTCAGAAAGGGGAAAACTTGCCTAACCATTAAGTCAAATAAATATGCTATCTCCTGGATACAGATTTTGAATGCAGAAGAGGAAATTAGAGACATTTCAATATAGAATACACTTTAGAGACTATCCATCAAACCCTTATTATACAACCAAAGGAGATGAGATGAAAACAGGTAAGATATTTGCACAAGGTCACATATTCTTGGGCAGGGACATAACCAAATTCAGAAGTTCTTGACCAGAGCTTGAGTTTGTGTTCTGCCAGCGCTTGACATTTTTATAGTCTGCTTATTTATTTTTTTTAAAGTGTACTGGCTTGTCATAAATTTTGCTCCTGTACTGGTAATTGTTTTACATAATCTTTCACTGAATTTAACTATTTGAAGCCACATTTCTGCCATTTATATGTTTCTAAGTTCTTATAGTCCAAAATCAATATTTTAGTTATAATATTATTTAAAGTTTCTCCCCTTTGATGAAATATATAGAAGGAATGAAATCTTATCCTTGTGATTTATTGGTGGAGCAATGGAAAATGTAATCAGGAAATACATAATCGGCTGATGATTTGGAGAAACAACACTAGAACACATTAATGATCTGCTAGATATCATTTTTTAAAATTTTTTATTTTTTATAAACATATATTTTTATCCCCAGGGGTACAGGTCTGTGAATCACCAGGTTTACACACTTCACAGCACTCACCAAGGCACATACCCTCCCCAATGTCCATAATCCCACCCCCTTCTCCCAAACCCCCTCCCCCCAGCAACCCTCAGTTTGTTTTGTGAGATTAAGAGTCACTTATGGTTTGTCTCCCTCCCAATCCCATCTTGTTTCATTTATTCTTCTTTTACCCACTTAAGCCCCCATGTTGCATCATGGAATACTATGCAGCCATCAATAGATATCATTTTTTAAAGTTCTCTCTCTCTCATACAATATAACCTGGCCTTTATTTATGACAGTGAAGCAGCATTCAAGAAGAAACAAAATTAAGATTTGAAGTGCATGCAACATATTTTACAATATATCTGATGACCCTATCTTAAATTTTCACAAAGATTGTCTTAGAATAAAACTGTAAGTTTATATTTTTTTCATTCATTCGATATGTGTTATGTGCTTGGGACCATACAAGATGCTGAATACAATATGATGATGTGCTAGAGGTGGCTCTAGCTTTCACAGAGTAAGCAGTCTTATTGATATCATGGTCGAGCATGTGGAGTAACCTGTCAGTGGAGGTAGAGGGCTCTGAGGAAGTTTTGAATGTTGCTGATTCAGAGAATGGTAGTTGGGAAGTTTCCATTATGTTAGTAACATTTCAGCTAAGACTTCAGGTTTGAGGAAGTATTCCTGGCAATGGTCAGAGTTGGGGAGGACATTATACGTTCTGTCTAGGTGGATGCCAGAAAAAGAATTGGTCTATAAGCAGAAGAAAAATTATGATGTGGCTTTTAAATCACATTCAGAGATACTTAATCTGTTCCCAGAACCATGGGAAAGCTCAGAATGGATTGAAGCATTTTTCGTCTTCTAGGACTTGGGTAAGTTTCTCTGCATCTCTTTTTTTAATGACTGATTTTCCTTTCTCCAAGCTGAGTCCATCTCCCCTTTTCTAGGCCAATATGAGCTTAAACTGACAGACAAAAAAGATTTGTATGTGTCAGAAAAATCTTTATAGTTACAAATTTATGCTTGATGTAAATGAATCATGAAAAGTTGGAACTTTTAAATTTGATTTTAATTTCTCCTTCCAGCTATACTTTCCTTCTACCATACCCACAATAAAGGTAAATAGGAAGCTAAATTAGTCAGATTTTCAGATTTGGAGTCTTAAGTATTCCTTTGTTCAAAGAGAAGAGTTAAGATATTTTTAAATTAGTTTTGTTTCCTAATGTTCTTTTATATTTCAAGTTTTTATTTAATTTCCAGTTAATATACGGTATAATAGTGGGTTCAGTAGTAGAATTTTGTGATTCATCATTTATGTACAACACCCAGTGCTCATCAGAAGTGCCCTCCTTAGTACCTGTCACCTGCTTAACCCATCCCCCCACCTCTCCTACACCAACCCTCTATTTTCTATAGTTATAAGTCTGTTTTCTGGTTTGCCTCTCTCTTTTTCCCCCCTCATTTTCATGTGTTTTATTTCTTAAATTCCATATATGAGTGGAATCCCATGGCATTTGTTTTTCTCTGAGCTATTTCATTTAGCATAATGGACTTTAGTTCCATCCACATCATTGAAATTGGCAAGATTTCATTCTTTTTGATGGCTGAGTAATATTCCATTGTGTGTGTGTGTGTGTGTGTCTGTGTATGTGTGTCTGTGTGTCTGAAATACAGACACACAGACACACACACATACCCCACCTCTCCTTTATCCATTCATCAGTCGATGAACATTTGGGCTCTTTGCATAATTTGGCTAAGTTGATACTGCTGATAAAGACATTGTATTGTATGGTCCATGTATTTTTGTATTCTTTGGATAAATACCTAGTAGTGCAACTGCTGGGTCTTAGGGTACTTCTGTTTTTAACTTTTTGAGGAAGTTCCATGCTGTTTTACAGAATGGCTGTGCCAGTTTGCATGCCCACCAGCAGTGTAAGAGGATTCCCTTTTCTCTGTATCTCTGCCAACAACTGTTGTTTCCTGTGTTGTTAATTTTAGCCATTCTGATACTTCTGAGGTGATATCTCATTGTAGTTTTGAACTGTATTTCCCTGACAATTAGTAATATTGAGCATCTTTTCCCACGTCCGTTAGCCATCTGTGTGTCTTCTTTAGAAAAATGTCTATTCATGTCTTCTGCCCATTTCTTGACAGGATTATTTGTTTTTTAGATGTTGAGTTTTATAGGTGTTGAGTTGTTTTTTAGGTGTTGATTAGTTCCTTATAGATTTTGGATAGTCTTTATTAATTATGTCATTTGCAAGTAACTTCTCCCATTCCAAAGTTTGCCTTTTATTTTAAATCCCATACACAAACTCAAATGCCAACTTGAACAGTGTTAAGTAAGCTAAAAGAGTATATTTGCTCATGCTTAAGAAGTGAATAAGCAATTTAAATGATTAACTATAAAAGATACTTAGAGGAATAATTGGGGATTTTGGATATGGCCTGTTATTATGTGATTAATTAATTATTGCTAATTATTAGATGTAATAGTGATATTGTGGTTATGTAGAAAAAGTTCTTGTAGGTTTTTTTTTTCTTAGAGATGAACACAAATATTTAGAATTGAATATTATGATGTGTACATTTGCCAACAAAGGTGAATAAATATAAAAAAAAGTAAAAACTATTAGGCACTGTCTTACCTGAAGAGAAATTTTATAAATTAGGAAGCCATTATTCAGCTTTCTTCACATGAAGAAATGTAGGCTCATTGTTGGCCAGATGTTCAGTTTTTCAAAAAAGACTGTAAGTCCAGATTTTTATATGAAACCACCTGTGTTTTGAATATTGGCATTTAATTAATCAATATTTAAACATTCTTTATTCCAAACAAAACAGACTTAAGACCTTTAAGAGATCTTTGGGATTTCTAATTTAGGCTCATCTACAAATGTGGGAGAAATGGGGCTGAGATCCGGGAAGTGAGGAGGCAGAAGCAGTTAAACAAGCAGAGATGTTGAATTCATCCTCTCAACTAAGAAGCATACTTGGTCCTTGAAATGTTCAAATAATACCTGCATTGTAGATGGTAGGATTGAGAGAGTTATGTTTCAAAAATATGTGGTTTTCAAAAAAAAAGTTGTTAGTTTTGAATATACCCTATTTATAGGTATAAATATGAACCTATGTGTATCCAGTGTTAGATTTTTGCTTTAATTTGAGTTAGCTATGCTCCAATGACGTCACTGAACTTTGTGCTCCTCTGGTGGGATATTATGTAGAATGGATTAAACTTTATTAAGTAGCTTGAAGTAAATATGACATTTATTATAAGTATTTTGCTGTGTAAAGCTCACATTTGTTATGGATTTTATAATTATTGCCTTGACAAAATACCAATTTGAAGAAAGCATTAGAGATGATTATGTCTAAACGTGGTGAGATCAGTAAATAGTCCACTTTAGTAGTCTAGTCTAGACAGAGTGCTCGTCTGACTAAAAATACACAATGGGGATATAGTAAGTGAGTGATGAGAAATATTAAAGAATTTTGATTGAGTAGTACTTAACAATACAGAGATAAAGTAAATACAAATTTCAAAGACGTTTACTGTGTTTCAAGTTTAGTAAACTAGGTGACTCATGGAGTCATCTACTGAGCTAGATGTAGCTCATCAGCTACTTGCTGATGTAAAAGCAAGTCTGGGTGGGGTTTTGGACATGTTGATGTGAGATGCCTGGGAACTTACTGGTCAAGATGCACATGAGTCATTTAAATATTGATTTGAGGCTTAATAGTGAAATCTGAGCTAGTAATAAAGATTTGAGATTACTAATTTAGTGATGATATTTAAAGAAGAGAAGTTGTCATGGAAAATGTGTACAAAAGAGAAAGCTTGAAGGATAGGGCAGTAAATACTATCTTTTTAGTTTTCCCAGTCTCCATTTCCTTACTTTTCTAGCTCAAGAGTGTGCACTTGACCTAAACTAGACCAATCATAATACTCCTTTCCCTTGGTGACAGTTATTGGTAAAAGGAGTAGGGATGTGACTCAAATGATGGTAATCACAGTTAAAACTAGAACTGGGAAAAAGATACTCCTTTCTGTTCTTATAAGATGTGTGAGTGGATGACCTTAGAAGCAGATCTTGTGTGGATAAAGGAAGACAGCTGTAGAAGAAAAGTCATCATACAAACAGAAGAGCAGAAAAGAGGTAGTAAGATAGTACTGATTGCACTTAAGGTTTTGATTCCACTTTTTCTTGATGTCAATTTTTTAAAGCCAATATATTTTCTTTGTTGGTTTAAGTTAATTCTATCCCAATATAAAACATTGTCAAGAAGTTAAAATGTAAAGGACTAAATGCATAGAATCATATTTGCAGGGGCAGAGAGTTGATTAGGGCTTTAAAAAGAAGGTATTTCCCCCCCCCCACATACATACATATATATGTATGTATGTGGGAACTGAGCAGAAAAAGTACAGTATGTTTAAATGTCTGTAAAAGAGACTCATTAGTGAAGAGAAAATTACAGTGAATCAAACTGAAAATATTAACACTCATTAATTGTGTGCCTCACAAATAAGGAGTGACTAAGACTGAGTTACAATAATAGTAGTTTATCTTTAAGGAATAGGGCTATTTTACCAAAGTAATCATAACAGAAGGAATGTATTTTCCCCAAAAATTGTTTAAAATGAAGAATTTAAAACTTGTAAGAACATGTAATATATAATATTACATAGTAATCTTAGCATGCAGTGTTTTTTCCTTAATCTTTCATGTAAGCAAAGTGATATATACTGAAATTAAAAGTTTGTTTTATTGCAAATAAGTAGTGTATGACATACGAAATCTAAAATGCAAATTTTTTTCAAATTCACTTAACTTTTCTGAGATTTCTCTTTGCGTTTTATGAAAAAAACAAAACAAAAACAAATAACCACTGAAATCTTACTTAATAAGCTGTGAATGTGAGTCTTATCCCAGTACTTGTTGTTAAACTCACTAGAAATTCGGACACCTTAGGAGCTGTGGTGATGTATTCATAGGAAGCAGAGAAGTAAGCCTTGTAAGTGGTCTGAGTTGGGGGTGCCTGGGTGGCTCAGTCGATTAAGCATCTGCCTTCAGCTCAGGTCATGATCCCAGGGTCATAGGACTGGATCCTGTGTGGGGTCTCCCTGTTCAGTGGAGAACCAGTTCTTGCAGCTCTCCCTGCTTGTGCTATCTCCCTTTCTCAAATAAATAATAATTTTTTAAAATAGCCTGGGTTAGATTGAGGCTGGCAAAATCATTAATTTATATTCTCCCTAGGATTATGGTAAAACCTAATTAATTTACACTCTCACAGGATGGATTTATGCAAGAAAATATTACCTGACTTATGGGCTGTTAGGCCTAGGCTAAAAGTATAATAGATAAAATGTCTCTATGTTGAAGATACTTCATTCAGCAACAGATGATAACCCTATTTGGATTTTTTTTTGTGGAACTCTTATAAAGCAGGCGGCTCTTTCTACTTTTTGGACTCCTTAATATCCTACATGGAAATTGTGTTTCTAGAATATTACTCTGATTCTCATTGCTTTATTTGGTTAGTTATGAGAAGTAACTATTTTGGGTTTAAAATGATATGTCATTACTAAATAAAGTGAATCACATAGAATTTCATTAGTAAGTAGAAACATTATAAGGCCTCATTCTTATGATTATTTAATAAAATTTGTGTTGGTCTTTTTATTTCCTTTTGGCCAGAGACAGATTTTATGGAAAGTAGATTATAATTACTATATTTTAATTAGGAATTTGTATCAAGAGAATAAAGGTAAATTGCATTTGTTACAATACTTGGTGTCTATGCACATTCATCTGAAAAGACATCTGTGTTATTAATTTAAATATGTATCTTATATGCTTTTAAGAGTAGGTAAGTAGATGCTCAAACTTAATTCTTTTAAATGTGTTATAAACAACCTCCTATTATGTTGATGGAATATACTAGATGCTACTTTTTAATTTAAAATAAATCCAAGTACTTCTAATGTGTATGGTGGCCAGTTTGCAATTATGATCTCCATGATGAGATTCTTCAAGGAAATGAGAGGTACATTATAATTTAAATGGAGTTGTAGATCTGGTTGATTTTAATTTGTGACCTAGAGGTCAATAGTTATTGGGTGTAATAACCTTCCGGTAATGGGGAAATTCAAGGCACATTTGTATAATGAGAAATCATAACTAGTTATGGTTCAGGATGATGATTTTACTCTTGCCATTTTGATCTGCTGCAATTCTGCCTTCATTTTATAGACTTCATACCTCTAGCATTTAAGACATATCTTTACTAGGCAACATTATAAAGCTAGTCTTTGATTTATAATAAAGTTTATAATATCCACTATATTCAATGCAGTGCTACTTTTATATGCTTGCTAGTTTTAAATGCATGCTTCTATTCCTTCTTTTAAGTCTCATATTAGTGTTTGCCTTATACTTTGTTTCCCCAGGATTGTCTTTCAGATAATCAGATTTTCCTAGTTTTATTTATTTTGCTAAATTAAAATGCCCATTTTCTAGTAGAAGAAAATTCATAGCAGAGCTATCCTTGTATAAAACTTTTTATTGCACATCAAGACAAAACTGAAATTTATTACGGGGTTGGAAACTAGCATTTCCAAGTTAAATGAGAATTACATTTACATTAGTAAAATAACATAAAATCTGATCTTTATTCATCATTACTGAATCAGAATTTAACCTTGAATTTAGAATAATGCAAATCAAAATAGAGTCAAAACTTAAAAAGTGAATGAAAAAGATTTTACTGTATAGAAGTGCTTTACTCATGAATAACAATAATACGGATAAGGATAATACATTTTTGAGTAATTATGCTATAATGTGGAAGATTATCTCTCTTTAGGTGATTATCATATAGTTCTTTAGTTAATCTTCATAACTACCAGGTGAAATAGATACTATCATTATATCCATTTAAAAATAAGAAATCTGAAATTAAAAAGATTAAGTAACTAGGTCAAAGTCACATTTGCTATTAAGTCAGTTTAGGTCTTTGGGGTCTCAAACCTGTGCTTTCTGAACCACTTCTCTTTGAAGTATTTTCTTTGAACATCTTGTTTCAGACCTACTGAATCAGAATTTCTGGGTGTATCACATAATAGTCTATATTTTATCATCTGCCCTAGAATTCACATTTCTTATATACTGCAGCCTACAAAGACAAGAAATACCATAAATAATTAATGATGAGTCTAATTCACTTGAAACAATGTACTAATAAACAGGATTGTAGACAGCCCAACATCAGAGTTGGGACAAACTGCCTATTTTAGTAGAAAACTGCCTATTTCAATGACACTTAGAAATGGTAAAGCCTTTAGAGTACTTTTGTTGGACTTCATTTCTTCTGACTCAGGATGAGTTCTTCAAAACAAACAGTATTTGGAGGCTTGTATTTTACTTGTGTCTCTGACAGCACTTGGGTGAGAGGAAAATGTTAGAAGGAACCATAACATGTGCTAAAAAATCTACTCCATTCCCAGGTATATTGAACATTTGCTTAGTTTGTTTTAAGAAGCTTTGTAGGTACCGCTCTTGTTTTCAATGAATATATCACAGGGAGTTTATAGTCATAATTAGAATTCTTTAGTATCAACACTCCTTTCCTGGCCTTTAAACAGTTATAATAGGTGAAACATATATGTTTATTTGAGGTCTTTGATATGTAAGTGAAAGAAATTTTGTTCACCATTTGGTATTAAAAACAAACTCAAAACTGACCTATTGGGCAGGAAAATAAAAGAAATTAAAATCTGAGAATATCAAAGCAGGAATTTAGATGTTGAGTGTTTGAAATATGGATGAAAGGAATATTCAGTGTGTTTCAGGTTTTTAAGTAGCTTTAGTCAAATCTTGAATCTTGGCTTATTGAAATCCTGTGCAAATATTCATATTCTAAGGTACTATTGGATAACTTATGGCAGCTTCAATATTAGTCACTTTTCTAAAAATGTGAGACTCACACTTTAGAAACAAAACAGACACAAAACCAAACAAAATGAGGTAAAAGTTAAGATGATAATTTTGGTCATGCGAATCTTACTTAAAATAATGGATTTTTCCTTACCTACCCATTGTGGAAGCAATCAAATGTCTACCTCTCACTCACTGAAAAAGCTTCAGCCAAAATAAATAAACTTTCCAGATACAACTGATTTGTTCAGTTTCTCAAAGCCTTCTGCAGGGACCAGCATAAAAACAAAAAAACAAATATATTTTTAATATTGCAATAACAAAGAGGTTCACTGTAGAATATGTTAAGAAAATATAAGCAGGGGTGTTTTAGTTGGTTAAGTGTCTGCCTTTGGTTTTGGTCATGATCCTGGGGTTCTGGGATCAAGCCCCACATGTGGGTCCCTGCCCAGCAGGGAGTCGGCTCCCCTCTCTCCCTCTGCCCTTCTCTCTGCTCATGCTCTTACCCTTTTCTCTCTCTCTCAAATAAATAAATAACATCTTTTAAAAATAAAAAATATATATATATAAGCAAAAAGAACAAAAAGTAAAATTACCTATAACTCACAGACATGAACATTATTATTCATTGTCTGTTTCTTCTGCCCACCCCTCAGAAATGGAGTCAGAATTCTATGATATTTAAATTTGATCCTAGAATCTAAATGTTGTCTCTTTTTAAGTTTTTCATTTTACAATCTTTATTTTTCCATGCCATGAAATAGTCTTTGTAAGACTGTTTTTAATGACATTAATGTATTCCCGAGTGAGGATGAGAATTAAAAAAAAAATGGAATAGTTTATTGTTCGACATAATTATATGATATAGGGGACAAAATACAGGTTGTGGAGATAGGTCAGCCTCTTTCAAGCTAAATGGCTTGGGCTGTGTTGTTTAATCCCTCTGTACCTCAGTTTCCTTAACTGAAAATGTAGATAAAAAATTTGTTGTCTCATTGAGTTGTGAGGATTGGGTGAGTTAATATTGCTTAAGCATAGTAACTAGAATATGGCACAGTTCAATAATTATTAGGTGTTATGAAGATGACAATAATTTTGTAATACCTTCCTAGAAGTAGAATTTCTGAGTAAAAGATGAAGCATGATTTTTAGAACTTTTGATGCTTTTCAAATAATCACCCAGATTTGCCTAATGGGAATACACAGATTATCTATCTAGTTCTATACCCAGATTCAGAGTTAAGTATCAAATTTAACATGAAAATTATCAATATTTGTTTTAGGAGTTATAAAATGAGTATTACTGGCACAAAATTCAACTACATACCTTACTTGGGTTTTTATGTATTACTTTAAATTTGTTTATATCTCTGTTAAGGTTAAGCTATACATGGTTTTATAATCTTTTTTTTTTTTTTTTTTTTTATTTTTTTTTTTTTTATAAACATATATTTTTATCCCCAGGGGTACAGGTCTGTGAATCACCAGGTTTACACACTTCACAGCACTCACCAAATCACATACCCTCCCCAATGTCCATAATCCCACCCCCTTCTCCCAAACCCCCTCCCCCCGGCAACCCTCAGTTTGTTTTGTGAGATTAAGAGTCACTTATGGTTTGTCTCCCTCCCAATCCCATCTTGTTTCATTTATTCTTCTTCTACCCACTTAAGCCTCCATGTTGCATCACCACTTCCTCATATAATCTTTGATCATCATTGTTTTCGCCTCTATATTCATGCTAAGTAGCACGCTATTATAACTTTATGAGATCTATATCAATTTGAAATGTACAAGTAGAATCTAAATGTTGTCTCTTTTTAAGTTTGTATTCAAATTCAATTTAGTTAACATATAGTGTGATACTAGTTTCAGGAGTAGAACTTAGTGATTCATCACTTACATACAACACCCAGTTCTTATCCCAGGTGCCCTTCTTAATATTTATCACCCATTTAGCCCATCCCTTGCCTACCTCCCCTCCATCAACCCTCAGGTTGTTCTCTATAGGCAAGAGTCGAGTCTGTATTATGGTTTGCCTTCCTCTCTCTTTTTTTTTTTTCCTTTCCTTATGTTCATGTTTCATTTCTTAAATTCCATACATGAGTGAAATCTTATGGTATTTGTCTTTCTCTTGACTACCTGTCTCATTTAGCATAATAAACTCTAGCTCCACCCATGTCATTGCAAATGGCAAGATTTCATTTTTTTATGGCTAATATTCCATTGTGTGTGTGTGTGTATGTGTGTACATATATATATATACACACACATATGTATATGTATGCCATTTCTTCTTTATCTGTTCATCAGTCAGTGGATGTTTGAGCTTTTACCATAAATTGGCTGCTATAGACTGCTGCTATACTGCTGCTGCTGCTGCTATAGGTTTTGGGTGTTCATGTGCCCCTTTAAGTCAGTATTTTTGTATTCTTTTGGTAAATACATAGTAGTGCAGTTGCTGGGTTCTAGGGTAGTTCTGTTTTTAACTTATTGAGAAACCTCCATACTGCTTTTCCAGAGTGGCTGAACCACTTACATTCCCACCTACAGTATAAAAGTGTTCCCCTTTCTCTGCATCCTCACCAACACCTGTGTAGTTAATTTTAGCCATTCTGGTAGGTGTGAGGTGGTACCTCATTGTGGTTTGATTTGTATTTCCCTGATGATGAGTGATATTGAATATCTTTTCATATGTCTGTTAGCCATCTGTGTATCTTCTTTGTAGAAATGTGTGTTTGTGTCTTCTGTCCATTTCTTGACTTTTTTTTTTTTTTTTTTTTAGGGGGGGTTTGAGTTTAGTAAGTTCTTTATATATTTTGGATACTAATCCTGTATCAGATATGTCATTTGTAAGTGTCTTCTCCCATTTTGAAGGTTGCCTTTTAATTTTGTTGATGGTTTCCTTTGCTGTTTGGAAGCTTTTTATCTTGATGAAGTCCTAATAGTTCATCCCTTGCCTGAGGAGATATATCTAGTAAGAAGTTGTTATAGCTGATGTCAAAGAGGTTCTCCTCTTAAGATTCCTGTCTCACATTAGGTCTTTCATCCATATTGAGTTTATGTTTGTGTATGGAATTCAAAAGTGGTCCATTTTCATTCTTTTGCATGTTGCTGTCCAGTTTTCCCAACACCATTTGTTGAAGAGATTTTTTTTCCACTGGATATTCTTTCCTGCTTAACAAAGATTAATTTAACAAAGATTAAGTTAAGTTAAGTTGTAGGTCTATTTCGGGGTTTTGTATTTTGTTCTATTGATCTCTGTGTCTGTTTCTGTGCCAGTGTTTTTATGCTGTCTTGATTACTACAGCTTTGTAGCTTAAATTCCAGAATTGTAATGCCTCTAGCTTTGCTTTCTTTTTCATTACTTTGGCTATTCATTGTTGTCTTAATTTTCATATTTAATATATTTTTGAGGTGAACACCTTTTTATCTTTTGCTTTGACCTGCTTTCATTGAACTGCTTTATCTTTTTCTTTTTCTTTAGGAATGTTTCTGCTACGTGTTTGTTCCCATTTGTTACTAATATATTAAAACTTTCTCTGCAGTGAATTTGGAATGTTTTTATTTTCATATTTGTTATTATATATTTGCCTTGATTTTTTCCCTTTCATTTCTTCCCCCTAGGTGTCAATGTGTAAGTATGTAAGTGTGTGTGTGTTTGTATGTGTGTATGTGTTCAGTAATATCTATCAGTCTGTAAGTTTATGAACCTTTTGTTTCTATAGTTGATATAAAGTGAATGATTATTTAAAAATTTTAATTTGGCATGTGTAGAACATTAAGTTACTGTGAATTTGAAACTCAAAAACATTAATACTTTCTGACAGTTTTCTCCAGATTTAGCTTCCATATGAAGCCCCTAAATTTCATAGTAACTCTATAATTAACACATATCCTACACATAATGGTAGCCATTCTGTTAAGTAATTTGCATATATTCTTTAATTCATTAACATAAGGAATAGGTGTTCTATTAATTCCATGTTTTCAAATTAGGCATATAAAGTTTAAGGAATGAGTCAATTCCACAGATCTATAAATGACAGAGCTAAATTTTATTGCCCCTTTATCCCTCTATAAGATAACCTCTTCTGTACTATTGCACCCTAACATTATTAGAAAACTGAAGTAGAGGCAGTGTAAGGTAAACACCAGAACTATAGAGTTGGAAAAAGTCTTTGAGATATTCTGGCACAAATGCTTCACTTTTTCCATGTGTGGACTGAGGTAAAGAGGACTAATTGTGATTAAGTATCTTGCCTAACACATTCTAGGTAAGAATTTCAGCAAAATAAATTAGGATTATTGCATGTGGATATAAGGCATATTTGTTTGATGCTTTTGAATCTGTAATTAAAGCACCTGGATATATTTAAATTACTTGTTTGTTTAGTATGACAATCTCTAGTTTTATTATTTATATTCACATACTTCTAATGTTAAAAATGATATTTTTTATCAATATATGCTGAGATATGTTCATTTTGGGCTCCTTTAAGGAAAAATGCAAACAAGATATGTAATTAGCTTATTAAATACAGGAAAAGATGAATCACAGATCTGTACCCTTGTGATATATTATATAACATATAACACATTATATGTTAATAAAAAATAAAGAAAAAGAAAAAAAAAAAAAATGAAAACCACACACAAAGAAAACATAGGAAATAATAGAGAAATTCTGTGTGCTTCACATTCTTTTTTTTTTTTTTTTTAAGATTTTATTTATTTATTTGTCAGAGAGAGAAATAGAGAGAGAGAACAAGCAGGGCAAGCCTCTGGCAAGCAGAGCTCCCTGCTGAGCAAGGAGCCCAAACAGGGACTCGATCCCAGGACCTTGGGATCATGACCTGAGCTGAGGGCAGACTGAATTATCCAGGCATTGTTGTGCTCTATATTCTTGTATACCTATGTTGTATGCTCTGTAACATATTTGTTACATATTTACCCCTGCTGTTATATTTAAAAATAATATAAAGAATTTCCAAAGATAGTTTCTACTTCTGGATAGCTTATACATGCAAAGTTACTAGCAGATTTAATATTCCTCCTTTTGAAGTTGATACCATGACTGTCAGCAGAGTCTACTAGAAGCTTTAAGAACATTAATTGCTTTTTAGAGCTGGAGGCAGAAATAAAATTTCAGCAATGTCTTTATTTGAACCGTTGTTCTTTGGTATACCTGGTTCTCATATCAAGGGAATAGTATAGTTATAAGTAAACTAACACTGTGTGTTCTGCACAAGGACAGAAAAAGATGACATGAAAGTTGCAATAAATAGAGCCCAGCTCCTTTTTGTTGGCAGAGATGAGGAACAGCAAATCTTTACTTCTCTACCTCTTTCAGCTTTCCCTTAGTTACTTCTCATTCTACCTACAGAGTCATCTCAAGTTTGTTTCTAGGGCTAGCTCTGTGTAGTAAGATGCAGCAGTGAACTGGAGAATCAAACACTGTCTTCCCATGGAGTTCCTTGAACTCTGGAAGAAATTTGAAATGTAAATACCACAGTATAATTAGGTATCCTCAAATTAGTTTTCTCTATTCCATTTGAGTTCTAATGGAAGAATGAGAGGCAGATGTGTCAGGATTAATATAGGTAACACCAAGCACAGGCTAACATTTATGATTCCCATAGGTTTAATTCTCTTTCAGAACCTAATTCTGATGCTAAATCTGAATCAGTATTTTTCTTCCAGGTTGTATAGACGCAAAACACTGATAAGCTTATTTGTTTGGCTTGTTGTGTTCTTAATTCTTTGGTTTTATCTCTTTGGCTACTGACTTCACTCCTGTTTTGATCCTTCATTTTACAACACCCTCACATCACATCTTTATGAACCTATTTACAGCTTGATCACATTTTCCTGCTGCAAACCACTGCAACTTTATTTAGATCTCCAAAGACATTCCTTATACATTGTTCTTTTATGTGGCTGAGGGAGGGAGCCTTTATAACATACAAGCAAACCTGTGTTACTAACATTTATTGAATGCTTATCTATATATTAAGCACTGTGGTAGGTGTTAGGAAATTAAGAAGAGTAGAAACTGTTCAACCCTGGGGACCCCAGTCTCTCTGGTGCCTTTCATAAGATCTGAAAAGAATGGGAAGTCATAGGATTTCTCTAGGGAAGATAGATATTCCTACAGAAAAAAAATAAGTTAAATTTTAAGGTTGTATAAGCTTAACAAGAGCATATAGCTCCAAGTAGTATGAGGGAGAGCTCATGACCTATGTCCATCCTACATATATGATCCAGTGCCTGGAGACATGTCTGACAAAGAGTAAGTGCTCAAAAAGTATGTTCTTTTGACAATGCTGATTCTGTATGTCATCATTACTAAGTATAAATAGAAAATACTGTTCAGTGAATCAGTCAAAAAGGCCTGTTGAAAGAGATTTTATTCAAAATGAAAATAGAAGCACATACATGATGGGTGGAAGGGCATTTCTTTCAGAGTTTAGAGATTATTTTAAGCACAGATGGGAGTTGATTCAAGAGCCATCCATTCTGCGCTAGGCATTTTATGAATATGTTTATTTGAAGATAATAAGACATACACATATAAATTATAAGCGCCCTTGTGTAATTTTTAATTTTTATTAATTTTTATTTTTATTTATTTATTTTTTTGTAGGCTCCACATCCAATGTAGAGCTCAGTTCAGGGCTTGAATGTACAACCCTGAGATCAAGACCTGAGCTGAGATCAAAAGTTGAATGTCTAACCAACTGAGCTACCAAGGTGCCCCTGTAAATTTTTTTTTTTTTAAATATCACATTCGTTAATTCTTTATGGAACTGGAAGGGCATTAAAAAGGTACACTCTGCTAAAAGAAGTTAAAAGATCTATAGCCTCTCTCTCTCTTTTTTATTTTCTTTTTTTTTAAAGGATGCATTTGATTGTTTTTTCATGGCAGTACTTAACAATGGACATTTTTACTCCAAGCCAAAAGTAGGTGTAGAATAGTATCTATATAGTCAGAGAAGTTCCTTTTTCCTCTCCCTTGTTTTTAAGTGAATGTGTTAAGAAGATAAACTAAGAGAGGGAATTGGAGGAGTTAATGGGACAATTTGATCACTAGGCATTATGCCAAAACAGCACTTTGTATGAACAACTGAAGAAGAATCAATAAACTCAAACAATGGGGACAGCTGAAGGCAAAGAAAGGTAGAAATTTTATTTTGGAATAGTATAGTCATGACATTGTTATTGGAGAAGCAGCAGCCATCGCTGATTATGCTTTTGTGCAATAAGTAGATGTGGTGGTTTAATTTGGAGTAAAAGCACAAAGTCAGCCTGAGGTTAGCAGAGTGGGTTTTAGGCTCTTTCCCAAGCTCTAAGACTAAGAATAAATGGTGTATGCTGACTAAGTGGGAGAAACAGCAATGAAAACATCTTTAAATAGATGGGGGGGGGGGATCCAAAAAAACCCAACAAACAAAAAACCTGGTTTTTGAGATCACCTTCCTGTGGAAAAGCAAATACTACTGGGGAGTCTCCATCTAAAAATGCATTTCAAGATTAAGCTTGTGCAAAAACTATGAAGAAAGGGAAATTTATTTCCATTGTCTCCAGCCTCTCCTATACTTTTCTGAATGTCCTTAGGTGCTATACACACTTGAATGAAAAAGAACATTTTTGTTGCAGCCAACTTGATACAGTATTATAAGGTACCATTAGATGCAAAGGACACTCAAGATAGAATAAAGTACAAACTCAGGAGATATCCCCATACGTACTTCAAGTTTGTGCCTCACTCCACCTCTCAACACTTTCCCTGTCTTCTCCTTGAATAGAGATCATGGGGTGAGAATACTGATTTTATGTAACTATCCAAACCCTAGGACTATACCTATTTATAAAATTGTTAGGGGATACATGTGACTGTTTTTATTATTCTAGTGTATAGCATTTCTTTCATGTTAGGATGGTCCATAAAAGCTAGACACCTAAGAAGAAAAAAATTGTAACATTTAACTATTGTAGCTTTTTTATTTTAAACGATTGTAACTTTTTAAAAAAAGATAAACGGCAGGGCGGTGGGGCAGGGGGGACATTTGCTGTATGTATTGGAAGGTTTATATCCTTTATATACCAAACCTGTTTACAACTTAACTGAAAAAGCAAGACCCTCAATAGCAAACAGGAAGCAAAAATGAATTAAGATTTATACACAATAAAAATAAGATGTTTGAAGTCAAGCAAATTTTTAAAGATAATTTTTTTTTTCAATATCAGGTTGCCAATTATGGAAGAATCTTCAGTATTCAAGATGCATTGTTAATTTAAAAATAATGTTTATGGAACAATATGCATAGCTATTAATTGAATGTGAATAGATCTAAGTTAGGGAAGCCCACATAATTATGAGTATACACATTTTAAATGTAAATCTGTCTCTATCTTATCTATCTTCATAATGATCAGGATGGGTGAACATGGAACGGTTTACTTTAGGTATTTCTGGGAAGCTGAGTGGGATTGCAGGGTAGTAAAGGAGAACCTTATTTCACATTTTATTAACTAATGCTGAAACTCACATGTAAAGCAAAACAAGGTTCCCATGTAGAACCAGCCCTAACCTGAGAGATGAGATCCACTGGTTCATAACATGAGCCAGATCATGAGACTGATTATAGGCATCAATTTCTAACTCCATATTCAGTGACATCATGTTAGTAACTTAGAATACTCCATGATGGGGATATTTACATCAAAATAATCACTACAAATCAGGATTCTCTTCCCCCTCTATTCTCTTTCTCCTTTAGTCTACAGAAATGATTATTAAGCATTTTTCAGCACACCACTGGATGGGACAACTATAGTTAATTTAGGATTTACCCCTTGCAGTAAGTCATATGTGAGGGGTACTATTAGTAAGGTCAGTTTATATCCTTTCTTTGCAATTTGAAGTGGTGAGTGAAGGTTGAACAGTGAACAGTGTCTTATATTATAGTATAGGAGTCAAAAGCAGTAATAATTTCAGTGTATTCTGGATGGGCTAGCACATTTGAGTTGCCATAATCAATCCTAGATAACCCATTGTAAGTGTTGCCCTAATTAGCTAGCAGACTTAGGTGAAGAAAATAAAAGATTTGGTATCTAAAGTATATGACAGGTAAATAATTATGCAAGGATATGTGAATGCTTAGAATGAAACAGGCAAGTATAAGGAGGATATAGTTATGTTCTTCAGTATTTGAAGGTCCATCATTTGGAAGAATGTTTTGACATTTTCTAAAGTGCAGGATTAGAATGTGCATTCATGAAAGTCAAACTATATTCTTGATAACTGAGTTGTGGTTAACAGAATAATTATTGTGGCCTTGACTAGTTCTAACTTATTAGATAAGTTTTGGTTTTTTGTTTTGTTTTGTTTTAAGTTTTTGGTTTTTAAATCATGTATAATTTAAGAACTACGATGTCATTACATTTTTAAAACAATTTACCATCTTTAAATTAAATAAGAAAAAAGGCTAATTTAACCTATTAAATCTCTTTATAATCCCATTCTCATCAACTTCTGTAATTATTCACATTAATAATTAAATATATAAAACATATAACTTTTATACCATTCTAAAAACATATTAGTTACTATACTTTCTTGGGTAACCCATTTCCACATTAACTATGACTGAATATTTAGATTTTGATGCTAAGGAACACTGGAACTTAGAAGCGTGCATGTTTCTATTTAGTGTTCCTTTCAGCACAGTGAGAAAAATAAAAATGCTTTATATAATATTACCGGAAACAAGAAACCAATGTCATAAAGAACCAGGAGGGCAGTTTTTTACCCTAGCTTCTCATTTCTTCTGCATTCTTATAGTAATAATGGCAAATGCTGAAATCCCATCCCTTTATTTTGTTTTAGGTGGTTGTCAAGATACTTTTGAAACAAAGTAAGGTAAATGAAAAGCACAACCCATAAACCTATAATCACTCTTCTTAACAAAATAACATCATACCTTCTACATATTACCCATGTTGCTTCATACAGATTTCTTACATATTGAATAAACAGAAATACAGTTCCAATTATTTGTTTAAATTACAAGAAAAATATATGAATTTATATAATTTAAGGGAGATAGATCTAGGCAGCCCATTTTAATTAAGAGCTTGGCATTTAGATAGGATTTTACTTTGATAATGTGTTTTTTTCTCTCTTAGTAAATTCAAATAAGAAATCAAGAAAATAAAGATTTCTTTAAGTTTTCCTTTTCAACCAGATAATGGCATGTGAGTATTTGCTGATACTAACTCGGAGTCAAATGTAATCTAGGGGCTACAGAATTAATACACTAAAGGTATGCTACTTACAATGGGTGAGAACAGCTCTGCATTCCTGGGACTTTTTCATTTTATGAAGAAATGGGGAATGTTTACATAGTTAAATAAAAATCATTTGTACTTTAGGGGTGCCTCGGTGGCTCAGTTGATTGGGTGATTACCTTCAGCTCAGTTCAGGATCCTGGAGTCCCAGGATAGAGTCCTGCATCAGGCTCCCTGCTCAGCGGGGAGTCTGCTTCTCTCTCTGATCCTCTTTTCTCTCCTGCTCTTGCTCTTTCTCTTTCTCTCTCTCTCTTAAATAAATAAATCTTAAAAAAAAATTTGTATTTTAATCCAACATTTAAATAAGACAGTTTTGGATTTAGGAATCAGAATATCTGGAAGTCAGTTCACATTCTACAAAAGTATATGAAAAAAAAAAAAACACTATATAACACAGAATTCACAACTGCACTATGCAGAATGGAGAAAATAGCTGTCTTAACCTTTCTTACAAAGTTTGAGCTTCAAATAAAATGTATATAATTCTAGTTTTAAAATATAAATGTACTAAATAAAAGGTCCTGTTATTTATATATTTTCCATGCATATACAGACTTTTCACAATGTTCTAAATATACTCTAAGAAGTGAATTTTGACAATACATATTGATGATCTACTTAATACTAAAGTGCAATTTTTTACATTTATTTTTGTTTGTTTCAAGTTTTAATTTAAATTCTAGTTAGTTACATATAGTGTAATATTTATTTCAGGAATAGAATTTAATGACTCACCGGTTGCATAAACTGAAGTGCTGTTTTAATCTATTACCCTGTTACTTGACCCTCTGAAAAAGAAATGTGCCACATATTCTCTAATTGTAGATGGAAAATCGGAGCTCAGGGATGTGAAGTTAGTTGTCAAAAGCTAATAGGCAGTAAAACAAAATTAACATTTATTTTAGCAAATTACAGATCCAGTGCTCTTTTATATATGTATATATGAATATACAGGCAAATACAAGAGAGCATTTTTACCTTCAGTTTAAAACAGAGAAGTGAGTTGGGGGAAATCAGAGGAGGAGATAAACCATGAGAAACTGTGGGCTCTGAGAGACAAACTGAAGGTTTTGGAGGGGTGAGGCTGGTGGTGGGTATTAAGGAGGGCATGAATTGCATGGAGCGCTGGGTGTGGTGCATAAACAGTGAATTTTGGAACACTGAAAAAAATTAAATTAAATAAAACAGATTCAGGATTACTTAAAGAAAAATGTATGAAAAATCTAGTTAAAAATCTAAAACAAGAATCTAAGCCATTTTGTTATATTTGTCTGGTATAGAAATAAGAGATAAAGGAAGGAAGAAGAGATGGAATCTAAGAGATAGAAATAAGAGATAAAGGAAGGAAGGATAAAGATAGAGATAGAGATAAAGGTAAAAGAAGGAAGATAAAGATGAAGGAAGAAGAGATTACTGTGGGTTGCAGAAGTCAGGGAAGACTGTAATTCAAATCTATGATTCAATAGTATAGGCAAACATTATTTTATTGTACTTTGCTTTATTGTGCTTTGTAGATGTTGTATTTTTTACAAATGGAAGGTTTTTGGCTATCATTTATCAAGCAAGTCTGTCAGCACCATTTTTCCAACAGTATTTGCTCACTTCATGTCTCTGTGTCATGTTTTGGTAATACAGTATTTCAGGCTCTTTCATTAATATTCTGCTATGGTGATCTCTGATCAGTGATCTTTGATGTTACCATTGCAATTGTTTGGGGACATCACAGACCATGTTCATATGAGATGGTGACCTTAATAGATAAACACTGTGTGTTCTGACTACTCCCCTGACCAGACATTCCATCATCTCTCTTCCTCTCCTCAGACCTCCTTATTCCCTGAAATATAAAAATATTGAAATTAAACCAATTAAAAAAAAATAACTTTAAAATGGTTTCTAATTGTTCATATGAATGGAAGAGTCACATGTCTCTCACCTTAAAATAAAAGTTAGAAATGTTTAAGCTTAGTGAGAAAAGCCAAAATAGGCTAAAAGCTAGGCCTCTTGGTACCAGTTAGCCAAATTAGAGAATTAAAAAAAAAGTTCTTTAAGGAAATTAAAAAGCACTACTTCAGTGAACACATGAATGATAAGAAAGCAAAATAGCCTTGTTACTGGTATGGAGAAAGTTTAGTGGTCTGGGCAGAAAATCAAACCAGCCACAACATACCTGTCAACTGGAGCCTAATCCAGAACAAGGCCATAGCTCTTTTCAGTTCTGTGAGGCCTAAGAGGTAGGAATGCTGCAGAAGAAAAAGTTGGAAGCTAACAAAGGTCAGTTCATGAAGTTTACGGGAAGAAGCCATCTCCATAACATAAAAGTGCAAAGTGAAGTAGGAAGTGCCAATGTGAAAGCTGCAGCAAGTTGTTTAGCTTAAGATAATTAATGAAGATAGGTACATTAAACAGCTACCTTTCAATGTGGATAAAACAATCTTCTATTGGAAGAAGAAGAGAGAAGTTTGGCTTCAGAGCCTCAAGGACAGGCTGTCTCTTGTTAGGTGCTAATGCAGCTGCTAACTTTTAAGTTGAAGTCAGGGCTTATTTACTATTCAAAAATCATAAACAAACGTAACCAAAAACTTGGGCCCTTAAATCTACTCTACCTGTGCTTTATATATGGAACAACAAAGCCTGGATGACAGTGCATCTGTTTAAAATGTGGCTTACTGAATATTTTAAGCCCACTGTTGAGAATTACAGCTCAGGGGGGGAAAAAGGATATTTTTCAAAATACTATTTGGCCATTGATAACGCCTCTGGTTACCTGAGAGCTCTGATGATGTATAATGAGATTAGTGTTTTCATGGCTGTTAAGGCATGATCCATTCCGCAGCCCTTGGATCAAGAGTGATTTGACTTTTAAGGCTTTAATTAAGAAATACATTTTGTGGGGTGCCTGGATGGTTCAGAAGGTTGGGTGTCTGTCTTCAGCTCGGGTCATGATCCTGGAGTTC
This sequence comes from Mustela putorius furo, assembly GCF_011764305.1. NCBI lineage: Eukaryota > Metazoa > Chordata > Mammalia > Carnivora > Mustelidae > Mustela > Mustela putorius. The sequence goes on along the minus strand of NW_025421502.1, from coordinate 845,541 downwards.
TGGGATCAAGTCCCACCCAGCTCAGGCTCCCTGCTTGGGGTGCGGGGGGAGGGAGTCTTCTTCTGCCTCTCCCTTGCTTGTGCTCTTGCTTGCTCTGCCTCTCTGTCTTCCTCTCAAATAAATAAAAATCTTTAAAAAAATGAAGATTAAAGAAATATATTTTGCAAGGCTATTGCTATCATAGATAGTGATTCTTCTGACTGATCTAGGTAAAGCAAATTGAAAACCTGAAAAGGATTCCCCATCCTAAATGTCATTAAGAATATTAGAAGAGGCCAGAATATCAACATGAACAGAAGTTTGGAAGAAGTTGATTCTGGTCCATATGGATGACTTGGGCAGAGGAAATAGAGCCTGAAGATATGACTGAATTGCTTATCTCGTGATAAAACTTGGGAATAGATGAGGAGTCACTTTGTATGGATGAGCCAAGAAAGTGGTTTCTTGAAGTAAAATCTACTCTTGGTGAGATGCTGTGAAGATTGTTAAAATTACAAAGGACTGAAATATATAAACTTATTTTGTAAAGCAACAATAAGGTTTGAGAAGATTGACTCTAATTTTGAAAGAAGTTCTGCTGTGGGTAAAACAATTAAATAGTGATAATACTACAGAGAAATAATTTGTGAAAGGAAAAGTCAATTGATATGGCAAACTTTATTTTTGTCATATTATAAGAAACTGACATAGCCACCCCAGCGCTCAGCAACCACCACCCTCATTAGTCAACAGGCATCAACATTGAGGTAAGACATTGCACCAGAAAAAAGATTGTAACTCACTGAAAGCTCAGATGATGGTTAGCAATCTTTAGCAATAAACTATTTTTAAATAAGGTATGTACATCTTACTGTTTTTTGTTTTTTTTTAGACTCATATTATTGTGATACCCACTTTATTGTGGCAGTCTGGAACCTAACCCACAATATCTCCTAGGTATGCCTATAATAATGGAATTTTTTTAATGGCAACATGGGAGCTAAAGAAAGGTAGTTCAAGGAAAGGTAATGGTAAGAGCAGGAATTCATAAGGACTCTAAAGAGGGAGTTCTTTTTTTTAATTTTTAAAAATTTTTTTAATTTTTTGGGGTTAAGATTTATTTATTTTAGAGAGAAGGAGAGGCAGAGGGAAAGGGAGGGAGAATCTCAAGCTGACTCTGTGCTGAGCGCAGAGCCAAGCGGAGGGCTTTGATCTCGTGACCTTAGTGGAACCCCAAGAAGGATGTTCTTAATAGATAATGTTGGTATGAAATATAATTTTTTCCATGTGCTTTATCAGATGCAACAATAAAAAAGACATCGCAAAAGTGTACTTTAAAATACTTTCAAGTAGGTAAAATTTTAGCTTATAATTAATTTCAGAAATTTACACTTTTTATTTTTTTATTTTATTTTTTTTTTTTAGAAATTTACACTTTTTAAATTGAAATAAAAAGACTTAACTATGCCTTTTTCCTACTTGCCTGTCACTCACTTTTCTGTTTACTTTTGCATTTGATTCTCTCTCTCTCTTTTAAATATTTTAAGATATATATATACAATGAAGTTATATTATTAAATATAAATATAAATATGTATTTTAAAAATATTAAATAATTTAATATTTTACATGTATATAATGAAGTAAATTCAGGATTATAATTTAAAAGAACAGTTGTTGCCAATGCATTTTCTCATTACCAAGCAACCACTTAGTTTGCACAATTATTCCATTCCGAAGAGAATGTTCAAATATGAACAATCAATAATTCTGTGGCCCTCACAAATTAGCATACTATATGTAAGAGCTACATACATATTTTGAATATTATTCATTATTGCAAGGCAATAATAGGAAATGGCAAAAGACAAAGCCATTGAGAGATGAGTTAATCATTAAATCATTGATTTATTTTTTATTTGAATCTTGAACATACATTGAAATTAACAATTAGGTCAATTTTAGAATGTTTACTTACTATATTTGCTTGGAATTCATGAATTCACAGGTGTGGAAATCAGAAACATATAACACGATATTGACATTAATATTACACTAAGAGCTGGCTTATGCATACTAATCTATCTATACAGTGTGCTGGATAATATTTGCTTTGTATTTCACATGGCCTCAGGCTCTGTTAATGCTTGTGATATGCTTTGAGTCATAGATTAAGGGTGATATATAGATATCTTTTAAAAACTTAATATGTGGGGCGCCTGGGTGGCTCAGTGGGTTAAGCCGCTGCCTTCGGCTCAGGTCATGATCTCAGGGTCCTGGGATCGAGTTCTGCATAGGGCTCTCTGCTCAGCAGGGAGCCTGCTTCTCTCTCTCTCTCTGCCTGCCTCTCTGTCTACTTGTGATCTCTCTGTCAAATAAATAAATAAATAAATAAATCTTAAAAAAAAAAAAGAATCATAGACTTCAATAAATAAATAAATAAATAAATAAATAAAAACTTAATATGTGAATGAATTTTGGCTACCAAAAGAACAAAAACAACAACAAAAACAGACAAATTTATCAGGAAAGAGTTGTCTACCCAAATGGCCTAGAATTTTAGACAATAAGGTACTTTTATTTCAAAACATAACATATGTACTTAATATAGCATAACATATAAAATAATAATTTTACATATAATGCAAATTATTTAAGATACAGTGAATGCATGGGGAACATGTATTTGAGACTATTTTCACCTGCTTTTAATTTACCTTTATAATCCTTTTTAAGAATTAGAGATGCCATTCACATTTAACCACTAAAAAGATGTTTATCCCAATTTTCAAAAAGTGAAAGTCTATACACAGTTCATTGTGAATATAAAAAGAATATTAAAGCTATTTCCTTAATAGATGTAACTATAATAAATGAAAATGTGAACATTTTAAAAAAGAAGAAAAAAGTGAGCTGTTAAAAAGATTTTGTGGTATAAGTAACTCAGTTATCTGTATCTGTTAAACATTGATTTGTAAAATAAAATTAAGGTCTATTTTAATTTTATTAAGTTACTCTGACCACTGACAGGATACTACTTAAAAGATTATCATTAGTTTTGGGACTGGGCAACATAAGAAGATATGTAGAAAATTGGTCAGATTTGAAGAAAAGTAATGATGAGGTCTGTATTTTGAAATTTAATTCCTGAATAGGGTGGCATCATCAATTACAAAAAAAAAATCATATGATGATTTAAGGCATCCTTAAGTAGATGAATGTTCATGATCTATTCACTTTTGAATATGTGCACCTAAGGGGGGCTTTCAATGTTGGTATGGGCAGAAAATAATATAGTTTTATCACATTTAATTTTGTCTCATCCCATCATTTTTTACATTATTATTTAGATGTATATGTCATACATTAATATAATATAGGTATATAATTATAAATAACTAAAGATGCTTTCAAAAGTAACTTAATTTTTAGCCAGTAAAATTAGGAGACTGATGCTCTGGAACCTTTCACAGAACACCCAAGCAGTGCACAGATAATTGAAAGGAACTCTAAAAATGTGTTGGTTGAGCAGGAATTAAACTGAATTTAATTAATAAAGGTGATGTATAAGTCATTTACTTCTATAAGAAAAAGAGAGATGCATATTTCTTTAATTGAATATATGAAGGTACATTATATTAACTACGAAAAGGTTATGTATATAAGATTTCTCTGGCAAATTTCCTTCCCTTTTTTTAAAAAATGAGAAATTAGGCCAGTTTCATCTTCTAAAAGTACTTATTTGTGACAATGCTAGGTATACTGATAGAAGAAAAAGCAGGATAATTTTTTGAGATTTCTTCATCTTAAAAGCTTTTTTTTTCTATTCTAAAAATATGAATAAAATGTTATTCAGTTTTTATTTGTTTTATTTTATTTTTTTAAATAAACATATATTTTTATCCCCAGGGGTACAGGTCTGTGAATCGCCGGGTTTACACACTTCACAGCACTCACCATAGCACATACCCTCCCCAGTGTCCATAACCCCACCCCCCTTCTCCCAACCCCCCTCCCCCCAGCAACCCTCAGTTTGTTTTGTGAGATTAAGAGTCACTTATGGTTTGTCTCCCTTCCAATCCCATCTTGTTTTATTTATTCTTCTCCTACCCCCTTAACCCCCATGTTGCGTCTCCACTTCCTCATATCAGGGAGATCATATGATAGTTGTCTTTCTCTGCTTGACTTATTTCACTAAGCATATTATTCAGTTTTAATCTGTGCTCAATCCTTTGATTCTTTTTTTCTTTAATTTTTATTTATTTATTTGTCAGAGAGAGAGAGAGAATGCAAACATGGGAGCAGCAGAAGGAGAGGGAGAAGCAGGCTCCCCACTGAGCAAGGAGCCTGCTGTGGAACTTGGTCCCAGAACCGTGGGATCATGACCTGAACCAAAGTCAGAAGCTTAGCCAGCTGAGTTACTCAGACATCCCTGAATGATTCTTTTTTAAAATCCATGTTCCTATGTTTTTCCTCCTGAGGTAAAGCCTATACAGTTTTTATCAAGTGCTAGAATCCTGGCAGAATTAATTTACAAATACTACCTTTGGGATTGGAGAAGAGTCATAGATAAGCTTGTTAAGGTTGAATTTAGATTTTTCCTAACTCATCAAGTGATTATTCTTCTTATATTTTGCTTAATTTTCTTCTATGAATGTTCTTATTTGCTAGTTTTCATAGATAGATAGATAGATAGTAGATACCTCAAGCAAAGGTATTATATTGCACATGAGGGGTAGCTAACCTCTTTTACCACTGAATAGTGGCTTTTGTAATCACAAAGATGCTCTTAACATAGTCATAGGTATAGGCTTTGTTACCTTATTAATATTTAAAGGATCGATTGGAGAAAAATAGAAAAATTTGTATATAATTATATTTTGAAAAGAACTTTCATTGGGCTAAATAGAAGACTACAAAAATTAAGTTTACTTTCTCATTTAAAATGAGGGGAGAGGGCGCCTGGGTGGCTCAGTGGGTTAAGCCGCTGCCTTCAGCTCAGGTCATGATCTCAGGGTCCTGGGATCGAGTCCCGCATCGGGCTCTCTGCTCAGCAGGGAGCCTGCTTCCTCCTCTCTCTCTGCCTTCCTCTCTGCCTACTTGTGATCTCTCTCTGTCGAATAAATAAATAAAATCTTAAAAAAAATAAAATAAAATGAGGGGAGAATTTGAGGAAAGTATTGTATCAGTAAAGTGTGACTTTATATTTTAGTGTGCATGTTATGTTTCAAAATGTGCATATTTCATGGACCCAACCATGACTTCAGGGCAGCAGCCACTTTTTCAGTGGACATGGAGGAATGAAGTCCTAGAAATGTCACTGCTATTACACTTCCTCCTCTTTTTCTTCTTTCTTCTCCTTCTAAGGAAAAACTGAAAAAAAAATTTGTGAAGCACCCTATCACATGCTATTTTTGAATGATTACATTATGCAAAAATAATGAAAGTATTTCTGTATAAAAATATTAAGGACATACTAATTTCACTTTGTGCATTATTCTGTTTTTTAAGGCATAAATATAGGAATAAAAATTCACTATTTTTTTGAGAAGTTATAAAACTGCATAGCATTCATTAGAGAATTTAATGTCAAGAATTAGATTACCATTTAGAGATTCACAGTTTAGAATAATCCACAAATAACTAGATTGCCCTTCACACAGTATATTCATGGAGTGACAGCAATCTTTTTACACTTCTAACATGTTCATAATTATACTGCACCTAAGATCGTTTTGCAATACATCATATGAATAGGTAATCTTGACTCCTAGTGTTAATATTTAAAATTTCTTATTATCACTGTCAGTAGGAAAGAGCCAATCATCTACTGCTTGCATCAAGCCTATCAAGCTTTCTCAGCCAAATTATTAGTGTCACTTTTGGACAACACCAGTCTTATTCATAGGTCTTACCTTGGTTCCTGTGAAAAGCCTAACAATATACATCCCTTCAATGCATCAAAAATCCTATTCTCATTTTCTGAGACCAGAAAAGTTTCTAGGTATTTTTTGTGCAAGTATGTTTCATACTTGCAAGAATTAGAAGTCTATTACTTTATCCACTAATTCATTTAATTGAGAATTCTTTTAGTATCTACTTTATATGTTGCTTTGCACAAGGCAACAGGAAACATTGAAAACATAAAATAGTAATAGGTGACCTAACTAGCAAACATTTTAAAAATCCAGTTAAGGAGAGAAGACATATAAATAAATAGTTTGCAATCTAAGTAAGTATGGTAGGTATCTCATCATAAATATGGTCAATATATGTGAGAAAATTCAAACATTTAAATATAAAGCTGACACAGGTGCGAAGAAAATTTTACTGAAGGATTTGACAAAGTTTAGCCAATTGATTTCATAATTTTAGATATCTAGTAAGTGTTTATTAATTGGAATTGGATCCTTACCCCTACTGACTTAATTGTCTAGGATTTGTAGAATACCCTATTTTCTGCCATTATGTTTTAGGTATATAGGGAAAATTACATATGTCTGGCATTGAATATGCTGAAACCCGATTTGCTAATCATACGGCTGCATTCCAAACACATTCACTTCACATTTACCCTGCAGGTCTTTAACTTACAGCTTTCCCAAGTGACTGACATTCAGGATGTAATTGGTCCTTGAATTTTCTTAGTGCATATTATTTATTGTTAAATGTGGCTATATGAACAGAATAACACAGAAATAAATGTATTTTTGCAAGTTCTACTTTAAATGGTATTTAGATGAATATGCAAATAAAACCATTATGCTTGCAGGCAACTTAGCTTTGAATTTCTATACTTAAATCTGCAAATTAAGACTATTTTGAAACCCTATAGTATCCTTCTTTCCATTAGAAATATGCCTGAAGGCTGCCAAGTGATTGGAACATACAATATGACTAATAAATAATAGATGTTCCTATTGACTATGGTTAATGTGGACCTAGTCCTCCTTCAGGATATGGAAAAACATTCAATTATTAATTTTAAAATGACATTCAATAAATAGTCTTTTTTAAGTTTAATCAGTGAATTTTAAAAGTTCTGTTAAAAGATTGTATTATTTTCTAATTTTTTTAAATAGTTGTCTCAGATAAGTCATTTTCTTGCCTGTTAAATCTGCTATTTCCTAAAGGCTAGGTATTCATGTCCCTTGCAATGATATCAACTTTTAAACTTAGGATTTTACAGATTGTAAGCATTTGGTATTGTATATATTTTTATATTGGAAATCTTTGCATTTTGTATTATCAGAAAATTGAATTACTTCTTCCTGAGCTGGGAATTTTGATATTAAGAAAAAGGTTACAATTTACTACTATTTGTGACAGCAAATAAACTCACTATTTGTGAGTTTGCAGTTTGGTTTGTGGGGTACCCCATATTTTAGATACCTTTGTATATCAAGTAAGATTCAGTTAATATTATTCTCAAACTGTATGACTGAAAAAAAAAACATTTATTTTGTAATTACCATATATATTTTTTAATGAGGTGAACAGTTCCTAACAATCACTACTACCTCATGTAATTTGCAGACTTAAATACCTTCACTAGCTCTCCTTGCACATAAAAGTAATTCCTTTTGATTGTCAACATCCTGCCTATATTCCCTGTGCTCCCAGGTTCATTTATTGCTAAAATTTCGTACTTCGTTACAGCAAAACAGCAATGATTCCTATTTTTCAAATGGCCTGCTTTTTCCTGTTTGTGATATGGCTCACAGTATCCCTTCTCCATTGTCCACATACCAAAACACAAGTTCTTCCTCTATTTCATGATAACTACTTGCCCCTTACTCGATTCTAGGCATTACGCTAAGGGCTTTATGTTTGTTAAGTCATTTAATTATCAAAGAAACTGATGAAATAATTATTACTCTTCTCATTTTATGGGTGAGGAAAACTGAGGCATAGTGAGGTTAAGAGCTAGTTGGTAGTAACTCAGCTGGTTAGTGGCTATCTTAGTCTCTTTGGGCTGCTACAATAAAAATATAATAGATGGGACGAGGAGAGGGGGTACAAGGTGCTTATTATTTCTTATAGTTCTTCTGGAGGCTGGGAAGTCCAAGGTTAATGTACAGGCCCACTGTCTGGTGAGAGCCCAGTTCCTGGTTCATAGATGGCCAACTTCTCATTATGGCTACAGATGGTAGAAGGGGCAAAAAAGATCTCTGGGGTCTCCTTTTTGAGGATGGTAATCCTATTCATGAGAATCCTACCTTCATGATCTAATCACCTCCTAAAGGCCACAACTCCTAATGGCCTCATACTGGGGAGTCAGTATCTCAACATGTGAATTTTGCAGGGACACAAATATTCAGTCCACAACAGTGGCAGAATTAATATTTGTACCCAAAGTAAATTTCCAGAATCTGTGTTCTTAACTACTACTGTATTACCAACTACTTGCTCCAGCTTAAGAGTAATCTTTTTAGGTGTGCCTGGGTGGCTCAGTGGGTTAAGCCTTTGGCTCAGGTCATGATCTCAGGGTCCTGGGATCGAGCCCTGCATTGGGCTCTCTACTCAGTGGAGAGCCTGCTTTCCCCTCTCTCTCTGTCTGCCTCTCTGCCTGTTTGTGATCTCTCTCTGTCAAATAAATAACAAAATAAATAAAAATATTTGGAAAAAAAAAAAGAGTAATCTTTTTAGTAAGCATCCTAACACCTTATGGACAAAAAGTACTTCTCCTTTTACTGCAGTATCTATGTCCTTTAGATTTCTCTTTTTGATCTTATAACAGCTAAGATTTTATTATAGTAATATGTGTATGTGAAATAAGCTAGCCAAATATTTTCACCTCTTTTGTCATCAAATATTACAACATTAAAAATCTAAAAATAATTGGAGTGCTTGGATAGCTCAGTCAGTTGAGTATCATACCACTCTTGATTTTGGCTCAGGTCATGATCTCAGGATCGTGAGAAAGAGCTGTGCCTCCATGGCTGTGCTGGGCATGGAACATGCTTAAGATTCTCTCTCCCACTCCTTCTGCCCTTCCTCTGATCATATGAGCAATAAATAATAAATAAATAAATACATAAATAAAATTTGAAAGTCATTTCTGGGACCCTGTGCCTACCCACAAATATTCTTTTACCTCCATTAATTTTTTAAAAAATAAAACAGCTTTATAAGGCTGCTTAAATAAAATGGAATATAAAATAAAACAGATGAAATTGTGCTTACAAAGCATTATTAGATATAAAGTCTCAAAAGTGATATTCTTGTCATTTTATTATGAGAGTGTCAGTAATAGAAGTTACAAAATAAAGACTGAAATAGTTCCTTAACTTTGATCAAAATTGCAGTTTTGACCAAATTATTATGTATATATCTTTTAATATTTTTTCATTTCTATATTTGTTCATTTGTACTATGTAATTTTAGGTATATAGTACTTATTTTCCATTTTTTTTTCTCCTGAACTCTGGAAATTAAGGCAGCCTGCTTCTCAGTTTTCTCAGAGACTTAATGAATTTTTTTTTTCCTGCTTCAAATCAGAATCAACTTTTCTGCTTTAAGACAGAATCAGCTTACATTTCTTGAAATTACTAAAACTGACATAGAGATTTAGGTACCAGGAACGGATGCTGGTTGCACACAGATTAAAAAAAAAAAAAATGGTAGTATGAAATTGATTATTTGGCCCATTTGGGACTGAGAGCAATTAAACATCCATTAAGTATTACATAATTAGAATTTGGCAGCATATAGCATTCAGTAATAAAACAAATTAATAATGTATAGTCATCTGGAATTAAGGGACACAATTAAGCAAAGACTTTGACAGATCAAGTGGACATTGATTAAAACTAGTAACAAAATAATAACAATGTCATAGCACAACCATTTGTAGAGGATGGGAATGTAAGGATCAGAGGTAGATTAGATGCCTCTAATACTTACAGATTACCAGAAGAAAGAGAAAGACAAATTCAAATACCTACAATTTAATCTCAAGGCACAGATTACATTTCAGGAACTTCTGTAACTCTCTAATTCATGGAGTCACAGTGGCATAGTTGCCAAAATTCATATGAAAAGACTGAATTAGTTTGTTGCCAATTTGCGATCTTAGTAGGATTTACAGTCTCACAAGGCTTTAAAATGAAATTGAGGGAGCTTAATGAAATGTAAAGGGAAATGCTAAAAATTGAAATCCGGGCTTCTAGTAATTCTCCCAGTTCCCATAGGGATTGTCACCTCAACAACTGGTACCTTGTTATTTAGGAATGGTTTCTTGCATTTGTTGAAGTTTGTGCAATAACGTAATATAAGTAAATTTCATGTTAAGGAAAGCCAGTTTTCCTCCTTCCAAAAATCTTCCTTTCTAACCTTCTTTTTCTAATACCACTCGTTACTTCTGTACACAAAACTAGAGTCAGGACCTCAGTTCTTTGGTGGTCAAATTATAAAGTCAAGAGCAAAATTAGAAGGCTTGCCTCACAAAAGTATTTCAAGGCATTTGAATAAACAAAATTTGAACAAATTCATGTGGGAATGAAGAGCAGAGAACATAATTTTAGATGGAGGTCAATTCATAGATATGGTTAGTCGACATGTCATTCCATATTTAAGTGCATTAGAACATTATTATCATGGGGATAATAACAATTATAGCTAGCATTTATTGAATATTCCTGCAGGGCACTGTTTTTTTTAAATAATTATTTTTACTTTACATAAAATTTACTTATTATAGTATATAGTTTATTAAGCTTTGACAGATGCAGAATCATGTAACCACCACCAAATTAAAGATAAAGATCAATTTTAATACCCTCCAAAAACCCCTCATGATTCTCCTTTATAATCAGTCCATCCCCACCCCTATCCCCCAACTCAAGGAAACTTGTCCATTGTTTCCATTGGTTTGCCTTTTCCAAAGATCTTCAATAAAATGTTAGCAAATCAAATTAAAAGAAGTATAAAGAGAATTATATACCACAACAAGTGGGATTTATTGCAGCTATGCAAGACAGTTTTAGTACTTAAAAATCAAAGTAATCGATCACATCAACAGGCTAAAAAGGAAAAATCACATGATTATATCAATAGTTGCAGAAAAAGCATGGAACAAAACTTCATTCCTGTCCATGATGAAAACTCAATAAACTAAGAATAGAGGGAAGCTTCCACAATTTGGAAAAGAATATACAAAATAAAACTATAGCTAATATCATACTTAATTGGGGAGAAACTAGTTTTTTTCTGCTAAGATCAGTAACAATGCAAGTTCATTCCCTTTCACCACTCCTTTTCAACATTATACTGAAAGTCTTAGATATTGTAGTATGACAAGAAAAGAATAAAAGAAACGCATTGGGAAGGAAGTACTACAATCATCTTTATTCACAGATGACAGGATCCTGTATGGAGGAATTCCAAAAGAATCAACAAAAGAACGGAACTAAAAAGAAGTTATAGGGGCACCTGGGTGGCTCAGTGGGTTAAAGCCTCTGCCTTCGACTCAGGTTATGATCCCAGGGTTCAGGGATTGAGCCCCATGTCTGGCTCTCTGCTCAGCGGGGACCCTGCTTCCTCCTTTCTCTCTGCCTGCTTCTCTGCCTACTTGTGATCTCTGTCTGTCAAATAAATGGCTAAAATCTTTTAAAAAATAAAAAGAAGTTATAGCACTGTTGTAGAGTACAAGTTTAATACACAGAAGTCTCTTTCATATACACCAGCAGTGAACAAGTGAAATCTGAAATTTAAAACATAATATCATTTATATTAGCACTCCCTTCCCCAAATAGTTAGATACAAATTTAACAATGTGAAAGATCTATAAGAGGGAAACTACAAAACCCTGATGAACAAAATCAAAGAACTAAATAGATATTCCATGTAATGGATAAAATAACTCTCAAGGTATACAGATTCAGTGAATCATATTCCCAGCAAGTTTTTTTTGTTGTTATTTTTGTTTTGTTTTATTTTTAGATATTGATAAACCAATTCTGAAGTTATATAGTCAGGCAAAAGACCCAGAATAGCCAACACAATATTGAAGGTAAAGAACAAAAAGCAGCAAAACTACCCAATTTCAAGATTCACTGTAAAGCTGAAATAATCAAGACAGTGTCATATTGGTGAAAGAATATAAACAGTTCAATGGAAAGAGTAGAGAGCCCAATAATAATATTCCCATATATTCACATAATTGTAGTCAACTAATCTTTGACAAAGGAGCACAGGTAACAGTGGAGTAGAGATTACAAGTCTCTTCCACATATAGTGCTGGAATACCTGGAGAGCCACATTAAAAAACAAACAAACAAACAAACAAACAAACTGGGAAAGGTTAACACTGCATTAACATTGTTACAGTATGTTTTAAATGTTCCTGATTGCCTTCCCAGGGTTTTAGGACTAGTTAGTAGATTATCTGTGAACTAAGGAAACCAAAATATTCAGGTGTGTCCATAACTGTGGGATACTAACACTAATCACTGCAGATCCAGAAGGACCCTTTTCTCACCATTGTGAATGCATGTGCAGAACAATTATTAGAGTTTTGATACAAGTCTGATTCAAAATAATGCCAATATGACCCTATAGTAATACCAGGCTTATTTCCAAAGTTCCTAAATTGGGTAGTATAGTTGGAAAAGGCATTTTTAAGTAGAATTATTCCATTTGTTTTCTCATTCTAAATATAAGTATTATTATTACAGGATGGGCTAAAATTTTTCATAGATTTGAAAAAAAAAAAAACTTGTAAAGTCAACTAAAGGATTCTAGAGCATTGGTTCCTATTGTGCCCCACAGATGCCTCTTTCCAATATGTTGATATCTTTTTTAAAATTATTTTTTAGGATTTTATGTATTTATTTGGGAGAGAGAAAGAGCAAAGGAGAGCATGAGCCAGGGAAGGTTAGAGGGAGAAGCAGGCTCCCTGCTGAGCAAGGGTCCTGATCCAGGGCTTGATCCCAGGACCCTGGGATCATAACTTGAACAGAAGGCAGATGCTTAACCGACTGAGTTACCCAGGTGCCCTCCCCTCCTCCACCTGCCCCCATGTTGAAATCTTCTGAAAAAGGACCAGGACAATTAGGACAGGAAATTTTTCCACTAGGCAGAACATCAGGGAATATCTCTTACTTTCCCTTTGCCTAGAAGAGCAGCCCTAAGAATTGTGTCTACATTTACTTTTAAGCTATCTTTTTTTCCTTTTGCTAGATGACTATGGGCTTTGAAGAAGCAATAGTTAAGAAATGGTGTCAAGATTGCTTGGGGAAGAAATTTTAATAGTCTGTAGCACTAAGATATAGGTGGCCTATGAATTATCATTAAAGTACCTAATTGCTGAAAAGATTCTTAGAAATCACCCAAATTTATAGAGTATTAATTCAACAGTCTTTCCTATGTTCTCCCATGTTTGTTCAAAGAGTGTGTCCACTCATTCAGCCAATATTAAAATTATTTGGAACTTTGAATGTGCCAGGCAGTATTTTAGGTGCTGGGGATATAGAAGTAAACAAATCAGGCAGAATCCTTGACTTACAATTTAGTAAATAAAATAGATAATCTAGATATATAATATCATGACAGATAATGCTATGTGTGATGTCAGGGTAAGGGGATAAATATTAATAAATATTATTTAAATTTCTTTTTAAATAAAATAACTTTTCCTCTCATGAAGTTCTCATATGAACCAGTTTTCCTCCAGTAAAAATAGTCATGAACCCAATCTGGCATTTTACACCATGTGACCAGCCTGTTTCCTAAAGCAGTTGATTACACTGGAACTTTTCCTAATACAAAGTGAGCAGTAATGTTCCTCAGGGAAATATGCATTTATTCCGAATTTATTTTTGCTTTTCATGCCTGCCTTCTTTTCTGCAGAATTATTGAAAGCACCTGTAGTTGCACTGAGTGGCTTTGATTATATCGTGGTAGTCCATCCATACTGCTTCATATTTAGGATTTTATTTCAGAGAAAATGAAGGAATCATTAAAGAGATCTTTTAGTGTTGCTGTATATAACCTATTACCCCAAAGCACCTAGCCTTAAAAAATAAGGATACCAATACTAAGCATAATTCAGAATATGCTCAGATCAGTGATCTGTATATGAGATGATTTTTCTCAGTGCCAAAATACATATATCTTGCCTCCAAGATGCCAAAGTGGGATACATCATTTGGTTATAATTAATAATCTTTCTTTCTTTCTTTTTCTTTCTTTCTTTCTTTCTTTTAGATTTTATTTATTTGACAGAGATCACAAGTGTGCAGAGAGACAGGCAGAGAGAGAGGGGGAAGCAGGCTCCCCACTGAGCAGAGAGGGGCTTGATCCCAGGACCCTGAGATCATGACCCAAGCCGAAGGCAGAGGCTTAACCCACTGAGCCACCCAGGAGCCCCAATAATCTGTCTTCAATATAAATAGGAAGTTGTAGTGTCTACTGGAGGACAAGTCAAGATTACTGCTGTGAAAAGAAGAAAGGGAGTTAGAAATAAGAACCCAGAGTGTTCCTGTCATTAACAAACACACTGGCATAAAGTTAGGAAAATCTTAAAACCACCAATATAAATTTATGTGCAGGTCACTCATAGCTTAGAGCCCATGGGACAAAGCTGTAGGTGTTCAGGCTGAAAAAATTCATGTCACTAAAGAGATAGTTGAAGATAAAAAGTATTGCATAAGAGAAGAGAGAAATCACAAGTACCATGTCCCCAGTAGTGGTAAGAAAAGTGCAATGAGAACCGTGTACTTTGTCTTATACAAGTATCTCTTTCTTTTTGTATTACATATATATCAATATATTTTGCTGCATTATCATACATATATATCATATAGATTCATATCATGTATTATATATACATATTTCTTAGATATAATATATGTAATATCTATTTATGTGGAGAATTTTTTCATGTTTCAATGGAAGGAACTGAAGAAAGAATAGCCATCGCCCAGAGATAGTGGGCTTGAAGATGCATGTGGAATTAATTAGCCTTGAGGTACACTTTGTATTGCTTGAGGATGATTGAATTATGTTAGTGAGAATATAGCTCGAGGGAGTGAAGCAATAGGAGAAAAGATTTATATTGACATGTAAAGCCAGAGTGTGGATACTTAGGACATTTTTGTTTTCTTTTTGGCTTCCCATGTATGACTCATTTTATTGGGGGAATCTCTATATATACAAGGAGAGAATTTGACTCTAATTATAGGAAACGAAAAATGACTCGATATTTACTTCCCTAGTTGCCTCTCCAACTAGATTACACAAAAATTACTTATCTTCAGATATGCATACTAGTCAGAGGCTAGGACCTCTGACTTGTATGCATGATTTAGTGTTGTAAAGAAGCAGGAACCAAGAAAAATAGACTTGTGCCTAAATGTTGCCACTAGTAGAAACAGCAACATGCAGTTTTCATGAGAAACATAACCATGATTGCTAATAGCATCCAGTGTCCATTTCAGATACTGCCTATGACGCAGGGTATGCAATCTGGTCTTGAAGGTTGGCAGCTGATATCTTCACTAGAAAAGTTATGACCAATGATAATTGGTCATAGCTTTGGCTGATCAGCTTCTTTTTCCTCCTATTGACTTACTGAGCCTGTTTCTTCCTTCTAGAGATTGTCTAAATTAATGTTAAAAAATATATTTTTGCTCAATTTAATGATACTATATTCACAAAAAGCAAACATGACTAGAATGTAAATAGACTTTTGTAACAATGTTTATTGTTGTATATAATCTGTATATATTTGGGTCATGAACACATAGTCTTCATGACACTAGTTAGCTCTATGACCTTCATATGGATTATAAATTCAAGGAGACTTTCTTTAAAGATCTCTTGTAAAATCCAGCAATGTACTTTATTCTAATTTTTAAAATAGTATGTTTGTCTTTAAGGTATCTATTCTGAAGGAGGAAAATTCCCCCAAAAGTGGAGTCATGTTATAGGGTTAGGACACTATTGATTAGGTATTTAGGCTTATATTTTGGTGACTTCTATTATATTATTTCCTTACCAGTGTTCATATCCTTCCTGGAGCGGTTTAGTATAGGAAAACATCAAGCTACTGGTAATTAGGAGACCCAGTAACACAATGGCTTAAACAAAAAATTCTCTTGTAACACTCCTGGATGGAGGAGTACAAGACAGTGGTGCAGTTCTGCTCAATCACTGTGTTTATCTAGGGACCCAAGCTGCTTCCATCCTGTTGTTCTATTCTCTGGGGCAGGAGTCTATAAACTTTTTCTGTGAAGAGGCAGAATGTACACAGTTTGGGTGTATGGTATCTGGTGTAGCTATTCAACTCAGCTATTGTTATGGAAAGTAGCCCTAGACTATGTTATGATTGGGCATGGATGTGTTCCAATAAAATTTTTAAAAGAACAGGCAAAGGGAGAAATTTGTGTGTAGGCTGCAGTTTGCCACACCTTGTACTAGGGCACTTTTGTTATTTGGGTGGTTGAAGTTGGGTCCCTGCCATGTCTGAGTTCCACTGCCAAGGAGAAGAAAGCAGGTATGAGATTGACATACTCTTTTTATAATATCTGGGCATAGAAGTGACAGATACCACTTAGGTTTACATTCAGTTAACAAAGATTTATTCACCATTTCTATCTACAAGGAAGGCTAGGATTGAAAATTAATAGTTTAGCTAAGCAATGGTATGTCTAGCAGCTACAGGTTCATTTGTTTTTGTTTGTTTTTATGGAATTAGTGGAAAAGGATTTTGGTGAAAAACAAGTAATCTCTGTCATAATCACATAGGATTTAGGAAAAAATGCTGAAAAGTGTTAACATTATTTTTCTATCAAAATTTAACCAGACAACAAAAAGTGTGGAGAAGGACCTTGTAAATATATAATATAAAATTAGATTTATTAATATTTTACATATCATAAAAGCTATCCTTCAATATTGCTACCTTTGCCATAGTAATTAATCTAGTAATTTAGAATTAACTACTAAATTGAAATGCTTAACAAGTATTTTAGAGAATATAAAATGAGTAGTTTTCTACTGTCAGCTCATTTTTTTTAGTTTGCATGCCTAACACATTCTTAAACAGAATCTATAATTCACATCCTGCAGAAATTGATAAATGTATCTATGCCGTTTTATGGAGAATTTATGCCATTTGAAATAGTTGAATGCATACTGGGTTGATGATGCTCTCCAGCTATCAGTAGTTCACCAGAAAGTGTCATGCTTCCTACAGACATGTCAGTATTTTATCAAATATTTTCCTAAGATGCATATGTTCTAAATCTATTTCCAGATTTTTCACCTAAAAGATGGTCTAAAAAGGAATTCACCGAATTTACTGTAATATACAAAATCTGCTGCTTACATACGCTTGATTCCATGTATAAAATTAAAATGCCAAGACTATGTAATCATTTAATAATGAAGTGTAAAATTTTTGGGAATCATTTGTACCAAGACACTATCTGCTTCAGTCACTTTACGTGTTTTCATTAATACAAAATAATAATGATAGTGTTTACTTGTTGCTCTCAAATGGCAACTTACAAGAACACTGTTTTTGGCTCTAGTACTGAATATGTATGGGGATCCACACAAACGTTTGTTCTTATTTTTTGCTTCATTTTAGACACCCGCTCTATGTTATTCATGTATTATTCAAACCCTGTGCCTTTTCTCACATTTTTATGATGTTAATAGATAAAACTCAATTTGCTGTTATTTGTTAAATTATTGTCAAATTTTGGTACCATGGCCATACAATATCCAAAGTTACATTTCTTTTTGTCTCCTAGAAGTTTTTTTGTATTGATATGGTTTGTCAGGACATAATGGGTTTTAAATTAATTTCTGCTTGTCTGCCTGACTCCACTACAATGATGACATTTTCTAGAGCAATAAACATATCTAAAGTAATGGGCTCCTATATAAAATAGGACTTTTTGGAGAGAAGTAAAATCTGCCTCCTCTATTTCTATGTAAAAGCAATAACTTAATCAGTCAGAATTAACATAGCATAGAATGGCAGCTCCTGACTTAATTACTCCTGTTTTCTCATCACAGTACCTTTGAGCACAATAAAACTGTAAACAATATTACCCATGGAAAAATAGTAGGATTATACAGTAAAATTTTACCAGTTAAAGTGGTGAAGGATTTTCATTGTTAAACTTACTTGGAAATATATATTTACAGTTCTCAGTTTGAAATCTCATTATACTTGAAGTAGAAACAGTAAAATTTTGGTCTTAACTACATTTTTCCCCTTCCCTTAACATGAAGATTTTGAGGTAAAGTAAAAAATGTGACACAGTTGTTACTCTGAGTCTTTAGAATAATCAGTTTGGTATCTTTTCTTAAGCTTCTTTCTCTCCTCTCTTTTCTTCCCTCTATCAAATGCCATCTATATTTTTATCATTCATCTAGGCATTCTAATTCTAAGGCCATCTATCATCAGATTGCAGTTGAAGAGAATAACATTAGGACTTTGTGTGTTGGGCAGTATGGTGTCATCAAAGGGCATAAGGTATTATTGGAATGGGTAGGTTGAGGAAGAACCCTCATTAAGAAAGAGTACTATTCATTTTCCTCCATTGTTGCAAAGGAAAAATGCAGATTTTGGTCAGATATTCTGGAAGATACATTCTTCTGCTTAAAGTTAAAGAAAAATACGTAGTAGGGACTGGTGAAAACCCTTTTATTTGAATGAATTACATTAATAATTTTTTTTTACATTAATAATTTCTTGATAGAGATAACAGAGTGGTGGATCCTGGTAGTGTCTAAAACCAAGCAATGGATTAAGACCAAGCTGTGTACCGTGCCTGATGACAAACAGTAAATTTACAGTTATTTCGAAAAATACCCAAAATGGGGCTGATGTTTGATAGGGAATAATACATTGAAGACTAAGAAGAAAAGCCCACTTTTATTTTTATTTATTTACTATTTTTAATTTTAGGGTAACTTTACAAAGACAATCTTTTATTGACAGTCATAAGCCACTAGGGTAAGCTCTCAGGTAGAAAGCCCCTCCCCACTCTCCTGGCCTGGGCCCTCACGTGGTGCTGGGATTAGGGAGCAGGCCTTTCTGGTAGCCCTGGTGATGTGGGGACCTCAGGCACCAAGCAGAACTGACCCAGAGCCTGCCCTGCCCACATCCTATGTGTGTACAGGGTGGGACCTCCACCTGATGGGCTGCACCCAGGGGAAAAGCCACACTTTTAATCAAGAAAAAACTGTGTAATCTGTTTATATTTCTAAAAGTAGGACCAAGATATGACCTCTATTAAACAAGGTTAGGGATGATGAATAAACAACAAATCACATTGAACTAAAAAATAAACAATCATGAATAAAAATAATTATGAATAAAAATTACAAACAAAAATAAATAAACTGCAGGAAAAGGGAAAAAAAAGAAACAATTAACACTACAAAAAGTCGATCAAATATGTAGAGGATAAAGTTGAGGCATATTTCTAAAATACAGAATGAAAAAATAAAGCAATACAAATGAAAGAAAATCAATACACAGTACAAATAATACAGTAATACAAAATTCCGTGGGATTCTTTATTGCTGCCTGTATGTTGCAGAGAGTGCTGCAGAAATCAGGAACTACCAACAGGACACAGACAAAAAAAGCTTCAAGAAAAGCCTGTTCTTGATCAAAGGACTAAAAAAGGATAGCCTAACAACCAAAATCCTTTTTGCCAATACTTATCCTTCTTCAACCAATGGAAACTACCAAACACACTTCCCCAGGAAACCATCGATCTGCAGCCTGACAGAAGCAGGAAGTACCCTAATTTCCCTCCCTGGTGTCCATGTCCAAAGGAGGGAGATGATATTCCATCTCCAAACTGGTGGAACAAAGATCTCAGTCTGGCTGTGCTTTGAATCTCCTGCCAGGGTACTGCCAAAGAGATCTAATGGGGAGAAGAACTTCCAAATGAGTTTTGACAAATGTGTAACGGCAGTTCAGTGGAGGAAGAATAGTCTTTTCAACAATGGTGTTAGGACAATTGAACATCCATATGTCCACCCCCTCAAAAAAATTAAGAATTCTGGGATTTATGCATACTTTTATTAATTTCATTTCTGTAGGTTCAAATTATTTAAAATTGTTATATATTTCTCAAAAAATAATTTTTTTCTTTAAAAATGCATCATATTAAGAGTCAAAACAAACTGAGGGTTGCTGGGGGGAGGGAGGTTGGGAGAAGGGGGGGTGGGGTTATGGACATTGGGGAGGGTATGTGCTTTGGTGAGTGCTGACTCACAGACCTGTACCCCTGGGGATAAAAATACATGTTTATAAAAAATAAAAAATTAAAAAAAAATGCATCATATTGACATGTTGAGTCTATTTGTTCAACTGAAACATTGTGTGCCTTCGTTTTTACTATAAAAATTTCAGAAATGCTTAACTTACAGGAATAAATGTTAATAATATACAAGCAAAAACCACCAGAAAGGCCTTATTTTTGGCTAGTTATTATTATTACTACCTGCTTAAAAAGAAACGATTTATGTATCATTGCAGTTTTATTGTTTTTCTTTAATTTTAAAATGCTGCATTTTTTAACTGATTATCTTTATAGTTATAACCTCTCCATATATACATATGTATTTCTAATAGTCTTTTTTATTTTTTTCCTGGAAGCTAAATAGTGATTTGGTTATTGCTCCAACACACTAGTTATTAAGGGCAATTTGTAGTTCAGTTGGGAACATGGGAACATTTTTTTTTTTTTTTTGGTAACTATGTTTGAAACTAGAATAAAATACTATATTCTATGAACTCAAGTAAAATAGTTATCACAGCTGTTGTTTTAGGAAAATAGTTGTTCAGCTTTGGTGATGCCTGTTTATTTTTCATTACCTTTTATCTTAAAAAAATGAGTTGGCTTGGGGCACATGGGTGGCTCAGTCAGTTAAGCCTCCAGCCCTTGATTTTGGCTCAGGTCATGATCTCAGGGTGGTGAGCTAGAGCCCAGTATCAGGCTCCATGCTCAGTGGAGAGTTTGTTTCTCTCCCTCTCCCTTGGCCCCTACCCCCATTTGTACACTTTCTTTCTCATAAAAAAATAAATAATTTTTTTTTTAGAAATGAGTTGGCCATTATTCATACATCTCATTAATTTTGCCATCTACCATGTGTAAAAACATTTTAATAAAAAAAGCCTGGAAAGGCAATTAAAAAAAAAAAAAACACGTCGATTTAAACTCTACTGATATATTTGAATATGCTGATACCCCCATAGTTTATGTTTGTAAACACTATTTTGAACAATTGGAACTCATGAGATATAATCATGGGACAGTTATACTCTAGAATTATTTTGTGTAATATTTAAGGAGTCTTTTATTTGTATTTTTAAAAATTATATTTGTTTAATCTTAACTAAGTTGCTTCAGTTTTTTGTTTTGTTTTGGTTTGGTTTTTTGGTATCCAGAAACGAAAACTAATTTTTTTTTTAAGTAGGCTCCATGCCCCATATGGGGCCTGCACTCACCACACTGAGATCAAGAGTTGGATGCTCTACTGACTGAGCCACCCAGGTGCTCCCCAATACTACATTTTTATGACTACATCATAGAGCTTCAGTCACTTCAGAAGAAATGCAAAAGCTTATGTTCTTCCTAATGAGAAAGCAGGCTACTCCATATTATAATTCCCAGGCACAACAAACAAATCAGTGGGGATATTATACTACTCGGTACTTTAGTACTAGAAATAAGATCTATTTTTTAGGTGATCTGGGATGTAGAGTTTATTTCCATTAGTCTATTTAAAATGACTAAGTGCTTTGTATTTAAAGAAATAAAAACAAATTATATGATCAATGACTTAAACTCTATTGAGACATTTAATATGCTGAAACCACCTAGTTTATGTGTCTAACGGCTACTTTGGCATATAATCATAATCATCTTTGTGTTTCCCACTCTCTCTTTACAATGTATTCAGCAGGAAAATATTTCCTCTTGACCAAGATAAACCTCAGAGGAAATTACATATCCTAAACACAACTTAAACTAGAATTTAAAACATCTAGTTCTATATAAAATCATAATTCTGGGCCTGATATAAAGTAATACCTTATGTGAACAGATGAAGAGTACAAATGGACATGTCCATGACAGTGTTAAAAAGGAAACAATAAGGAACTGAGATAAAGAATTATGTAATGAGGCTGAGGTATGAACTTGAATGAGAAAATAATTTGCAGAATAGATGGGAAAAAATTCTTTGAGATTAAGACATTTTAGTTAAAATCTGAGGTTGTGGGAATTAATATAAAAGAACATTTCCTGAACCAGAGATGTGAATCTGCAGAGTCAAAGGGATTAGTAAACAGCACAGGGAAAATAATAAAGGATAGATAACCATTTAAAGATACACTAGTGAATATTTCTAATTTCAGGGATTTAAAACATTGGCTATCTACAGATATGTGGATGGTAAAAAATAAGATATATTGAAAAAATTACATATGTGTTATATTAAAAGGCAGAGAAAAATGTGTCAATCAGTGCATTGTTTCTTTTATGAAGAGCCTTGATACCTCCCTACCTCCCTCAAGAAAAAGTCCATAGAAGACAGCAGTGTGTTTAGTAACATCAGCAATTTACATTCTAATGTAAAAAACATACCTTTTCACAAACAGATGAAAAATATTTTTCAATCTGCCACTCTAAATAAAATAGTCTTGATTTTTCATTTTTAATCATAATTTGCTCACTTTCAACTCTGGAATATGAGGATTTAATTCTCTACTCTCAACAAGTCCCCTGACACTCCCCCCCCCCACTTTCACCCATTGTTCATCCATCCTTCAAATAAGAATGTTTTTAAATTTATGTTACTTTGACTATGTGATATACTGAGATGGAATATACAGTTGTGGGGTCTTTTTTTTTTTTTTTTTGCATTTCTTGTTTAATTTGTCTTGTTTTTTTCATGTGCTTAGATTTGTTGTGTACTTACCACTATTTAACCGTTAACTCCCCTATTTATCTGAAATTCTTTTGATGCATTAATTTACATCAGTCATTTTATCAGTTTCTTAAGTAAGCCTTCCTTGGATTTTTCTGACTTATTTCAAGTGGACTAGACTATAAATTTTTTGGTATTTGTCTCCTATTTTGTTTTTTGTCTCTGTTATTTTGTTCTTCATTCTGTGAGATTTCCTGAAATCTATTTCTTACCTTTATAAGTTTGTTTCTATTACCAATTTTCTCAAAGGTTGTTATTTTTAAATTATTATTAAAAACATTCTATAATTTGATAGCTGTAAATTACAGCTGACTTACTACATTTCACCTAATATTAGTGGTAGTTTTTTGTGAGGTGGGGAGGGGTAGTGAAGCATACGGTTCTTCTTGAATATTCTCCACTTCCTCCAAAATTTTTTCCTGTATCTTTTGGTCTTTATCTTTTTATACCGAAGTTTCTTTCAGAAAACTGGCTATACTTTTGGGTGATTATTTTTATTACTAATGTTTCTCTTAAAGTTTCAGAAAAGTTAGGCAAAAGATGAACAGCTTAGCATCCCACATATATGTGCTTCTTTTATTCCTATGTTTGTGGTATATCCCCAGAGCCATTAACTATAACTCTCTCCCCGGCCCACAGATGCTGTTTTATGTTCCTAAAATAATAAACCTCCAGTTTACTGTTGAAGATTGCAGTGATAGTTGTCCATCAATATAGCATGGTACAGGATTGAGAAATCTACCTGTTTTTTAAGAGAGTTTTGTTGTTGTTGTTTTTTTTTTTTAAACTTCCCATTTTAAATCAGTCTGCCATCAAAAAAAAAAAAAAAAAATCAGTCTGTCATCTCCCCCATCACATCCTTTGGCTTAAATTCTCAGATGTAAAAATCAGACTAGTTTTTTATCTTAGGATTTAGATTTAGTGGTTCTGTCTCATCCATTTAACAGTCTCCATGATTTATTTTTCTTTTCCACCTATTTGCCCTATCTTTTTGCATTTATGCCTTTTTAAGGTAATTCAATGTTGTAGTTTTATAGGGATTGAGGAGGGAGCAAAATTAGGTCATTATGAAAAGTACTTTAACATTTTGAAACTTCCAGCCCTTGATTCATTAATCAACTCTATTACATTTATTTATTTTTAACTAATTTCTAATTATAGTCATTATTTAAATTGACATATAAATTATAATTAATTTCAGATGTAGAACATAATGTGATATTTGTATCAATGTTACAAAATGATCACCACATTAAATCTGGTTAACGTCTGTCCCTACCATAGTTACATAATTCTTTCTTTTTATGAAGAGGATTTTTAAATTTTACTTTCTTAGCAATGTCCAAATATGTGAATCAATGTTATTAACTCTAGTCATCATGCTGTACATTATATCCCTATGACTTGTTTTATGATCAGACGTTTGTACCTTTTAACCCCCTTCATCCATTTTACTCACACCCCTCACCCTTGCCTCTGGCAGACACCAAAATCTATGAGCTTATTTTTGTTTGTTTATTTTTGAGTTTTTTTGTTTGTTTTTTGTTTTCAGATTTACCTACCAGTGGGATCATATGGTATTTGTCTTTTTCTTTATGATTTATTTCATTTGGAAAAATTATCCTCAATGACCATTCATGTCCTTGACCAAGTGGCAAGGTTTAATTATTATTTATGGCTGAACAATATTCCATACACATTCCATATACATACATACCAAATTTTCTTTTATTCATTCATTTGATGGACACTTAGATTGTTTCCATATCTTGGCCATTATACTGAATGTTGTAGTGAACATGGGGGTACATATATCTTTTTGAGTTAGTGTTTTAGTTTCCTCAGATAAGTACCAAGAAGTGGAACTGCTGGATTATAAGATAGTTCTATTCTTAATTTTTTGAGGAACCACCATTCTGTTTTCTATTGTAGCTACACTAATTTACATTTCCACTGCCAGTACACAAGAGTTTGTTTTTCTCTACATCTTTGCAACATCTGTTATTTCTTGTCTTTTCAATAATAGCTCTTGTACATTCTTGACTGCTTTGTCATAAATTAATTGACCATATACGTGTGGATCTATTTCTGGGTTTTCCATTCTGTTCCATTGGTCTGTGTGAGTGCTTTTATCCTAATACCATACTGTTTTGATTACTATAGCTTTGTAATGCCGTTCACAATTAGCCAAAATCTTTTTCAAGATTGCTTTGGCTATTCAGAGTCTTTTATGGATCCATTCAAACTTTATTATTACTTGTTCTATTTATAAAAAAAACTTTGGAATTTTGATAGGGGTTACATTGAATCTGTAGATTTCTTTGGGCAGCATGGAGAATTCAACAATATTAATTATTCCAATCCCATGAGTATGGGATAGCTTTTCATTTATTTGTGACCTCAATTTATCTTATCAATTTATTAGTGTTCTCAGTGTATAGGTCTTTATCTCGTTGATTACATTTATTCCTTTATTCCTAAGTATTTTATCATTTTTGAGGCAATTGTAGATGGAATTGTTTTGTTAAGTTCTCTGTCTGATAGTTTATTATTAGTGCATAGGAATGTAATAGATTTTTTATATTGATTTTGTATCCTGCAACTTTACTAAATTTATTTATTTATTCTAGTAGTTTTATGATAGAGTCATTAGGGTTTTCTATATACAGTATTGTGACATCTGCAAATGGTGACAGATCTACTTCCTTTACAATTTGGATGCATTTTTTCTTTTTCTTCCTAATTGCTCTGGCTAAGACTTCCAATTCTATCTTGAATAAAAGTGATAAATAAGAGTAGACATCCTTGTCTTGTTCCTGATCTTAGAGGAAAGCTTTCAACTTTTTAGTGTTGAGTATGATGTTAGCTATGTGATTGTCATATATGGCCTTTATAATATTGAGGCATATTTCCTCTATATCTGCTTTGTATAGAATTTTTGTCATAAATGGATGCTAAATTTTGTCCAGTGCTTTTTCTGTGTCTAATGAGATGATTGAGTGATTTTTATCCTTCATTTTGTTAAGTGATACATCACAGTGATTGATTTGCAGATGTTGAACCAACCTTGCATCCTTTTGATAAATTCCATTTGATCATGGTGTGTGATCTTTTTAATGTGTTCTTGAATTTAGTACGCTAATTTTTTGTTGAGGATTTTAGCATCTGTGTTCATCAGGGATGTCCAAATATGTGAATCAATGTTATTAACTCTAGTCATCATGCTGTACGTTATATCCCTTGACTTGTTTTATGAGAAGACATTTGTATCTTTTAACCCCCTTCATCCATTTTACTCACACCGCTCACCCTTGCCTCTGTTTTTAATTTTTTTCTCTTGTGGTATCCTTCTCTGCTTTTGGTATCATGGTAATGCTGGGCTTGTAAAACGAGTTTGGAAACATTCTCTCCTTTTCCATTTTTTGGATGAGTTTGAGAAGGATCAGTTATTAATTATTCTTTGAGTGTTTAGTGGAATTCATTAATGAATCTATTTTTTCCTGGACTTCTGTTCCTTGAGAGATTTTTATTACTAATTTAGTCTCCTTAATATTGATTACTCCGTTCAGATTTTATGTTTCTTCATGGTTCAGTCTTGGTAGTTTGTATGTTTTTAGGAGTTTATCCATTTCTTCTAGGTTATCTAAATGTCATATCCATTTCTTCTAGGTTATCTAATTGGCAGAGACACCATAATAGTATCTGGTGACTTTTTGTTGTATTTCTGTGGTATCGGTTGTATCTCTTTCATTTGTGATTTCATTATTTGAGTTCTTTTGTTTCCTTGGTGAATCCAGCTAATTTGTTGATTTTATCTTTTTTTAGTGAAACAGTGCTTGGCCATTTCTTTATTCTAAATTATGATGTTTATTTTAACATTCTTCATTCATTTTCTTCATTTGAAGTATATATATATATATGAAATATATATACATATATGTCTTTTAAAAAATGTTTTGTTTAGGGGCACCTGGGTGGCTCAGTTGGTTAAGCATCTACCTTTGGTTCAGGTCATGATCCCAGAATCCTGGGATTGAGTCCCTACTTCTCCCTCTGCCTACCTCTTTTCTTGCTTGTGCTGTCTTTCTCTCTCTCTCTGACAAATAAAATAAAAAAAGTTAAAAAAAGTGTTTTGTTTAGATCAAAATAATATTTGTACATGGGTTTATGGGTCAAATCATCATAAAAGACTCATAATTTAAGAAGAATTCGATTACACAATTACTTTCCTTGCTGTGGTAGTCTTATTCACCAGAATCAAATTGCAATCACTTTAGCTGGTTTTTTTTTTAGCTATTTAACTCTTTATTTCTAATGATATTTATCTCTTAATCTATGCTAGACATCTTCTGTTGCCATTGTATTTTGGTTGATAATGATTTAACGTTCTTGCTTTTTCCCTTCTGCCTACTCTATGCACTTACAGGCCCCTTGATCTTTCTTTAAGTTACAATTGTATTCAATTTTAAATTGGTATTCCTGGTTTTTATTATTCTGATCATGTGAAAATATGTTTATTTATAAAAAGATTATTATCACATTTTTTTCTATGCAACTACTTTTGTCTAATATTAATAATTGGCTTTGTTTCATTTATATACTTTTATTTTTTCATGGTCTAATTCTACACATTCTCTAATATAAATGTAAATCTCAACATATTCCATCATATCAGTAATTTTTTTCCTTCTTATTTTTCTGGTGTAAAGTATTGAATTGACTTGTTGAATTTTAGACTTCCTATTTCAACCTTTACAGTGGTTCTTTGGTCATGTTACATAATTAACAGCCTCAATTTCCCTTAACCATCATCCAAAGAATTCAGAAGATATTCTTTTTACATTTTCACGTGTAGTATTCTACTTGTAAGGAGTTTCTTATCTTCTTTGTCTTTGTTTATTTCCAAACAGCAAGACTCCAAGAATTTCTTGATGTGAGAGTCATGAGAAGCAATCATTTCAAGGTCTACAAAGGTGTGGAAGGAATGGTTTTCAGGTGTTCAGAAACTTGTTTTTGTACATATTAAGCTTGGGATACCTATTAGCTATTATAGTGGAGATGTTGAGTAGGTATACGGTATCTAAATCTAGAATTTAAAGGAAATTCAAGTTTAGAGTTTTGAGCTGTAGAAAATTTGAGTGACACTTATATAACCATGTGACTACATGAAATCACAAAAGTATGAGTACAAAAGAAAAGATAATGGGTCCAGAGCCTGAGTTGGGGCACTGTAAGATGAAAGAAAAACAAAGAGACTGTGAATGCTTAACCAGTGTTGTTGAAGGAAAATAAGATGAGTATTATGCACTGGAAAACAGAGTTGGAAGAGAAGCAGTTATTTGTAGGTCATTATTTCTAACAATAAAATTATCTCTTCTAGACTTATAAGATACAGGTAGGTTCATACTTTAAAAATTCCTCTTCTTCATAAAAAGAACATGAAAAGGAGGTGGATAAAAGAAGGTTTAGTCTGAAACAAGACCCAGTATCTCAGTGGAATAGGCATACGTCAGAAATGATGAAGAGTGAACAAGGTCTTGATTTGATTGATTTTGATCCTAAAGCAGGCAGTAGTTGTAAAAGAAATTTAAAATGTTTGGGGAAAAGAAGAATAAAGTAGCAGCACAGAACTAGAGACATACTATGACTTAAAGCCAAAGAATAAGAATAAGATTATGGACTCAAGTTGGGAAAGATAAAAAACAGTATCATCTGAAGGAAATTGTTTTAAACTATAGAATATTCAAGAGGGGAAGATGGCAGAGTACAAGGACTGTAAGCTCACCTCATTTCAGGGATATAATTAGATAACAATTGCACAAGCAGACATAACCCAGGAAATGATCCAAAGATTGGCAGAATAAACTCCACAATCAAAAATATAGAAGAGGCCACACTAAAAATGGGAGGAAAGGCAGAGATGATTTGAGACCTAAACAGACTTTGGCTTTCAGTGGACAGGAGGGAGCCAGGAACTCAATGAAGAGCAAGGAACAGATAATCACATTTGAGACCCCATGCAGGGGAGATGAACTCCCATAACATTTGGCTTTAAAATGATTTTCAAAAATCATAAGTTCTAACAACCAGCCAGACTCAAAGCCTAGAATTCTAAAAATCAGTGGGATGGGCTCTGGGAGAGCCTTAAAGGTGTTAGGAACCAGAGTCGCTGCCTTTAAAGACACAACACAACAAGCTTGACTGAGGAGGTACAGTGTAGAACCATCAGTTTGAAAAATGGCTGGGGTGCACAGGAAGAAAAATTATTTACTCATCACAGAGCATGTCCCAGAGAGAGACCTCAAATAGACCCCTCCAGGATCAAAAAGCTGGCAAGCACCATTTTGCTTCCCCATGCACCAGCAGAAACACATAGTCACCTGCAGGAACCAGCACAGTACCAACACTCCCCTAACTAGCTTGCACCAAGCCCTGGCTCCTCCCCCAGCTTCTGCAGATCTGCCCTTCCCAGCCTCAATGCCAGTGCTATGGGGCCTCCTTCCCCCAGAAGAGTGCTGCAAAACTTGCCAGCACTACATCTCCCTACCTGCACCTTTTGTCAACCTTGATCTTGAAGCTAAGATGGGGACTGCAGAAGCCTGAGGCCAAGTTAACAAGTGTATACCTCAAGTTAACAGTGTATACCTCACCTACATAAACTCTGAAGATCCACTTAAGCTGACCAGGTCCTAGCAGTGCAGATCCAGGTTTCATTTAGCAAGTCAACTAGTGTGTACCTTGTTAAAACATGCCCCACACCCCACACTCACCAGGGATGAAACACTGCCCAAAATAGGCAAAGAGAACATCTATAGACATCTGGTTTGATGGGGCAAATGGCAAGAATACAACAGGTCACACAAAACACACACAGGAATCAGTCCCTGAAGCTCCAGGTCTTGGAGGACAGGGGACACTGCACTACTTGGTACTACAGGACCTCTTCTTTATAGGACCACTACCTACAAGAGCGGGAGACATAGATAACTTTCCTAGCTCACAAAGACAGACATGGAGAGTTAGACAAAATGAGGAGTCAGAGAACTATGTCCCAAATGAAGGAACAGGAGCAAACCACAGTAAGAGATCTAAGCAAAACATGTAATTAATTACTGTTTTGTAATTAATATCTAATTAATATGTCAATAGAGAATTTAAAGTAATAATCATAAAGAACTCACTGGACAGGAGAAGAATGGAGGACATCAGTGAGACCTTTAACAGAGACAAAAAAGAATCAGAGATGAAGAACACAATAAATGAAGTAAAAAAATACACATTCTTGAAATAAATAGCAGGCTAGAGGAAGCAAAGGGACAAATTAATGACATGGAACACAGAGTGATAGAAATTAACCAAGCTGAGCAAATGAGAGGAAAAAATATGCTAATTGAGAATAGTCTTAGGGAAACTCAGTGACTCCATCAAACAATAATATTGACATTATAGGAAACTCAGAAGAAGAAAATAGAGAAGGGCAGGAAATTTATTTGAAGAAATAATAACTGAAAACTCCCTTAAAAATCTAGGAAAGAAACCAGGTAGCCAGATACAAGAGGCACAGAGATTCCTGCCTCAAAAAATCAACCTGAGGAGGTCCATACCAAGACATGTAGTCATTAAACGGTGAAAAGCAGTGATAAAATATTTTAAAAGCAGAAAGAGAATAGATAGTCACATGCAAAAGGAAAACCCATAAGGTTATCAGCAATTTTTTTTTTTTTTATCAGAAACTTCTCAGGCCAGGAGAGAGTGGCATGATATATTCAAAGTGCTGAAAAGGAAAATTCTGTAGCCAAGGTATTCTGTTCAGCAAGCCTATCATTAAAATAGAAGGAGAAATAGAGTTTTTCAGACAAAAACTAAGCCAGCCCTACAAGAAATGTTAAAGGGAATTCTTTGAGTAGAAAGGAAAGAACATAAATGAAAATATGAAAAATAATTATATCTGTAAAAATCAGTCAAGAGGTTCACAAAATAAAAAGATGTAAAATATGACACCATATACCTAGAAAATGGAGGGGAGGGAAGTAAAGAATTAGTTCAAACTTAAGTGACCATTAACTTAATGTAGACTGCTTATGCCAGAGATGCTGAGGTGTTATATACAAACCTATTGGTAAATCAAAACCAGTAATAGATATACAAATAAAAAAGAGAATAAAGTCTGTGACAAGAGACAAGAAGGCTACTATTCGATAATAAAGGGAACAATCCAAAAGGAAGACATAAAATTATAAATATTTACACACCCAGCATAGGAGCACCTAAGTACATAAAACAGTTAGTAACAAACATAAAGGAACTAATCGATAGTAACACAATAAAAGTTGGGGTCTTGAACACCCCACTTACATCAATGGACAGGTCATCCAAACAAAAAATCAACAAGGAAAGTGGCTTTGAATGACACACTGCACCAGAAGGATTTAACAGATATTCTCAGAACATTCCATCCTAAGACAGAAGAATACACATTCTTTTCAAGTGCACATGGAACATTCTCTAAAATGGATCATTTATTGGACTACAAAGCATGTGTCAACAAATTCAAAAAGATTGAAGCCATACCATGCATCTTTTCTGATTACAACACTATGAAGCTAGAAGTTAGCCACAAGAAAAAATGTGGAAAGACCAGAAATACATGGAGGTTAAAAAATATTCTATTAACAATGAATGGGTTAACCAAGAAATCAAAGAAGAAATTAAAAAAAAATACATAGAAACAAATAAAAATGAAAAAAACAAAGGTCCAAAATCATTGGGGTGCAGCAAAAGTGATTTTAGGAGGAAAGATTATAGCAATATAGGCCTACATCAAGAAGCAAGAGAAATCTCAAACAACCTAAGCTTATGCCTAAAGGATCTGGAAAAAGAACAGCAAATGAAGACTAAAACCAGCAAAAGTAGAAAAAAATAAAGATTAGAGCAGAAATAAATGATACAGAAAATAAATAAACTAATAGAATAGAACAGTGAAACCAGGATCTTGTTCTTGAAAAAATTAATAAAATTAATAAAATTCCAGACAGACTTTATCACCCTCGACCCGCAAGGACGACAAGAAGCCCCAGTTCAGGTGTATCTTCTCTCTATTTCCGCAAGTCTACACACTTACATATGTTTACATTACCAATCAGCAAGCAGGGTACAAAAGGGAGTGAATCAGGCTGTGCACCTAAACGAACAACTTCGCTAGCAACCAATGCTGTTTACTTCCTCTTTGGGCATTCCGCTTAGTCTCACGAGGCAATCCTAACCTGGCAACTAGCCAGGTGCCATCTTTTAATGGCAGAGGCCACCCTGGCCAGGGGCCTGCCTCCGACAAGACTTATCAGAAAGAAAAGAGAATAGACCCAAATAAATAAAATCATGAATGAAAGTAGAGACATAACAACCAGTACCACAGAAATACAAATAATTGTGTAGAGAATATTATGAGAAACTAGATGCCAACAAATTTTGGACAACTTAGAAAAAATGGATAGATTCCTAGAAACTGATTACCTACCAAAGTGAAGCAGGAAAAAATAATTTGAACAGACTGAATACAAGCAAGGAGATTGAATCAGTAATCAGAAAACTCCCCCAAAATGAAAGTCCAGGACAAGATGTCTTCACAGACAAAGTTATCAAATATTTATTTATTTATTTATTTATTTAAAGATTTTATTTATTTATTTGACTGAGAGAGATCACAAATAGGCAGGCAGAGAGAGAAAGAGAGGGAAGCAGGCTCTCTACTGAGCAGAGACCCGATGCAGGACTTGATCCCATGACCCTGAGATCATGACCTGAACTGAAGGCAGCAACTTAACCCTCTGAGCCACCCAGGTGCTTAAATTTTCCAAACATTTAAGGAAGATTTAATACCTATTCTTCTCAAACCATTCCAAAAAAAACAAAAAAGAAGAGGAAGGAAAACTTCCAGATTCATTCTATGAAGGCAGCATTGCCTTGATACCAAAACCAGATAAAGAAACCAGAAAAAAACAGAACCAGACAAAATAGGTGCAGAAATCCTCAACATAATACTAGCAAACAGAATCCAATAATATGTTAAAAAAAACAATAAAATCCTTCACCATGGTCAAGTGGGATTTATTCCCACTGCAAAAGAGTTTGGTACATTATTCACAAATAAATCTGCATGATATATATCATATTAATAAGAGAAAAATTGAAAAACAGATGATCATTTTAATAGAGACAGGGACAGCATTTAACAAAGTAGAACATAATTTGTTTTTTACGATCTTATTTATTTGACAGAGAGACAGCAAGAGAGCACAAGCAGGGGAGTGGGAGATGGAGAAGCAGGCCTCCTGCTGAGCAGGGAGCCCGATGCAGGGCTCCATCCTAGGACCCTGGGACCACGACCTGAGCTGAATGTGAATGCTCAATGACTGAGCCACCCAGGTGCCCCAGAACATCAATTTTTTAATGAAATCTATAAATAAGTAGGTTTAGAGGGAACATAACTCAGTGTAAGAAAGCCTTCATATGAAAAACCCACAGTGAACATCTTACTCAATGGGGAAAATCCAAAAGCTTTCACCTAAGGTCAGGAATGAGACCTGGATGTCCACTCACATCATTTTTTTGGCCGGGGTGGGGGAGTGCGAGAGGCAAGTGGAAGTTGGGGATGAGGTGCAGAGGGAAAGTGTGCGAGAATGCTTAAGCAGGCTCCATACCTAGCACAGAGCCCATCATTGGGCTTGATCACATAACCCTGAGATTATAACCTCAGCTGAAATCAAGAGTTGGGATCCTAACCAAATGGGCCATCCAGCTACCTCTCATCACTTTTATTCAATATAGTAGTGGAAGTCCTAGCCACAGCAGTCAGACAACAAAAGGAAATAAAATGCATCCAAGTTGTTAAGGAAGAAGTAAAACTTTCACTATTTACTGATGACATGATACTATGTACAGAAAACCCTAATGACTCTACTAAAAAAATCTTCTAGAGTTGATAAAAGCATCCAGTGAAAAAGCGGGATACAAAATCAATGTGCAGAAATCTACTGCATTTCTATACACTAATAATGTACCAGAAGAAAGAGAAATTAAGGAATCAGTCTCATACACAGTTACACCAAAAATAATAAGGTGGCTAAAAATATATCTTACCAAAGAGGTGAAAGACCTATATTCTGAAAACTAAAACACTGATGAAAGAAATTGAAGACAACACAATGATACAGAAAGACATTTCAAGAACAAATACTGTTCAAATGTCTACACTACTCAAGACAACCTACACATTTAATGCCATCTGTATTAAAATACTAACATTTTTCACAGAACTAGAACAAAACCATCTTAAAATCTGTATGGAACCACAAAAGATTCTGAATAGCCAAAGCAATCTTGAAAAAGAAAAACTAAACTGGAGGTATAACAATTCCAGTTATACTACAAAGTTGTAATAATCAAAATAGTATAGTATTGGCAGAGAAATCGATACATAATATCAATATAACAGGATAGAAAACCTGGAAATAAACTCAAAATAATATGGCCAATTAATCTTCAAAAGAGTAGGAAAGAATATGCAATGGGAAAGAAAATCTCTTCAGCAAATGGTCTTCGGAAAACTGGACAGCTACATGCAAAAGAATAAAATGGCCCAGTTTTTGGACCCATACACAAAAATAAAATCAAAATGGATTAAGGACCTACATGCGAGATTTGAAACCATAAAAATTATAAAATATAGCATGGTCAGTAACGTATCTGACAACAGCCATAGCAACATTTTTCTCCTGTGGCAAGAGGTATAAGAGCAAAAATAAACTATTGAGACTACATCAAAATAAAAAGCTTCACAGCAAAAGAAACAATGAATAAAGCTAAAAGGAAAAACAAAGAATGGGAAAAGATATTCTGAAATGCAGAACCTAAGATTACTGAGTATCTACCTCCTTAGCCTATTTCATTTCATGATACCCCAATAGTTAAGAGATGTTAAATAAGAGATATTAAATCATTTGTGTGCCACTGAATTATTTGATTTTTTTTTAAAGATTTTTTTATTTATTTGAGAGAGAGAGGGGAAGTAGGCCTGGGCATTCAGGCACAAGCAGGGGGAGGAGGGGCAGAGGGAGAAAGAATCTCAAGCAGACTCCCCGCTGAGTGCAGTACACAAAGCAGGGCTCAGTCACATGACTCTGGGATCATGACCTGAGCTGAAACTGAAATGCCAATTGAGTATTACCCCCACCGTAAAAGACCACCAGAGACGTGAGTCAAAGCCAATCAGCAAGGGTCGTTTATTGCAGGTTCGAACCTGGACCTCTGCGCCGCTCGTTGCCGATAACACCGAGAGGTCCAGAGCTGGGTTGGTGCAGGGGTTTTATAGACAGATACAAACAAGTTTAGGGTGGGGCTGAGCTGATTGATTGATAGTTTGAACAGGCATACTTGGCGTCAGTGGATTGGGTCAGGGGACCCCGAGTGAAAGCAGACAAAGCAATCTTACAGAAGCAGAACTGGCCGGTTAGCCCACGCATGCGAAAAAAGCACTACCAGGATATTGAAGGCCTGGTTACTTATCAAGTAAAGACAATTGGGAGTCTCCTGGTGGAATGTTACATTCCTGCTATCAAGCATCCTTGTTAATGAGATTTAGGTTTAGAAGAAATTTAACTTTATTTACTTTTCCTTCTACCTCCGCCTCCTGCGGTGTTTTATGGAGGGGAGGGTGACATTAGGGCTTGAGGAACTGAGTTTTGTGTCCCTGGAAATTGGGCTATTGATAAGGTAACTTCTTTGTTTGTAAATCTCAAGGACATTTGCAAACCAAGGGAGACTCCTGTCTTGCAGGATTGTGATCTCAGCAAGTTAACCATTTATCATTTTATGGCAGTCAGGGGTGCCTGAGGAATGCTACACATATGGAGGGGAGCAGGTGAAGGGGGGGGGTGCAAGGCACCAGCTTTTGCTTTGTCCTCAGCCAGCCTCCTGCTCCTTCAAAACCAAGAGCCAGATGCTCTTGTTAGAGCAATTCTTGTTAGAATTTATGAAGATGGGTTGCAACAGATGAATATGTAAAAATCAGTGTTCTTCTGAGGCACTTGGGTGGCTCAGTGAGTTAAGCCTCTACCTTCGGCTCAGGTCATGATCTCAGGGTCCTGGGATCAAGCCCCGCACGGGGCTCTCTGCTCAGTAGGGAGCCTGCTTCCTCCTCTCTCTCTGCCTGCCTCTCTGCCTACATGTAATGTCTGTCTGTCAAATAAATAAACAAAATCTTAAAAAAAAAATCAGTGTTCTTCTGATATTCTAAGAAAATATGGTAAAAAATTAAAAGGGGATAATGACCTCTATTATTAAAGAAAACAATATAAAAAATATATATTTAAAAATAGAGATAAGTTTAAGAGGAAATCTGCAGGATTTATAAACTTCAAGAGTGAGTAAATCTAAGGCCACAAATGAAAAATTGATTAACTGTCCTATGGAAAGATAATTTTTATATGCTCCTAAAAATTAATGTTCATATTTAGCACAATTCCCGTCCATGTGTGAATGTAATATTTTAAGAACAAAGTTACAGTAAAATTCGTCTGCAGAATAAATGCACAAGAGATTTTTGAAAAAGATAATCATGGAAAGTGACTTTTTCTACAAGATTTAATATGTATTATGATGATAACACAATAAATGCATACAAATGAACATGAATGAAAATCTAAAAGATACAAATATGCTCAGAGTTTTGCAGTTTAAATAATTCACTATTTTATAAATTCACTGTGAATAAATAAATTTAGATTCTTAACTTGTGCCTATTGCCAAGATGATTTTAGATCAATTTAAGAATTATATTTTAAAAATAGGTAATTAAAGAATTAGAAAAAATAGGTGTATGTCTATGTTTATATAAGTCCTCATGATAGAGGACTTTACAAATACAGATAGAAATTATAAAATAAATTACTTTTAAATGATTACCTGCAAAGTTAAAATGTCTTTATAGCTAAAGCCTGATAAAGAAGTGCAAGTACTGGGGCACCTGGGTGGCTCAGTTAGTTAAGTGTCTGCCTTCAAGTTTGGTAATGATCCCAGAGTCCTGGAATCGAGTTGTGTGTCTGGCTCCCTGCTCAGTGGGAAGCCTCCTTCTCCCTCTTCTGCTCCTCCTGCCTGTGCTCTTTCTTTCTCTGACAAATAAATAAATAAAATCCTGGGGGAAAAAATGAACCTCAAGTACTGAATCAGGAAAATATTCACACTAAGATTGGTAGGGATAAGTTCAGCATCTGTCTTAATCTTAATCTCTGTTTATATAAGCTTTCTATCTATTATCTATCTATCATCTATCTTATCTAGGGAACACATTCAAATTAATGATAGAGTAGAATAAAACAAGAGAAGTCAATATAAGTGCCAGTGCAATATAAATGACCACAAAAACTCAAGAAAATAATTTGGCAAAGT
This sequence comes from Mustela putorius furo, assembly GCF_011764305.1. NCBI lineage: Eukaryota > Metazoa > Chordata > Mammalia > Carnivora > Mustelidae > Mustela > Mustela putorius. The sequence continues at coordinate 808,149 of NW_025421502.1, read as the reverse complement.
ATATTTAAAGATCTAAAAATAATGCAATTATTTGACTTCTTTGTGTTTCTAATTGTGAAAAATAAGGAGTACTAAATATATATTTAAACTGGGAAAGTATTCACTAGTATGAATTTAATATTCACTAAACTATATCCATATACCATATTAAAAAATTTGTGACACATATTTATAAACCTTGTAAGATGTTCCCTATATATGGTGAAAATTATATCTCTACTCTTTTTTTCTCCTCTTCTTTCATTTTCCCTGCTCATCTCTACAGATTCATTCTGTTTTGAGAAGCCCAAGGAAAATAGACATCACATGAGAAGACTGAGAGATAGTTGTGGTGAGAGCTGAGTGGGAGCCTCTTAACTGAAACAATGAGGAGAATTGCCATTCAGAAGGGAGGGATAGGGGTGGGGGAGAGTAATGGATATGCAAGAAAATTTCAGAGACAAAATAGGGTGAAGAGAACCTTTGGGTGGAAAGATGACCCATTATGTGTGTCAGAGCTTAAGGTGTGTGATAATGGCATCTATGTGGGATTTGTAATGTAGGAGTCCTACCCTGGGGCACAGAAGCCCAGGTGGGGTGAGGAAAGCAATTATGGGGACAAGGGACAACGAAGGCCTGGCACAAGATGGGGCAACACTAGTATGGTGAAAAAGATGGCACCAATGGTTGTTTAATCCTGAACAGTTTATTGAATTCTGTGTAGAGTAAAATGGTTCACTATGAGTAGGGAGGGGTGTTACCAGCATGGCATGTTGGGTTGAAACCTGATTTGGGTGAACAGATCATTTGTGTAAAAGGTAGACAGTAGTGGCCCAGAGAAGGATGTTGCAATAAAAAGTGAAGTTAGAAATGCCTTTATGCTGGGGTTAGAGGGTGGATGGCCGCCACTTATGGAATACTGGTTCAGTTATTAATCAAATAAGTAAAATTAATGATAATAACAGGAGCCAGATTCCTCACCGTTCGATAAAAGAATCTTAACTAAAAGAAGAAAATAAATTGGAATGGACCTGTAGTGTTGGATTGGCATTTAAAATATTGGTCTGAATATATGGATTTTAGTATATAGATATAGTTACAAAGAAAATAGAAACAAATACATATATGTATGCACACATACAAACACACACATTATCTATATTTCTGAATTCTGTTTATTGAAAGGATAAGGGAATAGCAATGACTCAGTAGTGATGAGCACTCCTGATAACTAAATTTTCATTTTTAATACAATTATCTTTCTTTTCTATATTCAAAATAATATTCCATTGTATGAATATGCCACTTTTTATTTATCTCTACATCAGTTGGTGCACCTATGCATTGTTTCCATTTTTGGGCTATAATGAATAATGCTGCAATGAACATTTATGTGCAGGTTTGTATGTGTGTGTATGTGGACAGAATCTTTCAATTCTCTTCTCTAGGAAAGGAGTAGCTGGACTGTATGATAACCAGTTATTTTTGAAGAACTGTCGAACTATTTTTCCAAATATGAAGCAAGTACCTTTTTATGTCCCAATTAACATGAATGAAGTTTCAAATTTCTCCATACCACCAGTTCACTTAATTATCTGTCTTTTTCTATTACAGTTATTCCAGTGCATAAAAAGGCTATCTTGTGGTTTCAATTTGAATTTCCTTTGAACTTCCTCTATTTATGTGCCACTTCATTGGCCACTTTTATATAAATACATATTTTTATATAAATGTCTCTTCATGTTTCTTGCTCATTAATTAAATTGTATGAGTTTTTATTGTGGTGGTGGTGGTTTGTTTTTGTTGACTTGTCAGTGTTCTTTATTCATTGTAGAAGAAGATACATATATTAGAAATGCAATTTGGCAATTTTGGAAATCAGATTTCATTCCCTCACATCACTTTGCCCAGAGATTGCCATTGCTATTCTTGATATTTCTTTATTTAGAGTCTTTTTTGGACTAGTTATCCTAATATGTATTTTTTGTCATTTATGGCTACCAAAGTCTTTGCCTGATTAGCTTGGTGGTCATATAATTATTAGGCAGAGCTTTCCTTAAATACCTTGAACTAATAAGATTCCCAGCCTTTGCTGAGGGGCCCTTTGTATATATATTTTATGACTTTAACACTCCAGTAGACAGTTTCCATTTCTGCCTTATTCCTCATTTTCAGTATGCCTTGAGATAAGGCTAGCCAGAGATAGAGCCTTTTCAAGATTTTCTGAGCAAGTGCATCACCCTCTCTATGCAGGTAGCCTTCCAGATATTCCGAATTTGCCTTATCTTTTCAGTGTCCTGTGAACATTTGATTCCTATTGTTTCATGTTTTTTTGATCAGCCTCCTTGAAAGTCCCAGCTGGTAAAAATGCCTTAGCAGCTGTGATGTTAAGTAATTGCCACTTACTTCAAACAAATGCCTTTGGAATAAGACTATTTGCACAGAATAAGCTCTGAACCAGGTCAAATAAAGACAAACCCTGAGAATGGAGCTTTTCAGCAAGCTACGAAACAGGTCGAATACTGACCATTATCTGAGAATGGGATTTTCATGGAGCTCCAAACTGGCTTTGCCCCTTTCATGGGCTGTTTCACAGCTAAATTTCAATGCTACTTTAATAGGGGGTCTTGGTTTTTAAAGCTACCACAGACCTCCCAAGAGAAGATAGAATTAGAGAAGGTTAAAATGCCATAAAGGTTACTGTTCTTACTAAGATTTAGGCTGTTTTTCGTTAATAAACACTCCTTAGATTGTTGTAGGACTTTAGTTTAATTTTGAAAGCCTTGAAAAAGTTGATTTTGATAATTTTTGCTATAGTTTCCATTGCTTTTATTCATGAATGGACTTTTTAGGGTCTTACTCCACCTTTCTGGAAATCCCATAAATATTTTAGCATTGTAGAATAGTTAGTAATTTTTGTTTCTTTATTTATTGCTTACTTGTTTGCCATATATTAAAATTTTCTTACATTGAATAAGAAAACTTCTTATGTAAAAATAGTATTTCTTTTTTAAAATTTTTTATAAACATATAATATATTTTTATCCCCCGGGGTACAGGCCTATGAATCTCCAGGTTTACACACTTCACAGCACTCACCATAGCACATACCCTCCCCAATGTTCATAACCCCACCTCCCTTCTCCCAACCCCCCTCCCCCCAGAAACCCTCAGTTTGTTTTGTGAGGTTAAGAGTCACTTATGGTTTGTCTCCCTCCTAATCCCATCTTGTTTCATTTATTCTTCTCCTACCCCCTTAACCCCCACCCCCATGTTGCATCTCCACTTCCTCATATCAGGGAGATCATATGATAGTTGTCTTTCTACGATTGACTTATTTCACTAGCATAATGCCCTCTAGTTCCATCCACATCATCACAAGTGGCAAGATTTCATTTCTTTTGATGGCTGCATAGTATTCCATTGTGTATATATACCACATCTTCTTTATCCATTCATCTGTTGATGGACATCTAGATTCTTTCCATAGTTTGGCTATTATGGACATTGCTGCTATAAACATTCGGGTGCACATGCCCCTTCGGATCCCTATGTTTGTATCTTTAGGGTAAATACCGAGTAGTGTGATTGCTGGATCATAGGGTAGTTCTATTTTTAACATTTTGAGGAACCTCCATGCTGTTTTCCAGAGTGATTGCACCAGCTTGCATTCCCACCAACAGTGTAGGAGGGTTCCCCTTTCTTGGCATCCTCGCCAGCATCTGTCATTTCCTGACTTGTTAATTTTAGCCATTCTGACTGATGTGAGGTGATATCTCATTGTGGTTTTTATTTGTATTACCCTGATGCCAAGTGAAAAATAGTATTTCTTATTTATATTCTGTATGCTTATGTGCTGTAATTCGGGTTCTTAATTTCTTCTGTATCATTATTCTGTGTATTTTCCTGTGGGCTGGGACTTTTACATTAAAACATTTTCTGACAAAACTTTTTTTTCTATCAAGATTAAATTTTTATTAAATTTGCTGTTAAAATTTCTATTAAATTACTCAAGCTTTATCTTACCAGGCTGACAATTTAAAACAAATAGGTCAACTTATAGTTAATAAAATCTTCCAAATATATGTCCAGTACAGAAAAAGACATAATTTATATTTGGAAATATAAGGAAAGATAAATTTCAATGGCTAGGTAACGTTTTATTTCTTAAGATGTGTTAAAAGATGAAAAGAGAAAGAAAATAAAAACATATGTTATAAAATCATTATTGCAATGTCTTCCCTATTAAGGTAAGAGAGATGCCTTTCAAGTTCTACGTGAGGATTTATTTGCATAAAATACAGCCTGTAATGTACTCTGCCTGATAGATTTTATTCAGAAATGCTAGGCATTGGGGCACCTGGGTGACTAAGTAGGTTAAGCATCTGCCTTCAGTTCAGGTCATGATCCCAGAGTCTTCGGATAGAGCCCTACGTCAGACTCCCTGATCAACTGGGATTCTGCTTCTCCCTTTCCTCTTCCTCTTTCCCCTACTCCACCCCTCTCTCTCTCTCTCTCTCTGTCTCTTTCAGATAAATAAAAAAAAAATCTTAAAAAAAAAAAAAAGAAAAGGGATGCTAGGCAGCCGTGCATTAAAGACAATCTTCTATGCTGCTTGCTGCATGTGCCATAAGAATCTTAATGAACATGATATAGTGCTAACAGATGTCATTAATGAAAAGAACATTGATTAATATAACTTAATGTTATAAGTACTGATTTTTATTAAAATTATTTAACAAAGTAATCATAGGTATTATAGTATTTTTAATAAGCAAGGATATATTTTATGTTTTTTAAAAACTTACTGTGGTCAAATATTTCAGGATTAAAATTCTCTAACCCAAGAAAGAATCATGTTGACAAAGATGTTTAGATAATTAAAGATGGTTTTGCCACCAAAAATGTAATAACTAGATGAAAAAATATTTTTTTAAAAAATTTATTTTATCTTTTTCAATGCTCCAAATTCATTGTTTATGCACCACACCCAGTGCTCCATGCAATACATGCCCTCCATATCCACCACCAGGCTCACCCAGTCCCCTACACCCCCACAAAACCCTCAGATTTTTTCTGAGTCCACAGTCTCTCATGGTTTGTCTCCCCCTCCAATTTCCCCAAACTCAGTTCTCCTCTTCTTCTCCCAATGTCCTTGGGAAACATTGGGAGACATCTCCCAATGTCCGTGGGATGGTACATTGTCCTTGTTGATATTCTTTATGCTCCACAAGTAAGTGAAACTATATGATAATTGACTCTCTCTCTGTTTGACTTATTTCACTCACCATAATGTCTTCCAATCCCATCCATGTTGACACAAAAGTTGGGTATTCATCCTTTCTGATGGAGGCATAATACTCCATTGTATATATGGAACAAATCTTCTTTATCCATTTGTCCACTGAAGGGCAACTTGGTTCTTTCCACAGTTTGGTGACTGTGGTCATTGCTGCTATAAACATTCAGATGGCCTTTCTTTTCACTACATCTGTATCTTTGGGGTAAATACCCAGTAGTGCAATTTCAGGGTCATAGGGTAGCTCTGCTTTTCATTTTTCAAGGAATCTCCACACTGTTTTCCAAAGTGGCTGCACCAACTTGCATTCCCACCTACAGTGTAAGAGTGTTCTACTTTATCCACATCCTTTGCAACACATGTTGTTTACTGTGTTGTTGATTTTGGCCATTCTCACTTGTGTAAGGTGGCATCTCCATGTGGTTTTGATTTGAATCTTCCTGATGGCTAAAGATGATGAACGTTTTTTCATGTGTCTGTTAGCCAATTGTATGTTTTCTTTGGAGAAGTGTCTGTTCATGTCTTCTGCATATTTTTTGACATGATTATCTCTTTTGTGTATGTTGAATTTGAAGAGTTCTTTATAGATCTTGGATACCAGCCCTTTGACTGTAGTGTCATTTGTAAATATCTTCTCCCATTCTGTGGGTTGCCTCTTTGTTTTCTTGACTGTTTCCTTTGCTGTGCAGAAGCTTTTGATTTTGATGAAGTCCCAAAAGTTTATTTTCACTTTTGTTTCCTTTGCCTTTGGAGACATGTCTTGAAAGAAGTTGCTGTGGCTGATGTTGAAGAGGTTACTGCCTATGTTCTTCTCTAGTATTTTGATAGATTCATGCCTCAAGTTGAAGTCTTTTATCGATTTTGAGTTTAATCAATTGTATGGTGTAAGAGAATGGTTGAATTTTTAACTTTATGTGAAAAGTGAAAATTTAACTTAACATAAAATACCTTATGAATAATTATGTAAATATATACTAGGTTTTTTTTCTTTCTAAGGATATGTGTTTAGGGGGAGGAGTCAAGATGGTGGAGAAGTAGCAGGCTGAGATGACATCAGGTAGCAGGAGACGAGCTTTATCAACTTTAAAGGCTTATTCCATCCCTTCATTGTGTTTATCCTTATATATGTTTTTCATTCTTTAAAATTTTGGGAGGTAATTTCTTCTAAGAGACCAAAATACTCCCAAAATTAAGTGGATGACATTATTATAATCACCAGCCTAATATATACATATATATTTTTCTTTTTTATATTTTTTCTTTCTTTGTTTTCTTTTTAAATTTTTTTTTCTCTGAACTTCTTTTTATCCCCTTTCTCCCCCCCTATGATTTGGTGGCTCTTCTGATTTGGTTAAAGCACATTTTCCTGAGGTCTTTGCCACACTTTTAGAATTTTATTTGCTCCTTCATATATTCCTATCTGGACAAAATGACAAGGCAGAAAAACACACCACAAACAAACAAACAAACAAAAACAAGTGGCAGTACTGAAGGCTAGGGACCTAATCAATACAGATTGGTAATATGTCAGATCTAGAGTTCAGAAAGACGATTCTCAAGGTTCTAGCAGGGCTCAAAATAGGCATGAAAGATATTAGAGAAACCCTCTCGAGAGATAAAACTCCTTTCTGGAGAAATAAAAGAACTAAAATCTAACCAAGTTGAAATCCGAAAAGCTCTTAATGAGGTACAATAAAAAATGGAGGCTCTTACTGCTAGGATAAATGAGGCAGAAGAAAGAATTAGTGATATAGAAGACCAAATGACAGAGAATAAAGAAGCTGAGCAAAAGAGAGAAGAAAAACTACTGGACCATGAGGGGAGAATTCGAGAGCTAAGTGACACCATAAGATGAAAGAACATTAGAATAATGGGGATTCCAGAAAAAGAAGAAAGAGAGAGGGGAGCAGAAAGTATACTGGAGAGAATTATTGTAGAGAATTTCCCTAATATGGCAAAGAGAACAAGCATCAAAATCCAGGAGGTGCAGAGAACCCCCCTCAAAATCAATAAAAATAGGTCCACATCCTGTCACATAATAGTAAAATTTACAAATCTTAGGACAGAGAAAATCCTGAAAGCAGCCCAGGACAAGAAGTCTGTAACATACAATGGTAAAAATATTAGATTGGCAGCGGACTTATCCACAGAGACCTGGCAGGCCAGAAAGAACTGGCATGATATATTCAGAACACTAAATGAGAAAAACATGTAGCCAAGAATGCTCTATCCAGCTAGGGTATCATTGAAAATTGAAGAAGAGATAAAAAGCTTCCAGGACAAACAAAAGCCGAAAGAATTTGCAAACACCAAACCAGCTCTACAGGAAATATTGAAAGGGGTCCTCTAAGCAAAGAGAGACTAAAAGTAGATCAGAAGGGAACAGAGACAATACACAGTAACAGTTAACTTACAGGCAATACAATGTCACTAAATTCATCTCTCTCAATAGTTACCCTGAATGTAAGTGGGTTAAATGCCCCAATCAAAAGACACAGGGTATCAGAATGGATAAAAAAACAAAACCCATGAATATGCTGCCTATAAGAAGCTCATTTTGGACTTGAAGACACCTCCAGATTTAAAGTGAGAGGGTGGAAAACAATTTACCATGCTAATGGACATCAGAAGAAAGCTGGGGTAGTAATCCTTAGATTAGATAAATTAGACTTTAAGCCAAAGACTATAATAAGAGAGGAGGAAGGACACTATATCATACTCAAAGGATCTGTCCAACAAGAAGATCTAACAATTTTAAATATCTATGCCCCTAATGTAGGAGCAGCCAACTATATAAACCAATTAATAACAAAATCAAAGAAACACATCAACAATAATACAATAATAGTGGGGGACTTTAACACTCCCCTCACTGAAGTGGACAGATATCCAAGCAAAAGATCAACAAGGAAATAAAGGCCTTAAATGACACACTGGACCAGATGGACATCACAGATATATACAGAACATTCCACCCCAAAGCAACAGAATACACATTCTTCTCTAGTGCACATGGAACATTCTCCAGAATAGATCACATCCTGGGTCATAAATCAGGTCTCAATCAGTATCAAAAGATTGGGATCATTCCCTGCATATTTTCAGACCACAATACTCTGAAGCTAGAACTCAATCACAAGAGGAAATTTGGAAAGAACTCACATACATGGAGACTACACAGCATCCTTCTAAAGAATGAATGGGTTAACCAGGAAATTAAAAAATAATTGAAAAAAATTCATGGAAACAAGTGATAATGAAAACACATTGGTTCAAAATCTGCGGGACACAGCAAAGGCAGTACTGAGAAGAAACTATATAGCAATACAAGACTTTCTCAAGAAACAGGAAAGGTCTCAAATACACAACCTAACCCTACACCTAAAGGAGCTGGAGAAAGAACAACAAAGAAAGCCTAAAGCCAGCAGGAGAAGAGAAATCATAAAGATCAGAGCAGAAATCAATGAAATAGAAAACAAAACAACAACAACAACAAAAACATAATAGAACAAATCAACGAAACTACGAGCTGGTTCTTTGAAAGAATTAATAACATTGATAAACCCCTGGCCAGACTTACCAAAAAGGATAGAGAAAGGACCCAAATAAATAAAATCATGAATGAAAGAGGAAAGATCACAACCACCACAAAATAAATACAAACAATCATAAGAACATACTATGAGCAACTCTACGCCAACAAATTTGACAATCTGGAAGAAATGGATGCATTCCTAGAGACATATAAAGTACCACAACTGAACCAGGAAGAAAGAGATAACCTGAAAAGACCCATAACCAGCAAGGAGATTAAAAGAGTCATCAAAAATCTCCAAACAAACAAAAACCCAGGGCTAGATGGCTTCCCAGGGGAATTCTACCAAACATTTAAGGAAGAATTAATTCATATTCTCCTGAAACTGCTCCAAAAAATAGATATGGAAGGAAAACTTCCAAACTCATTTTAGGAGACCAGTATCACCTTGATCCCAAAACCAGACAAGAATCCCATCAAAAAAGAGAACTACAGACCAATATCCTTGATGAACACAGATGTGAAAATTTTCACCAAAATACTAGTCAATAGGATCCAACAGTACATTAAAAGGACTATTTGCCACGACCAAGTGGGATTTATTCCAGGGCTGCAAGGTTGGTTCAACATCTGCAAATCAATCAGTGTGATACAACACATTAATAAAAGAAAGAACAAGAACCATATGACACTCTCAATAGATGCTGAAAAAGCATTTGACAAAGTACAGCATTCCTTCCTGATCAAAACTCTTCAAAGTGTAGAGTTAGAGGGCACATACCTCAATATTATCAAAGCCAACTATGAAAAATCCACTACAAATATCATTGTCAGTGGAGAAAAACTGAGAGCTTTTCCACTAAGGTCAGGAACTCAGCAGGGCTGTTCGTTATTACCACTGCTATTCAACATAGTACTACAAGTCCTGGCCTCAGCAACCAGACAACAAAAAGAAATTAAAGGCATCCAAATAGGCAAAGAAGAAGTCAAACTATCACTCCTTGCAGATTATATGATACTATATGTGGAAAACCCAAAAGACTCCACTCCAAAACTGCTAGAACTTGTACAGGAATTCAGAAAAGTGTCAGGATATAAAATCAATGCACAGAAATCAGTTGCATTTCTTTACACCAACAACAAGACAGAAGAAAGAGAAATTAAGGAGTTAATCCCATTTACAATTGCACCTAAAGGCATAAGATACCTAGGAATAAACCTAACCAATGAGGCAAAGAATTTATATTCAGAAAACTATAAAGTACTCATGAAAGAAATTGAGGAAAACATAAAGAAATGGAAAAATGTTCCATGCTCATGGATTGGAAGAAAAAATATTATGAAAATATCTCTGCTACCGAAAGCAATCTACACATTTAATGCAATCCCTATCAAAATCCCACCCATTTTTTTCAAAGAAATAGAACAAATAATCCTAAAATTTATATGGAACCAGAAAAGATCTCGAATAACTGCTAGGATAAATGAGGCAGAAGAAAGAATTAGTGATATAGAAGACCAAATGACAGAGAATAAAGAAACTGAGCAAAAGAGAGAAGAACAACTACTGGACCACGAGGGGAGAATTTGAGAGATAAGTGACACCATAAGATGAAACAACATTATAATAATGGGGATTCCAGAAAAAGAAGAAAGAGAGAGGGGAGCAGAAGGTATACTGGAGAGAATTAAGGGAATATTGAAAAAGAAAGCAAAAGTTGGTGGCATCACAATTCCAGACTTCAAGCTCTATTATGAAGCTGTCATCATCAAGACAGTTTGGTACTTGCACAAAAACAGACACATAGATCAATGGAACAGAATAAAGAGCCCAGATATAGACCCTCAACTCTATGGTTAACTAGTCTTCGACAAAGCAGGAAAAAACGTCCTATGAAAAAAAGACAGCCTCTTCAACAAATGGTTGGAAAATTGGACAGCCACATGCAGAAAAATGAAATTGGACCCTTTCCTTACACCACATACAAAAATAGACTCAAGATGGATGAAGGACCTCAATGTGAGAAAGGAATCCATCAAAATCCTTAAGGAGAACACAGGTAGCAAGCTCTTTGACCTCAGCTGCAGCAACTTTTTCCTAGGAACATCGCCAAAGGCAAAGGAAGCAAGGGCAAAAATGAACTATTGGGATTTCATCAACATCAAAAGGTTTTGCGCAGCAATGGAAACAGGTAACAAAATGAAAAAAAAAAAAAAAACAATTGACAGAATGGGAGAAGATATTTGCAAACAACATATCAGATAAAGGGCTAGTATCCAAAATCTATAAAGAGCTTAGCAAACTCAACACCCAAAGAACAAATAATCCAATCAAGAAATGGGCAGAGGACATGAACAGACATTTCTACAAAGAAGACATCCAGATGGCCAACAGACACGTGAAAAGATGCTCCACATCACTCGGCATCAGGGAAATACAAATCGAAACCACAATGAGATACCACATCACAACAGGCAGAACGGCTAAAATTAACAAGTCAGGAAATTACAGATGCTGGCGAGGATGCCATGAAAGGGGAACCCTCCTACACTGTTGGTGGGAATGCAAGCTGGTGCAACCACTCTGGAAAACAGCATGGAGATTTCCCAAAAAGTTGAAAATAGAACTGCCCTATGACCCAGCAATTGCACTACTGGGTATTACCCAAAAAATACAAACATAGTGATCCGAAGGGGCACATGCACCCAAATGTTTATAGCAGCAATGTCCACAATAGCCAAACTATGGAAAGAACCTAGATGTCCATCAACAGATAAATGGATAAAGATGATGTGGTATATATATAGAATGGAATACTATGCAGCCATTAAAAGAAATGAAATCTTTCCATTTGCAATGATGTGTACAGAACTAGAGGGTATTATGCTTAGCAAAATAAGTCAATGGAGAAAGTAACTCTCCTATGATCTCCCTGATATGAGAAAGTGGAGATGCAACGTGGGGGGCTTAGGGGGTAGGAAAAGAATAAATTAAAGAAGATCATTTATCTTCTCGGGAGGGAGAAAAACCATAAGAGACTCTTAACCTCACAAAACAAACTTAGGCTTGCTGGGGAGTTGTTAGGAGAGGATGGTGTTGTTATGGACATTAAAGAGGGTATGTGCTATGTTGAGTGCTATGAAGTGTGTAAACCTGGCAATTCACAGACCTGTACCCCTGGGGCTAATGATATATGTTTATTAAAAAATACAAAAAAAATTTTAAAAAAGTAATAAACCTAAAAAAATATATGTTTATTATAAATACTAACCTAGGGGTGCCTGGGTATCTCAGTTGGGTAAGTGTCTGCCTTTGGCTAAGTACATAATCCCAGAGTCCTAGGATCTAGCCCTGTATCAGGCACCCTGCTCAGCAGAGTCTGCTTCTTCCTCTCCTTCTGCCCCTGCCCCCTGCCATGTACTCTCGTACTCTCCCTCCATCAAAGAAATAAATAAAATATTAAAAAAAATAAAAATACTGGTTTATAATCCCATGGATAGTGTATAATCACATAAGGTAATGTGATAAAATTGCTGAGTCAACAGTTACATGCATTTTACAGGCACATACTAAATTGCTCTCCAGATAGTTTGTAACAGTTTTCACTCCTAACTAATTGTGTTTGACTCTTGCCTATTGCTCCACATTCCACTACAATATGAATATTTAAATTTAAATTATAGTCTGCTAATTGAGAGCACCAGTATTGTGTTTGGAGACTGAAAGTCTTCTATGTCATTATTCTGTGCACTTGTAGACTGTGCAATATAACATATTTTCACAATGAGCCTCTTATTTTTCTTTTCTATGAGATAGCTCCCATTCTATTTGGTATCTTATGTTATTGATTTAGATGAGGAGGAAGGTATTAAAGTAAGGTTTATGAGTTTACAAAGCTTTAGTTAAAGCTTAGATTGTGACAAAGCTCATCCACTTTACAGTTGCTTAAAAATACTTAAGCTTCATCTGAGTAGGTTACCTACATAAACCTTACTTGAATTCCATTTGTCATCCCCCTGCTTTCCCAGAATTGCTTCTGTCAAGAATACTGGAAAATACCTGGAAATCTGAAGTTTTCCCAAGGCTGCTTTATACTGGAATGCAAGGCAGAGATTGATATGAGACACTCATTCTCAAAACCTCAGCAAAATGAAGATTAGTTTCTCCACCAAAATAAGTTTACTGGGGGAATGCTTAGGCAAGTTACAATAACTTCCTATTTTTCCTCAGATTTTATCATAGGTTATTGAGTTTTGCAATTGGAAGTTGGTATATTGACTCATCCATGCTGAAGTTCAGTTTGTATAATGCAAAGATGTCATAAATAGCAAAACAGAAAAGATAAAAGTTTTTAACTGAATATTATAGGTATAAGATGAATTGTTCATACTTAGAAATAAAAAATAATAAATACCCTGCTGTGTTAGGCTGAAATGACATGAACTTCGGTTTTCAGAAATGACTGTTTAATTTTATGCATATTTTTCATTATTTAAAGTAAATACCTATATAATGAATCCTAAATTAGTATTGGTATCCTTCAGGGTAGTAGTTTTTCTAAGCATAAAATTCTATTGATCCTGTGTCTGGCTTATTGTACATGAGGATAGAGTGCAATCCATTATCAGGAAAAGCAAAGCCATTAGACTCCTCATGCATTCAATTAGGCTATTACTTTATCTATCTTAATTGATACTGCTAATAGTATCATATATAATTGCTGCATATAGGCAGAAGACATGCTTGTTAATAAGTCTTAGCTAATTCACAGAATGACATTTAAGCACTATCAGTAGCACTACACATACATCCAAGATCGATAAGTGAGCCATCTCTCAGCCTTAGAGCAGAGGGTGGGAAACAGTAATTCTTATCCGGATGATGATAATTTAAAGTGAATTCTAGGGTATTTCAGTTTTTTATCAGAGCAATGAGGTTTCGTTTTGCTATTTTTTGGGGGATGTGTGAGTATTATGCAGGTGTCTGTGAATTATGCAGGTATCTAGCTTGATGAACAAATGGTTTTGAAATTAGTATCACTGTTATTTACAAACCTTTATGTTTATGTCATAATAATTACATTAAATTTTGTTTATAAAAAAGACTTGTTTTAACAAATTCAACAAAAACAATGGGACCCTTCAGTTTATTTGAACAAAAGAAAATATACTGCCATATATAAACTGTGTAGAAAGATGCAAAGGCTAGAAACTATGTTAAAATATATGACTTTTAGGGGCGCTTAGGATAGTGCAGTCGGTTAAGCATCTACCTTTGTCTCAGGTCATATTCCCAGGGTCCTAGGATCGAACCCTACATTGTTTCTTTCTCGGCCGCCGCTTGTTCTCTCTCTCTTTCTGCCAAATAAATAAACAAATAAAATAAAATATATGATTTTTAAAAATGTTACTCTGTTTAATTCAGGTTACCCCATGAACGTAAATTAAGTGATTGTCCTAGCTATTTTAATTGTTTAAACTTATGAAATTTCATTTAATTTAGTCTTATAAAGTAGGCTAATTTCTCCCAGAGAAATAACTTATGCAGGGCATAGTATCTCAGTAACATGTAATGCACAGTGTGTTTTGAATTGACTCTCAATACCATCTCTGTAGCAGATGGTTAAACTACAGTGAAAATGGAAAGTAGGCAAGGAGTTAACCTCTACCTAAATAAAAGATGCTTTGAGACCCATACTCTCCCTCTCTAAGATTCACTAAATTCTGTTTTATTGTCTGAGCACTGCTATGTTTGAAGAGAAGTTGAAGTGTAAAGAAATGTAGGTCCTAGTAAGATTATTTAACTTGAAGTCTAAGCCTTATCCAGCAGTTATTTGCTGGTATATAATTAGATTCAGAATTCGTTAGAAGATCTTTTAATTTTTTAGTGGGGTGCTTAGATCACTGAACCATGAACTTAATTTAGAAAAATTTGCATAATATTGTGCTTTTTAAATCAATTTATGCAACATATCTGACATATTTTCAATCTGGAGAGAGCATATTTACAGTTACTTTGCAAAAGCAGTTTAAAATAATATTTTACTTCTGACATTTAAGATGCCTTTGCCTCAGACCTTTATAAATTTTATCAGGTATTTCTACCTTGTCTTCCCTATGGAAACCATGAACAGCCTACAGAATTTTTACTGACTTTCACTTTCTTAGCACTATTTTGCTACTAGACTGGAAAATGAGTGAAGAACTAATTGGGAAAAAAAAAAAAAAAAGAGCACCTATTTTCCAGCTCAGTAAGATCCCTAAATGTTACATAAATTCTAAATGGTACAGCATGTAATATTTGAAGAGTGCTTTGGACTTGAACACTAGATAAGTCTATTTCTTCTTACAGAGAAAATTGTTTGAAAATCTGGAGGACATTTCAAACTGTATTACAGAACGACAAGCATGTAATTATCTCACAGCTATTCTTTATTTCGTTCAGAACAGCTTGGTAATTGAATAATGCATACTCATTATGGAAAAAAATCAGTTTCTCTTTTTAAGGAGTCATCTCTATGAGTAATTTTCTCTTTTTCTGCTTCTCAGAACATAGTTTTGACTGGAATTTAGGTTTTTATTTTGGGGAAGGTGATAGATTATCTATACCATATACAAGATAGAGTAGGGACTAAAGTTTTAATTGATTTTCCTTTTATTGTAAGAGTATCACAGAAAGTTGTGAACATCCCCAAACCTCAATGTTTATGTTGGGGTTAACTCTACAAATGCTTGTGAGAAATGCACTTAGAATTAACTTGGGGTATATCATGCCAGAAGAGTTTGGGAAGATGATATTCTTCCTCGTATCACCTCAGATTGAAATATACTGGGAAAAGCACTAATTCATATGGGTTGGTAAGCAGAGCTATAGAGAATGAAAACCATAGTATCTTAACATACTGCTTTTGACTCTTCCTCCATAATTTGTGTTTTCTCAGTCCTTCAATGTAAACCACTTCTCCCTGACATTTTGGGAGGAATGTTCCCAAAATTTGAATTGAAATATTTTCGTATCACCTGTGGCATCTTTTTACATACACCCAAATTTCTCAATTTAGTTCAAATACTAATGTACTACAATTTATTGTAATTTGTTGGATGAAATGTAGACAAGGGAGTAGTGAATCTACTCTTAGCTTCCTTTATGCTAACAAGTTGATTTCATCTATTTTTTTTTTTGTATCTTGTTCTTCGTCTTATTTTTCTTGATCTAAGATTATGGGGATTTACCCCCTATTTTGTTAGGGGCTTCAGTCACATTCTGAAGTAAGAGGCTGTATTTGGCCCTTCCTTGCCTGAACCCCAAGATATCTGAACACCAAATCTGAAATTTGAAATGAAAGAAAATCCAAAATCTAATACAACCACACAAATAACATTATCTTAGCCAAATATTTCTCTTAATTTTTTAAATGTCATTTTCTGAAGAACATATTTCTATGCTTTAAGTAGTTTTTTAATGGCAAGTAATATAACATTGTTTAAATAGGGAACATCTGTTAAAATTGGATTTCAGTCTACCACTATTTTTGTGTAACCCTTGATGATTTAGAAGTTTTTAGTAAATAGATGCACAAATCATTTTTTAGAATATTTTTTATTTGAATATAGGTGACACACAACGTTTCATTAGTTTCAGGTATACAAAATAGTTATTCAGCTTCTCTGTATGTTATGTTATGCTCACCACAAGTGTCGTTACCTAGATGTGTAAATATTAAATGTCATGACAGCTTTGTAAGAATCAGAAGTGTACTAAGGTAAGAGACATATATTCACATTGCATTTTATCTGTCCCCTTCATTTTGAAATGAAAACAAAGAGAAATGAATATATATGTGTATATATATGTGTGTGTGTGCATATATATAGCTTTATATATATAGCTTTTTATAATCTTTATATAATTCTAAAATGTAATCTTTGAAGATCTAAAGCTATGGTTTTGTTGAAAGCTCATTTATAAGGTACACTTAAGTGGTTATTATTTTTTCTAACTATATCTCAATTGCACTCAACTTGTGGCAATGCTAAGATACTAAATTTTTCTCAAAAGGAATTTAGGTTTGCCTTTGACCAGGAGTGAATGGACATTGATGAGACCATTTTATCAGGCTACATGGGTCCTAGTTTAATGTAGGCATCTGAGAACTGGCTCCTCTACATTGTTTCTGGCCATCAACTTAGTCTTACAATCCCAAAGTGGGTCTCCATAGCTGCTACCCTAGTTTTACATTTGCTTATTGCCCACAATTCAGATCTTAGCTTTTTAATTTGATGTTTGTTGTTGTTGTTTCTGCAAACCTAACAGTGTTTTAAACAATAGAAATAAAATTTCTTTTTCCCATCAATTTCTTTTTATACTGGTAAAATTAACTCTTACTTTCCTGGACTGCAGTGCTCAAATTTCTTTTTGCATATTTATCCAATTAGGCTTAGATCACTGAAAAAGTATACCCATGTCCAGAAAAAAAATACAGGACATACGTACAGTCACACACCTACATCTTGTAAAACTCCATTTATTTTTCTGAGGCTCTACTCAAGGGAAACCCTTGGATACCTTTTGGGATAATCAAAATACTTTCACTTACTATTTTCCAAGAGTGTTTCCCTCAAAGAATACTCCCTCAAGACTATGGAATGTGCTCAGTGGATCTTTCTAACTCTTCTTGCTTTCAGTGATTATAATGTAACAATAAAAGAGACACAGACTCCTTTTTATGGGTCTGTAGCTAGGAGCACTGAATGTATTTGCATCTCTTCCTCTAGTACACCTTTTCCCTAAGCCTCCCTGGGACTACTGAAAGTTTCTTGCTTTAACTAATTCTCATGTAGGAATGACAGTTTAATATTAGGTATCTTGGAATTCCACTTGCATCTATGCAGGGACTGATCCCATTTTTAATGTCTATACTTCCACACTGAAGAAATCCCTGGGCATTTCCCCATTCCATTCCTGACCTCACTCTCTTTCCCCACTAACGTTTCCTTCCCTTCTCTTAAACTGCCAATCCTATTGTCCTCCTTTGGGAAAATTCCACCTCTTCCATAGAAAAATATCTTGCTCTTTAAACATTCTCACATCTCTTTCTCCTCTAGCAAAGTTGCATTCTTTTTGACGCGGTCTCCATTCAGAACTAATTATCATGACCTTATTTCGCTTCTCATTAGAGAAGTCAGCTATTGGGATGATAAGAGGCATAAGGATGGGATAAGATTGTTATGTCCTCTTTCCATGACCTATGATTAATGAGTTTCTCTCTTTGACATTTCTCAATATTGTCATCACTGTGTGCTGGGGCTCTCCACATTTCTTTGTAAGTTAAATTATTAAAACCACATTCTGTTTCTCTGGAGAAACAAAAAGCTAAAAAATTAAAAACAAGTTTTACTTGTTGGTAATAGTCTGTATTTATGCAAAGAAAAATAGATTTATTTCACTGAGAGATTTCATTTCTTCTTGTTTGTTTGTTTGTTTTTTGTTTTGTCCCCCCCCCACACCGGGATTGACAAGAGGCAATGGTTGTAATGGTTGTGTTGAACATGTTGAACCTAATTCATGGTTGTAATGGTAACATCCTTTGTTAAAATGTATGATGACAGTCTCTATTAATTTCTTCTGACTCCTTCTTTGATGGCAGAACAAAAGGAATTGTTCATTTCTCAAGCAACACTTCTTTCTAAATACACTATTCCCTACCTAAGACCACCCAATCACAAGTCACCATTCATTCTCTAGTTCCTCTCCTCAGCCCTTGATTTGCTGCTTCTTATTCCTGACATAAATCTTTTTTTTCCAAACCTGAGGATTCTCCCCTTCTCTGGTCATTAGGTAGTCAAGTAACCAAACCCCAGCTGTCATAGACAAAAAGCAGCCTTGAGGATTGCTATGAATTAATAGGATTTGTCCCACAAGTAGGTTTTAAAACATTTCTCTCTCAACATTCATATGTAGTCATGGACATTCTTAATATAAAGAAATAATATCCATGTTAAAATGAGAAAGATTTCCATAAAATGAAAAAAAAAATACATCTATTTATAAAACTGTTAAAACCCCACTTCTTTGCAGACATTTTGAATTAATGTTCATTCTTTTCAAGGCTGATGTTTGTATTCTGCATGGAGTTTCTAAGTTTTTCCTCTTTTATAGATTCTCCGAAGTGATATATGCATGGACGTTATATATAATGATTCTCAGCACAGAAAAATACATAAGTAAAATCATTGTATATAAATGAATTAAAAATTTTTCACTATATTTTCCATATTTTTAAAGTGCTTGGATTGTGGGTTTTTTTTTTTTTTTTTAATTCTGTCTCCTCACTATGTCATTAGATCTCTCTCAGATGCTTTCTACAGGTTGAAATTTATAAAGGTCATCAGGGAGTAATCCTGAAGTGATAGGTTTGTAGAGTTTGAGAACAGGTACATAGGTGTACATCTAGATGAAATAATGTTAAGACTAATGAAATAATAGCTAACACATTTCAAAGTATACAGAACCAGTTTTAGTTATAGACTGTGTTGCTAACTGTATAATGGTTATCTTTCTATTTAATATGCTATGTATTTTGCAAGATCATTTTACAGCAGTGGGTTTTCAATCTAGAGTCCCCACACAGCAATATTAGTATCACCAGGAAACTTCAGAAATGCATTCGTTCAGTGCCACTCCAAAACTCAGAATGGAATGGAAAAGGTGCCCAACACTGTGTATTAACAAGCCTTCCAGGTTATTCTGATGCATAAAATTTGAAAACTACTGGTTTAGTGCAATCCAAACTTAAATTATCAAGATTTTTTTCTTCTTCTTCAGTGAAGAAAATCATTAATTCTTTTTTTTGGGGGGGGGTTATTCATTCTATCCTTTGAAATCATATACAAGACAATATCTCTCATGAAATGTAATATTGAAAACCTATTGTAGAAAAATCACTCCAAAGCATTAGAAGCTCTAGGCAGTTAAAAAATATACCCGAAGACAGGTTTATTTTATTCTAAGAAGTTTGTTTTAGTTTAATTTATAACCTTTCAATGTAGCCTTTTATTTCTTTCAAGAACCCAACTTAACCAACATGATCTACAATGTTTCATGATTCAAATAGCTTTGTGTTCTCATCCCTGTGCTCTAATTGTGAAAGTCTATCCACATAGCTGTTGATTTGGAAAAATTTTACAGCTACAAGATAATTTATGGTTTCAAGTTAAGGAAAAATGAAAATGCATCAAGATGATGATCTGAATCAAACTATCTACTTCTCCCTCCTACTAAAAATTGATTAATATTTTAATATGTATAGAGCTATATTCATAAAGGTACTGAAAAGACTGGAATGTTGATTTCAAGGGAACTGAATATTCTAGTAAATAAAAGAGGATAGAAAATAGTGTAGCTTAAGCCAGTACAAAATACCAAAATAAGAGATTTTCTTCCAAAAGACACCCTGAATATTTTAAATTCAGAAATCATCAATTAAACAAAGCAGGAAAGAGCTCAAAAATTTAAACAAAATGTCAGTCAAATCATTTTTCTTCCTCTATTAACATGGAGCAGAAAGTAGCAGTGACATTTGTCTTCAGGGTAAAAACCATACGTAGTTTATAAACTAAGTCTTCTGGCATATTAGGAAGTGCTATATATGAATTTGGGGACTTAAAGAAATACAAGAGAACAGTTTGACATAATTTTTCACACTCCATCCAAAGAGGAAGAATAAAAGGAGAAGATTGACATTCTCTTCTCTTAAGAAATTGTACTGGTAAACAGGATATTAAGACACAGGTTACAATCACTGTTAGATAAGGAGGCAAGCTCCTTCAACTCCATGTCTTATCTCTCCCCAACAATGGCTAGAAGCAGGTCACTGACATCAGTGCTGTTATTAAACTCATCTCTCTCAACCTGAAACCCAACCTACTTTACTATGGTTTAGGATGTTGGGGCTAGGGCTCTACAAATGACAAACCCCCTTTGCCAGCTGTCTTCCTCGTAGAATTTTCCAATATGGGGTTCTGAATAGACACTGTGATGCCAGAAAGACATGTGTTGCAGTTTTCTTCAAGCTTCTTTTTTCCCACCTTATCACAGCAAATTATTTTTCACTCTGATTGCAACTTAATGTCCACTCAGAGATATCAAAACCACTTGGGCAGCATTTTCTTCTTAGTGATTGGGATCCCACCACCACGGAGATCCTCTAACTCCACCATTAGGAAAATGGATTAAAAATCGTTGGTATACGGGGCGCCTGGGTGGCTCAGTTCGTTGAGCAGCTGCCTTCGGCTCAGGTCATGATCCTGGCGTCCTGGGATCGTGTCCCACATCGGGCTCCTTGTTCCGTAGGGAGCCTGCTTCTCCCTCTACCACTCTGTCTGCCTGTGCGCTTGCGCTCTAGCTCTCTCTCTGACAAAAAAATAAATAAATAAAATCTTAAAAAAAAAAAATCGTTGGTATGTACAATAGAACCCTACACCCAACTGAAAAAGAATGACAACTGCTACGTGAATAAATCACAGGCATTTTGTTGAATGAAAGAAATTAGATATAAAATATATTATTTAAGTATCCAGTTTGTAATCAGTTCAAGAACAGAAGCAAACAGTCTATGTTGATGGAAGTCAGAATAGTATTTTCTTTAACAGGATATGAAGGCAAGGAGCATGTAGGAAACACTTAAGGTTTTGAAAATATATTCTACATATTTATAAGAATGGTGGTTGAACAGGGGCCTGCCTATGTAAAATCCACTGTGCTCTCTGTTTATAAATAGTAGACTTTATGCACTTTATACATATATATATATATATATGTATATACATATATATATATATATATAGGCACAAAATCAGGATAAAATAAAATGATAATAATTACCCTTATTAATTATTATAAGTACTGGGAGTTAAGTTTTGACACTGGATTACTAATAGAATTGGGAAGAGCCAACAATAGGAAAAAGTAGTTCCAAACTCAAAATCCCAAAGAAAACAGAATACTATTGAAAAAGTAAAACAAAGCTCAGAAGAATAGATAAAATTCTTTTAAAAACAAATTTAAAAGAAATTTTTAAAATTTTACTAAACACACAAAAATTATTATGGATTCAGACATATTCAAGTGGTTATTACTTCTACACATTTCTTTTGCCACCACTCTTGAATGCTAATGTATAATGGAAGTAGAATTATTGGTTCAAAACCAAATCAAGTTAAAATATTTAAAGGAGTATGATTTTTAAACAGACAAAAAACTAAAATCAGAGTATGTATTTTATAAATTTTATAAGAAATGATGGTAAGGGCGCCTGGGTGGCTCAGTGGGTTAAGCCGCTGCCTTCGGCTCAGGTCATGATCTCAGGGTCCTGGGATAGAGTCCCGCATCGGGCTCTCTGCTCAGCAGGGAGCCTGCTTCCTCCTCTCTCTGCCTGCCTCTCTATCTACTTGTGATTTCTCTCTGTCAAATAAATAAATAAAATCTTTAAAAAAAAATGATGGTAAGATAATATCATGGAAAAAAATCAAAACATATAGTTAAAATTGCTAGTTGTACCATAGACCAGAACATTAAAAGCAATGATATATTCCTGTTTATGACAAAGAAGTGCTGGTAGAGTGGGAGGACATGGAGTACAAGGCTGCTATAGTTTGTAGTGAGTAATTCAAAGTATTGAAAGAAATAGAAACTTAAATAGTTCTTAATGTATAACTAAATGAACAGGAATTATTATTTATGAAGCAGATCCTTAAAAACAAATTTATTTGGAAGAGAAGGTATGAGAATACCTTTTGCATTGGGGCGCCTGGGTGGCTCAGTGGGTTAAAGCCTCTGCCTTGGGCTCAGGTCATGGTTCCAGGATCCTGGGATTGAGCTTGAGTCAGGCTCTCTGCTCAGCGGGAAGCCTGCTTCCCTTCCTCTCTCCCTGCCTGCCTCTCTGCCTACTTGTGATCTCTGCTGTCAAATAAATAAATAAAATCTTAAAAACAAACAAACAGCATGCATAAAAAATAACGGAGTATAGTTGACATACAGTGTTATATTAGTTTCAGGTGTACAGCATAGTGATTCAAGAATTCTGTACATTATGCTGTGCTCACCACTCTAAGTGTAGTTACCATTTGTCACCGTACGATGTTATTAAACATTACTGACAATATTCCCTATGCTGTACATTTCATTCCTGTGACTTACTTATTTTATAAATGGAAGTTTGTAGCTTTTAATCCCCTGTACCTATTTTGTCAATCCTCCCACCCTTCTCACCTCTGGCAAGCGCCAGTGTTCTTTATTTAAGATTTTGTTCCTGGGGTTTTTTCTGTATGTTCATTTGTTTTTTAGATTCCACGTATGAGTGAAATCATATGGTATTTGTCTTTCTGTGTCTGACTTATGTCACTTAGCATAATACCCTTTAGGTCCATCCATGTTATTGCAAATGGCAAGGTGAAATATTAAAAAGGACAAATAAATATTTTATGTTGAGAAAAGTCATAATCTACTTAGAAAACATTAGACTTCATCAGTCTATGAAATTAACTTTGAAAGAAGTCACAGTCATAGGAAATGGAATGTGAAATAGACTAAAACACAATATTGGTTAAAAAAAAAGTTTAAGTCATCTCTCAGAAACAGCTGATGGAGCAAAAATATTTAAAGACATGAAAATTTCAATAAAAGAGTAACTTGTTCAAATAAAATATGCACATGTAATTTTGTGATATGTACATTTTTATTTATACGCTTATATAAGCATATAAACAAAAACATTTTACATTCAAAATATTTATAAAATTGCTGATGAATGTAGTCAATAAGGGTAATAAATTACAAAGTAAGAATTGTACCAAATAAGAATTATAGATGATAATCTTTTTTTTTTTTTTTTTTTTTTTTTGTAATTTTTTTTTTATTTTTTTATAAACATATACTTTTATCCCCAGGGGTACAGGTCTGTGAATTACCAGGTTTACACACTTCACAGCACTCACCAAATCACATACCCTCCCCAATGTCCATAATCCCACCCCCTTCTCCCAAACCCCCTCCCCCCGGCAACCCTCAGTTTGTTTTGTGAGATTAAGAGTCACTTATGGTTTGTCTCCCTCCCAATCCCATCTTGTTTCATTTATTCTTCTTCTACCCACTTAAGCCTCCATGTTGCATCACCACTTCCTCATATCAGGGAGATCATATGATAGTTGTCTTTCTCTGCTTGACTTATTTCGCTAAGCATGATATGCTCTAGTTCCATCCATGTTGTTGCAAATGGCAAGATTTCATTTCTTTTGATGGCTGCATAGTATTCCATTGTGTATATATACCACATCTTCTTGATCCATTCATCTGTTGATGGACATCTAGGTTCTTTCCATAGTTTGGCTATTGTGGACATTGCTGCTATAAACATTCGGGTGCACGTGTCCCTTTGGATCACTACATTTGTATCTTTAGGGTAAATACCCAATAGTGCAATTGCTGGGTCATAGGGCAGTTCTATTTTCAACATTTTGAGGAACCTCCATGCTGTTTTCCAGAGTGGCTGCACCAGCTTGCATTCCCACCAACAGTGTAGGAGGGTTCCCCTTTCTCCGCATCCTCGCCAGCATCTGTCATTTCCTGACTTGTTGATTTTAGCCATTCTGACTGGTGTGAGGTGATATCTCATTGTGGTTTTGATTTGTATTTCCCTGATGCCGAGTGATATGGAGCACTTTTTCATGTGTCTGTTCGCCATCTGGATGTCTTCTTTGCAGAAATGTCTGTTCATGTCTTCTGCCCATTTCTTGATTGGATTATTTGTTCTTTGGGTGTTGAGTTTGCTAAGTTCTTTATAGATTCTGGACACTAGTCCTTTATCTGATATGTCGTTTGAAAATATCTTCTCCCATTCTGTCAGTTGTCTTTTGATTTTGTTAACTGTTTCCTTTGCTGTGCAAAAGCTTTTGATCTTGATGAAATCCCAGTAGTTCATTTTTTCCCTTGCTTCCCTTGCCTTTTGCGTTGTTCCTAGGAAGATGTTGCTGCGGCAGAGGTCGAAGAGGTTGCTGCCCGTGTTCTCCTCAAGGATTTTGATGGATTCCTTTCGTACATTGAGGTCCTTCATCCATTTTGAGTCTATTTTTGTGTGTGGTGTAAGGAAATGGTCCAATTTCATTTTTCTGCATGTGGCTGTCCAATTTTCCCAGCACCATTTATTGAAGAGGCTGTCTTTTTTCCATTGGACATTCTTTCCTGCTTTGTCGAAGATTAGTTGACCATAGATTTGAGGGTCTATTTCTGGGCTCTCTATTCTGTTCCATTGATCTATGTGTCTGTTTTTGTGCCAGTACCATGCTGTCTTGATGATGACAGCTTTGTAATAGAGCTTGAAGTCCGGAATTGTGATGCCACCAACGTTGGCTTTCTTTTTCAATATCCCTTTGGCTATTCGAGGTCTTTTCTGGTTCCATATAAATTTTAGAATTATTTGTTCCATTTCTTTGAAAAAGATGGTTGGTACTTTGATAGGAATTGCATTAAATGTGTAGATTGCTTTAGGTAGCATAGACATTTTCACAATATTTATTCTTCCAATCCAGGAGCATGGAACATTTTTCCATTTCTTTGTGTCTTCCTCAATTTCTTTCATGAGTACTTTATAGTTTTCTGAGTATAGATTCTGTGTCTCTTTGGTTAGGTTTATTCCTAGGTATCTTATGGTTTTGGATGCAATTGTAAATGGGATTGACTCCTTAATATCTCTTTCTTCTGTCTTGCTGTTGGTGTAGAGAAAATGCAACTGATTTCTGTGCATTGATTTTATATCCTGACACTTTACTGAATTCCTGTATAAGTTCTAGCAGTTTTGGAGTGGAGTCTTTTGGGTTTTCCACATATAGTATCATATCATCTGCGAAGAGTGATAATTTGACTTCTTCTTTGCCGATTTGGATGCCTTTAATTTCCTTTTGTTGTCTGATTGCTGAGGCTAGGACCTCTAGTACTATGTTGAATAGCAGTGGTGATAATGGACATCCCTGCCGTGTTCCTGACCTTAGCGGAAAAGCTTTCAGTTTTTCTCCATTGAGAATGATATTTGTGGTGGGTTTTTCATAGATGGCTTTGATGATATTGAGGTATGTGCCCTCTATCCCTACACTTTGAAGAGTTTTGATCAGGAAGGGATGTTGTACTTTGTCAAATGCTTTTTCAGCATCTATTGAGAGTATCATATGGTTCTTGTTCTTTCTTTTATTGATGTGTTGTATCACATTGACTGATTTGCGGATGTTGAACCAACCTTGCAGCCCTGGAATAAATCCCACTTGGTCGTGGTGAATAATCTTTTTAATGTACTGTTGAATCCTATTGGCTAGTATTTTGTTGAGTATTTTCGCATCTGTGTTCATCAAGGATATCGGTCTATAGCTCTCTTTTTTTGGTGGGATCCTTGTCTGGTTTTGGGATCAAGGTGATGCTGGCCTCATAAAATGAGTTTGGAAGTTTTCCTTCCATTTCTATTTTTTGGAACAGTTTCAGGAGAATAGGAATTAGTTCTTCTTTAAATGTTTGGTAGAATTCCCCCGGGAAGCCGTCTGGCCCTGGGCTTTTGTTTGTTTGGAGATTTTTAATGACTGTTTCAATCTCCTTACTGGTTATGGGTCTGTTCAGGCTTTCTATTTCTTCCTGGCTCAGTTGTGGTAGTTTATATGTTTCTAGGAATGCATCCATTTCTTCCAGATTGTCAAATTTATTGCCGTAGAGTTGCTCATAGTATGTTCTTATAATAGTTTGTATTTCTTTGGTGTTAGTTGTGATCTCTCCTCTTTCATTCATGATTTTATTTATTTGGGTCCTTTCTCTTTTCTTTTTGATAAGTCGGGCCAGGGGTTTATCAATTTTATTAATTCTTTCAAAGAACCAGCTCCTAGTTTCGTTGATTTGTTCTATTGTTTTTTTGGTTTCTATTTCATTGATTTCTGCTCTGATCTTTATGATTTCTCTCTCTCCTGCTGGGCTTAGGGTTTCTTTCTTGTTCTTTCTCCAGCTCCTTTAGGTGTAGGGTTAGGTTGTGTACCTGAGACCTTTCTTGTTTCTTGAGAAAGGCTTGTACCGCTATATATTTTCCTCTCAGGACTGCCTTTGTTGTGTCCCACAGATTTTGAACCGTTGTATTTTCATTATCATTTGTTTCCATGATTTTTTTCAATTCTTCTTTAATTTCCCGGTTGACCCATTCATTCTTTAGAAGGATACTGTTTAGTCTCCATGTATTTGGGTTCTTTCCAAACTTCCTTTTGTGGTTGAGTTCTAGCTTTAGAGCATTGTGGTCTGAAAATATGCAGGGAATGATCCCAATCTTTTGATACCGTTTGAGTCCTGATTTAGGACCGAGGATGTGATCTATTCTGGAGAATGTTCCATGTGCACTAGAGAAGAATGTGTATTCTGTTGCTTTGGGATGAAATATTCTGAATATATCTGTGATGTCCATCTGGTCCAGTGTGTCATTTAAGGCCTTTATTTCCTTGCTGATCTTTTGCTTGGATGACCTGTCCATTTCAGTGAGGGGAGTGTTAAAGTCCCCTACTATTATCGTATTATTGTTGATGTGTTTCTTTGATTTTGTTATTAATTGGTTTATATAGTTGGCTGCTCCCACATTGGGGGCATAGATATTTAAAATTGTTAAAATCTTCTTGTTGGACAGACCCTTTGAGTATGATATAGTGTCCTTCCTCATCTCTTATTATAGTCTTTGGCTTAAAATCTAATTGATCTGATATAAGGATTGCCACTCCTGCTTTCTTCTGATGTCCATTAGCATGGTAAATTCTTTTCCACCCCCTCACTTTAAATCTGGAGGTGTCTTCGGGCTTAAAATGTGTTTCTTGGAGGCAACATATAGATGGGTTTTGTTTTTTTATCCATTCTGATACCCTGTGTCTTTTGACAGGGGCATTTAGCCCATTCACATTCAGGGTAACTATTGAGAGATATGAATTTAGTGCCATTGTATTGCCTGTAAGGTGACTGTTACTGTATATGGTCTCTGTTCCTTTCTGATCTACCACTTGTAGGCTCTCTCTTTGCTTAGAGGACCCCTTTCAATATTTCCTGTAGAGCTGGTTTGGTATTTGCAAATTCTTTCAGTTGTTGTTTGTCCTGGAAGCTTTTAATCTCTCCTATTTTCAATGATAGCCTAGCTGGATATAGTATTCTTGGCTGCATGTTTTTCTCGTTTAGTGCTCTGAAAATATCATGCCAGCTCTTTCTGGCCTGCCAGGTCTCTGTGGATAAGTCAGCTGCCAATCTAATATTTTTACCATTGTATGTTACAGACTTCTTTTCCCGGGCTGCTTTCAGGATTTTCTCTTTGTCATTGAGACTTGTAAATTTTACTATTAGGTGACGGGGTGTGGGCCTATTCCTATTGATTTTGAGGGGCATTCTCTGAACCTCCTGAATTTTGATGCTCGTTCCCTTTGCCATATTGGGGAAATTCTCACCAATAATTCTCTCCAGTATACCTTCTGCTCCCCTCTCACTTTCTTCTTCTTCTGGAATCCCAATTATTCTAATGTTGTTTCGTCTTATGGTGTCACTTATCTCTCGAATTCTCCCCTCGTGGTCCAGTAGCTGTTTGTCCCTCTTTTGCTCAGCTTCTTTATTCTCTGTCATTTGGTCTTCTATATCACTAATTCTTTCTTCTGCCTCATTTATCCTAGCAGTTAGAGCCTCCATTTTTGATTGCACCTCATTAATAGCTTTTTTGATTTCACCTTGGTTAGATTTTAGTTCTTTTATTTCTCCAGAAAGGGCTTTTATATCTCTCGAGAGGGTTTCTCTAATATCTTCCATGCCTTTTTCGAGCCCGGCTAGAACCTTGAGAATTGTCATTCTGAACTCTAGATCTGACATATTACCGATGTCTGTATTGATTAGGTCCCTAGCCTTCGGTACTGCCTCTTGTTCTTTTTTTGTGTTGAATTTTTACGTCTTGTCATTTTGTCCAGATAAGAGTAAATGAAGGGGCAAGTAAAATACTAAAAGGGTGGCAACAACCCCAGGAAAATATGCTTTAACCAAATTAGAAGAGATCCAAAATCGTGAGTGGGGAGAAAGGGGATAAAAAGAGGTTCAAAAAGGAAGAAAGAAAAAAGAGGAAAAAAAAAAAAGAAAAGAAAAGAATATTTTTAAAAAAGAAAACACCTAAGAAAACTGTAAAAAAAAAATATATATATATATATTAGATAAACTAGTAAAAAATCTTTAAAAAAGAAATAGGTAACAGTTAAAAAAAAAAAATTTTACCCGAAGGCGAGAAAAAAAAAAAAATGAAAAAGAAAAAATTAAATTAACTGCAAGACTAAAAAAAAAATCACAGGAAAAAAGCCATGAGTTCCGTGCTTGGCTTTCTCCTCCTCTGGAATTCTGCTGCTCTCCTTGGTATTGAAACCGCACTCCTTGGTAGGTGAACTTGGTCTCGGCTGGATTTCTTGTTGATCTTCTGGGGGAGGGGCCTGTTGTAGTGATTCTCAAGTGTCTTTGCCCCAGGCGGAATTGCACCGCTCTTACCCGGGGCCGGGGTGAGTAATCCGCTCGGGTTTGCTTTCAGGAGCTTTTGTTCCCTGAGCGCTTTCCGTAGAGTTCCAGAGGACGGGAATACAAATGGCAGCCTCCTGGTCTCCGGCCCGGAGGAGCCGAGAGCCCGGGGCCCCACTCCTCAGTGCGCGCTCAGAGAACAGCGCCCAGTTACTCCCGTCTGCCTGACCTCCGGCCGCGCTCCGAGCTCACCGAGCCTGCGACCGGTTCAAGGTAACACTGAGCTGCGAGCTTACTGTCGGCTCTGTCTCTGTAGCCGGCTTTCCCGTTCCAATACCCGCAAGCTCTGTGACACTCAGACACCCCCGATCCTTCTGTGACCCTGCGGGACCTGAGGCCACGCTGACCCCACGTGGGCTTCGCCCCGGTTTAGCCTCTGGAGCGATGTCCCTCAGCGGAACAGACTTTTAAAAGTCCTGATTTTGTGCGCGGTTGCTCCGCCGCTTGCCGGGAGCCGGCCCCTCCCCCCGGGGTCTATCTTCCCGTCGCTTTGGATTCACTTCTCCGCTGGTCCTACCTTTCAGAAAGTGGTTGTTTTTCTGTTTCCAGAATTGCTGTTCTTCTTCTCTTCGATCTGCCGATGGATTTTCAGGTGTTTGCAATCTCTAGATAAGCTATCTAGCTGATCTCCGGCTAGCTGAAGCAGTCTCAGCTTGCTACTTCTCTGCCATCTTGACTCCTCCCCTCTAGATGATAATCTTTTGCACTGTAATTTTCAAAGTGTAATTTCTAGAATAGCACAATTAGAATCACTTAGGAACTTACTAGAAATGTGCATTCTCTATCCATGTATGCTTAGAAGTTGGGGGAGAAGCTGAGTAATCTATATTTTACATAATCTCTCCAAATGATTCTGATGCATGTTAAAATTTAAGAGCCATCATCTTATACTGTTAAGGAAGGAAGGGAGGAAATTCACCCTTTTCCCAATATTAAAAAACTCTCTCTTGGAAATGTAAAATGTTCACCTATAAGAGAATTACTGAATTAGTAAAGAAATTGGTACTAAAAGTCATTTTAAATAAATGACATTGAGAAATTAGATTAATGAATTTTAAAATCTCTGGGCTATGGTTAACTTTACTAAGAAGAAAAAAGGCAGGTTTGGATTCATTTATGAGGAACCAAGCAATATTGAAAATGAATTAGGAAAGTGATTTCAAAAACTAGAGAAAAACAATTTTAATAATTCAGAGAAAATATACATTAAAAATAAAAGATAAAAGCAGACTAATTTATTCCTCCGACTGCATATATCCTGAAAGGACCACACAAATAAACAGTTATGAAGTGGTATTAAGGTCACAGGCAGTATATATATGATCAATATCAGTGATTTTTGTTTTTGACAGTGTGGCAGACAGCGTGTCCTTTCAAAGACCATCTGACACTAACACAAAATAGCTGGCAGCAACAATAGCAAGCCCTAGAAATATTATCAACCAGTTTATTGCCTTCACTTTAGAAGAAAACTCTTGGAAAGAATGTTTTCTTCTCACTACTTCCAATTTCAGTATGTCTTTAACCAACATAGGTTAGGTATCCATCCTCACTACTCGACAGAAGCTATCGTTTTTTCACCAATAACTTCCTTGTTGACAAATTGGGAATGGAATGGTCCATTTTCACACTTTTTACTTGCCCTGTAAACAACACTTAATTATTTTCTTCCCCTTTCTTCCTTTTAATCTATTCTCATGGAAAATGCAGAAGTCCTCACTACGAACTACTTAAATCATTGACTTCTCATTACTTCTGTGATTTCATCTCTGAACTTATACTAGGAAAAACCAAGATAATATTAATAACAATGATAATAACAATTATCAATATAATTTTATATGCCAGGTGCAATCTTAAGTGATTTGTCAATGTTAATTCCTTTTATGACCATAGAAACCCCATGAGACGAGTTTTAATATTATCTCTGCTTCACAGGTGAGGAAAATGATTCCTGTGAGTCGACGCTTGGTAAGTGTCAACTTGATATCAGAGAATGTAATTCTAATATCTGCATTCTTAACTCTGCCTACCATATCCCTTCACTCACATTGCTCAGAGTGTGCTTACCTCATGATTCAAGGATTCTCCCCTTATGTATGTATGAAATAGAATAGATCACAAATTCAGTTGTAAAATCCTGGAATTAATCTGAAAGTTCATCTACTGAATGGATAAATCAATTGTGGTCTATTGATATGCCCCAAATATCCTGCTGCTAGGGAATTGAATGAACTGGAACTATTGGTATCCATATGGCTAAAGTTCATTATCAAAATATAAAGCTATAAAAACAGTTGAAAAATAATATATGCATCATGATATATTTCTATATGGTTTAAAAACTAACAGTACAATTCTCCTTTTAGTTCACTGATACATATAACTTCATAAAAGTTTAAAGGCATGAGAAGGAATGACAAACATAAAGATAAGTATAGGAGTTACTTTGATCTGGGTTGAAAAAGAGAATGAAAACAAAGGGTTCACAAAGAATGCCAAAAGTATTGGTAATATGTCTGCCTTAAGCTAGGATATATGCCCATCCACATGTATTATGTTGCTCTTTACTCCTTTTTGTATCTCTGAAATAATTTATAATACCACTTTTGAAAGCAAAATAATCATATCAATAAAGAAAAAAGTGGCAGCAACACAAGTAACTAAATAATAGTATATCTGAAAAGTCAAATACATGACTTTAATCCAAAATATTTACCAAATAGGTTCAGGAGGATATAGGAATCTCAGATGTAGGTCATGGCATTAAAATAAAAGAAACAACTATGAAAACGTGGGCAAGTTAATTACCCTCCTTGAGCTTCTTTTCCATATTTGTCAAGTGAGAATGAGGATACCTGCAGATAGGGTTGTTGTGAATATTCAGTGAGTGAATATTTATTAATCACTTATAATGGTATCAGACACATATTAAGCACCATGCAAATCTTGTTTATGATTATTATTGCTGCTATGTATAAAAGCATAAAATGCCATCACTTGCAAGATTAAAAATGGAAATAATCTACATGTCGATCTAAAGAGAAATGCTTAAAAATTATAGATGATCCATATCATGAAGTAATATGTAACATGAAAGTGTAGGTAAAGGATTTTAGTCAGATACTTAAGCAGATAACAGCCGTGCATGGTATAAAAAAAGTGGAATACAAAATAAAAATATTAGGTGCCTGGGTGGCTCAGTTGGTTAAGGGACTGTCTTCAGCCCGGGGCCATGATCCTGGAGTCCCAATCGAGTCCCACGTCAGTTCCCTGCTCAGCAGGAAGTCTGCTTCTCTCTCTGGGCCTCCCCCTTCTCATGCTTTCTTTCTCTCTCAAATAAATCAGTAAAAGCTTTTTAAAAAAATAAAAAAAATTGTGTATGTATGTGTGTGTATAAATATATTCACTCACAATCTTTATATATAAGTACAATTCATAAAAATATCCTTGATAAAATGTGTACCATATTTTTGTTTTTTGGTTTTTTTCTTCTTGTGTACCGTATTTTTAACAGTTGTTAAACATTAGAAGAAGCTAAAAGGTGGTGAAAAGAGAAGTAATAATAATAGGGTATTAATGATGACTCATTTATTAAACACATTTTATATACCAAGTAATAAACTAAGTAATTTAG
This sequence comes from Mustela putorius furo, assembly GCF_011764305.1. Taxonomy (NCBI): domain Eukaryota; kingdom Metazoa; phylum Chordata; class Mammalia; order Carnivora; family Mustelidae; genus Mustela; species Mustela putorius. The sequence goes on along the minus strand of NW_025421502.1, from coordinate 775,109 downwards.
ATAGTTTATGACAAGAGGATTGTTAGAAAGGTATGATTATTATTTTCAGATAAAGAGACTAATATTTAGAGTGTACTAACTTAACCAGTGTCATTCAGGAATCAAATTCTAAAGTTGAAATGTGAATAAACAGTGACTGCAAAGGCTAAAAATTTATACACTGCCATACATCATTTTTATTTTATTTATTTTCATGTCTTAGTATCGTTAGATTTTATCATGTTTTGTTTTGTTCTATATTAGATATAGGCAAAGGTTATCTGTTGTAAAGAGCACTATTTAATGTTCCTTATAATTAAGGAGCTTACCTGAAGCAGAAAAACCCGATAAATACTTCTCTTTGCTAAGGGATCCCAAAATTTAAAACAAACATCTTTTGGCTGTCCTATTTTTGATGGATAAAAGGGAAAATTCGTAACTTTTCAATATTTTGCTAAGTTCACAACCAAAACAAAAATAAATGAATGAAAAAAAAGTACTGATTATTTTCTCAAATCACATCAGTTTTCTTAATTTATTTTTTATTATAAAGTAGTTTTAGATTTACAGGAAAGTTGTAAAGATAGTGAAAGAATTCCCATGCTTCATGCTCAGGTGTCCTTAGTATTATCATCATAGTATGTTTCCTCTGTTACCATTAATGAACAATTATTGACACATTATTAACTGAATTCCATACTTTATTTGGATTTCCTGACTTTTTACTTAATCTCCTTTCTCCATTCCGGTATCCTATCCAGGACACCATATTATATGTAGTTGTCATGTCTCCTTAGATATCCCTTGGTCAAGACAGTTATTCACAATTTCCTTGCTTTGAGGATCTTGAGAATTTTGAGTAGTACCAATTGGATATTTTACAGAATAACTCTTAATTAGGATTTGTCTGATTTTTTTCTTAATCATTAGGCTATGATTATAGGTTTGAAGGAGGAAAACTACAGAGATAAGATGACATTCTTATCACATCATATCAAGGACTCACAGTAGCAACATGACCTAACACTGTTGAGGTTAACCTTGCTCATTTGGCTGAGGTAGTGGTTGTTAGGTTTCTCCACTGTAATGTTATCCTTTTTTCTCTCCTTTCCATATATGCTCTTTAAAGTAAGTCACTATGTGTAGTGACTCAAGGGGTCGGTTGTTTGTACCTTTCTGAGGGGAATGTATCTACATAAATTATGTGGAATTTTTCTGCATAGAGAATTGTCTTTTTATGCATTTATTATTTATTTAATCATTTATTATACCTCTATAGACTAATAAATATTTTTATGCTCAAATTCTTCCATCTTTGGTCATTGGAAATTTTTTCAGTTGGTTTCTGTGTCTTTTTGACAGATTACCGTCATTGTTTGTTTGCTTATTATAGCACTTGCTTGCTTTCTAACACTATAAGATGCTTTGGGATCCTCATGTATATTTCTTCTCTCAATCCTAGAATTAGTCTTTCTTTAAGAAGGTCTGGTTACTCTTATTGAAAAGTGGTATGAGAAGTCAATAGGCACTATGTGTCTTTTTTTTTAAATTTTTTATTTTTTATAAACATATATTTTTATCCCCAGGGGTACAGGTCCGTGAATCACCAGGTTTACACACTTCACAGCACTCACCAAAGCACATACCCTCCCCAATGTCCATAATCCCACCCCCTTCTCCCAAACACCCTTTCCCCAGCAACCCTCAGTTTGTTTTGTGAGATTAAGAGTCACTTATGGTTTGTCACCCTCCCAATCCCATCTTGTTTCATTGATTCTTCTCCTACCCACTTAAGCCCCCATGTTGCATCACCACTTCCTCATATCAGGGAGATCATATGATAGTTGTCTTTCTCTGCTTGACTTATTTCGCTAAGCATGATAAGCTCTAGTTCCATCCATGTTGTCGCAAATGGCAAGATTTCATTTCTTTTGATGGCTGCATAGTATTCCATTGTGTATATATACCACATCTTCTTGATCCATTCATCTGTTGATGGACATCTAGGTTCTTTCCATAGTTTGGCTATTGTGGACATTGCTGCTATAAACATTCGGGTGCACGTGCCCCTTTGGATCACTACGTTTGTATCTTTAGGGTAAATACCCAATAGTGCAATTGCTGGGTCATAGGGCAGTTCTATTTTCAACATTTTGAGGAACCTCCATGCTGATTTCCAGAGTGGCTGCAGCAGCTTGCAAATCAGACAACAAAAGGAAATTAAAGGCATCCAAATCGGCAAAGAAGAAGTCAAATTATCACTCTTCGCAGATGATATGATACTATATGTGGAAAATCCAAAAGACTCTACTCCAAAACTGCTAGAACTTATACAGGAATTCAGTAAAGTGTCAGGATATAAAATCAATGCACAGAAATCAGTTGCATTTCTCTACACCAACAGCAAGACAGAAGAAAGAGAAATTAAGGAGTCAAACCCATTTACAATTGCATCCAAAACCATAAGATACCTAGGAATAAACCTAACCAAAGAGACACAGAATCTATACTCAGAAAACTATAAAGTACTCATGAAAGAAATTGAGGAAGACACAAAGAAATGGAAAAATGTTCCATGCTCCTGGATTGGAAGAATAAATATTGTGAAAATGTCTATGCTACCTAAAGCAATCTACACATTTAATGCAATTCCTATCAAAGTACCATCCATCTTTTTCAAAGAAATGGAACAAATAATGCTAAAATTTATATGGAACCAGAAAAGACCTCGAATAGCCAAAGGGATATTGAAAAAGAAAGCCAACGTTGGTGGCATCACAATTCCGGACTTCAAGCTCTATTACAAAGCTGTCATCATCAAGACAGCTTGGTACTGGCAGAAAAACAGACACATAGATCAATGGAACAGAATAGAGAGCCCAGAAATAGACCCTCAACTCTATGGTTAACTAGTCTTCGACAAAGCAGGAAAAAACGTCCAATGAAAAAAAGACAGCCTCTTCAACAAATGGTTGGAAAATTGGACAGCCACATGCAGAAAAATGAAATTGGACCATTTCCTTACACCACACACAAAAATAGACTCAAAATGGATGAAGGACCTCAATGTGCAAAAGGAATCCATCAAAATCCTTGAGGAGAACACAGGCAGCAACCTCTTCGACCTCTGCCGCAGCAACATCTTCCTTGGAACAACGCAAAAGGCAAGGGAAGCAAGGGAAAAAATGAACTATTGGGACTTCATCAAGATCAAAAGCTTTTGCACAGCAATGGCACTATGTGTCTTCATTGCTACTAGTTGATTGTTGCTTTTAGGCCCGCTCAGTTCTCAGACAGAACAAGGAAATACATGTGTATGCTAACCTGTGCATTTACATATATCTATGCTTATCTTTATGTATATGTGTATACATGTATGGGCGCATGTGTGCGTCTGCATATATATTTACACACATTACCATTAGTTTTTTTATCAAGCTTAACATGAGTTCATACTAATGGCTTCAAGCTCATCCATTACTCTGTGGATAATTCTAGCCTTCTTCCCTGGCTTGTCTAATCTCCATTCCAACCATGAAAGATCTGGCTCCCACCGTCTGTCTTCCATTTACTTATTTGTTCAATTCCAGTATGTATGTATACTGGTTTTAGGATTGCTAACTTATTAGCTCACAGGAAACACCTTTATCAACTGAAGTTCAGTTCTTACGTATCATTCCTCATGCATTTTCAAAATTACTTCTGTTAGCATTTTTTTCCCCCTCAGACACTTCAGTGATGCTTTTTTCATTCATTTGTAATACAACTGGATTTCTTTGCCACTGTCTACATGCCAATCTGGGATCTCTCAACTGCCTAAATTATTATTATTTTTTAATTTGCTTGCATTAACTTACAGCATAAATTTGGCAGTTACTACGAATGACTTTTTTAAAAGATTTAATTTATTTATTTGAGAGAGAGAGTCAGCATGAGCAGGGGGAGGGGCAGAAGGAGAGCAAGAAGCAGGCTCCCCACTGAGCAGGGAATCTTGGAACCAATCGCAGACTGGTTCATGACCAGAACTGAAGGCAGAAGCTTAACCCACTGAGCCACCCAGGCACGCCTACAAATGTCTTTTTGTGATTTTGATTATAAATTCATTAAATCGATACATCAAGTAGGGAACAATTTATATTTTATCAATATTGAAACTCCCAATTCATGAACAAAAATTAATTATTTTAGATCTTGAGTTCTTTTATGAATATTTTGTTGTTTTCTGCATTAAGTACTATACAGAACCTATATGTATTTTGACTGATTTACTTTGATGTCCTTTTTTAGTGTCTTTTGATTGGTGTTGATTTTTCAGTTTCAAATTTCAGTTATTCATTGTTGTCATATAGTAATATAATTAACCTTTGTATATTGACTGTATATCCTCTGATCTTACTATGTTCACTTCTTTTTCTTCACCCATTTTCCCAACCCCCACCCTTCACCTCTGATAAATACAAATCTGTTCTCTGTATCCATTCCTTTGGTTGTTGGTTTTTGTTTTGTTTTGTTTTAAACTCCACATATAAGGGAGATTATTCATTATCTGTCTTTCTCTGTCTGACCTACTACAGTTTTTAGTTTCAGGATTTTTATGTTGTTGTTGATTCCTTGAAGTTCTCTACATGGTAGTCATGCCATCTAAGAATAGTAACACTTTTATATATTTCCCATCTTTATACCTTTTCTTTCCCTCTCTCCTTCCCTCTACTCCCCTTTTCCTTTCCTTCTTCCCTCCTACCCTCCTTCTCCTTCCCTCCTTCCTTCCTTCCATCTTGTACCAACTGGGACATCCAGTACAATGTTAATAGGAATAGATATCCTTACCTTGCCTTATTTCTGATCTTAGAAGAAAAGAATCTTGTCATTCAGCTGTATAGTAGTGATGATGTTAGCTGTGGGTTTTTTATAAACATTATTTATCATTTCAGGAAATTCTTCATATTCATAGTTTCTCGAGTGTGCATGTCATATGTGAGAGTTAGATTAGGTTTTGTTAATATGACCATATGATTTTGCTTTTTTAGCCTGTTAATATTATAGCTTACATTGATTAACATTTTAATGATTAATAAGTCTCACATATCTGTAATATATCCTATTTGATCCAGGTATACAACTCTTTATAACATCCATGGAATGAGTTTACTAATGTTTTTTGAGGATCTTTGCATCTAAACTCATGACATAATTGCCTGTAGTTTTCCTTTATTGTAATACCATATTATGGGTTTGGTATGAGGACATTGCTGACTTTGTAGAACAAGTTAGGCAGTGTTTCCTCTGCTTCAAGAGACTGTAGAAAATTGGTATTCTTTATTCCTTAAGTATTTGAAAAATTTTACCAGCAAGATCATCTTTACTGGGTGCTTTATTTTTAAAGGTTTTAAGTATTCCTTCAATTTCTTTGTAGGCATAGCCCTATTTAAATTATTTATTAATTTTTCTATGAGTTTAGTAGTTTGTATATTTCAAGGACTTTTTCCATTTTAATTTTTTCTAGCAGTTTTGGGTTTACAGTAAAATTGAAAGGAGGGTGGAGAGATTATCCATATACCTGAGCACCTCTACACCCATGGCCTCTTCCGTCATTAATATCACTTACCAGATTGGTACTTTTTTTTTTTAACTCAAGATTAATCTACATTGATATGTCATAATCCTAAAGTCCATAATTTACTTTAGGGTTCACTCTTAGTATTATATGTTCTATGGGTTTTGACAAATGCACGATGGCATATATCTATCATTATAATATTATATACCAAGTATAGTTGACCTTTAAACAACTCAGGTTTGAAGTGTGTGGGTCCACTTATATGCAGATTTTTTTGGCAAATATTGTATAGTACTATAAATGTATTTTCTTTTCCCTACAATTTTCTTAATCTTTCCTTTAGCTTACTTTATCATAAGAATACAATATATAATACATATATGCAATATGTGTTAATTAACTGTTTATGTTCTCTGTAACGCTTCTGGTCAATAGTGGGCTATGAATACATAGTTAACTTTTTTTAACTTTTTTTTTAAAGATTTTATTTATTTATTTGACAGAGAGATCACAAGTAGGCAGAGAGGCAGGCAGAGAGAGAGGGGGAAGCAGGCACCCCACTGAGCAGAGAGCCCGATGTGGGGCTTGATCTCAGGACCCTGAGATTAGGACCTGAGCCTATAGCAGAGGATTAACCCTCTGTGCCACCCAAGCTCCCCTCATAGTTAACTTTTAAGGGAGTCAAAAGTTATTTGTGGATTTTCAACTGCATGAAGTAGAGAGCCCCTAAACCCTGTGTTATACAAAGATCAATTGTGTTTTTATCGCCCTAAAAGTCTTCTGTGCTCTGCCTGTTTATCTCCTCTTCCCACCCTGAAACAATTGGTATTTTTATTGTCTCTTTAGTTTTATCTTTTTCCAGAATGTTATATAGTTGGCTTCTTATAGTACATAGCTTCTCAGATTGGCCTTGTTCACTTAGTAATATGCAATTAAGGTTCCTCTGTGTCTTTTCATGACTTGATAGCTCATTTATTTTTAGCACTGACTAATATTCCATTGTCCAGAGGTTTCATAATTTATCCATTCACTTAATGATGGACATGTTGCTTCCAAGTTTAAAGCAATTATGAATGAAACTTCTATAAATATCTATGTGCAGATATTTGTGCAGACATACATTTTCAACCCTTTGGGTAAATATTAGGGAGCACAATTACTGGGTTGTATGTTAAGAGTATGTTTAGTTTGGTACGAAATTGCCAAAATGTCTTCCACAGTTGCCTTATCATTTTTGTATTCACACTGGCAGTGAATGAGAGTTCCTGTTGCTTCATACACTTACCAGCATTTGGTATTGCCAGTGTCCTAGATCCTTTCTTTCTGATATTAGTAATTGGTGTCTTCTCCCTTTTAGAGGTTCATCAATTTAACACGCTTTTCAGGAGTCCAGTCATTGGTTTTCTTGATGGTATCTATTGTTTTCCCGTTTTAAATTTCTTTGATTTTTCTTCTCTTTTTAAAAATAATTATGTTAGTTTTAAAGCTGAATTTTGTCTTGTTTCTCTAGTTTTCTAAGGTGGATGCTTAGCTATATTAATTTAAGATCTTCATTATTTTTTAACATATGCATTCTTGCTATACATTTTCTTCAGACACTGCTTTTGCTATACAAAATGTTAGTAAAATTTTGATAAGTTGTGTTTTTGTATTAATTTAGTTTAAGATTTTTAAAAAAATTTCTACTGAGACTTAAAATAAAAGCCTCTAGGTTATTAGAAGGGTAATGTTAATGTCCAAGCATTTGGGGATTTTTTAGTTATATTTTTGATATTGATTTCTATTTTAATTATGTTATTATGAGAACATGTTTACATAATTTTAATTTTTTTTAATTTGCTAAGTTATATTTTATGACCCAGAATGTGGCTTTTCTTGGTGAATGTTTCATATGAGTTGGAAAATAACATGTATTTCACGATTGTTAAAGTTTTCTGTAAATGTCAATTAAACCAAGTTGATTTATTATGCTCTTCAGGTCATTTACATTCTTACTAATTTTCTGCTTGCCTGATTAGTGAATTATCAACAGAGAGTATTTTCAGTCTACAGCATTGATAGTGGACTTGTCTATTTCTCCTTATAGTTCTTACCTTATGTATTCTAATACTTTTTGAGGTACATACACATTTGGATTGCTAGTGTCTTCTTGGAGAATTGCCCCTTTTATAATTTTGTAATGCCCATACTATTGCTCATAACTTTCTTGTTCTGAAGTTTGTTTCACCTGAAATTAATATAGTTAGTTCAGCCCTCCTTTAATTAGTGTTTTCATGATATATCTTTCTCTAATTACATTACTTGCAACCGATCTAGGTCTATATTTAAAGTTGATTCCTTGTAGTCAGCATATAATAAGGTTAAAAAAAAATCTTAGAGATTTTGTCTTTTAATTTGTGTATTTATCCATTCACACTTAAAGCGATTATTGATGTGGTTGTATTAATAGGTACTATATTTGTAACTGTCATCTATTTGTTACATGTGGTCTTCGTTTTGCCCTCCTTTCTGCCTTTTCCAATTTCAACTGAGCATTTATATAATTTCATTCTATCTTCCCTCTTAGCATGTAAATTGTGTTTTAAAAAAGCTTTCAGTTGTACAGCCTAGGGACAATAGCCAATGGTATTGTCATAGCTTTGTATGGTGACAGATCATAGCTACACTTGTAATATGCATAGCATATCAAAAAGACTTGTCAAATCCCTATATTGAATGCCTGAAGCTAATGTAACACTGTGTATCAACTGTATCTCAATTAAAAAAATACTATTCTAGAATTCACAGTATGCATTTTTAGTCTAAATCCACCATCAAGTAGCACTACCACTTCATATGTAGTACTGGCACTTTATAACAGAGTATTCCTAATTCTCTTTCCTGTTATTTGTGATATTGCTGTAACTGTTGCACTTACCCATATGCCGTAATTACCCAGAACATTTTTCTTTTATTATTTTAAGCAGAGGGTTATATTTTAGGTCAATTAAGAATAAGAAATAGAAAAAAATGTACCTTCATTTATTCATATTCTGATCTTCTTTTTTTAATGTACATTGAATTCTGACCTATATAAATTTCTTCCTACCTGAAGAAATTTTTTTATCATCTATTTTAGGAAAGGTATGCTAGTGATAAATTCCTTCAGTATTTGTTTGCCCAAGAACATCTCTATTTTTTTTCTTTACTACTGAAGGATAATTTCATTGGTTATAGAATTCAAAGTTGGTAGTTTTATTCTTTCACTACTTTAAATTTTCACTGCATTCTCTTCTAGTATGTATTGTTTTAGATAGTAAATCTATAATTCTTATTTTGTTCTTCTATAAGAAAGGTGTTTCCCACCTCCCTAGATTGCTTCTTTAAGATTTTCTATTTTTCTCTCTGCAATTTCTCTCTGAATTTGATATGCCAAGTTGTTGGTTTGCTCCCCATTTCTTTTTCTTCTTCACCCCCTTTTTAAAAAAAAAAAAAAGATTTTATTTATTTATTTGACAGAGAGAAAGAGAGATCACAAGTAGGCACGGAGGGAGGCAAAGAGAGAAGGGGAACAGGCCCCCTGCTGAGCAGAGAGCCCAATACGGGGCTTGATTCCAGGACCCTGAGATCATGTCCTGAGCCAAAAGCAAAAGCTTAACCCTCTAAGCCACACAGGCACCCCACTTTTTTTTAAATATATATTTATTTTGCTTGGTATTCTTAACTTGAATATGTAATCTGATGACTACTAATTGTGGAAATTTCTTGGTCATTGTTACTTCAACTATTTCTTTTTCTTCACTTTTTTTTCTCCTCTGGTGTTCTGATTTCACTTATGTTATAGCTTTTGATATTGTCCAATATAATAGGATATTCAACTTTAAATTTGCCTCATTCTTTTTTTCCTTTGAATTTCAGTATAGGAAATTTCTACTGACATATATTCAAATTCATGATTTTTTTTTTTTTTTTTCCTGAGGAGCCTGCTTCCTCCCCTCTCTGCCTGCCTCTGCCTGCTTGTGATCTCTGTCTGTCAAATAAATAAATAAATAAATAAAAATATTTAAAACAAAACAACAACAACAACAACAAAACCCTATACTTTGAATTGCTATTTTTGTTATTTTAATATTAAATAATCCCATACCGGACATCTGCATTATTTTTGAAAAGGCATGGCAGGAATTGTTAGTAATCCATAGATTTCTTCAAATAAATGGCATAAACAATACGTGATGCTAAGTTTTTGTTTCTTAAGACATATCCAGACTTGTAAATTTTAACATATTTTAAGTGAATACTAATTCAATCACAAGAGAATTTCAGGGCTTTATTAAAAATTATGTGTATTTATAATTCTTCCAAGATAAACAAGTGGAATCACACAAAGTATATTTCAGTCAGACATTAAATATAAATGATCACATATAAATAAATTTTTCACAAGCATATATTCAAACTGGCTTATTTTATTTTAATTAACAACAAACATAATTTCAACTAAATTAACAAAATAAAAAAAAAGTGAGGTAGGAAATTTCACGTTGCATGTTGCCTTTTGGAGTATAAGTATTTTTATGAACAAATTCCAGCAAAAATAGTTAAAATTATGTGATTTCTTTTATCAAGATGATACTTTGATTCAATCTATAAATTGCCAAATTTATAACATTCACTTCAAACAAGTATTTGTCTATCCAGAAAAATCAAACCCCTTTAACTAACGTGGAAGTATATCTGTGCCTAAAATAAGTGTTTTTGAATTTTTGAAAGACATTGATAATTTTATGGCAATGTATTTATCTCATAGTTTTAAATATTTAAAACTTGAGATATCTGGATCAAGATTGTAAATAAACATGAAAAAATGAAAATAGTAGTGTTTTGAATGAAATATTATAGGTGAATACTCATGTCCATGTCCTTTGACACACATATTGAGTGTTTATTGGGCATATATCTAAAAATATAATTATTGTCTCCTAGTATATGATGTAACATAAAAGGAATTCCTCAAAGTGATTTTACCAAATTACTCTTCTCTTGCTCAATGTCCTTGTTAACACTTGGTGTTATCATATTTTGTTTTTTTAATTTAAGGAATTTTACTGGTGGATGGTGATATCTTACTGTGACTTTTATTTTAACTTCTCTGATGATGGGTTTAAACATCTTTTTGAATATTTGTCATCCATTAGTACATCTTTTTTGTGATGTGTCCATTCATTTGTTTGCTTTTTTCTCCTAGTTATATTGACATTTTTAGTTGTTTACAGGAGAAAAATACATTTTTATTAGTTTTTTGTATTCAGAATATTCTCTCCCACTCCAAGATTGCATTTTTATTCTATTAGTGGTATATTTAAATAAATGAAACACTGTATTTCTAGTGTTATAATTAATATTTTCTGTCTTGTGATTAAGAAATATCTATTTAAGTAAAGGTCTATAGTGTTATTTTAAAGAATCTTCATAATTTTACCTTTACCTTTAGATCTAAATCAAGTAAGGATTGATTTTATGTATTGTGGGAAATAGGGAACAGATTTTTTTGTTTGTTTGCTTATTTGTTTTTAATATTATCATGTAGTTGACTAGGTCTTCCTTTCCTTATTTCTCAATGGAGCCACTGTAGTAATAAATCAAATGTTTGTGTTAAGTGTGGGTCTGCTTCTGGACTCTTTGTTAATGCCTCCAGCAGGCAAGAAATCCCAAGTGGATGACTGCTTCAGAATTTTCTTCTCTTTCCCATCTTGCCTTGCAAGTTATTGGTGATTTGCTAACTCTCTAAGGCAGTCAACTAGGGTTTTTTTGTTTTGTTTTGTTTTGTTTCATTTTGTTGTTGTTGTTTTTCTAGCTTTTCTGATTATTGTCAATGAGTATATAGATCTGAAACTAACTAATATGCCACACAAGAAGAGAAACTGAGCATTTATTTTTAATTAAGAATGAATGTTTTATTCTATTAAGTGTTGTTTCTAAATGTATTAAATTGATCATCTATTTTCTCCTTTCATACATTGTACAGACTAAATGGACAAAACCAAGCACGACATTTGGCACAGAACCATCCCATTTTTAGCACTGCAAGTCCAGTATCTCAAGAAGCCCCATGGGCCCAGGCAATCTGGGACAGTTTCATCCCCTATTTATAAAGCCCCACATATTGATGGATATTCATATATTATACTTTTCACCTGTTTGGGGGATAAATTGTACTTGGTTATGGAGTTTTGCTACTTAACAATCAGTAGCATTGTAGTATTAAAAACCTTTTTAAAAAAGGGGTTTATGTTAAGATTCTGGATTTGACAGATTAAACGAAAATAGTAATGGATAAAAAGATAAAGTTTTTTAGTATATATGCTGCCGAAGTGAGCACAAGATAAAGTTTTTTAGGAGGAGCTAAGATGGCAGAGTAGTAGGAGGACCCTAGGCTTGCCTCATCGCTCAAACACAGCTAGATGCATATCAAATCATTCCAAATCAACCTTAGAACTGAAAGAACACCAAAGGGAGAGAGGAGACCACACTGTGGAAAGTAGGAGGTGTGGAGACCTGGTTTTGGGGAGAAACAGATTATATATGCTTTGGAGAGGGGGGAGCGCTGTTCACAGTGGGGAGAGAGAAAGAAAAAGACAAGAGTGCACAGGAGATCACACAAGGAAAACACATTCCCAGAGCCATTGATTAGAAAAAACAAGAGGGGCTGATTTTCGTGAGTTTTTACTACTGGGGGGCTTAAAGACCAGAGTTTTATAGGTCTGTGGTATTGCTGGTGTGGAGCCCTGAGAGCAGTGCATGTGGGTGCCAGTTCCTTCCCTGCAGCTCAGCATAGGTGCAGAGACACCTGCTGTGGGTGGTTAACCTGGATAGTGGCTCTTTGTTTTGCTATGTTTTACTCTAAACTCCAGGCCCCCATGCTTTGTTATGACTGTCCTGGGACAAACCTGTATCAGTCCCAGTGTGGGGACGTTCCCACAGAGGACCAGTAGTGGTACCTGCCATGCCAGTTCCCTAAAGTTTGGAATTTAAAATAGCTGGCCTGCCTGGGATAGACCCAAAAGGTGCACTGTGTTGCCAGATGGGAAAATGGCCTGAACATAGACAGAAGTGAAGGCAGCACACACAACCATACAATGAAATATTACTCAGCCATCAAAAAGAATGAACCGCTTTCCATGTGCAATGATGTGTATGGAGCTGGCATGTATTATGCTAAGCAAAAGAAGTCAATCTGCAAAGACAGATACCATATGATTTGACTTATATGTGGAATTTAAGAAACAAAATATAGGGGAAGGAAAAAAAGAAAGGGTGGCAAACCATAAGAGACTATTAACTATAGAGAATAAACTGAGGGTTGCTAGAGGGGAGGTGGTCAGGGTGTAGGATAACTGGGTGGTGGTTATTAAGGAGAGCACTTGTGATGAATACTGGGTAGTATATGTGAATGGTGAATCACTAAATTCAACTCCTGAAACGAATATTATGCCATATGTTTACCAACAAAAATTTAAATAAAAACTGAAAACAAAACAAAAAAAAATTGAAGTAGTATGCCCTAATTTGAAAATACATATATAAGAAGTCATAAAACTTAGCAAAAAAGGAAACAAAAATGACACTTATGTAAAACACATAACATCATTTCAAGTAGTGCTAACTACTATGTAAACAAAAGTAAAATAAAATCAAGATAATGGGCAAGAAAATATCTGGGGATGGATAGAGCAGACTGGTTAGGTTAGAGATGCCTTTCTGATGCTGAGAGTAGGCAGTTATTCTACAATTATTGAAAGCCAATACTGACATGCACTTTTTGCCTGGCATAAATGACAAAAATTCCATGTTGCAATTTCAAAGATTATGTTTAAAATATACATCATGTCTGACAGATAAATTTAAGTCATCTAATAAACTGCTCAGTCAAAATTTCAAATAGAAAAGGCTGATATTTTTAATCCTGGTGCTTTTATTTCAAAACCATTTGTCAAAATTTAAAACAAAATATGAACTATGTAGAAAGTTGTGGAATGCCACAGATTGTAGTATAAGATTTAGTTGAACAAGATTTTTAAATCAAACTGCTAAACTACTTCACAGATTGAACCAATATTGTTAAAATATTTTTTTAAATATTTTATTTATTTATTTTACAGAGAGAGAGATCACAAGTAGGCAGAAAGGCAGGCAGAGAGAGAGGGAAGCAGGCTCCCTGCTGAGCAGAGAGCATGATACGGGACTCGATCCCAGGACCCTGTGATCACAACCTGAGCCGAAGGCAGCGGCTTAACCCACTGAGCCACCCAGGTGCCCCAATGTTGTTAAAATCTTAAGATTGTGTTATTTTAATATTGTTATAATAATTACCATTTATCTTAAATTGTGTGAAATGAATAAATTTTGTTTTATCTTTTTATTAAAGGGTTACATGTACTTTAGAATGAAATTTCAAACCATCTGAGTAGGCATAATATTAAAAGTAAAATCTTTTGTATTGTTCCCACAACTGTACCTTGCTTGTGTTCTTTTCCATTTCTAGCTTGTCTGACAATTAAATCTGTCACTCCAAATAATATGTGTTTCTTTCATAATGATTTGTTCAGGATTGAATTGTGTTCCCCTCCCAAATTCATATGTCGAGGTTTTAATCTTCAGTACCTCAGAATGTGATCCAATTTAGAAATAGGGTTGTTGGTGATGGAATTTGTTAAAATGAGGTCATACTGGAGTAAAATGATCTCCCAACCCACTATGACTGGTGTCTTTATAAGAAGGAAAAATTTGCATGAAGACACTCCCGTCAGCAAAAACATCATGTTAGAATTGGAGTAACACTTCCATAAGCCAAGAACTAGTAGAAGTTAGGAGAGAATCTGAGACAGATTCTTCCCTAGTGCCTTCAGAGGGAGCTCAGTCCTTCCAACACCTTGATCTTAGACGTTCTAGAACTGTGAGAGAAATTTATGTTGTTAAGCCATTTGGTTTTTGAGGTGTTATTTTTGAGAGTGAGAGAGAAAGAGTACGTGGGCAAATCGGGGCAGAGGGAGAAAGAGTGAGAGAATCTCAGGAAGACTCCACACCCAGAATGGAGCCCGAGGCATGGCTCAACCTCTCGATCACGACCTGAGCTGGAATCTAAAGTCGGATGCCCAACAGACTGAGCCACCAAGCACCCTAAGCCATTTAGTTTTAAACTTTGTTGCAGTAGCCCTAGCAAACTAATATATGATCTGTAACGTTTATTGATTTCTTATCACATGCTGGGCACGTCAAAGTTTTTGAATGTGTTGTATCATTTGATCCTTACCTTAGCCCAAATAGGAACCACTACTATTATTCCCATAATGTAGATAAAGAACAAAGAACAAGGAGAGAAATACTCTTCCAAAGACTGTGGTCAGTGTGAGTGACCCCAAGGGTGATTGCTTAGCTATGCCAACATTATGTTGATTTCTTGATTCATAAAGACTCCAGCTACTCTAATTAACTTCTCACTAAAAAGGCTGTGGAATTTAGTTCAGTTAAAATAAACTTTCTTCTTATAAGCTGTAATATTTATTTCTTACTTTTCAATTTTTACTTTCTACTGATTAGCTTTGTTTTAAAACATTACATTTGCCGGGCACCTGGGTGGCTCAGTGGGTTAGGCCTCTGCCTTCAGCTCAGGTCATGATCTCAGGGTCCTAGGATTGAGCCCCCAATCAGGCTCTCTGCTCAGCATGGAGCCTGCTTCCCCCCCACTCTCTGCCTCTCTGCTTTACTTGTGATATCTTTCTGTCAAATAAATAAATAAAATCTTTAAAAAACAAAAACAAAACAAAAACAAAAAACATTACATTTGGATCTGTATTTCCTGATCATTCAACTCTAGACATTATATCTTATCTACCCACTATACAAAATTAAGAAAATTATAGTTCTAGACTTCCCTCAAATTCTTCTTCCTCTTTTTATCTCTCAATCTTGGTCTGGTTTCTTATGTTTACATTATTAAGGCATTTAACCAGCATGTTATATGCAGTAACCTTGATTAATTCTTTCCAGTTACAGAGATCATTCTCTATTATATAATCATTATTTTCTCTAAGCCACATAATATGACTTGATCATAGAAAAAGGAATAATTATGGTATGTCACTAAGCATATTGTCTCAAATTTTAAAATCAGAAGGGATACATTTTCTTACACATTTTCAACCAACCATAATGTTTTAATTTATGTCATTTAAAAATTTTTCCTTTCCTGTACCTATTCTCCCAAATCCCTCTTTCACCAGAATTTCCTACTGATTTCCCACTCTCTTGTTATTAAAAAATTATTAACATCTTTGCTAAATAAAACAAATAATTCTCTAGTATACTGACTTCCTTTTAAGTGGGCTATATGGCTCTTGCCCCAGAATGTCTTCATTGCATCAAGGCTATTGGGCTACTCTTTAATTAAAGTAATTTTTTGCTCTGTTTAGTTGTTTCTGTTTTTGTTTTCAGTCATATTTCAGCATTTGAAAAATACACGTGGGCACTTGCAGTAGGCTGTCAGGGTTTTATTTATTTTATTTTTTTTTTATCTTATCCTTATACCAATTGATAGGGCATAGCATTTTGGTGAGAAAAATTTTTTTTTTTCTGAGAACTTTGTAGGCATTGCTTTTTCTAAAATTACTAATAATAGTCTGATATAATCTGATGGATTTTTTTCCTAGTTTGGGTTTCCTCAAGGAAGTCTTTTTTTTTTTTTTTAAAGATTTTATTTATTTATTTGACAGAGAGAGATCACAAGTAGATGGAGAGGCAGGCAGAGAGAGAGAGAGAAAGAGAGAAGTAGGCTCCCTGCTGAGCAGAGAGCCCGATGTGGGACTCGATCCCAGGACCCTGAGATCATGACCTGAGCCGAAGGCAGCGGCTTTAACCCACTGAGCCACCCAAGGAAGTCTTTGAGGCAAGGATTTGATTCTAAATAATTGACTTTTGGAAATGAACCTAAAAAAATAGTTGAAAGTTAGGGAGTCAAGGGCACAGAGAAGAGAAGACAGCTAATAGAGGGTTTATTTTTCTACAGCCTAATCCTCAAAGTAATGTGCCTCAAAGTAATTCCACCTGAGGAGTGAAGGACATGGGGGCTGTGTGCCCCAATTTTTGCCAGGCATTAGGTGTGGAATTCACTGAATGTGAAATTGAGTTCTCTGGCATGGGTGCCAATGAGCTGAGAACGTTCTCAGCCAAAGTCAGGGGCTGGCAGGTGGAAGTTAGGACTGGGACAACTTGTAGAGCAGGAAGGTAAGAACAGAGCACATGGTCTCCATCTATGCATGCTACATTGCATATTTGTACATACATCTTTAGCTTATGTCTGTGTTCACACTCTTGAAGATTTTATGATTTTATCTTTAATCTCTGAATCCCAGAATTTCATGAGAATGTATCTAAATATGGGTGTCATTTATTCTAACTTTTCACAGACTTTTAAATAAAGTCCAAGGTATTTAGCTCTGTGAAAATGTATTCTGTTGTTTATTTTGATTATTTCCTTCATTCCACTATCATTCTTTTCTTTCTTTCTTTTTTTTTTCCCAGAATATTCTATTAGGCAGATGTTGGTAGATTCCCTAGGCTTTATTTTCTCATACACATACTGATTTTTTTTTCTATACAATTGTGTTTTTATTTTCCATGACCTCTTTCTTTTTCATAGAAAGCTGTTAGGTTTTATAGATTTATTTTATATTTTTTTGGAAGAAATATATTCTGAGGACATTTAAGACATTTTCTGATTTCCTTACTCCCATCTTTTTCCTCATTCTCAAATTAGTTAAATATCATTGAATAGACTTTTTATTATTGTGACATATACTTCTACAGAATTCCCCCTTAAAATCTAAAAAGTGTTTTTTCATCTCACAGCAGCCACTCTCTTTTTTAAGATGGATATCAAGTACTTGTCAGGTGTGCTTTATTGCATAGACTTTATCATTGCAGGTTTTTCTTGACTTTTTTTGTTTTTGTTTTTGTTTTTTTGTGTGTGTATGTGTCTGTTAAATATTTGTCCTGTCTTTTCCATTATTTCAACATTGTAGTTGATTTCTAAGGAAGTATATGGAATAATTGACAAACTGTTGCTCAGGTTAACTCACTATAAAGTTAATTCATATAAAAATATAAACTTAAAAGTAGACAGTTTTTCTGTTAGCGGATTTCTAGCACAACAATTTCTAAGCAATTATTAACATTTGTACTTATTTTCAAAATGTTTTTTTCTAATTACAATTACTATGTGTTCATTTTAGAAATATCTCAAAATACAGAAATACATAAAAGAAGAGTGCAAAAATATCAATTCCAACACCTCAGACATAACAATTATTTTAATCTTATGTATTTTCTTTATATATATGTAGAATTTTGCTAGTATCTTCCACTTAAACTATTTTAATGTATTTAATGCATTATTGTAATCTGTGATGAATGATAAAGAGATTAACAGATTAATATACGTTAATTCCCTAAAATTCCCCCCATGTCACCAACACACCTTATTTGTCTTTCATAATAAAATCTAATTATCTGAGTAAAGACTTAAATTATAGAAGAAAAGCATAATCCCATTTCTATATACATATATACATGGAATATTTATAAAATACAAATAACGTATAATACATTTACACTTAACAAGTGTACTCACACACTACCCAAGTAAATATGTATATTCTTAATATAAAGGAAAAATGCAATTTTAGGAGGGATTTAGATTTTAAAAGTAGAAGAATAAAAGAAAATTCTGAAAAAAAGATAATATTAGAAAAAGTAATTTTTCTAGATTTACATCCTAATAAGACTGATGGCTAATTGTTTTATTCATTGGAACTGAATGAGGAAAGGTCATTACTCTTTTTCACTCTCGGCACCTTAAAATGTTAACACACACACACACACATATACATGTACAAATGCACGTGCACAGAGTTCTTTGGTTCTAAAAGCTATTTGGATGTTTATTATCATTTTCTTCACCTGGTTTCTTCCAAAAGTGTGGAAATCTATAGCTTGGAAAATTACAAGTTAAGTAAGAATGGTTCTACTCTTTTCGATTAAAACTGAAAATCACAATTGTAATCACTTTTTTCTCTGATTCTTAAATGTAATAACTGCTAGTCATTAATGTCAGTTTCACATGGAACCAATTTTTTTCAGAAATACAGTACATTCAAAAATGAGTGTCTTCTTTGTTCCTTCTACAACCTGAACAATGTTAGAGGCATTTTGTTGTTCCTTTTAATAACATTAAACTTTAGCTTTCCTACGTGTCTTAGAAAAAGCCCACATTCACTTTAAAATTCTCTTTAAAACATGCTTTTTCCTTCCTACTGTTCTTTTAATTTTGCACATTATAAGCCTAATTCTCCAATCCACAGGTTTACACAGGAGGTGGGGAAAATTGCAATTCTCACCCCTGTAGGAGTATAGACTTTCTCTACAAGCTTGTTCTACCCCGAAGCCCCAGGGGGTGTTGAGGAAGTGGTGTGTGTCCACTGACAGAAGACCACTTCAAGTCTGTGCTATATTACATCTTAGTGTGTCCAAATATAGATTTTTTTTGTGTGTGTGTGTACATAATGTTGTGATGTTGTGCAAGAAGACAATGGCTCATAACTGACACATCAAGGCAGGTGGAATTTATGGCTTGTATCAGGGAACTAGAAGTGGTTTTCATGTGGAAATAGGGTTTTTCACTCCCTGCAGTTATAATGACACCACATGGGGATGACAGGGGAAATAGGATAGTAAATGAAGTATGAGCTTTTTATGCATTTGTATTATATTGCACGGTCATCCAAAGAAGTCAGTGTAACATCAGAACATAAAAAAACTTGCCTTAAGCATCATATTATATTGAAAAATTACCAAAAATAAGGCTTAGAGTCTGAAAGAGCAGTGAACCCAAGTGCCTCCAAATATATGTAGGCTAAGGACATATCTGTAAAGTATCTATACCATATCTATAAAGTATTTTTGTACACAATACCTAGATGAAGTCTTTTCATAAAATTAATTCTAACAACTGATCATTAGATATATTGATTGTATTAGAAAACATGTCAATAGTTAATTTAGAAAATCATGAATTAGGACTTGAATGTTTTCGGAGAGACAAAATAGAGGTGCTTCAATGATTAATAAAAATAGAGGAAATAAGAGGAAAATGGAGATGTAAAGTTATTACTAACTTTCTGTATATTCTTAACAACAAGAAATGGGAACATGGAAAATTAGATAGACGTTCTTCCAAAAACATTCTTATTTATCTTTCAATTTAGTTTAAGCCTCCAAAAAATGAGGGAAATTATTAGCGTCATTAATAAGGAAATATGAAGTTAGTGAGCTTTTAAATTATTATCCTACAAATTGTACTCATTTGTGTTAATCTTGTACCCACATTTGTGATGTATACAAACATCTGTGAAGTGCTATAGTTGTTTTCAATAACAGATCCTTTGGTACTAACATCTGGTGCCCTGCAGTCTGGAATATCTTTCACTTCTATCTGGGTAAAGAATTCATATTCTAGTCCCACACACCTTTCTCCCCCCCATCACTATCAGATTGAATCTTTTTGTTAGATCAGATAGATTTTCCTTCTCTAAATTCCTTCAATTTTCTATTTCCAAGATTTTTGGTGACTACTAATTCTCAATTTCAATTTTCCAAAAATTTATACAATTTGTAGGCAAAGAATAATTTCAAATCACAGATCTATTGTGATGAATTGATATTGAGTGCTTGTGAAAGTTATGATATCATGTTCAGGCATACCGGCCTGTGTATGCCTAATACTGTAGAAGCAATGGGGGGATTATAACAAACTAGGTAAGAACCTGACATTGGTGGTGTAAGCATTTTCCAAAACAACTTTCATTTGCACTCTTGTTGAAAGCACACAGGTCTTGAGATGGGAAATGTGTTTAGAATGCCTATCCATTTTCATAAGTGTGATTTTGATTCAGTTATTTAATTCTCTTGAGCCTCCCTTTCTTTGTAATGGGAATAAATTTTTATGTCTATAAAACCTGTGTCAATGTTACCTGTTCAGTGTCAGTCTCTGTTATTCCTTCACCTTTTTTCTTTCCCAGTTCCTGATGTAGGTACCAAAATATGAGAATAAAGATTACATAATGTATAATTTTGATATCAATGTATTAAAAAATAACACTTTGTGATAAAGCTCTATTGGCAAGAACGTGTTAATATCTACTATATAGAAAAATATTACTTAGGGGCATCTGGGTAGCTCAGTCAGTTAAGTGTTGGCTCAAGTTATGATCTCAGGGTTGTGAAGTTGAGACCACTGTCAGATTCTGTGCTGGGTATGGAGTCTGCTTAAGATTCTCTCTCTTCCTTACCCTCCCTCTTTCCTCTCTCTCCATTTGAAAAAAAAAAGTATTTAGTTTTTAACTCATTTTTTTAAAGATTCTATTTATTTAAAAAAAAGATTCTATTTATTTTTTTGAAAGAGATTAAAAAAGAGTTTAGGAGCATGGGGAAGGGGCCGAGGAAGAGGGAGAAGCAGGCTCCCTGCTGAGAAGGGAGCCTGACCTGGAGCTGGATCCCAGAACCCATCTTGAGATCATGTCATGAGCCAAAGGCAGATGATAACTGACTTAACACACCAGGCGCCCCTTATCTTAGTTATTTATACCTAATATATAAGACACTTACAGAAAGGTAGGAAATGAATCATTGTATTTCCTTATGGCATTGCAGATTTTCTGACCTTGGGGGAAATACTTACATTTCTGAAATTTTATTTATCATTGCAAAATATTTTAATCATTGTAGTTGTCACTGTTCAGATTTGTTAATGGTAAAATAGCATTAGTAAGTCATTTTAAGTTATTTTGAAATAAATTTTGATGGAAACAAACTGCAATAATTATTAGAATTGTGTCAGTTTGTAGACATTAAAATACTAAAGAATTAGTAATTATTACAATTTGTTCTTCTACTGCCACTTTGCTCCATATTTTTACTATTTCTTTACCATGAGTTATTTTTTAGGTAGAGAGACAAAATATTTATTGTATTGAGAGCAGTGTGGTTTTATCATAACTGGTTTGAGAAAAAAAAGTAATCAAGCTGAATTTGAGTGTGTTCTTTCATTCTGGTCAATTTAGTTTAGTTTAGTTTAGTTTTTCTGTTTTTTTTTTTTTTTAAGATTTTATTTATTTGAGAGACAGAGAGTGCACACATAAGCATAGGGAGCAAGAAAGGGAGAAGGAGGAAATCCTTAACCAATTGAGCCAACCAAGTTGCCCTAGTTTCAGTTCAATTCATTTTTTTTCCTGGACTGTATTTTTTTGATTAACTCCTTCTTGTAGAACTCATGGGTATTTCAAATTCAAGATGTGGTTTCATAGACTTACATTTTGATATTATAATTCCAACTTCTACCAATGATATTAGAAATGCTCATTAGAAGAAGCGTCCTATAGATTTTATAATACTATTTTTGAGGACATTATTTAAATTTTGTTCAATATCACTTAAATAAAACACCACAATGTAAGTGACTCTGAGTGTTTGGTGTTGAACATTTTATCTGTCCTCTTAAAAAAGGAACTTGCACTTCTTAGACTATTAAAGCCAATCATTCACTGTATCTCCACTTTGAATTTGTTGAAACAAAGAGAAAAACTATGATTTTATTAAAATTCAGTGGTTATATCAACCTAATTTTTGAGCACAAATAAGCTCTCCTTCACTCCCATTCATTACTTGTGTCTGATTACTTTATTTGCTGTTGGAGTTCCACTGTGTGCCTGTGTGTGTATTGTAAATCTAAAATATGTATTGAGGTATTCAAATTATAGATTAAAAATAAAATAAACGTATATTTGTAGACAGGAGACTGTTAATAGTATTGTTGTTCCTTTCTGAATGACAAAATAAAGGTTACTAAGTGTAGCAATAGTTTCTAATTATCGGATCAAGGATTAAAATGAATCATGAACAAAAATGTGGAGCTTTTGAGACTTCACAACAGATTACTGAGGAGAGTTGGGAAATTTTCTTAGAGATTGTAGATGAAGTGGCAACATTCTAAAAGCCGTCCCTTTTCACTGTGATGATTTTAGAAAACAGGATTTAATAATGACACACTTCGGACATTCTCTTACTGAGAATCAAATGAGCACTGCCTTTCAAAGCAATATGACCATTGTAGTACTGCTAAAGCTTTCCAAGTCTGACCATCTGTTTCTAGACTTATGCTAAAATGTAAACAGCCTCACTGAAAAACTATCCTCATTTTTTTCTTTATGATTGTCTCTACTATGAATAAGGATTTTCATCCTTAGCTGATAGTGTTTGAAAGAACACACCTGAAGCATACATGATCTAAAACCAGCAGTTCTGCAGAAATGATTTATAGAAAATTTAAGGATTAGGACAAAGCTGTTATTATAACTTTAGATACAAAGAAACAACTGTGAAAACATTGTTCAGTAATGGGTAAATGCATAATACTCTTAATCAAGAAATAAAATAAGGCCAATTATTCTTTGAAAATTAACAGGAAACACACTTTTTTTTTTTTTTTACAACTTCCATTTGTGTGAGCAAAGTATAACATTGTATTAATTATCTCCCTTCAGGTAACCCTCAATTTCCTATCTTCCTTCAAAGATGCATTTGAAAGTGACTTAAGTAAAGCAATTGCCACAGAAACCACACATTTCTCAGAAAGTTTTTCATAAAATTACTGTTCTATTCTTGCACTGTTTCATTTAGGATTGAAATTAGATTGGTCTTTTATAAATACTCATTAGTGGGTCTGATTCTTTCTCTAGTAGTAGCCTTCACAGAAGGAGATAGAACTGCCATAGCACACATTCACATTCTAAAAGGGATTGTTCATATTCTTTTGAGAGAACAAAAAATCATCTCCTCTTCTTTCTTAGTCTTAATTCATTTTCTCTTTTGGTTCACAAAGAGGGCACAATTAGGTGAGGTGTCATGGGGGAGAGGCTAAGGAGACAAAGAGAAAGACAGTCTCATTAATTGAAATTGTATTTCCTGCTTGTTAATTATCTAGATGCTATGCCACCTGATTTGAGAAAAGAAACTTCTAAAAATGTTGGGATTTCTTTGTAACAGATTATTAACATAAAGTTTAAATTTTAATTGGATTTTTGGTAAATGACCTTTATTGCTCCTGGCAGGGACACGACATACAATAACTAAATAATACAATTGGAGTCAAAGAGATTCCAAATGTCAAGATGGAAATGAAAGTGGTACAAACCATGCTTTGAATTTTCAGAATCTAAATAGCCAAATGAACTAGGCACAATAAACTCAGTGAGACAATTACAATGAATCACCTGCCCTCTAACCCACCATGCAAGCATATTTGAAGAAAACTTCTAAG
The DNA here is from genome assembly GCF_011764305.1 of Mustela putorius furo. Lineage (NCBI taxonomy): Eukaryota > Metazoa > Chordata > Mammalia > Carnivora > Mustelidae > Mustela > Mustela putorius. The sequence goes on along the minus strand of NW_025421502.1, from coordinate 751,164 downwards.
AATAAAATTTTGAGCCTGTCACGCCAAATTGCAGTAAGATAATGAAGAATCATATAATCTACTGCTAAGCCTTTGGATTCAACTCTGACTAGATGTTCTTGGGAATGAAGAAAATTATTGAATCAAAAGTATAGGTTTGGGGCACCTGGGTGGCACAGTGGGTTAAAGTCTCTGCCTTCAGCTCAGGTCAGGATCCCAGCGTCCTGGGATCGAGCCCTGAATAGGGCTGCCTGCTCAACAGTGAGCCTGCTTCCCCCTCTCTCTCTGCCTGCCTTTCTGCCTACTTGTGATCTCTGTCTGTCAAATAAATAAATAAATAAAACATTTTAAAAAAGTATAGGTTATACATGTGAAAAACACATGTCCCAATTCTGCATGGGAACCTAAATTAGTTATAATCCCTGATTAGTTGTAATCAGAACCCACTGGGCAAAGATATTTGACTACTGAAACTCCCCCAACCTTGCAAAGAGTAGGCACTGGGTGAGAGTGTGAAATCATTCAGAAAGAAATAATTTGTGCCCTCTCAAGAGGGAGGAGATACCACTATTATAGGATGAACACTGTTTGGGGATTTTAATTTTATATTTTTTTTCCTAAGAATACAAGTTGCTTTTATTTAAGAAGTCAGCATTCTCTATATTTAATTTCCTGAGGATAAGTGTAGGGCAGATGAAAAAGTAAAAGAAGCAGGTCTTTCTAGTTTTTGCTTTCCAAATGCTTAAGCTCTTGGGAGGACTTCTAAGTTTGAAAAATAAGTAAAAATAAAGAACATATAGGCAGGCATCAAAGTGATTTCTAGCCTTGCATTTGACAAAGATCTCATCCTTGAGCAAAGAGACAAGCAGGTAAGGAAGACAAATTGTTCCCAGAACCACTGTCACTGGTGTGAAGACCTACATCAGGGCAGAGTAGTCAACCTTTTATTTGACCTGAGGATTAAAAACTCTAGACTATCTAGTAATATGTTTAGCATATGCTTTAACAAGAATGTTGCAGATCAATAAGAAAAGTCCATTGTTCTGTTGATAAATATACTTAGTATAGTCTTCCATTTTATCAAAGTAAATTCTGCCCCAGAGGGTTCCTGGCTCTGAAGACTTTCTCTGACTAAAGTTATGTGATCCATTGATTTCTTCCTTTTATAATCAGAAACCCAATTCTGCATGCTATAAACTATTTCCCACTGCAGTGATCCCATTGTAGCAAATTATAACTATTATTTTAGCTTGCAACCACTACTCTGAATACAAACCCCCCTTCATCAAAACCTTTCCTTGCTTCAACTTCCTCAAATTAAAGCTACTATTGAGTTATATATTAATATACATGTATGTATTTATATGTATTATGCTAGATATAAATCCATATTCAATGTCTAATATATATGCATATATACATATTTCATATGTATACCTTAGGTATGATTGAGTAAACAAGCCACTAAATTTTTTTAATGCATTCTATTTCCATTTTATAATAGAAGACACCAATTTCATTGATAGTTGACTTTCAGTTGAGGGACATTATTTTTAACATGGAGTAATCAATGTTTCACTAGGCATTTGTACATTTCAAAAGAATAAACAATAACCTTATCTATGAATTTCCTTTTTCATTACATAACATACATATACAAAGGGTACTATCTTTGTTAAAAAGCCTAAATCATATACATTTTACTGATATTTCTTTTTTATTATAGTCTATAAATTATGCTTAATTAGATGCCATACATTTGATTATTTCAGTTTTCATAATATTTTGCTCCTTTCAGTTCAGAAGTCACTTGTTAATCTTCATTTGATCTTACTTTCTCTTGCATTTTACTATACCACAGGTCAGTATTTTTGACTCTACCAATTGTCTTGGCAATATTTGTTTCTGTGAGTTATAAAACATATTATTAAATTCCACATAACCTATAAAACATATTATTAAATTCCATACTCTAACTACAAAATAAATATAAAAATTAAATACATACCAGATGAAAATATTATAACCAATACATGTAAGTATTTAGAATATATACCAATAGTTAAAGGCATGGGCATTTGATGACTCAAGTAAAGATATACATACTCTACATATTAATTCTTTTAGGTACAGATTAAACCATGAAGCATACCCTTGTGAAGGATTTTTATTATCTAATTTTTAAAAATTCTAGTATGTCATTAAATCAATATTTAAATTATTTTTATAAAATTTGGATTTCCATACTTTGCTGAGAGTTGAGACTATTTCAGTTGTTTCAGTTGTTAGTATCTTTTAGTACAAAGCTTATGATTCATGTGTTGGAAGTAAATACAGGACGTAAGGCTAGTCCAATGAGTCATAAAGTGAATTATAAAGTGCTCAACAAATTCAAGGGTTCAGAGTCTATCAAAAATAATTTCAGGGCACCTGGGTGGCTCAGTGAGTTAAGCCTCTGCCTTTGGCTCAAGTCAAGATCCCAGGGTCCTGGGATGAGCCCTGCATCAGTCTCTCTGATCAACAGGGGCCCTGCTTCCCCCTCCCCCTCTGCCTGCTTCTCTGCCTACTTGTGATCTCTGTCTCTGTCAAATAAATAAATTTTAAAAAATCTTAAAAAAAAAACGGGGTGCCTGGGTGGCCCAGTTGGTTGGGCAACTGCCTTCAGCTCGGGTCATGATTCTGGGGTCCCAGGATTGAGTCCCGCATCAGGCTCCCTGCTCGGCAGGGAGTCTGCTTCTCCCACTGACCTCTCTCCTCTCATGCTCTCATTCTTTCTCTCTCTCTCTCAAATAAATAAGTAAAATCTTTTAAAAAATTTTTAAAAAATCTTAAAAAAAATTTCAAAGTCCTGAATGTGGAAATTCAATGAGGCCGAGATAAACTTGGGCTTCAGTGAGAGATGTCTGAATAAGACTGTTAAGGTAAGTAAGGCTAGAGGCAGTTTTATGAAGCAGATAGTGATAGTCTTCTTAAAAAAAATACACTTGTTTGTTATCATATTTTGTAGGTAAGTGTTTTCAATCTATAGTAGCAAAAGTTTGGGCAGGAATACAGAAGGTATCTCAATATTTTTCAAATCCATTCATCTTGAAGTCAGTGTTTCTACATTGTGTTTTCGTTTTCTTCAAACTAAATTTTAAGCATCTAAAAATATTTTGAACAAGTGTTGGCAACAATGTGGAGAAAAACGTACCCTCATGCACTATTGGTGGAAATGTAAATTGGCACAGTCACTGTAGAAAACAGTATAGATGTTTCTCAAAAAGTTAAAAATATTTTATAATATATGCATTCTATCACAGAATGTGTACATAACTTAAAAATAAACACAACTTTGCTCTGCCCAAAGTTATTAAAATACGGATATCTATGTGTGTATGTGTGTATGCATGTGTGTATATATGCATAAGCTTGGTATAATATTTACGTAGTGATTCAAGGGCCACAAATAGCAAAGCGCTCCCGAAGTAAAAGTGGGGAGTGATAATGGTTTTTCTTGTCTCATTTGCAATCCTAGAAGGAAGGTTTGAAGACTTCACTATTAAGTTTGCTGTTTGCTGTTATTTTCAGAATCCTTTATCGGACTGATTACCTTATGAGATATCAATTAATTATAAGATATTATTACAAATTAGAATAAATGGGGCCCCTGGCTGGCTCAGTTGGTGGAAGCTATAACTCTTGATCTTGGGGTTGTAGGTTTGAGCCCCACATTGGGTGTAGAGATTACTAAAAAGTGAAAAATTAAAGGAAAAAGGCAAATGTCAGTATAATATTGGCAGACTATGCAAATGGATTTAATACATATATAGTCAATTTATAATAAATGTATCACTACAGACTGGTGGGGGAAATACAGTCTTTTCAATAAATGCTGGTGGGCCAATTAAATTGTAAAATGAGGAAATAAATAAATATTTTTTAAAAAGATTTTATTTTTGAGAAAGAGATCACAAAACTGGGTGAAGGGGCAGAAGGAGAGGGAGAAACAGGCTCCCTGCTGAGCAGGGAGCCAGAGGCCAGGCTAACCTCAAGACCCCCAGTTCATGACCTGGTCACCCAGGTGCCCCCCATTTGAATATGTTTACTGTCTATTTTAGGTCACAGATAATTTTATGACTGTATACTAAATTAATTCCTATTTAAATATGTAACTTTTGCAGGATAGCACCTGTATTGAAATAGCATCTTATAAGGTAGTAATCTTCCTCCAGTTGTTTTTATCTTCTAGAATCAGTCCATTTTCTTTTTGTGCTTCTCTTTGTGATTTTAATTGTAAAAATGATTTAATATTCTTGGCAGAAACCTATTGTATTTGTCACTAAAATATTCGGAAGAAAAGCTGTGGCCATCATATCATATTTTAACTCACAGTTCCAGAAGACAGAAACCATTATTGTGTTATCAACATGTCTTCCATAGCATGGTTCCTAAACAATTCATCTTTATGAAACTATATTTTTTGAGACTGGTAAGAAAATTCTAAAAGGAAACAAACATGACCTCATCTTCTTCCCTTAAACCTATAAGCCAATACAGAGAAGGGAAGTATTCTTAAATAATTCCATTTTATTCTAGACTTGAACAGCATGGGGAAGATTATAGTACCTAGGAAGGAAAGGTATAAAGTTAAAGCTCATTACTCACTACATAGTCCAAAATACAAACATGAGGAGCAAGAATATTCCAAATGAAAATGTTGTTCAAAGCTAAACATGAACGTTTTTCTGTCAAATAGGAACATTTTTCATAGAATCTAATAAACAAACACAAATACTGAAGGAAAACACTTTTTATGATCTCTTGCAATTTGTGATATTTGGATCTAAATTAAGTCATTCCATTTAACTTTCTATAGACAAGGAAAAGTATTCTGCAATTCTCCTGCAAGATAAATGGAAACTTATAAGAAAACCATCACTTATAACCTGCAGCCACAGCACAGGCATATTAAGCCTGTTTTGAACACTGGTGCATATCTTGACTTGGGAAAATTTTTCATTATCTAGGCAGATGACATTGCAACAAGTCAATTTAACACATTGGCCATGAAAAATCTCACTACTTGATCACACTGTGATAAAAATAAGAAGTTCAAAGTTGATATGTTCTGAAAAGAGAGGCCACTATCATACAATGATTTGTATCTTATGTTTAAATATTACCTACTTTCTTCACTTCAACTTTTATGCTTTCTAAATAGCAAGAAGCCAGATAACTAATATTCAAAAGAATAACATATAAAAAGAAAGACCTTTTTTGTGTATTTAATAACACAAATACATTAAGGAGAGACTTATCCAATCATGTGGTTGTTTATGAATCTTTAATATAAATTTAATATTTATCTTAATTTTTATCACAAGGAGATGAAACATTCAAAACTTGCTCATCTTAGTTATTGTGAATAGCTATGGCATTTGAAGAAATTTCTGGTCATCCAATTACTATATAACTTGTTCATTTAAAAGGCTTTCAGTGTCTTCCCTAGCCACTGAGTTCAGATGATCTCAAAAGTGTAAATTTTTTTTGTCTATCAGCATAAATTCATAATTACCAAAATAGAATTTTGGACAGCTAATAAAACAAAATTAAGGATTGTAGTCAAAATTTCTAATAATTCATATACTTAAGACATACTATACATAGCATTATAATTACTTTAAACCTTTTAATATAACACTTTATAAGAAAGTAATTTTCTTTCTATTATCAATTACATTACTTATTTTTCAGAATAATACTCTTACATAAATAACACTGTGATTTTAACATTTATGATAAATGAGTGGTGTTCACGGAAAGAAAAAATGGTCTGCCCACTATTGGAAACCGGTTCTCCATATATCTCTTGCATTTCTCTCTGTCTTCTGAGCAAAGCATTGGCAGGTTTTATTATAGATTATTCAAGGATGTTTGTGTAGTAAGCAGCCTGGGAAAAGATTCTACTAAAATTTTGCTAAGATGGAGAAAATTGAAAACACTAGAGTACCAAGTCTTGGATAAGATATAGAGCAAGTGGAACCTGTTTTAGGTTTGAAGAGATAGTGAGGGTGGATCTTTAGTCTGTTTTCTGATTGTATAATTCTTGAAATCACAGCTTATTTTTAACATAGTCTACCTTTAACTGTAGATGAAATTGATAACAGGTTGACCTAATCTCACAGTGTTTTTTGTTTTGTTTTTTTTCCCAAGTCTTTTAGGAGAGTAAACAAAATGTAAGCAACTCCAAAATCTGTATAAATACCTCTGGTCCATTAAATTTTAGGTGCTACAACTAGTGCTATGAGTAATAAACTCCTCTTTGTTTTTGATGCAACAGTGTATCTTGTATGTCTTGTCATTGTCCATGAAGCTATGGCAAGCGAATATTTTTGCTAACAAGTGAGGTAAATGTCAGACCCTTCCCAGCTCTTGGCAGTTTGAGTAATGAAGATGAGGTGGTGAAAGAGAAATGACTTTCTCAAGCAGAAACAATAAATTGATGTGAGAAAAGGTCCCTGGGATATGGTAGTGAATGCTGTTCCCCAGGTCGTCAACAGGAAGGGTCAGTATAGGAGCTCTCCACTGCCCTACCTGCTAGTGAGTATCAAAACAAGCAGTATTTTGGGTGTTACACACTCTTCTTCTGCAAGGGTCAAGGAGTCCCCAAAGTTGAAATAAATTATGTCAGCAATGATAATGTAGAATTTTAAGTGGACCAACACCAGAAGTTTATTTAGCTTAGTCCAGGAACACAGTATGCTACTCAAAACAGAGTGAATGTAAAATCTTGCTTGCCGCTGCAAGGCCATTCCTTCCTTCAGCACATTCTGATTTCTCTCTCTCCTTCTCAGCATCTGCTACGTTAAGAAGAAAGATCATTAAGTGTGGGGCCAGGGTCTTTCTGTATCCAGGTGGGAGTGAAAAGTACAAATACCTGTCTCCGAGTATGTGGAAGAACTTCAACAGGGAAGGGACTTAAACTTGTATGATTTTGCTGACTACAAGTACCCAATTGATATCCTACTCGGCAGCATAGAGTGTATTGGGTGCCCAGATTAAATGCAATTTGTTTGTACAGGGTTCACAGTAAGGGAAGAAACTAATACAACTTTGAGAGTTGAGTCCTTTAAGCTATTTCAGTGTTCTCTTTTTGTTGCTTCTAGGTCCAAATGTATAGTAGAAATTGATGTATTACATGCTTGTACTTACACACCCCATAAGTGCCAGGGAAAATTAGTCTTCCAAGGGAAGATCTATAGGTATAGAGGCACTAGTAAGATAAACTGCCCTGCCATTTGCCACCAGTAAGAAGTGAACTGGGATTTAGTGCAAACACTCCTACCCCATGACTTCCAAAGTTTTCACTACACAGATGATGTCCTATTGGTTGGCAAGTTAGAAGCCTCAGTTTCGGTACTCTGTTCATGGTCTATTACAGATTTACTAGAAGGGATGCCTAAATAATGCTGAAAAACTTCAGGAGCTTGAATGCCAAATAGTTTCTTAGGAATATAAAGTTTGATTCACAACCTTCTACCCCCTGGCAATGGAACAAGTACTCTTGTCTCTTAAGTCCCAACAACCAAAAAACAAACAAACAAAAACCAACCAACCAAACAAACAAACAAAAACAAACAAACAAACAAAAAAAAAAAAAAAAAAAAACCAAATATCTAGCACCATGTTTTACTACTTGAACATTGGGGTCAATACAAATCTGTGTGATTATTTTGCCATCTAAAGCCTTTGTCAGACACTAATGATGTGGGACGCCTGGGTGGCTCAGTTGGTTAAGCAGCTGCCTTCGGCTCAGGTCATGATCCCAGCGTCCTGGGATTGAGTCTCACATCGGGCTCCTTGCTCTTCAGGGAGCCTGCTTCTCCCTCTGACTCTGCCTTCCACTCTGACTGCCTGTGCTCGCTCTCACTCTCTCTCTGACAAATAAATAAATAAAATCTTTAAAAAAACAAACAAACTAATGATATACTATGTGCTGGCTAATTGAACATAATAATAAAAAATAATTAAAAAAAAAAAAGAAAGAAAGCTTCTGTCAGGGCACCTGGTTGATTCAGTTGGTTAAGTGTCTGCCTTCAGCTCAGGTCCTGATACCACAGTCCTGGCATTGAGTTCCTGGGATGGAGCAGGTTTCCCTGCTTTGTAGGGAACCTGCTTCTCCCTCTGGCGCTCTCTCTCTCTCTCTCTCTCTGTCTTTCATGAATAAATAAATTAAAAAAAAAAACGCACATCTATCAGTAGTGTCCTCCCCTTCTTGGGAGATCCTTAGCTCTTTAGGACATGTAGACTATCTTTAATTTGTATTTTTTTCTTTAAGATTTTATTTATTTTAGAAGTCCAATGCGCTATCCATTGCGCCACAGAGCCAGGCAAGATTTTATTTATTTTAGAGAGAGAGAGTATGTGTGAACAGGGGCAGGGGGGAGAGGGGGAGGGAGACAGATCCCAAGCAGATTCCTGCTGAGCACAGAGCCTGAAGCAGGGCTTGCTTCCATGCTCTGAAACCCAGAGACTGGAACTGAAACCAAGCATCTCTGATGCTCAACAAACTGAGCCACCCATGCGCCCCAAGGACACTTGATTAAAAAGTAGCTATTAGCTTTCTACTGGGCTCTTATTGAAGTGGAACACCAAACTCATAGGGACCCTGTGACTCTCTGGCCTGATATTTCCATATCAGGGTGGATCAACTTGAACTTAATAACTAAAAGAGTGGGAAGGGCCTCGAAAGTCTCGTTATATGTAGCAGTTATCAAGACTGCTCTGATCTAAATCATATTTCAGAATATTCTCTGTGATAATAAGATGAATTTCTTTAAACATCTCTCCTTTATTGAGTGCACCATGTTAAGTTTTCTGTGTAAAGGACACTGGGAGTACAATGCAGCTGTGTATGGCTGCTGCTCACTGGGTCAGTAGTGTGAACATGAGAACATCGGGTGGTGCTCTCCATCAGGCGTGCATCCAGAACACATGGTACTTTGCCAGCCTTGCATTCTCAGCCTGACCTAGCAACAATCTTGTGACTCTCTCAAAATGGAAACCAGTATCCTGAGAGACGCCTTCATGTACCAAGACGATAATCCCTCTCTGAAAACTGAGGCCCAGAATGTTACCATTGGGCCCCTACTTGGACCACTTGGCTATCACCCATTCTACAGATTTGCATCCCAGGGAATTTCCACTGAGCTGCAAGTCCCTCTGCAGACTTTTGCATGGCTTTCTTGCACCCACTGCCCTTCTCTCTGTAGATCAGTATGTACTTGTCTGCATCCCAGAACCCTACTCTCTCTGCGTCCCCACACCAACAGTTGCTGATTGCCTGAATGCCTTGCATATATATTCTGGAACATTGCTTCCTGCTGGCCTAACAACTTCAGACCAACTCTGGTATGATGAAAACTGAATTTCTCTGCTGTCCAGTGAGTTGAATCAGACCTTGGTCAAAACCTGAGCCTCAAGTAAAGAGTCCCCTCCCAAGTTTGTTCTTCCTTGGGTTCTGTCCTTCATTCCTAGGATACCAGATAAAATTTCCTTATCTTATTTTCACTCTTCTATCAGTATTTAATGATCCTTTGTATTAAGCTTCCCATGTTAAACATGCTGTATGGATTCTATTTCCTGACTGGACCCAGACTAAGACAGCATGCTTAAGGATGCAGTTGGTTCGGTCCTGGTGTCTCCTCTACTTTACAAGAAAAAGTACAACTGTTCTTCTGGGGGAAACTTTATCTCCCACCCCACTGCCTAAAGCAGAGATCCATAGATTTTGCTAAAATCATCTGACTCTTGAGATACTGCCAGTGGTCTAACAAAGGGTTTGGTCTTTCCCTGGGAAAACTATAGGCTGGCAGATTAAAGAACTCCTTTAGGGGGTCATGAACTATATAAAAAATCATGGCTAGTGATTAATCTGTCTGCATCACTCATGCAGATGACCACAGTAAGGGCCTGTTCTCTGATGAGATTGGAATCAAATTGCTGATCCAGTCTGAATCTATGTCTAATGCAGAGTCTTTCATTGTTTGCTTAACTTGCAACTCTTTCTAAAATCTCTCAATGTCTCATGAGGTAGGGTGAGGAAGGACATTGTGTGGGCATTGCCCACTTCCCCTCCTGGTAGATTGACCAGTTGGACATTAAACCTTTTCTGGGATGATCAGTGGTACAGCACCACTATTGACTCTATTTTTTTTTTCTTCTTTAAACAACTAAGTCAAGTCATGTCACTTTGACTTTGAATCTAGTTTGTATCCTGTGTTTGACTTTATGGATTTAGTGACTATGGCTCGCTTATTCCAACACTGACCAAAGATCTGATAGTTTGACTCTACCACACTTATCTTCTCCTAGTCCACACATGTCTTAACAAGGTGCTTAGTAAATGAGTGTGCCTTTTCCCAGAACAGGATTCTTTCCCCTTGGCTGATTCCTAAATAGTTATTATGACAAAAAGCATGGGCGATTATGGAGGACTCTATAGAGATATTTGAAAATTCAGGATCCATTCTGACATTTCTGGGCATAACGTCTTTCCTTCCACTATTGACAAACTCGATGCACCATGTTCACCCATGTCCCATTTGACAGTCTCATAAAAGGAGACTAGAGGATTCAAACTGAATTTTGGTTATGCTTTATAAAAGTGCCTGTGCCCCTTTTGAACATGATGCATACAGACAAAAGATTTGGGTTCAAATAAAGAATAATTGGAAAAACTATGAATTTATAGCTGCTAAAATGGGACACCAGATATTTTGGAGGTTGCAGTAGAGCAAGAACCCCAAAATTGCAGAGGGAAAATATGACCCTGGGAAATTTAAAGCAGGGAGGCTATTAGTATTATTTTGTCTTTGATAACCAACTATATAACTGTATAACCGATAGTATAACTGTGTAACTGACCATGGGGAAGATTATCAGTGTTTGTTACAAGTACAGGGTTTAGCCATTCTTGAGTGCTCAGGTTTATAGACAGTCATTCCTATGTATGGACATGTGGATCTAGTGAAAGTTATACAATCAGACTCGGAATAGTCCACTGTTTGTGCCCAAGGCTTGTGCAAGGGCCATACTTAGCTCTTGGACTTTATCAGAATGTAATTAAATCTATGGTGAAAAGACTTTCTGAACAGATTGTTGCTTATCCTTCATGGACTCTGTCATCTTTCTCACTGATTAATGGAGTTACAGAGCCTGGGACCAAGTACTGGTCTCTGGAGGATTCAAACACCACCATTTACTGCTCTGTGGATGGATATGCTCCTAGAACCTCTCCCTGCTGGTCTAGTTGTACTGTATGAGGAACACTTCTGCTCTGACTGTCTTGAGAACTGTTATGGCACTTTATTAATCAACTCTGTGGATGGAGAAAAAAAAAATCTATGGATGGTGCAGCTTTTTCAAACTGGTACAAATCCCTTAAGTTTAATTGACTGTTAGGTCTATCACTTGCTATACAACTCTGACAGTAGTTTGATTGCTATTACCCTTAATCTTGGAAGAAAAGATGATTAGAAATGGCAAGGATGGACCTAGCTTAAAATGCCTATGGGGATCTTTCCCAACACATCGTTTAGCATTCTTTTGGTAAACAAATGCCACCTGGTGACATGTACTAACAGAACAAACAGGTGGGCCTTACTCATCACAGGAGGTCACCTAACAGAAGAACTAGATCCAATTATTCTAAATGAACTGGAGCCCTATGCCTTTTAGCCACCTGAGTAACCACATGGGAAATACTCTTAGCCCTGTGCAAGTCCTACTTGGGGAATCCAACAAGTGTGAACACACTTTCATTCAGAGGCACTCTCTGTCCCTTTGGAACTCTACTTTCTGTGTAAGAATCACACATTGATTTTCCTCTCTTCTGAGAACACAATGACTTGCATCTTGGGTGATAAGAGATCTTCAGGTGTTTAAGGAAATACCACCTCACCTTGGAAGGCATTCCAGTCAGTCTCAACTAACTGGCCAAAGTTGTGGTGGATGACACAAATATCCTAGATTTCCTTCTTGAAGGTTAAGGTGGGATTTGCACAGTCCTGTTGTATTTGGATTAATGCCTCAGGATAATTAGAAATGTCAATACAGTAATGTGGCTGTATATGGTAGATATTGAGGGTTTTGCACATTTGCTTAGCAAGAAACCCAGAGGGCATGGCTGAAGTCAATATTGCAGATTGGCCTTACCTTGCTGCTTGGAGTCCTGTTGATGGCATTGCTGCTAGAAGAAAATAGCATCTCCTGTTGGGCTGATGAATCATAGTCACTGAGAGAGCGGTATGCTCATGAAAAAATTTAACTGAAACAAAGATGGTGTAGAAATATGGGTGGGCAATGTTGGAAGACAATTAATCTTTAATGTTTTCCTGTTATTTTAAGCAAAGACCTTTTTTTTTTTTTTTTTCTGGACTATCTTTCAAGGATGCCTATATAACAGACATTTTAGTAGGATAGTAAATAGTGTCTCCTCTGCCCAGACACAGGGTAAATTTGCTTCCTGACCAAACTAGTAAAGATGATGTCTCCCTCCTGGACATAGATTGGCAGCCTTGCTAATGCCCATTTATATGACAGGGTTGCTCAACTGTGATATAAACTTACTGTGTGTACAGTCCACCTGGGCCACTCATTATGACCCCATAGGGTTTGGGGATTTGGCCAAGAAATGCACACCCCTAACCCATACTACCTGGTATTCTGAGTAAAAGTCTGTTAGACAAAGGCATTTCATATTTTCTGCCAACATGTATGAGACTGGTTGCTACACTCTAGTTTGCAAATAGGTAAACCTCATGCCTTTCACAAGTTTTAATATCCACATTTACTCCTCTAGGCCTAAAAACTTGGTCTCTCATTTCACAAGTTTTAATATCCACATTTACTCCTCTAGGCCTAAAAACTTGGTCTCTCATTTCCCGATAGTGCCTTATTTATATACAACCATGACATTTGTTATTACTCCTAAAGTGCCCAATGAGAATTTACATTCTAAATGTATTTTTTGACAGAATAAAAAGTATTTCCTGTATCCTCATTTCTAAGGTCTACTTAAGAATAAGTTTTTGTTTTTGTTTTCCAGTGAGGAGCAACACCTGGAATTTTACTGAGATTATGTTTTTTTAGTAAGAAGAGGTCACCACACCAGTGTTGATTTTAAACTTGGCAAGCTTATTTTTCAATTTCAAATTTAAACTGAGAGAGTAATCAGCAACAACAGGGCTGCAGGGAAAATAGCATGCCGAAGTAAAAGTACTTTTGGTTCTTTGAATTATAGGGATTTACTTTGTTACAAGATTTATGTGCAACCTAAAGCATTAAAAAAAAAAAAAAATCCCAAGTGATTAATTTGTGGTCTTTGAAAAAAGCAGTGCAAACCAGAAAGTTTTTGATAAAAACTGAAACATTGTGTTTGAAGTTATTTTTTAGGATTCCAAAATAATTCATGGTATATAATTTTCATGGAGGACATTAGGAGAAGGGAAAATGAAGGGGGTGAAATCAAAGTGGGAGAAGAACCATGAGAGACTATGGACTCTGGGAATAATGGACAGTTTAGAAGGGAGGAGGTGGGGGAATGGGTGAGCCTGGTGATGGGTATTAAGGAGGGCACTGATTGCGTGGAGCACTGGGTGTTATATACAAATAATGAATCATAGAATACTATATAAAAAACTAATGAGGTACTGTATGGTGACTAACATAACACAATTAAAAAAATAAATGAAAGGTATAATAGAAGCATCAATTCTTATAATTTGCAATGCTGTATATATTCAATAAATTTAATAGAACATATTGACTTATGGCATAATATTGTGGCATTATTACACATTAACAATGCTTATAGACCATTAACAAATTAATGCCTACAGAGACTATTCTTGGAGTATATTTATCATAATTCATGTATGAACTTTCTTCCATAGAAAGTATAATTAGTTCTGAGGGAATTTAACTGAGGATAGCTTTTGAACCAAACTAACCTAATAAAATAGATACACTTTTTACTTATTTTAGTGGAAAGGCAGTCTAAATCAGCTAATTCTAAATTATAAACTTAACAGCTTAAGAGCTATAAAGGTATATATGTTATATATATAAGAATATATTTATTATATATGCTATATTATATATATAGCATATATAGGTTAGCATATATATATGCTTATCTAAATTAATTCAGGAAAGTACTGCTTTCAAGAGGCCCTTAGATACCTGGTGTTAATTTGAAAATTAGGGAAAAAATTGAAAAAAAAAATTGCTTAATGAGATTGTATAGAAATTCTGATTCAAGATGATGATGTAGGAAGATCCCGAATTTATCTCCTCCCATGGACAAAATGAGTCTACAGGTACAAATAGCAGTTTCCTCTTATAAAAACCTAAAGCCTGGCTGAGTGACAACTATACATCAACAACCAAGAAGAAAACCACATCCAAGTGGTAAGTGAGACCAGGACATCGGAAATAATCTCAAAATAAACCCACCTTCAGTGCAGCATCCGACAAGCCGGAGGGACTTCAAAACCTAGAGCTTCTCCCTGAGGAGCAAAGTATTCAAATCCACTTTGGGCATCTCGACCTTTTTTTTTTTTTTCCCCCTAAAGATTTTATTTATTTATTTGACAGAGAAAGAGAGAGCTCACAAGTAGGCCGATAGGCAGGCAGAGAGAGAGGGGGAAGCAGGCTCCCTGATGAGCAGACCCAGGACCCTGGGATCATGACCGGAGCTGAAGGCAGAGGTTTTAACCCACTGAGCCACCCAGATGCCCCTAGGCATCCCAACTTTTGAAACATATATTTGAAAGACATACCTCCAAAATGTCTAACTTTGAAAAGCAAAAGAACTCCTGCCCCAAGACCCACAATATACTCCAGTCATCTAAAACACACCTCTTACAGGGCGGACGAATGGGTGTACTGGGACTCACCTATTCAAGGGCCCTGCTCAGAGGCAGCTGATCATGAGCTCACTTAAAGTAAAGGAGGCTTGCTGCTTATATTAAAGCATCAGCCTGAAGGGCAGAGCTCTAATTTCACAAACATGTCTAAGAGTCTGCTGGAACATTCTCCAGGGATGGAGACTGATGGGTACCATCTGTGTTCTCCCTTTGCCATTCTCCAGAGCACCAGTATTTCCTGGAAGGGAACTTTTACATACATCTGGTACCCCAATTATTTCAGCTGCTATCTAGGTGACATCTTTTGATCATCTTTGGGCTCTCAAGGCTAAAGGCACTTATGTTCCTGGTCCAGTGGGATTGTAATAATCAGTTACCCAAAAAAGGAGCTCATATTCCTATCTGGTACCTCAATTTATGTGACTGCTGCCAGGGGATATCTCTACATTGCCTGGCTTGGTGGCCAGTGGAGCTTATACTCAATGGTCCATAAGACTATAACCAACAGAGAAAGAGTTTTTAAATATCTACCATCCCCAGGGCACAGCAAAAAGAAAGAGGAGTTCTGCTTTTTTGTAAAGGTATTAGCTAATGGTCATAACTGTGGCCTGAGGGTCAAGCTTCTTTTAAACATGCATCTTGGGGAGTGTCTGGGTGGTTCAGTGGGTTGAGCCTCTGCCTTTGGCTCAGGTCATGGTCTCAGGGTCCTGGGATTGAGTCCCTTATCAGATTCTCTGCTCAGTGGAGACCCTGCTTCCCTTCCTCTCTCTGCCTACTTATGATCTCTTTGTCAAATAAATAAATGAAATCTTAAAATAAATAAATAAACAAATGTGCATCTTGGGGCTGACTGTAAATGCTTTCCAGAGACCTAGGAGGGCAGGTGGTATTTTCACTGCTGTATTTAAATTTATCCTGTAATTTTACATTATGCTCAGTAGTATTTACCTATTATTTTATGAAAATATCTATTGAAATGTGTAAAAACTAAAGTCAAAATTAATTTCTATAAATTATTTATGTGATGATTTTTAGATATCATTAGTAAATTTTCTCTCACAACTGTTTTAGATGAGATAGTCTTTGATTTATACATTAGTTAGTTTCCCACAGTAAAAACAAAAGGAAAATAGGAAAATATTAAATGTATTTCTTATATTGGTCAAGTAGATTTTTCTTTGGCTAGTTGCCTAGTTTTTATTTTTTTTGTTAATGTTGGACTAATAGCTTTTTTGTCCCTGACTACTTTAATGATTGTTACTTAAATACCATTATCATAGTCTTACTAACCATTTGAATGTAAATCACCTCTAAAAAATAGGTTTTATTTTGAGATTTCATATTATTTGAATCAATTTTATATCTAGAATATACATATATTCTGTATATATGTATATATCAATATACATTGAATATAGGCAGAAATGTCAAGGTTGGAAGCAAAGGACAAAAAAACTACTTTAAAAAATCTCATTCCTTAAACACACACCATTTTGCACACTTGAAAGTCAAGGACATTTGTTGAATATTTTAATATCAGGACATCTTAAGGAAATTCCTAATTCTCTTATGATTATCACTGATGGATCTACACTCTTTGATGCACGCATATTTTGCTATCCAATATAGAATAAGTTACTCAGGATGCTTGAGTGGTTCAGTAGGTTAAGCATCTCCTTTGGCTTGGGTCATGATCCCAGGGGCTTGGGATGGAGCCCTTCATCAGGCTCCCTGCTCAGTGGAGAGTCTGCTTCTCCCTTTCTTTCTCCCTCTGCCTCTCCCCTGCTCGTGCTCACTCTCTCTGTGTCTCTCAAATAAGTAAATAAAATCTTTAAAAGAAAGAATGACAAGTGACAGTACTCAGAACCCTACTGTGTCTATGGAAAGAGTAAGAGCCTTGAGGCTACCACCATTTAGTCTAAGAGTCTGCAAAATTGTACTTTAAAGGTCCAGATTGTGAATAATGTAAGCTTTGCGACTATACAGTCTCTGTTCAACTTTTTGAAACCACTGTTACAGCACAAAAGCAGCTGTGGACAAAGCCATGCATAAGCCACACATGACATATGAACAAATGGGTAAGACTGTGTTCCAGTAAACTTTTACATACAAAAGAAGTGAATGTCTCCGTTTTGCCCTCCAGTGGTAGTTTGCCAATCCTCTCACTACATCCTTTGTTGTATTCCATGCTTGCATTAAGTTATGAAGAAAGAGGCAACAGGATACAGGTCTTCCCGGACATCAAACTGGGCAGAGACTGATGCATTCCTGATAACAGATGTCAAGATTAATCTCATTTCCAGGGAGTTGAGAGGACAATAACATTCTCTCTTAATCTATACTAAGGAAAAGAATCAAAATAGTAATTTTTAAAATTCACATCATTATTTTCAAAATTTTAGACCTGGTAATAGCCAATTCTGCAATACTTTTCTTTATTCTAATGTGAGACATAATGTCAAATTATCAAAAATAAAATTATCATGCTATCATACATAATATCATTTTATCAAAGGATGATTTTCTTTTAAAGTTGTGTAGTTGTTTAATAATGGCTGAAGTGTGCATTAACTTTATTCCATCCAAAATGATTCTTTATATTCTCCTTTAGAAAAGACTTCTAATTAGCAGGATTATTCCAAATTCTCCAGCCATGTAAAATAGACTTACTAAAAATAGCATATGTTTTATAGCTCTCTAATGCTTTATCATGTACAAAACACTGAAGCATTCTGAAAAATGGTATTAAACTTACGTTCTATTATAACCTTCATTCTTTTGGAGAGGGCACAGTTAGGGTCCTTAGGGTACTGACATAGTCTCTCTGAGATTAGTGATGATATATCTCTAATATTCAAGCAAGCTTTCTGTTTCCAGAATTAATGTTTTGTAGTGATGTAAAAGTTAAAAAAACATTTATTGATTTATTTTATTAATTTATTATCTATATTAGAGTCTACATAGTATTTTAGGAAGAGTAAGAGTGGGAGAATGATATACTGGGAAGAGATACATGAGTTGGAATTTATTGTTATCTTTATTAACTTGGCAAGTTATTTTTTTCTCTCTGTTTATAAGAATCTTCCAGGTATTACTTGAAGGGTAAGTGACCTTCTCATCCCATTTGGGTTCTGACACCCCATTTTAGGTTACTCTTCCAGGTAAACACTCTCCTCTATAATACATGTTTCTTAACTGTTCTATGTACCAAACTGTCCCTCCTGCAATCATTTTATACCAAATTAAGCTTTATAAAATGCCAATCTGATCATTTTATTCTTCAGCTGAAAATATTTCAATGGTTTATTGTTCCTTGAAAAATTAAACAACAGAGTATGACTTGGGAAATATCATGTTCTAACTCTACTTATTTTTTCCTTATCTTTTACCACTTACTTATGCTCAATGATACTTGTATACTTCACTTGTTCTTCATTTCAGACTACAGACCTGGCCATAGCTAATTTCTACTTACTCACTTTGGGTATCCTATCTTGTGAAGCTTTCATTCATCAAGCAATTTAGTTAGGTATTCTTTTGATATGCTTTCACAGAAGGCTGTACATATTCCCATCATACCAGAGATTCTTTCATTTTTGCGCTCTACATAGATTATGAGCTTCTCAGGCTGCTACATGGTAGGTACTCAAAAAATTGATAATGTGAAAAAAATGTAACAGGCAAAAATTATAGGTAATAATTCTTACAGTAATTATATGTGTATAATGTTAATAATAATTATTACTAATTCAATCTCAGCCGAAGAGAGATGCTTAACAGACTGAACAGGGCAGACTTAACAGCCCATAACAGGGCACCAGGTGCCCCTAATTCTGTATTTCTTATTACTCATTGATAAGGCCTGATAATTGATTTTTCTGTTGTAATTACGTGTTTGTATTTCTCCATTCTCACCATCTCACCTGATCACATTTTGCCAGGTAAATAGCTAGCATCTGGGCAGTGTTTCTTATCAAAATAAGAGTGAACCAATTAACTGACACTTTTTTTTTTAACAAGTAGCATCTGTGGCTTCTTTAAAGATAATCATGAATTGAACAAATTCTCAACAGATACTTCTACAACATAACAAAGGAAAGTAATACCCTTAAAACAAATGCTTCAATGGTCATGAGAAAGATTTGGAAATTAAAGAATTTCTTTAATTCTTATATTTTCCTTAACAAGGACTCATTTTAAGAATATTTTATATAATCAGTATTAAATATCAGTAAGCTAATGAACTGGCAAATTATTCTTGCTAAATGCTTTCCAGAGTTTGACAAGTTAGATTCCTGTAATAATAAGCTTCCAGTTCCCAAAATTTATTGAAAAGTTTACATTTCAAGGAGCCTGGGTGGCTCAGTTGGCTATGCATCACATCTGACTCTTGATTTCAGCTCAGGTCATGACCTCAGGATCATGGGATCAAGCCACGTCTGTGCTAAATTTGGAGGCCTCTTGCCCCTCTCCCTCTGTTCCTCCCCACTCTCTCTCTCTCTCTCTCAAATTAATGAATAAAGTCTTAAATAAAAATTTATATTTCAATTACTTTTTTCTATAAGAAAAATTAAAGTCACTAAACGATTACTAGAATGCTGTGCAGGAATGCTAATAGCATCAAATATATAATTCTTAAGGGAGAATTTCAAAGATAGCGTATGGTTACAGTAGCACTAATGGCCAGCAAATGAAAACTTAATAAAAGATGAGTAATAGGATATAAAAAAATTGTGGTGATATATAAAAATATTTGGCCTAGTGTTGTCATGTTTTATTTGGTTAATATGAATGTTTTATTTCAAATACCACATTGAGTTAATGTACCTGGCTGGCTCTTTGTGCTAAATAGGTGTCTTACTATTAAGGGATTGTTGCCTTCATTCGGCTTTAAGCAAGGCATACATGGCTGCATATACTCTCCCATCCAGATGCTTCTCTTTCCCAGTTATGTCAGTCATGTGGGACAGGGACTATGAATATTGGCATAGGTGAGTTGAACACAGGACGACAGTTTGACATTTAAGGGTATGGTTTCTAGAACTAGGCCTGAAAATAAGCCTTGCTTCTTTTTGTGGGTCTTTGGAAGTTTTTTAACCTGTGTACATATAAGCTTCATTGTAAGATTAATAAGCTGAAAAATGTAAAACATTGAGAAGAAAACATTTAGTAATGAGTGCATTTGATCACAACCTCTGTCTGCCCCCACACATCAGGAGATGGTATTGCTCATCTACTTTCTCAGTTCTATGTAAACAAACCCTACCTCTGAACTTCAAATATAGATTTCATGTTTGTTTTTTCAGGGCTTCATAATGAATATCAAACCAATGAATGAGGGGGAGCTGAATCAACTGAGAGCCTAGAAGAATACGTTGAAAACTCTAAGGGAAGGGGGAGGCGGAAGTAGAAAGTCAAGAGAGAAATGCAGGAGTTGGAGAGATTAGTCAGAGAAATTTGGAAGAACAGGTAAATAAGAGTTTTTGGAAACAGCCACTTTGTGTGTGAGTTATTACCAGAATAGGAGAGATGAGAAAGGGGGATAATAAATTTTTCTAAATTCTGTAAATATCTTATTAGGTATTTTTTTTTCTTATTTCTTTTCAGCATAACAGTATTCATTGTTTTTTGCACCACTCCCAGTGCTCCATGCAACATGTGCCCTCCTTAATACCCACCACCTGGCTCCCCCAACCTCCCACCCCAGCACCCCTTCAAAACCCTCAGATTGTTTTTCAGAGTCCATTGTCTCTCATGGTTCACCTCCCCTTCCAATTTCCCTCAACTCCCTTCTCCTCTCCATCTCCCCATGTCCTCCATGTTATTTGTTAGGCTCCACAAATAAGTGAAACCATATGATAATTGACTCTCTCTGCTTGACTTATTTCACTCAGCGTAATCTCTTCCAGTCCTGTCCACGTTGCTATGAAAGTTGGGTATTCATCCTTTCTGATGGAGACATAATACTTCATAGTGTATATGGATCACATATTCCTTATCCATTCATCTGTTGAAGGGCATCTCTCTTCTTTACACAGTTTGGTGACCGTGGCCACTCCTGCTCTGAACATTGGGGTACAGATGGCCCTTCTTTTCACTACATCTGTATCTTTGGGGTAAATACCCAGTAGTGCAATTGCAGGGTCATAGGGAAGCTCTATTTTTAATTTCTTGAAGAATCTCCACACTGTTCTCCAAAGTGGCTGCACCAACTTGCATTCCCACCAACAGCGTAAGAGGGTTCCCCTTTCTCCACATCTTCTCCAACACACGTTGTTTCCTGTCTTGCTAATTTTGGCCATTCTAACTGGTGTAAGGTGATATCTCAAAGTGGTTTTAATTTGAATCTCCCTAGTGGCTAGTGATGATGAACATTTTTTCATGTGTCTGATAGCCATTTGTATGTCTTGATTTGAGAAGTGTCTGTTCATATCTTCTGCCCATCTTTTGACATGATTATCTGTTTTGTGTGTGTTGAGTTTGAGGAGTTATTTATAGATCCTGGATATCAAGCTTTTTTCTGCACTGTTATTTGCAAATATCTTCTCCCATTTCGTGGGTTGCCTCTTTTTTTTTGTTGACTGTTTCCTTTGCTGTGTAGAAGCTTTTGATGTTGATGAAGTCCCAAAAGTTCATTTTCACTTTTGTTTCCTTTGCCCTTGGAGACATATCTTGAAAGAAGCTGCTGTGGCTGATATCAAAGAGGTTACTGTCTATGTTTTCCTCTAGGATTCTGATGGGTTCCTGTCTCACGTAGAGGTCTTTTATCCATATTGAGTTTATCTTTGTGTACGGTGTAAGAGAATGGTCGAGTTTCATTCTTCTACATATAGCTGTCCAATTTTCCCAGCACCATTTATTGAAGAGACTGTCCTTTTTCCACTGTACATTTTTTCCTGCTTTGTCAAAGATTATTTGACCATAGGGTTGAGGGTCCTTATCTGGGTTTTCTACTCTGTTCCACTGGTCTATGTGTCTGTTTTTATGCCAGTACCATGCTGTCTTGGTTATCACAGCTTTTTAATAAAGCTTGGAATCAGGTAACATGATGCCACCAGTTTTATTTTTGTTTTTCAACATTTCCTTAGCAATTTGGGGTCTCTTCTGATTCCATATAAATTTTAGGATTATTTACTCCAGCCCTTTGAAGAATACTGGTGGAATTTTGATCGGAATGGCATTAAAAGTATAGATTGCTCTAGGCAGTAGAGACATTTTAAAAACATTTATTCTTCCAATCCAAGAGCATGGAATGGTGTTCTATCTTTTTGTGTCTTCAATTTCTTTCATGAGTGTTCTGTAGTTCCTCGAGTACAGATCCTTTACTCTTTGGTTAGGTTTATTCCCAGGTATCTTATGGTTCTTGGTGCTATAGTAAATGGAATCGATTCTCTAATTTCCCTTTCTGTATTTTCATTGTTAGTGTATAAGAAAGCCACTGATTTCTGTACATTGACTTTGTATCCTGCCACATTGCTGAATTGCTGTATGAGTTCTAGTAGTTTGGGGGTGGAGTCTTTTGGGTTTTCCATATAAAGAATCATGTCATCTGCGAAGAGAAAGAGTTTGACTTCTTCATTGCCAATTTGGATACCTTTTATTTCTCTTTGTTGTCTGATTGCTGTTGCTAGGACTTCTAATACTATGTTGAACAAGAGTGGTGAGAGTGGGCATCCTTGTCGTGTTCCTGATCCCAACGGGAAGGCTGTGAGCTTTTTTCCATTGAGGACGATATTTGCTGTAGGTCTTTCATAGATAGATTTTATGAAGTTGAGGAATGTTCCCTCAATCCCTATACTTTGAAGTGTTTTAATCAGGAACAGATGTTGGATTTTTGTCAAATGCTTTTTCTGCATCAATTGAGAGGACCATATGGTTTTTCTCTCTTCTCTTATTGGTTTGTTCTATCACATTGATTGATTTGCGAATGTTGAACCATCCTTGTAACCCAGGGATGAATCCCACCTGGTCATGGTGGATAATCTTTTTAATGTGCTGTTGGATCCTGTTTGCTAGGATTTTGTTGAGAATCTTAGCATCCATATTCATCAGGGATATTGGTCTGAAATTCTCCTTTTTGGTGGGATCCTTGCCTGGTTTGGGGATCAGGGTAATGCTGGCTTCATAAAAAGAGTCTGAAAGTTTTCCTTCTGCCTCAATTTTTTGAAACAAATTCAGAAGAATAGGTGTTATTTCTTTTTTGAAAGTTTGAAAATTCCCCAGGGACTCTGTCAGGTCCTGGGCTCTTGTTTTTTGTGAGGTTTTTGATCACTGCTTCAATCTTCTTACTAGATATCTGTCTTTTCGGGTTGTCAATTTCTTTCTGGTTCAATTTTGGGAGTTTATAGTTTTCCAGGAATGCCTTCATTTCATCTAGGTTGCTCAACTTATTGGCATATCACTGTTGATAATAACTTCTGATGATTGTTTCTACTTCCTTGGTGTTAGTTGTGATCTCTCCCTTTTCACTCATAATTCTATTAATTTGAGCTTTCTCTCTTTTCCTTTGGATCAGTATGGTCAGTGGTTTATCTATCTTATTGATTCTTTCAAAAAACCAGCTTTTAGTTTCATTGATACGTTCTACTTTGTCTCTAGTTCTACCTCATTGATCTCTGCTCTAATCTTAATTATTCCCCTTCTTATATGTGGAGTTGTTTAATTTGTTGTTGATTCTCCAGTTCTTTAAGGTGTAGAGACAGCTGGTGTACTCCGGATTTTTCAATATTTTCTGAGGGCGTCTTGGATGGCTATGTATTTCCCCTTTAGGACCGCCGTTGCTGTATCCCATAGGTTTCAGGCCGAAGTGTCTTCATTCTCATTTGTTTCCATGAATTGTTTAAGTTCTTCTTTGATCTCCTGGTTGATCCAAGCATTCTTATTTATTTATCTATTTATTTGACAGATAAAGATCACAAGTAGGCAGAGAGGCAGGCAGAGAGAGAGAGGAAGAAGGCTCCCTGCTGAGCAGAGAGCCTGATGTGGGGCTCGATCCCAGGACCCTGGGATCATGACCTGAGTCAAAGGCAGAGGCTTAAACCCACTGAGCCACCCAGGCACCCGTGATCCAAGCATTCTTAAGCAAAGTGGTCTTTAGCTTCCAGGTGTTTGAGTTCTTTCCAAACTTTTCCTCATGACTGAGCTCCAGTTTCAAAGCATTGTTATCTGAGAATATGCAGGGAATAATCTCAGTCTTTTGGTATTAGTTGAGTCCTGATTTTTGACCCAGTATGTGGCCTATTCTGGAGAAGGTTCCATGTGCACTTGAGAAGAATGAGTATTCTGTTGTTTTAGGGTGGAATGTTCTGTATTTATCTATGAGGTCCATCTGGTCCAAAGTGTCATCCAATGCTCTTGTTTCTTTATTGATTTTATGCTTGGATTATCTGTCTATTACTGAGAGAGGCATGTTAAGATCTCCTACTATTAATGTATTCATATCAATATGACTCTTTGTCTTGATTAATGGTTTTCTTAGTAATTGGCTGCTTCCATATTGGGGGCATAGATATTTACAATTGTTAGATCATCTTGGTGGATAGTCCCTTTAAGAATTATCTAGTGTCCTTCTGTATCTCTGACTACAGTCTTTAGTTTAAAATCTAATTTATCTGATATGAGAATTACTACCCTGGCCTTCTTTTGAGGCCCATTGCCATGAAAGATGCTTCTCCATTCCCTCACGTTCACTCTGGGTGTATCCTTAGGTTCAAAATGGGTCTCTTGTAGACAACATATGGATGGGTCCTGTGGTTTTATCTAATCTGCAACCCTATGTCATTTAATGGGCACATTTAGGCCATTCACATTGAGAGTGATTATTGAGAGCTACATTTTTATTGACATCGTGTTACCTTTGAAGTCTTTCTTTCTGTAGATTGTCTCTATATTTCTGTTCAATGATATTCTTAGGATTTTTCCTCTTTTATAGAACCCTCCTTAATATTTCCTGCAGTGTTGGCTTGGTGGTTGCAGTCTTTTAAGCCTTGCTGGTCTTGGAAACTCTTTAGCTCTCCATCCATTTTGAATGTCAGTCTTACTGGATAAAGTATTCTTGGCTGCATGTTCTTCTCATTTAGTGCCCTGAATATATCTTGTCAGCCCTTTCTGGCTTACCAGGTCTCTGTGGACACGTGTGACGTTATTCTGATGGGCTTTTCTCTGTATGTGAGGAGTTTCTTTTTCTTAGCTGCCTTCAAGAGGGCCTGCCTACAATTATAATTCTTCATTCTTGTTATTAGGTATCTCAAGGACTTTTGAGAATCTATAATCTTGGGGGGAGACCATTCTGCCTCTAGTACATGAACACTGGTTCTATTCATGAGATTGGGGAAATTTTCATGGAGAACTTGTTTCACTATATCTTCTAGACTTCTTTCTTTCTCCTCCTCCTCAGCGATTCCAATAATTCTGACTTTGGAACATTTCATAGCATCATTTATTTCCCTCATTCTGTTTTTGTGGCTTCTAAGATGTTTGTTCCAGGCTTCCTCCTGATCCTTTCTCTCTATCTGTTTGCCCTCCAGATCACTAATTCTATCTTCTGTCTCAGTTACCCTAGCTTTTAGATAATCTAGATTAGATTGGAACTCACTGAGAGCATTGTGAATGTCACCCCTGGTGGCTTTCAGTTCTGCCCTCACATTGTGAACATCATCCCTGTTGGCTTTCATTTCTGCCCTGATCAATTCCATTTGGTCATCCATGGCTTCCTCCAACCTAGCTATTGCCTGGATAATTGTTTGCCTGAATTCCTTTTCTGACATATTGTCTATGTCGATAGCCATTAGCTCTGTTGCAGAAGGCCCATCCTCTGAATTTTTCTTCTGTTGGGCATTCCTCCTCCTAGTTATTTTGATGAGAGATGGCCGAATGGATGTAGCTGAATGTATCAACTGTGGTGTAGTCAAGGTGCAACCTGGAATGCTTCTGAGCAATCAGGAGTCCCCACCCAAATGAGAGAAAAAAGAAAAGAAAAAGAAAAAAAGAGATAAGGTAGAGAAAAGTCTATAATTACAACTCATGGCTATACTTCAAGCAACCACAGTTCTTCATTTGCTCCTCTAAAGCTGAGCAATGCTGACACACTGAGAAACTTCCTCATTTCTATGATAAATACCTGATAAAACCATTCTTTTTTTTTTTTTTTTTTGCTTTTATTCTGCATGTTGGTTTGTAGTGGAACCATTCTGGATTTTTCAAGCAAGAGAACCCATGGATTCAAAATGATATATTTTCTCACTGAACCAGATGCCTTGATTATTCTCATTCTCTATGAGACATAAGCACATATTTCCCTTAGCTCCAGCACAAGCTTGATTATGCTTAGAAGATATGTTGGATTGTACCTAAAATGGCATTATTTGGATCTAGATGGGTGAGTACCTATTCCTTCCCATGTCATAGTTTCATGTTCTTATCCAGAATTCTGTCTTGAACAGTGAAAACAATACAATCTCCTATAAGAAATGTTCTGCAGTGTTACCGTTGCTATCCCAAAACAAAATAGAGAAATACATTGTTCAAGGAAAGTGACTTTCTTGATTTTCTTCTTAATATACAACATCAGAAGGCATCAGTTTTCAGGAAATACACATACTGTAGAATAAAAGGGAACAAATTACATTTTGAAATTTACAGAATTCATAATTTGGGCCATTGCAAGCATACTGGTATTTCACAAATGTTTTTATGGTGTTTTCAAATATAAGTGTAAACACTGTAGATCAACACCATTCCATCATTAAAAAGCCAGATTGTTAAGCTTAAGGTCATTTGTATTCTTTCCAAGAGCTTTAAGACTGGAGGGAAATGTAAATAATGAAATGCTTATTTAAAAAAATAACAAACCATAAGTGACTCTTTTTTTTTTTTAAAGCTTGTCAGTAGAGTTTATTTATTTATTTTTTTTTATAATTTTTTATTTTTTATAAACATATATTTTTATCCCCAGGGGTACAGGTCTGTGAATCACCAGGTTTACACACTTCACAGCACTCACCAAAGCACATACCCTCCCCAATGTCCATAATCCCACCCCCTTCTCCCAAACACCCTCCCCCCAGCAACCCTCAGTTTGTTTTGTGAGATTAAGAGTCACTTATGGTTTGTCTCCCTCCCAATCCCATCTTGTTTCATTTATTCTTCTCTTACCCACTTAAGCCCCCATGTTGCATCACCACTTCCTCATATCAGGGAGATCATATGATAGTTGTCTTTCTCTGCTTGACTTATTTCACTAAGCGTGATACGCTCTAGTTCCATCCATGTTGTCGCAAATGTCAAGATTTCATTTCTTTTGATGGCTGCATAGTATTCCATTGTGTATCTTCTTGATCCATTCATCTGTTGATGGACATCTAGGTTCTTTCCATAGTTTGGCTATTGTGGACATTGCTGCTATAAACATTCGGGTACACGTGCCCCTTTGGATCACTACGTTTGTATCTTTAGGAAAACCTTAAGATACCTAGGAATAAACCTAACCAAAGAGACACAGAATCTATACTCAGAAAACTATAAAGTACTCATGAAAGAAATTGAGGAAGACCATAAGTGACTCTTAATCTCACAAAACAAACTGAGGGTTGCTGGAGGGAGGGGCTTGGGAGAAGGGGGTGGGATTATGGACATTGGGGAGGGTATGTGCTTTGGTGAGTGCTGTGAAGTGTGTAAACCTGGTGATTCACAGACCTGTACCCCTGGGGATAAAAATATATGTTTATAAAAAATTAAAAATTAAAAAAAAAAAAGCAAAAGCATATCCTATTTGTGGTAGATTCCAAACCTGTCCACATTTTTTTTCCTTCCTATATTCTTGCCTTGTGAATTCCCCTGCCACTCTGGCCTTGTGACTTGTCCATGTTGATACCATGTTAGCAAATGTGATGGACGCAGAAGAAGAAGCACTTGCACAGAGGGCTCATCCTCTCTTGCAGCTCTTGGGTCTCCTGCCACCATAAAAATACGCCCAATTAGTCTACCAGATGATGAGAGGCACATGGCCTGGCAACTCCCTCCATAAACCTGGCTGACAGTCTTCAAACCATTCATGTCAGGCCATATTGGAACATCCAACCACCAATCTACCTTCTGACAACAGATACAAGAGAGCTCTGTGGAGATGAACTGAACTAGCCCAGTTCAGAATAATTGTTCAGATAATCCAAAATCATAATCTAATTAAATGTTTTCAGTTTTAGGCCATTTTGTCTCAGAATGGTTTGTTACATAGCAAAAACTACACACATGAAAAAAGTACAAACTAAATATGTTAGGGATTGTTTTAACTGTATTATGCAACATGCTTACAATGAAAGGTTGTATAGCAACTCTAACACTTGAACAGACAGATCTGTATTTAAAATGGGTTATAATAATAAGATTTAAGAACTGTTATAAGGGGGCGCCTGGGTGGCTCAGTGGGTTAAAGCCTCTGCCTTCAGCTCAGGTCATGATCCCAGGGTTCTGGGATCGAGCCCCACATCAGGCTCTGTGCTCGGCAGGGAGCCTACTTCCTCCTCTCTCTCTGCCTGCCTCTCTCCCTACTTGTGATCTCTGTCTGTCAAATAAATAAATAAAATCTTTAAAAAAAAAGAACTGTTATATGTTTTTCACTTATAGTATATTTAATGATGTTTTGGTTAGTTTGTACATAATATCACATTGTATTCCTGTGTTAACCAGATAGAATACTACTATTTTTATCCCTCTCTATTGTTTTATAGAGAGAAACAGAGGACAGATCAGTGAATAAGATAGATCATTGATTTGAACTGAAGCATCCTGGCTCTTTAAACTGAACTCTCAACCATTATATTGCTTCTTGTGACCGATATTCACAATACATTGTAGGATAAATAAAATAGGAAATAGAATATTTTGAAAATTCAACTCAAATTTTTGTTTAAAAAGATAGCTTGTACAGAGTAGACAAAGATAAGCAAATGATATGAGGAAACTAATGTTTCCTATTGCTACTGTTACTAATTACCATATAATATAATGGTTTAAAACAATACAAATTTATTACCTTACAGTTCAGTATAGGTCTCACCAGTATAAAATGAAAGTATTGGTAGGCTGTGTTCCTTTGTGGGGAATGTAGAGGAGAATGTGGTTCCTGCCAATCCAGGTTGTGGGTGGAATTTAATTTGTTGAAGTTTTGGATTGACACTCTTGATTTTTTGCTGGCTATAAAATGTGGGGGGGGGGGTGCGGGGGGGTTGCCAGCCTCTAGAAACAGCTGTGTTCCTTCTAGCCTCTGTCCTCCATTTTCAAACCCAGGTATGATGAGTTGAATCCTCATGTGGCATTTCTCTGACATCTCCCTTCTATTGGTTTCTACTTTTAAGAATCCATGTGATTAGATTGAGTCCACCTAGATAATCTAGGATAATCTCTTTATATCAAGGCATTTAAACTTAATCACATCTGTAGAATTCCTCTTACCATTATAAGGTAACATACTCACAACTTCCTGTGATCAGGACCAGGGTATCTTTAGAGGCACTAATACAACTTATAAACATATATGTCCTGAAGTTGGTAATGTTGTTTCTGAATGACTTCAATTTATAAATGAATTTTGTTTACTTCTTTTGGTTTAACTGGATTCTCTGATATTCCATAAGGATAATATGGTATAAAAATATTTATATTCACAGTAAATTTTCTGGAAAAAAAAACTTAGGATATGTTTTTTAGATACCCTACTTTGTGTGTCCTTTAAATATAAATACCATTACTTAATTAACATTGCTTATGTCTCAGGCTTGATTATTATCTTATTGCCATCGTCAAAATCATTATGTCATATAACATAAAATTGGAACTTTCTCAAGTTCAGTGTTTTTCTAGAAGACATATCAAGAATCATTAAGTGTTAAAATTAGAAATTTAAGTTATTCTGACTTTCTTTTATAACCTGCTATGTCATTGTCATTAATTAATGATAAAGTTAATAAACCTTCTTGAGCATCTTATTTCCTTCCACAAACAAATCTTGAATTCAATTATTTAATTACCCACTTTGAAGTTTTATAGAAATTCCTCAGAAAACTAGCATTTTCAAAAATATTATAAAAAGTTTTGTGTCCATTTATTAAAGTGTAATTGTGACACTTTCGACTTTTTAAGCTCTTATTAACTCATCCTCTTTCTCTCTCAATTTCTTCTTTCCCTCTCTGTCCCCTTTCTTTTTCTTCCCCCAACCCTACCTTCTGTCCTTGAAATGTTATTTCTTTCCTTAATACATTAGCTTTTTTAGATGCCCATTTCTAACTCCAGTTCTACTTTTGACTTTTTTTTTTTTTGGAAGCCTTACATGTCTTATTGGGAGTCTTACTGAATTCCCACAGTATTGGCATTCTGTACACAGGGGACATGAAAAAAGTTATATGTAATGGGATAGCAAAACGTATTGGATATGCATATTGCACATATTCCTCTGCTCACACGCATGCTTCATTATTCTATCAGACTTCACTTACAAAACTTAAATTCCAAAATAAAATTACTAAGAATTTCAAAATAATGGCAGCAATGCATTAAATTATATGTGGCTCCCTTAGCATAAGCCCTGTGTGAGTGCACAGCTTGTACACCACAAAGCCAGCCCTGTTTCCTTCCTCCTGTAACCCTTTCCCCGTTTTCTTACTTGTTCTTTCTGTGGTTACCTCCTGGATCATCATTTTATTTTAAGGAAATGCATATAAAATGCCAATAGTAGTGGTTATCACAATGAAATACTGGAATTAGAAGGCACCAAGTACCCCGCTGCTGGTGACAAATGGTGTCAAATTCACAAATTGATAATGTGTGCTGGACAGAAGCATCATAATTACTTATACTCTCATTTGTGGAAAATGAAATGAGATACAAGTAGGAAGGAAAACCATTATTATGCAATAGCTCAAAGCACTTAGAACATATTAGAGCAGTAGTGATTTTAAAAATATTGGAGTTGACTACATTTTTTACTGACTTAGAAGCTGTAAGGAAAGGGAATGATAGGTTCATGCCAGTTGAGTATTAGTTTGAGGTACCTCTACAATCCAGAATCCCTTCAAGGCAAATACAGATAGACCCATATCTTTAGTAATCAAAGTCAGATTGTGCTGAAAAATTAAACCCATGTTTTGATTTTAAAAGCTGCAGAACCACCAAAAGGCATCTTCACTGCAAAACTTAAGCCCTTGATAGCGAGGAACTGGGATGCAAAAAAAAAAAAAAAAGGAAAAGACATTGGATCGATTCACTTCGTAACTCTGAACTCCAGATTCTTCTGAGCCTTCTGAACTGGGGAAATGATGCCCTATCTAATGCTCTAGAAGGGAAAAATTACATTATCTAAAGATTGAGAATGGCTTTACTTAAGATAGATAGTACATTAATGATACTTTCCCTCTTGATCTTTTGTTGCCTGTTTTTATTGCCTCCTAAATCAATAACTAAGCTGACATCTTAGCATGTATTAAGTAGGAAATATGGGCTGTATTATGTGAATAAAGAATCATTCATTTAAGAAATGTGGAAACCTACCAACATGTACCAGGAGAAGAATAAAATTTAAGCATCTGTAATATAACATAGTGACTATAGTTAATAATACAGTATTGTATACTTAAAAGTGGCTGAAAGATCTTAAGCATTCTCACCACAAAAAAAAAAAAGTGTGAACTGTATGAGATGATGGATGTGTTAATTATCTTGACCTTGGTAATTATTACACAGTGTATATGTATATCAAATCATCACGTTGTACACTTTAAATATATACAATTATATTTGTAA
The DNA here is from genome assembly GCF_011764305.1 of Mustela putorius furo. Lineage (NCBI taxonomy): Eukaryota > Metazoa > Chordata > Mammalia > Carnivora > Mustelidae > Mustela > Mustela putorius. Next base: position 719,479 of record NW_025421502.1, on the reverse strand, counting down.
ATTATTCCTCAATGAATTTGGAGAAAAAAAGAGCAGAAACCTAGAGAATACATACAGAAGTGGACTTTGAGTACACTGCACAAAGAAGGAGGCAGAATGTAAAGCTGATAAACAAGAGAGTTTATTGATGTGGGAGTGATAAATGATGAATCAGGATGAAAATACTAGTAATTTGATGAAAATCCTGCAACCATGTCTAATACTTAAAACTGCTTAAGTAGTTTTATATCAGTTGTCCATTGTCATAATAATGTCCTGTAACAAATAGCCACACAATCCTGCAGCTTAAAATAGTAACTGTTTATTCACAAGCCAGTGGTTTGGCATGATGTTTTATTGTTGTTGTTGTTGTTCTAGATTTGGCTCAGTTGTGTCAACTGGATTATCTCAAGCATATGCTATTAACAGATGGATGGTCTGAATGTAGCTTGTCTAGGATCACCTTAGCTGGTTCATGTAGTCTCTCATCCTCTGGGAGGTTAAATCATACTCACCTGAATGGTGAGGCCGAGATTCAACAGAAAGAATTAAAGTGCATAAGACTCTTGGTTAGAGTCAGGCACAGTGATCCTTCCACTTCATTCTGTTAGTCAAAGTAAGTCAAAGACCCATTTGAGATTCAGAGAGTGAAGAAATAGACTCTACCTCCTGAGCTGCAAAGTCATATTGCAAAGAAATGAATAGCAGAAGGAGTAGATAATTGAGTCATTTTTCAAATATTCAATCTCCCTTGAAGCTTAGAAATATGTATAATCATCACTGCTTTGACAGAAAATTGAAAAAAGGAGTCAGAAGATTCAGAGAGATGGGAATGTTAGGATGAATTTATTATGTGAAAATGGGGAACCTATCTATAAATAAGTTCCCTCATATGCTCTAAGTAATATTCCCTTTATTAAAAATATAAGGAATGCACCAGTGGAGGGGGTAGGGTGGGCAGCATCCTTGAGAAACTCTTTGTTGTAAGTATCAGAAGTTGCCAAAAACTGGCCTCCAGAGAGACAGTGCAGATTATTTCAGCATAACAGAGGACAGTGGCTTTAACTATCGGAGGCAAAGTGGATATGATTATTAAAACAGGCAGCAAGACTATAATAGTAACTAGTGATATTTGAACTACAGGAGTCTCTGGTAATGGCTGTATGTTTTTTGGTTAAGAAAACTGGCATCCAAGAAGAGTATAACTTGACTTACTTCAAAAACATCAGGAGATGGTGAGTAAAGAGCTAATGACTGACACTGCAGTAAAAAATAATTATTTCTCAATAAGTTTCTGTATTTGTCCCATTTCTTAGACCCAGATACTCTCTCATCTGTTGGAGTTTTGGTCTGCTGAGTAAGGATTCTGAAGACACCATGAGTAAATAAAATGAATATTCTTTCAGTCTTTCTCAAAAGGGTCCTAAGTAATTTACCAGAGTGGTTATACAGTAGGTAAAATAAAATTCCAGACCTCCCAGAAAATTTGAATAAGCATCTGAACTATATGCATTAATGATCCCTTATTAGAGTAAATGAACAGTAAGCCAGGTAATAAATGCAACCCCAGACTACATCTATTTCATAATGCGTCCAGGAGGCTGGCAGATCTATGGTCATTTCCTTAGTTCCTTGAATGTATAAAATATATGGATATACTTGGCACCTTTATGAAGTCTTTCCTTGGCTCCTGATCTGGAGAGTAAGATAATTTATCATAGAGATTAGATAAATCCTTAAAAACTTAAGGGATGCAAGAATAGTGATTTCCATTATATCTCAATTCAATTTTCTTATATAATCCCAATGGGGGAAAAATGAATCATGATGCAAAATGGTGGGCTATCTAAATGTAATGAAGTAAGAGGCCTAATTACAGCTATTGTGTCAGATGTGGTACCTTTCATAGAATGAACCCACACAGCCTCTAGCCTTTGATGTGCAGCTATTGGTTTGACAAATGTGTTCTTTCCAGTTACTGACAGAAAACGTCAGTAATGTTGACATTACTTGAATGTTCCACTTTTGTTCTGAGACCCACTGAAATAAAGGAGGGTGGGGTCAAAGGGCTACCTGTTCAAAGTTCCAGAATGAGAGGTAAATCTGTATGAGGTTTCAGTATCCATGCAAGGAATGTAGGCCAACTCCAAAAGGTGGTTCCAGTTCTAGGGTACTGGAACAAGATTATGCCTTTTGCAATAGAAAATTATTAATAAATAGTAAATAGAAATTACTATTATCTTTGAAGTAGCCTGTAGCTTTCCACTAACCCCTAGAACAGACCTAGGACCTGAAAATATTGCATCAAGAGACTATGAAATTGATTCTGCTTTTTGTAAGCTGGATTATCAAATATATCACTTAATAAATTTAGTTCAGCTGAGTAGCAATCCATTGCACAATGAAAACTATTCAATTATGGTTGAGTCATAGTCATTAAGTAGATTTATCAAATACAATTGTTGTACCAATACCTGTCCCTCAGCTCTGACTGGTTTCACACAATTAGCTGATGGAGGAAGAAAATACTTAGGAATAGTTCCAGGATGAGTCGGTGAAATATATGTGTGAATTGAAAATGGACTGCTATCACATAAAGAGTAGCAATAAAGGATGATGTTGAAGGAAAATATCCTAGTGGGCAGAATTTCAAGCAGTATATGGGATCATCAATTTTGCACAGAGGGAAAAAGAGTCTGGGATAAAGATATACATTAACTTTGGAGAGTAGAAAATACATTGATTAGTTGGGCAATTATCTAGAAGAAGCAAGGTTGAAATATTAGAGAAAAACAGATGTGGGCAAGAGACTTGTGAATGGATGTATGGGGATGAGCAGGAAAGTTCAGATTTGGTACAAAATCCATTACCAGAGAGCTTTCAAACATACTGATGTATCAGCATGGCATTCAGCCTAATATCTCAGATCAAAATAATCATTTTTAAGGTAAAGGAAGTTTGACGTTGTGTAGAGTATGATGGGCTTCTCTGGTGATATTACATACCATGTCATCCATAAACTGCCAGCCTGAGAAAACACTGGAAGTGCCTCTAAAGTTTTGCTAGACCATCCAGTTTAGGGATGGCATTATGAAATTGGGAAGAGTCCTTCTGAATGTTTATCCAAGTGGCACAATATATCATTGCTTCTATTTACTAAAATACATAGCACCAGAAAGGAAAGTGTGAAATTAAGATGGGTCCCTTTCGCAGTAATCTACTTGAGGAACAATTTGTACTTTTTATCTTTGAAACTAAGTTCCCAGGGATTTAGAACCTATTTCCTGGATTGGATACAGGGTGTGTGTGGTGGTGGGAGGGGGTGTCACTTTTACCAGAGGCACAGGGTTCTTCTGAACCTAGTTACCACTGACCCCTTTGTCATTTTGACTTCTCATATCGATAGACCAATAAACTAGTAAACCAAGTGTGAGGCACCACTTTGTCATTAATACATCATTATTATCATAAAGCTTGATATACGAAAAAACTACTAAAAAAATAAAGCTAACCAGGGGCTTAGATTTCTCAGGAATAAAGGTTTGTGTCACCTCACTGGGCAATTAACCTAGACGAAGATTGCCATGAGTCTCAAATAAGTGATAGAGGAAGAAGAGGCTGAAAACCAATTTTGTCCTCAGGCCTAGGGATGTGAAGATGTTTTTATTAACCCTGACATTTTAAGGCATTTTTTCAAAATTGGGGTGGAAGTTCTGAGATTGTGCCTTACTGGTAAACAAGTGAGCCTGCCAGTTTTATAGGTGCTGAAAGAAGATATAAGACTCCTCCTGTGTTAGAGACAAAGGACATTATTACTGACAGCACAGCAAGCATCATAAACTTGATATCTGTATTGGTCCCTCTTTCTCCCCATTCCCATGGGGGCATTACAGGAGAGCAGACAGTTTAGATGCTACACAGACAATAGAGCTGTGGTAAAGCCGAGGAACTCCAAACATAGAAAAACCCAATCATTTTAGAAGAAATGCTAGGTTTTGTTACCCAACCTTTGTTCTCTAGAAGGAGACATTACCTCTGTCATTCAAGGCTCTTTACTATACAAATCTCCCTGAAAAGATAATCTGGGATGAAAGTTTTTACGAGAATGTAGAAATGGAATAAAGAGTACCATAAAACCTGATGAGTGACAGAGTAGTCTCATTGTGGGTCATGAATGTTTCTGAGCAGAGCAAGAGGTAGGACTTGAGCAGATACTGTAAATTCCCTGCCCCATATGCTTGCTAGCAGTCATTCATACTGATAGCTTCCTAGTTCCAGTGCCAGCTTTCTATGTTCCTCTGAGTTTAACCACTGGTGTCTGCTCAACCCACATTCAGTGAGTCTGTGTGCCAGGAATTTCACATCTGTGGGGCAGTTCACAACTAATGAGAAGGTGGGAGGTAGTGGATTAACTCTGCACTTCTCAGTCTTTAGTGGAATAATTCTTAGGTATATGCTGTGTCCTTTCTCAGAATTGTTGGCAGGATTTGTGGCATCTGGTGGCATAGTTGGTTAAACTTCTGACTCTTGGTTTTGCTCAGGTCATGAGCTCATGGGGCTTGAGATTGAGCACTGTGTTGGGCTCTGTGTTGGGTGTGAAGCTCGCTTTAGACTCTCTCCCAGTTTTTCTCTCTCTAAAATAAATTAATAAATCTTGAAAAAAAAAAGAATTATTGACAGGATTGGACCCAGTGGGCCCATATCATTAAGGTATACCTAATTGGATTTTCTCCTATTCATGGCTTATTCGCCATACTTCCTCATTTATACTTACTGTGATTATTTCCGACAACTACCTGCTATGAGACCCTGCCTTATGACCTAATGTTAAGAGAACCAAAATATTGACAACTAATGTCATCATATTATTGTCTCATCTTTTATTTCACTATTTCTCACAAGTTTGAGCTTCTCTTCATATACATGCTAGTCTTAAGCATTTCCTTTCTTACAAATTTTTTCTTCACATTAAAAAAACATTTTCTGTTGGTTTATAAAAAAGTCTTATATATTCTAGGTATCATTTTCTTGTCTCTATTGGACATTACAAATGTATTCTTCCAATACATCATCTATTAGCTTCTTAGTGATGTCCTTCATTGTAATGTATCCTTATTTTGATAAAATTATAGTCATAATTTACTCCATTTTAATTTTAAAGCCACGGTTGAACAATACCTCTTTCTTGATTTATTTTTCCGGTTAGTAGTTAAGCTCACATAATCATGGATCTCTGTTCCTCTATATAAATTTTGGAGCAAATGTATCAAGTTTCTCAAAAAATGTCCACTGAGGAGCACCTGAGTGGCTCAGTTGGTTAAGTGCCGGTCTCTTGGTTTAGGCTCAGTTCATGATCTCAGGGTCCTGAAATAGAGATAGACCCCAGTGTCAGCTCCATGCTCAGCAGGGAGTCTGCTTGAGATTCTCTTTCTTCCTTCTCCTCTGCCCTTGTCCCTGCTTGTGCTCTTTCTTTCTCTAAAATAAATAAATAAATAAATAAAATCTTTAAAAAATTACTCCATTGTAATACATTTACTTTAAATTCATTAATATTTTAAAATATAAAGTATAATTTTATATTTTAAGTTATATATACATATGCAATTTGTATTTTTATATGAAATATGTATTAAACTTACTTCAATATATTATAATATTTTTTCTTTAAATATATTTTACCATCTAGCATTGTTTTCTAAAAGTCATATATTCATCTAATAAGAATGAGTTTTTTAACATTGATTTGTTCTATCTTTTCAAAAACTTTCCGAATTTTTTTTTTTTGGGGGGGGCTTGGTGTTTCTAAATACCATTGTAATGTCTATGTGCAGAATTTTCTTGACCTCACCTACTTGTCATTCTATGAATTCTTTCAATTTGTGCATTTTCATCTTTCTCTAGATCTGAGAAATTTATTCTCATTATTTCGTCAAGGGCAGACGTTTTAACATTTCCTTGGATCTACCCTTTCAGTGCTATGTTGATCTGTTGCTGGCCTTAAGTTGCAGCTGTTACCCAACACGCATCCCACTTCAAATCAACCTTCAGTTTCTTCAAAAATTCAATAGTTTTTCATAATAGCTTTGTTCTGTTCACATTCCTTCTATTATTATTGTTGTTGTTGTTGTTGTTGTTATTACTATTATTATTAATAATAATTTTGTGCTCAATCAGGGGACCAGCAGACTATTAGTTTACTATCTTGACAAGAACTAAGAAACATCCTTGATAATCTTTGCCCTATAAGGTTCTTTCTTTCCATATCAAGCCACTCTTTAATTTTGTTTTAAGATTTAAAGCAGTCTTTATACAGATACACACATTGAGCTAGCATTATTCTTGTTCTTTAGATGCATTTTCTTACACTTGTCTTCTCTTCTATATGCCCCCAATACCTGTTCTTAAAGCCACATATCCATGAGGTGCCTGGGTGCCTCAGTCATTAAGCGTCTGCCTTAGGCTCAGATCATGATCCCTGGGTTGTGGGTTCGAGCTCCCTGCTGGGCAGAAAGCCTGCTTCTCCCTCACCCTCTCCCTCTCCCACTGCTTGCGTTTCCTCTCTCGCTGTGTCTCTCTCTGTCAAATAAATAAAATCTTAAAAAAAAAAATAGGCCACATATCCTTGTTCATTCACACAGAGTGAATATATTATTCTATTTCAGGACATTTAACTTTCCATTCTCCAATCTTTTACAGAGCTATTGATTGCCTCATTTTCTCTTTACTTTCTATCCACACTGGTCCTAATATATGACATAAAAAAATTCATTTATTTGAACTCTCTGATAACTATAGTTTTATCCCAGCCAGGATACATTTAGTAATATAAACTTTTGTGGCAATTATATATCCCAAACAGGATACATTTGGTAAAGGTATAGAATTGCCACAAAAGTTTAACATTTTCTTCAGTAAAATCACAGAGAGAAAATAAATTCCTAGTAGACGCTAAGAGGTTTTTTTGAGAACTATATTGTAGCTATTAAAAATTGTATTGGGCCATTTATAATACTTTTGGAGTCTTTAAAGATATATTTCTTTATCAAAGCAATTTTAGCCTAATAACAAAATCAATAGCATCTTTAACTCATTTTGAAAAGTATCCATAATAGTAGAATGTAATTTTCCTATGTATTTAAAAACAGGAAAACCAAATAATTTTATTTGCATGTAAAAATTGAATATATTGTTAGTTTATAGGAAAAATATTTATATGTTTTATTTTTATGACTGTCACTTTTTAAGATTCTTTAGATAAGAGGTCAAAAAGAGAACTAATATTATATCACATGTGTAATTATTATTTATATTTTCAAGTATAGCCATCCATATATATATCTCATTATACACATAGCCTACATTAATATAAACATACATAGGTATAATATATCATATACAGTTTTTCACAAAATCATATTTTACAGTTCATACTTTATTATATAACACTGTATCTTATATTTTCTTTATTTTCATTTTTCTGACACATGAATTTAATTAGATTTTAGTTATCCTATTTCAGTAATACTAATTTTTGAACAATAACAATTGTTTTTATCAATCAGTGTGCACTAGGTTTTCTTCAGCAAAGCAGATGCAAAATTTCTATGGCTTTTATAATAATAATAATAATAATTTATTGCTCACTTCTGTGGCATGGCCAGCAAGACATCACCAAGGCCACTGGTCTACATCATCCAAAATCTTGCAACCAAGTTGATGGAAGAGTTGCTACCTCTCTCATGCTGCAGGTGGCAGTGCTATAGGGAAGAAGAGCATGAGAAACCATTTACTGTCTCTTAAGTGTTCACTGAGAAGACAGGCATATGTTATTTTTCCCACCATTTAATTGGCCAGCCATAGGGAATTTCCCTATTACATTTGTCCAAGACTAACTGTATTTGGCTATATTACACAAAAAGGTAGAATTATGAAACTAACTTTTTTCTGGAGGAAGCTGACACATGAAGAAATTCACGAATAGCCCTGAAAACTAATAATATCTGCAGACCTCTAGTCCTCAAATACTCAGTTTACTCTCTTTCCCTCTCAAACACGAAGTAACCTCCTTGTCCCAAAGGAAGACAGTTCAAAAATCCTATTCAGTCAGGGGCGCCTAGGTGGCTCAGTGAGTTAAAGCTCTGCCTTTGGCTCAGGTCATGATCCCAGGGTCCTGGGATTGAGCCCCACATCGGGCTCTCTGCTCAGCAGGAGCCTGCTTCCTCCTCTCTTTCTCTGCCTGCCTCTCCACCTACCTGTGATCTCTCTGTGTCAAATAAATAAATAAAATCTTTAAAAAAAAAATCCTATTCAGTCAAAGCATGGAACTCAAAGTATAGGATTTGTGGCTGATGCACAATGGTATCTTTAGTTGCTGGTGTTATATACTTTAAATATATAATGTCTTAGAGCACCCACTAACAAAGTATCTAATTAACTAAATATATATATATATATGTATGTGCATATAGATAGATAGCTATAGGGAGAGAAAGAGAGAGAGGGGAGAGAAAGAGAATTTTAATTTGCTTAAATATGCAAATACTCTGTTTTGAAATCAGGTCACATTCTGAGTTACTGGAGGATTAAAACTTAAACATACCTCTTTTTGAAGGAACATTATTCAACCCACAATACCTATTATGTATTCAGTAAACAAGAATAGAAAATTTTTGAATTTCCCTAATGATTGTAACATTTATTTTTCAACTCAAGTATTTTAATAATTACTCTGTATATACCTAGCTCTCTAAACTATTGTGTTATATTTTTAATAAGAATTACTTAAAGTAGATTTACCTTATCAAATGCTCTGACAATTTTTATGGCTTTTGTTAAAATCAAATAAGATTTAGTCAAACTGTTTTCCCATCAGCAATTTTTAAATGTATATTTGGCTTTAAACATTTATTACTATCTTTTTGTATTGATTGAAATCAATTTAAAAAGAAAATTGTACACTATCATTTTAATTTGCATTATTATTACTAGCAATAACTTCTCAATAATAGTTTGTAAATGGGCTATGTATATTTTTTTTTTGACACTTTGTTTTTATTTTTTTTTCCTTTTTTTTTTTTAAATTTTTTATTTTTTATAAACATATATTTTTATCCCCAGGGGTACAGGTCTGTGAATCACCAGGTTTACACACTTCACAGCACTCACCAAATCACATACCCTCCCCAATGTCCATAATCCCACCCCCTTCTCCCAAACCCCCTCCCCCCGGCAACCCTCAGTTTGTTTTGTGAGATTAAGAGTCACTTATGGTTTGTCTCCCTCCCAATCCCATCTTGTTTCATTTATTCTTCTACCCACTTAAGCCTCCATGTTGCATCACCACTTCCTCATATCAGGGAGATCATATGATAGTTGTCTTTCTCCGCCTGACTTATTTCGCTAAGCATGATACGCTCTAGTTCCATCCATGTTGTTGCAAATGGCAAGATTTCATTTCTTTTGATGGCTGCATAGTATTCCATTGTGTATATATACCACATCTTCTTGATCCATTCATCTGTTGATGGACATCTAGGTTCTTTCCATAGTTTGGCTATTGTGGACATTGCTGCTATAAACATTCGGGTGCATGTGTCCCTTTGGATCACTACATTTGTATCTTTAGGGTAAATACCCAAGAGTGCAATTGCTGGGTCATAGGGCAGTTCTATTTTCAACATTTTGAGGAACCTCCAGGCTGTTTTCCAGAGTGGCTGCACCAGCTTGCATTCCCACCAACAGTGTAGGAGGGTTCCCCTTTCTCCGCATCCTCGCCAGCATCTGTCATTTCCTGACTTGTTGATTTTAGCCATTCTGACTGGTGTGAGGTGATATCTCATTGTGGTTTTGATTTGTATTTCCCTGATGCCGAGTGATATGGAGCACTTTTTCATGTGTCTGTTGGCCATCTGGATGTCTTCTTTGCAGAAATGTCTGTTCATGTCTTCTGCCCATTTCTTGATTGGATTATTTGTTCTTTGGGTGTTGAGTTTGCTAAGCTCTTTATAGATTCTGGACACTAGTCCTTTATCTGATATGTCGTTTGCAAATATCTTCTCCCATTCTGTCAGTTGTCTTTTGATTTTGTTAACTGTTTCCTTTGCTGTGCAAAAGCTTTTGATCTTGATGAAATCCCAGTAGTTCATTTTTTCCCTTGCTTCCCTTGCCTTTTGCGTTGTTCCTAGGAAGATGTTGCTGCGGCAGAGGTCGAAGAGGTTGCTGCCCGTATTCTCCTCAAGGATTTTGATGGATTCCTTTCGTACATTGAGGTCCTTCATCCATTTTGAGTCTATTTTTGTGTGTGGTGTAAGGAAATGGTCCAATTTCATTTTTCTGCATGTGGCTGTCCAATTTTCCCAGCACCATTTATTGAAAAGGCTGTCTTTTTTCCATTGGACATTCTTTCCTGCTTTGTCGAAGATTAGTTGACCATAGATTTGAGGGTCTATTTCTGGGCTCTCTATTCTGTTCCATTGATCTATGTGTCTGTTTTTGTGCCAGTACCATGCTGTCTTGATGATGACAGCTTTGTAATAGAGCTTGAAGTCCGGAATTGTGATGCCACCAAACGTTGGCTTTCTTTTTCAATATCCCTTTGGCTATTCGAGGTCTTTTCTGGTTCCATATAAATTTTAGCATTATTTGTTCCATTTCTTTGAAAAAGATGGATGGTACTTTGATAGGAATTGCATTAAATGTGTAGATTGCTTTAGGTAGCATAGACATTTTCACAATATTTATTCTTCCAATCCAGGAGCATGGAACATTTTTCCATTTCTTTGTGTCTTCCTCAATTTCTTTCATGAGTACTTTATAGTTTTCTGAGTATAGATTCTGTGTCTCTTTGGTTAGGTTTATTCCTAGGTATCTTATGGTTTTGGATGCAATTGTAAATGGGATTGACTCCTTAATATCTCTTTCTTCTGTCTTGCTGTTGGTGTAGAGAAATGCAACTGATTTCTGTGCATTGATTTTATATCCTGACACTTTACTGAATTCCTGTATAAGTTCTAGCAGTTTTGGAGTGGAGTCTTTTGGGTTTTTCCACATATAGTATCATATCATCTGCGAAGAGTGATAATTTGACTTCTTCTTTGCCGATTTGGATGCCTTTAATTTCCTTTTGTTGTCTGATTGCTGAGGCTAGGACCTCTAGTACGATGTTGAATAGCAGTGGTGATAATGGACATCCCTGCCGTGTTCCTGACCTTAGCGGAAAAGCTTTCAGTTTTTCTCCATTGAGAATGATATTTGTGGTGGGTTTTTCATAGATGGCTTTGATGATATTGAGGTATGTGCCCTCTATCCCTACACTTTGAAGAGTTTTGATCAGGAAGGGATGTTGTACTTTGTCAAATGCTTTTTCAGCATCTATTGAGAGTATCATATGGTTCTTGTTCTTACTTTTATTGATGTGTTGTATCACACTGACTGATTTGCGGATGTTGAACCAACCTTGCAGCCCTGGAATAAATCCCACTTGGTCGTGGTGAATAATCTTTTTAATGTACTGTTGAATCCTATTGGCTAGTATTTTGTTGAGTATTTTCGCATCTGTGTTCATCAAGGATATCGGTCTATAGCTCTCTTTTTTTTGGTGGGATCCTTGTCTGGTTTTGGGATCAAGGTGATGCTGGCCTCATAAAATGAGTTTGGAAGTTTTCCTTCCATTTCTATTTTTTGGAACAGTTTCAGGAGAATAGGAATTAGTTCTTCTTTAAATGTTTGGTAGAATTCCCCCGGAAAACCGTCTGGCCCTGGGCTTTTGTTTGTTTGGAGATTTTTAATGACTGTTTCAATCTCCTTACTGGTTATGGGTCTGTTCAGGCTTTCTATTTCTTCATGGTTCAGTTGTGGTAGTTTATATGTTTCTAGGAATGCATCCATTTCTTCCAGATTGTCAAATTTATTGCCGTAGAGTTGCTCATAGTATGTTCTTATAATAGTTTGTATTTCTTTGGTGTTAGTTGTGATCTCTCCTCTTTCATTCATGATTTTATTTATTTGGGTCCTTTCTCTTTTCTTTTTGATAAGTCGGGCCAGGGGTTTATCAATTTTATTAATTGTTTCAAAGAACCAGCTCCTAGTTTCGTTGATTTGTTCTATTGTTTTTTTGGTTTCTATTTCATTGATTTCTGCTCTGATCTTTATGATTTCTCTTCTCCTGCTGGGCTTAGGGTTTCTTTCTTGTTCTTTCTCCAGCTCCTTTAGGTGTAGGGTTAGGTTGTATACCTGAGACCTTTCTTGTTTCTTGAGAAAGGCTTGTACCGCTATATATTTTCCTCTCAGGACTGCCTTTGTTGTGTCCCACAGATTTTGTACCGTTGTATTTTCATTATCATTTGTTTCCATGATTTTTTTCAATTCTTCTTTAATTTCCCGGTTGACCCATTCATTCTTTAGAAGGATACTGTTTAGTCTCCATGTATTTGGGTTCTTTCCAAACTTCCTTTTGTGGTTGAGTTCTAGCTTTAGAGCATTGTGGTCTGAAAATATGCAGGGAATGATCCCAATCTTTTGATACCGGTTGAGTCCTGATTTAGGACCGAGGATGTGATCTATTCTGGAGAATGTTCCATGTGCACTAGAGAAGAATGTGTATTCTGTTGCTTTGGGATGAAATGTTCTGAATATATCTGTGATGTCCATCTGGTCCAGTGTGTCATTTAAGGCCTTTATTTCCTTGCTGATCTTTTGCTTGGATGACCTGTCCATTTCAGTGAGGGGAGTGTTAAAGTCCCCTACTATTATTGTATTATTGTTGATGTGTTTCTTTTTGATTTTGTTATTAATTGGTTTATATAGTTGGCTGCTCCCACATTGGGGGCATAGATATTTAAAATTGTTAAATCTTCTTGTTGGACAGACCCTTTGAGTATGATATAGTGTCCTTCCTCATCTCTTCTTATAGTCTTTGGCTTAAAATCTAATTGATCTGATATAAGGATTGCCACTCCTGCTTTCTTCTGATGTCCATTAGCATGGTAAATTCTTTTCCACCCCCTCACTTTAAATCTGGAGGTGTCTTCGGGCTTAAAATATGTTTCTTGGAGGCAACATATAGATGGGTTTTGTTTTTTTATCCATTCTGATACCCTGTGTCTTTTGACAGGGGCATTTAGCCCATTCACATTCAGGGTAACTATTGAGAGATATGAATTTAGTGCCATTGTATTGCCTGTAAGGTGACTGTTACTGTATATGGTCTCTGTTCCTTTCTGATCTACCACTTGTAGGCTCTCTCTTTGCTTAGAGGACCCCTTTCAATATTTCCTGTAGAGCTGGTTTGGTATTTGTAAATTCTTTCAGTTGTTGTTTGTCCTGGAAGCTTTTAATCTCTCCTTCTATTTTCAATGATAGCCTAGCTGGATATAGTATTCTTGGCTGCATGTTTTTCTCGTTTAGTGCTCTGAAAATATCATGCCAGCTCTTTCTGGCCTGCCAGGTCTCTGTGGATAAGTCAGCTGCCAATCTAATATTTTTACCATTGTATGTTACAGACTTCTTTTCCCGGGCTGCTTTCAGGATTTTCTCTTTGTCATTGAGACTTGTAAATTTTACTATTAGGTGACGGGGTGTGGGCCTATTCTTATTGATTTTGAGGGGCATTCTCTGAACCTCCTGAATTTTGATGCTCATTCCCTTTGCCATATTGGGGAAATTCTCCCCAATAATTCTCTCCAGTATACCTTCTGCTCCCCTCTCTCTTTCTTCTTCTTCTGGAATCCCAATTATTCTAATGGTGTTTCGTCTTATGGTGTCACTTATCTCTCGAATTCTCCCCTCGTGTTCCAGTAGCTGTTTGTCCCTCTTTTGATCAGCTTCTTTATTCTCTGTCATTTGGTCTTCTATATCACTAATTCTTTCTTCTGCCTCATTTATCCTAGCAGTGAGAGCCTCCATTTTTGATTGCACCTCATTAATAGCTTTTTTGATTTCAACTTGGTTAGATTTTAGTTCTTTTATTTCTCCAGAAAGGGCTTTTATATCTCTCGAGAGGGTTTCTCTAATATCTTCCATGCCTTTTTCGAGTCCGGCTAGAACCTTGAGAATTGTCATTCTGAACTCTAGATCTGACATATTACCGATGTCTGTATTGATTAGGTCCCTAGCCTTCGGTACTGCCTCTTGTTCTTTTTTTTGTGTTGAATTTTTACGTCTTGTCATTTTGTCCAGATAAGAGTAAATGAAGGGGCAAGTAAAATACTAAAAGGGTGGCAACAACCCCAGGAAAATATGCTTTAACCAAATTAGAAGAGATCCAAAATCGTGAGTGGGGAGAAAGGGGATAAAAAGAGGTTCAAAAAGGAAGAAAGAAAAAAGAAAAAAAAAAAAGAAAAGAAAAGAAAAGAATTTAAAAAAAAAGAAAACACCTAAGAAAAATGTAAATATATATATATATATTAGATAAACTAGTAAAAAATTGTTAAAAAAGAAAAAGGTAACAGTTAAAAAAGAAAATTTTACCCGAAGGTGAGAAAAAAAAAAAATGAAAAAGAAAAAATTAAATTAACTGCAAGACTAAAAAAAATCACAGGAAAAAAGCCATGAGTTCCGTGCTTGGCTTTCTCCTCCTCTGGAATTCTGCTGCTCTCCTTGGTATTGAAACCGCACTCCTTGGTAGGTGAACTTGGTCTCGGCTGGATTTCTTGTTGATCTTCTGGGGGAGGGGCCTGTTGTAGTGATTCTCAAGTGTCTTTGCCCCAGGCGGAATTACACCGCCCTTACCTGGGGCCGGGGTGAGTAATCCGCTCGGGTTTGCTTTCAGGAGCTTTTGTTCCCTGAGCGCTTTCCGTAGAGTTCCAGAGGACGGGAATACAAATGGCGGCCTCCTGGTCTCCGGCCCGGAGGAGCTGAGAGCCCAGGGCCCCACTCCTCAGTGCGCCCTCAGAGGACCGCGCCCAGTTACTCCCGTCTGCCTGCCCTCCGGCCGCGCTCCGAGCTCACCGAGCCTGCGACCGGTTCAAGGTAGCACGGAGCTGCGAGCTTACTGTCGGCTCTGTCTCTGTAGCCGGCTTTCCCGTTCCAATACCCGCAAGCTCTGCGACACTCAGACACCCCCGATCCTTCTGTGACCCTGCGGGACCTGAGGCCACGCTGACCCCGCGTGGGCTTCGCCCCGGTTTAGCCTCTGGAGCGATGTCCCTCAGCGGAACAGACTTTTAAAAGTCCTGATTTTGTGCGCGGTTGCTCCGCCGCTTGCCGGGAGCCGGCCCCTCCCCCCGGGGTCTATCTTCCCGTCGCTTTGGATTCACTTCTCCGCCGGTCCTACCTTTCAGAAAGTGGTTGTTTTTCTGTTTCCAGAATTGCTGTTCTTCTTCTCTTCGATCTGCCGATGGATTTTCAGGTGTTTGCAATCTTTAGATAAGCTATCTAGCTGATCTCCGGCTAGCTGAAGCAGTCTCAGCTTGCTACTTCTCCGCCATCTTGACCTGGGCTATGTATATTTATTGGAAATTTTTCTATTTCAAGACTGTTGGATTTCCTTAATTGACTCTAGGTTAATTTATATACTAAGATATTAAACCTTTATGTATCTTACATATTTTTCAGTTTTCCATTTTTTTTTCAATTTTATCTGTGTCATTTGTCTTTCTCTTAACTTCATGACACTTTAGATTTATTTATTTATTTGAGAGAGAGAGAGTGCAGGGGCAGTGGCAGAGGAAGAGAGATTCTTAAGCAGTCTCTGCACTGAGCAGGGAGCCCAGTGTGGGGCTCAATCTCAGGACCATGATATCATGACCTGAGCCAAAACCAAGAGTTGAAAGCTCAACCAACTGTGCCACCCAGGCACCCCAATGTTATTTTAATGTGAAGAAATGTTAGTTAATGCATTTGACCAAGTTTTCCTTTGTGGTTGTTTTTTGTTGTTGTTGTAATATATATATATATGTGTGTATATATATATATATATATATACACACACACACATATATCAGACATCCATTTGATATTTCACCTATAAACCCAGATCAGATACTTATCTATGTTTTCTCACCATTTTTCCTTGCAAAAAATTTGACTACTATACTCATTCTCATTTCTGTCACTTCTTCCAGTTAATTTTCCAAAACGAGATCAGAGATTGCTCCTTTATAATCTTGTCACCTAAAAAAACCTCATATTTAATCACCTTTCTCCTCTTGGCCTAAGGAACTATGGAAGGCGGCCACCACACAGGGTTTGCTCACCACTGGGTGCCTAGCGCTTCATTCAGTACCTGGCATAGCACAGGAGATCAATAAATAAGTTTTGAAGAAACGGATGGCAACCATCTGAATTCAGTCACTTTCCTGAAGATAATTCTTTAACAATATAAGTTATTTTCTACAACTGTTATTGATCTGTTTATTTTCCCTTTAATTCTTAAGTCTGTTTTTATGTCTTTTTAAAACTATTTTTATTTCAAAATTATTACATAGTTATACATATTATTTCCTTTTATATTTATTTCTGTGGCACAGAAACATTTTTATTAAGGTAACTCTGGGTTCAGTTTCTTTGCTGTTCGTTTTTGTCTACAGTGTGTTTTGTCCTTAACTCCTGGCTTTATTAGTTTCAAATGATTTATAGTTTCTTGTCATCAATATGGGTGAGGATAGTATTAAAATAAATGTTGATTTGATATCTACACCTATAATTATTCAATAGTTATGTTATACTATTTAATATCTTAATGGATATAATTAGTCTAAATAGTTTTATCATCACAAAATGTGCAACAGATATTGTTTTCTATTAAATTAAATTCAGGTGAGACATAGACTAGAAAACATTCAGTTAAGTCAGTAGCAGATAGTTTTAACATTTATTTCCTAAAAACATTGCAACAGGATTTCATATTCTCTTTTGCACTAGTTTTAAGAATATAACTATCAGTAGAAAACTCATTGATATTGGTAAAAACTATCTTCTCTGGGGAACCAAATGTTGACTTCCCTTAGGTAACTTCTAGCAAATTTTACCATACATTTGACAGAGTTAGATTCTCTTTATTCTTCCAGTTCCTGATGCACTAGTTTTACTGCCTTGTGGCTACTCAATAGTTTAATTTTTTTTTTCAGCGGCAATTATACTTTCCCTTCCTTATTCCTTCTTGCCAACTTCACTGATTCTCTTCTATACTGATTGAAGGTCATATTTACTTCTTTGCTATTTTATAAGGTTTGATTATAATAGAAGACAATTGTTTTGACTATGCATCCCCATACTCTCCATTCTCCTTATTATGAATTCTGTGGAGACCACAACAATTTTTAGTTGGTGTGAGTGCCCTGAATAAATTTATGGATTTTGTAATTTTACTTATTTTATTTGTGAGTGCAACAGAATCAGAAATAAATACTCAGTTGTTGCTCAAATAGCCTGATATATTTGGAAGCTTTTAATTATTTAGCTAGTTTTTATTATATCCGATATAGTCAGCTATTTAAATAATTAATTAATTAATTAATTTGTTTGTTTGTTTGTTTATTTTGGTGTGTAAGTACACACAGGCAAATTCTTTCAGAAATTCTCAGTGGCAGTGAGGTGATAAGCTGTCTTTCTTTTGGTATTCTCCATAAACATTAGCAATAGGATTTTTAATGTTATATGCCTGGGTAAAGGTAATTTGCTTACTTAAGGTGGTGATGTAACTTTGTCAATTGCTTCTGTAAGTGAGGAGTTGCTTGGTTTTAACTTTGGTTATAGTAAGGCCTAGGATTCTTAGCCTGATAATTGCCCTGCATTACAAATAGTACTGAATCTTCTCCTCCTTCCAGGACAGAGGGATTGACAACTTCTAAGCTAGTAAAGCTATAGCCCACAAGAGAGGAAGATCTTATTCCTATGCCTCTTGAGACCTACTTAAGTAGGTACTGAAACCAAGCTCCAAGGAGTAGTCAAAAACCTTGTCAGTGTTTTTAATATATTCTAGCAACCAGAGGGAAAAGAAAAACAAAGTGAACAACAGATCAAATAGACAATTCATAGTAAAGTGGAATTATTGAAAGAAAGAAATGGAAATTTAAACAATAATGAAAGGAAAAGAGAGGTAGAGAGAAAGAGAGTGACTTTAGTCTGTAAAATAAAAATCAATTCGAAACTTAGTAAGGAGAGACTTATTTGAAAGGATGTTGCAAATAAAGGGAAGGACGTTATTGCAACAGGGGCAGGGAGGGGCACTGTTGTGATAGGTAGAACACTATGATCATAAGAACTGCAAGTGTCCCAAGGATGAAGCAAACATGATTTTTCTTTCATAGAGAGAAGTAAACAAGGTCAGAAAAAACCAGGTGTGAGCAAGTGAGATGAATGGAAGTGGCATGATTGGACAGTAGATCCGAGAATGTTTTCATTAAAGCTACCCCATCTCAGGAGCCGCTGAGAAGAGCTGGTATGCTTGTTCAGGCTGAAGATGGGCAAAAGTTTAGGAACTTCAAGAAAGGAGAAAATGATAACCAAAGCTTGGATAACAAGTATTTTGTTCCAATTGATCAGCCCATCATTTAGAGATCAAGAATGGAAATCTGAAAATATCTTATGTCTGGTCCTGTTATAGGTATATACAGGGGCATCCGTCCATGAGTTTTCTTTAAGTCAAATGGGGATGGGTGGCTCTTTGCCCTAAGCTCTTTCCTAGAACACAAACGATGGAAGATTTCTTCACCTTCACTGTTTTCCAAGATTGTAAGGCCTGAGTAAGGCTCAGTATTATTGTTGGAGTGATGTTTTTGTATCACAAATCAGATTGTGGTACTTATTTATTTACTTATTTATATCTGAACTGCAAGTAGGAGATAAAACGAAGGAATTTTCACCATTGGATAGATAAATTCTTAGCTGGAAGAGTAGTGAAAGAAATATCATAAAAATTAGAGTAGAATTCCAAGAAAGCAAAATCATAAAGGAGAGAAAATAATTAGAGTATAGGTAATGGCTATTAATATAGACAAATTTTAAAATCATTACAAAGGATCTTTCAAAATGATCAAATTAAGGAGAGACAGACATTAAACAATTATACATTTAAAAAATCTCCTTATGTGAAATTCTGCAGTTTTAAGTCTTTTTCCAAATTCAAAGCAAGACCAAAAGAACACACACACACACACACACACACACACAACCCTTAAGGACACATTGGTAAATTTTTTTTCTTAATTCCATGGATAAACAGAAAATCTTGCAAACTTCCAATTACAGGAAATAAATGATTTGTAAAAGTAGAAATAATAAAACTGATATTAGGTTTCTTATCTGCAAAACTTTAAGCTGAAGACTGTGAATAGAATCTACATAATAAAGAAATAATAAACTTAAAACTCAGTGTTCTTATATGCACCTAAGAAATATATCATTCATCAATCAGAGTGATAGAAAGATATTTACAAATTCAAGAATCCAGAAATTATATCACTTATGTCTTATACCTGTAGGAAATATTTGGCAAAAAGACATTAAAAGAACACTGCATTAACCCAGACTAGAATTGGAGCGAGGGAAAGATAAAACTTGCGGTAAGTGATCAGCCTTTCTGCTCATTCACTCTCTTATTCTCTTGCTTGCTCTCTTCCTCCCCCTACACGTTGTCTCCTCCATTTTCTCTCTCCCTCTCCTATCTACCTTATGTGTATATGTTTAAGTCCAAAACAGTATTAATGGAGTGTCTCACCTGGTAATATTTATGCTTAAGATGATTTTTTAAAATTTAATAGATATATTACAAAGAACAGTAGAAAATGGGAACATGGCTAAATATCAAAACCACATGGAAGGAAGGTGAGACTCTCTTAAAGAACACTGTGGTCAGGTGGAAATTTAGAAGTCACATTTGTCTAATGGTTTCTTCTGATCTGGGGAGGAACACAGCAGTGGAAGGATAGATTTGTACACTAGAACCACTGGATTAACTAGGGAAAAGAGGACAATTAACAGTTAAACAGGTCAAACTAGGTCAAACAGATCAAACAGGTCACAATAAAGAATGGTGGGAGAAAACTTTCATCAAGTAAGACAATTTAAGAATGATTAAAAAATAAGTCAGGTGTGTGCATGTGTGTGTGTGTGCGTAAGTGTGTGTATATATATATATATATAAAACTTTTATATAAGTAAATATGTAAAATAAAAATATATTTAAAAATATGAAATATATAATATATATATAGTTAGATTAAAGGCAAATGGGTTATTAAATATCAGAGAGTATCCTACTGAGTTAGGAAAATGAAAAACTCTACACTGCTTAAAATGACTTTTAAACCAAGGGCAAAATAAAAATTTTAAAACTTGCAAATGCCCAAAAGATAACCACATAAATGGCACTATTAATATCAGATAAGTGTGAATTAATAATAAGATTATTAAATAGGTTAAAAATAAGTACCATGTTTTGATAAGAACCTCAATTTATGAATTAGATATGACATTCACAAATTCACATACAGCTCAAAATATCAAATAAATATATGAATCAATGCTGCTGAAAATTAAATGTAAAAAGGGAAATAAGGCTTTGAAAAAGGGAAGTATTAATACACATTATTTTAACAATCAGACACCTTTAATAGTCCAAAGTAACTATATATTAAAATATAACGAAGTTATTAATTTGATTACTGAACAGCAATTTTCATATTTATTTTTTGAGTAGAAAAAAATATAGAGGATATTCATTTTCTACATCCATGGAATATTTATTTACATGTTCATTACAAAAAGTTTAGCAAATTCCGTGATCACTCTGCCCCAGAATAAAAATACATATTGACAATGTAACAGCTATGTTATTATTTTCAATCTGAGATTTTGGAATTACCCTAGATAGAAAAGATCAACCCTAAAAGTTCAATCTGCCTACAAAGCAAGGAAAGGGAGAGTGCATTTTTCATCAGAATTTAAATCTAATTAATCTTGAGGAACACTGTCATTATTGTAAACTTAACTGGGTGGAGATTCCAATTATAGATGAACTAACAAGATCCCTGAAACTTGGTACAGAGTCATTGAATTGGCAAATGCATTCTTTTCCCCTTCTGATTGGCAAAGCTGGTTAGAGTTAAGAGTGAGAGGAAAAGAGAAATAATCTCCTCTGCATTGCACTCTTGTTTCCCAGCAGCTATATTTTCTCATGGCTCCACTGCTTGCCTGATTGGCCCATCAAGATTCCAGCTGCCCCCTTTGCATGAGTTTGGTCTGGCTGCCATAGCAAAATACCACAGACTGGGTGACTTAAACAACAGAAATGTATTTTCTCACAGTCCAACATAAGGTATTGGCAGGTTTGGTGTCTCCTGAGGTCTCTCTCCTTGGGTTACAGATGGCCCCTTTCTTTTTCTATCTCATGTGATCTTTCCACTGTGTGTGTGAGCATCTCTAATATCTCTGTGTGTGAGCAAATTTTATCTTCTTACTAGGATGCCAGTCAGATTGAATTAGAGCACACTTTAATAGCCCTGTTTTAACTTAATTAGCTTTTAAAGGCCACATCTCCTAAACAGTCACATCCAGAGATAATGGAGGTTAAAGCTTCTACATGTGAATTTGGGGTGTGTTGGGGGTACTCACCAGCGGACAACATTCTTCTATTTGGTTTTTAGCCTAGGAGTGGTAATAGTGTCCAGTGGCAGTTAATCACTCACCATACTCTGTTAGCTTTTGTGCTCCTGATCACTTTTGGTTTTTATTTTTAGAAGCAAGCAAGCAAGAAAGAAAGAGAAAGAGAGAGAGAGAAACAAAATACACATCACTTCATCATAAATTTTGCAATTTTGGTACTTTAGGAATAAAATTACCTACACAGCAGCTCATCCCTTTTCTTTTATAACTCATAAATCTTTTGGCCACAATTGTGCCTTTATTACTACCACTATCATGACCAAGCCCATAGATTAGATATATGTGCTTTGTCGATGCCTCAAATGTATGGATTTTTTTTTCTTTTTGAAAAATTGAATATTAGCACATCAATTGATGTGCTAATATTCAATTTTTCATGACATAACATGCCCTTCTGAAAATTAGAGTGAGACTAGTTTTGAGAGTCTGGTCACTCAGTGTCGTACTTCGCATAATGACATTTACGAAAATTTCATCATGATTTAATGACTATGGATCAAAAACTATGAAGATGTCTCAACATGACAAAATATGGCACTGACACTGCAGGGTTCTAGTCAAGATTTAGTGGACTAAATTTTAGTTGTTTATAGGTTCTCTAATTTATCAGTCTTCTCTTACTCTTTACAAGAGACTTCTAAATTTTCACTGTCCATTTACAAAATAAAAGCAAAAATAATCTGTTTTTTTTAAATAATAATGTTGTGTAACAAACAACTATTAAACTCATTAGCTTAAAACAATAATTTTTACTTCCATGCATCTGCATTTTTGCTGAGTGTTGACTCAAATTAAGGAGGCTGGGCTTGGCTCTAAGTACCAGGTTGAGCTCAGATCTGCTTCATGTGTTTTTTGGTTTGTTTTGTTTTTTAATCATTGGTCAGTCAGGGATGTGTTCTTATTATGTGATGGAAGAGGAAAAGGAGTAAGCTCTATGACACAAGTACATTTCAAGCCTCTACTGCCTTACATTTGACAAAATCCTATAGGCCAAAGTGCACTTTATGATGAGCCCAAAATCTAGAAGCAAGGAAGTACTCTCCATTTGGTGGAAAAAATGCAAAGCATGACATAAAAGTAGCAAATAGAATGAGGAGGGAATAGTTGGGAAGAATGGATGTTTTGCAGATGTGACTAAATATTAATAGGTTCTTAGGGTTTATAGAAAATTTTCAGTATTTCATTCAATCCTTAACATAATCTTGAGAAAAATTACAATTAACTTCATTATCAATGTGATAACCAAAGTTCAACGATGTGACTTTTAAAATATTTATACTACATGGTCTTTGTACTCGCACATTGTCAGTATTGTGGTTTCACCCTAATCAGAAGCTGATGTCTGTCCTTTCTATCCTTCATACCTCTGCTTGTCAATGGCTTTTCAAAGTTTAATGAGATGTCTGATCAGACACTTTGTACTGATTATAACATAGAGGCTGTAATGGAGGATGAACTCCAGTTTGGTAGCTAATAAATAAATCTATTGTGTCAGGATGTAATTCTTCTTTTATTAAAA
This sequence comes from Mustela putorius furo, assembly GCF_011764305.1. Lineage (NCBI taxonomy): Eukaryota > Metazoa > Chordata > Mammalia > Carnivora > Mustelidae > Mustela > Mustela putorius. The sequence continues at coordinate 696,378 of NW_025421502.1, read as the reverse complement.
AAAATCTGATGACATAAATTTTTGTTGCTTCAAAAGCTTGCTTCTTTACAATCAAGTCTTAAGTGATTTTTCAAAAATATTTATGAGAGGAAAAACAAGTAGTTGGTTATTGGAAATAGTCTTATGTCTTGCAGATTACTTATGTGCAGAATGCTCAGACTACACGAGCTTTTAATATTCTGTTCTTGCAGAGGGGATATATTTATGTACTCTGTGAAGCTAGATTAATTGGATTATACTATTTTTTTTTTTTTAAGATTTTACTTGTTGGGAGGAAGATACTGTGAGCAGAGGGTGGGCACAGGGAGAGGGAGAGAGCATATTCTGTGCTGAGTACAGAGCCATATGTGGGGCTTGATCTCTGGACCCAGAGATCATGACTTGAGCCAAAATCAAGAGTCCAATCCTCAACTGACCGTGCCATCCAAGCATCTCTATAATTTTCTTTTAATTGAGTATTTGTTTAGTTTCATGACACTAAGTGAAAGTGAATTTGTAGATGAAAAAAAATGGAGCTGTTAGGGCATAAAAATAAAATACCTAGTGATAATTTTGTAACAGAAGAAATAGGAGGTTTATTTTAAAGTTAACATTTTCAAGATATAGAATGTTGGTTGTGCAAAATATTGTTTAAATTCAGGTAAATTTATACTCAAATATAACATTTAATGTCAATTAAAATTTTATATAATTCATAGTTATATGTATATTACAAATATGTTTTTATTCAGTGAATAATGAGCATCAGGCTATGCTGAAATATCATTATTTTCTTATTGTTTGGAGGAGGGTGGTATTTTGTTTTGGCTCTTGCAAATTTGCCTTTGATTGCATATCACAAAAGTGGCGTCACAATATATTTGCTGAGTAAATGCATTTATGGACAGAGGCAAAAAGGGAAAAAAAATGAACGTTAAGTACCCACTTTCACCATATGCCCATTTCTACAACAACTATTGTATTTTCTATTTTATTTTTCCTACTGAATGTTTTCATGTCATCATTATGGAACACAGTTCCCTGACACTTCCCAGTCTGTACATTTATGTCATCTTTGAGAGAATTCTTTCCCTTTGTGATGGGTAAACTCTCATTAAACATACTTAAACCCTTGATTCCTTACTTGAATGTGGAGATCTGAATTAGCTTTCTTTTATTTTATTTCCTTTATAAAGAAATTACTATCTACTGGCTGCTCACCACTCTCGAGTGAGTCATCAATTTATTTTAAATTCTCTATCACATGTCCTATGGTTGTTTTTCTAGATATTTCCATGTTACTAAAGTTCCCAATCTCATGTCTATCCCAACTGCTTAGCAGAATACCTTAGATTATATATGACAAATGGTAAAGACCATCCAATGTAGCTTCCCTTTCCTTTCTCTGAAAAATATCTTTTTCTTTTTTCAAGTAATCATTGAGGAAAACAGTGTTCATTCTTGCCATGAGTATTACCTCACCATGTCATCCTGACTCTGTCTTCTCCAATATCTTTGAGAAGCCTATCTCACTTAACATTGAATACTTTTTCCTCTGTTTCTCCTGGTACTGTCACTTCTGTCTATTTATGTTTTCAAGGAGTCTTAAAAAGAAAACTTGATCTTGTTTGACCCTCAAAATACTATTTATATATTAAAATTTTCAACAGAATTTTCAGTCCAGTAATATTTATTTTTGTGGAAAACAAGTACATACCTGTAAGAAACCCAAGTTTTACAGACCTCAGATTTATGAAACACAGCTAAAGTCTTTTGTCTTTCAGAATCTGTCATTCTTCATGTCTTTATCTAGAAGATAGTATGGACTTAGGGTACTTAAATGCACTAGGATTAAATGCTCTGATGGGCTTACTGGCAGTATTATTTGCTGTGGATATTACCAAAAGGAATAAGAATTCTTCATTTTCAGGCAAGATAACTGGTTTGGTGAAAAACAAGGCTTGCTTAATCTGAGCACGTCAAAAAAGAGGTAAGTCTACAGTCTGTTTTACACAAAGCAAGATACTGTGATTTTTTATCAAAATTTCCTTAATTTGTAACTTTCTGCTGTTGTGTCAAATAGATACATGGTTTTCATGATGATTAAGTGCCAGGGTTAGGTGGCTTTTCCCTTGTTTGACAGAGAGACTGAGATGTGTGTGGGAAAGAGATTAAGACAACAACATTTGTGAACTAAATATAGAATAACTATTTCTTTCTCTTTTTTTGTTTTCTTTTCCTTTTTTAAAATTTATTTTTGAGAGAGAGAGAGTGCACCCACAAGTGAGGGGAGGAGGAGAGGCAAAGGAAGAGGGAGAGAGAGAAACTCAAGCAGACTCTTCCACTGAGCTTGGAGCCTGATGCAGGGCTCAATCTCATGACCCTGAGATCATGACCTGAGCCTAAATCAAGAATCAGACACCAGTTGGACACTCAACGGACTGAGTCATCCAGGTGCCCCTGAATGCAGTGTAACTATTTCTGTCACAATACAAATATATCTTCCTAGTTCTTTGGGTTATTTAATGTAACAGAGGTCTGTGGTGTTCACAAGCATGAGGGTAAAATGGGGTCTTTCTTAAAGAAAAAAAATACAAGAAACGAACTAAGCATAACTCAGTATGTGAGGTGAAATACAATCTTTATTCATAACATGTTTGCAAAAAGGAATGCTAAATCATATACAAATGAGAACTGCTTTATATAGTGTGTAATTATTTTATGGGATACATTATCACAAGATGTTAGATTGAGTATGTAAATAGATTCCAAAAAGGTTTTACAGAATTTATTAATGATACAACTGAGGAATGTGAAAGCTGAGATGTCAAGGCAAAGTCAACAAGACTTTGAGTGAGGATTTTTCCACTATGGTGCTATTGATACTTTGGGTGGGATAATTCTTTGTTATGGAATCTGCTCTATACATTGTAGGATGTTTAATAGCATGTCTCTGCCCACAAGCCAGTTCATGCCAGTAGCAATACTCTACCCCAGTTATGACAATCCGAAATATCTCCAGACATTGCCGAGTGTTTCTTGGAGCCCATAATCATTCCCAGTGGAGAGCCACAGCACCAAGTGTAACACTCATCTTAGAGGCTGATAACTGCCCTGGTGCTTATTAGAAATTGTGTATTAACAATAGCAAGCTGAACTAACATTAAAAAAAAAAAAAAGTGTCCTTTCTCCAGGAGACTGTTAACTAAAAAAGAGATGAGAGGAAAATATCTATTTATACATAGACATCCTCCTTGCTTTTGCATAGGAGCACAAACACACAAATACATCCAAAATTCTACCAATAAGCCTAAAAGTATAGTGCATCAAATTATGATTACTTTAATAGTTTTATCCTTTTTGCTTTGATCATTGCAAATTATGTATTATGGTAAACCTCTTAATTTAAATCAGTCATAATGGATTATCAAAGGTCAAATACAGTAAATCTTAAGTTATCTTATCTCTGGTCATTCTCCATTGCCTATTGCCTAAGAATCTTCTTTTCCACAAGGCAAAATCAAACCAGTGCAACAAGCCACTTCTAAATTTATTTTGTTATTTGACCAGGTTATTGTTTTTCTTAATGGCTGTTTCACCCTCAATATCTGGTATCTCTTGCTAGTGTTTATTTCTCAGTGGAAGCAATTTCAGAAATGACAGAGGTTCTGAGAAATAAGGTGCTCTGCTAAAGACAGAACGTATAAAAATAACAATACCTTTTAATTTTAATATTTTAATCTTCAGGTTCACAATGTAAAGACTGTAAAATATATAGAAGGAATATAAAAGTAACATTTTGTCTTGCTCTTGAGCAGTGCTAACAATTATTCTGGTATTCTGAAATTCTCTCTTATTCTCTTATGAATCATTTCCTAAGTGGTTTACTACATCTAGTGTATGGTTTAACATGCTATGAAATACATAAACATAGCAAAGACAGATTCTTGCCTTTGAGGAACTTGCCAGACTTAGCGCAGAATCAAAAGCTCTAAAGTGAAAGTAGTAAGATACAATTTAAATATAGAGACTTTTATGTTTGGTTGAGGGGAATTGCAAATAGAATCTATTAAGAAGAAAAACCCTGAAACAACTCAAGTATAATATGAGTGATTGCTTTATGAAATGATTAAATATATTGTAATCATACTAAAATTGGTCCTGTTTTTAACATTTCTCTATTCCATTCATTTTAGATATTGCAACCAGTCCATACTCTCTAATTCTTATCTTTCAATGCCTTTGCCCTCAAATTCTTAAGATATTATCACTGCATCAAAACAAAGATTCTGTTGGGCGCCTGGGTGGCTCAGTGGGTTAGGCCACTGCCTTCAGTTCGGGTCATGATCTCAGGGTCTTGGGATCGAGTCCCGTATCAGTCTCTCTGCTCAGCAGGGAGCCTGATTCCTCCTCTCTCTCTCTCTGCCTGACTCTATGCCTACTTGTGATCTCTCTCTGTCAAATAAATAAATAAAATCTTTAAAAAAACAAACAAACAAAAATTCTGTAAATTTTTGTTTGGCATTGTGTAATCCCTTTCTATTTTTATTTCCAACTTAGTATTATTAGATTTCACAAGTAAAGCAATTTTCATTAAAAAAAATACAGCAAAACCCATACCCTCTGGACAGTTAGGCAGTATTATTAAAAGTTTGATAAAATGTACAGTATTTGGTCTTGAGAATGTCTTTTTAAATCCTTCTACATAATAAATCTTTACACCTGGTTCATTTGAATATTTAATTTGCTTTTAATAGATTTATATCTTGTATAACTTGAATGAGTTTGCAGTTTTGTTTTGTTTTAAAGATTTTATTTATTTTGGAGAGAGAGATTGAGTGAGAGAGTATGTGTGCATGTGCACGTGTGTGCTCCCATGAGCAGGGAGGGGACAGAGAGGGAAATGGAGAAAATCATAAGCAGGCTTCATGCCCAGGGCAGAGCAAACACACAGCTCCATCCCAAGACCCTGAGATCATGACCTGAGCTGAAACCAAGAGTCAGATGCTCAACAGACTGAGCCACCCAAGAGCCCCAAGTTTGCAATTTTAATGGCAATGCTTAGTCTGAGATACAAGTATTAACAGTACATTTAGTTTCCACAAAACAAGATATTATCAGTAGAATTTCTTTAAAGGCAAAATTGCCATCTTATCAAAGTGTCTCAGAACACTGAATTTTGTTTTAAAACAATAAGCAACATAAGAAATTATACACTGAATTTAACATTGTACTAGTCAACTTTCCATTGCCACATGTACACAGAATTATAGCCTTGTACATGTAAAACATTATATAATAGATTCTTATGGTTCTTTACCAGCATTAATTTTATGAGGGAGAAACTGCAGTGAAATACTACTACAAAAATAAATACTACCTTAGTATTATAACATTAGTAATATAGTAACAGTACTACAAAGGTAAAGTATATTAGTTTTCCAGGGCTGCTATAATAACCAACTACCAAAAGTGGTGGCTTAAGCAATAGAAATTTGTCTCACATTTTGTGGGTTATTGGTCAGAAATCAAAGGCCTGGCAGATTGGTTTTTTCTGAAAGCTGTAAAAGAAAAATCTGAGAATCTGTTTCAGGACTTTCAGAAATTGTTGGTGGCTTCTCTGTTTCCTCATGTTGTCTTCTCCCTATGTATGCCTGTCTCTGTGTATTAATTTCCGTTCTTTATTACAACATCAGTCATACTGTATTAGAGCCTACCCTAATGATTTCACTTTAACTTTATTACATCTAAAAGAACCTGTCTCCAAAAAGTCACATTTGGGGACTGGGGATTAAGACTTCAACATATCTTATTTCGGGAGAACACAATCCACCCACACTGTAATCTAAAAGTATCTCAACTTTTTTAAAAAAAATGAATTATTCTCTTTATAGGAAAAATATTTTTCAAGACCTCAGTTTTTAAAATTTTAAAAATTTTTCATTTAGGTTAAATGAAAAGAAAATAAATTTTTTAAACATAAGATGTAAAATAGTTATGAATTTTTAAAAATTTTTTCTCTCAGTATTTTCTTGACTAACTGAAGTTTAACACCCCTACTACAATTCAAAAAGAAAAAAAAAAATATGCCTCGTGCTTTCTCCCCCATTTATACTTGAAATATGATCTAGCTAATTTTCACTACTTACACGATATATGGGAAATTCTTATAACTCTTTGGAGAAAACAAGTGAAGAAAAAAATCTCTTAAAATGGGAAACTTTCTCATCTTCCATCCACTTCTCTATCTTCTTCTTTCAGGGTTGTAGGAATGTTGATCTAAATATGTGTACTGATGGTAATGTTTCCATTTATTTGTCCCAGCAAGATCATACATGATTTCTTTAATATGCTGAGGTAAATGACACTTTTGGCTGAAGCTGAATTTTCATGTAATGAAGAGATAGATTTAAGGAATTTTTAGCATACATTTATAAACTATCTTGACCATCGAACATGTCACCCTGGAGTAGTATTATATCTTTACTTTGAACACCAGATAGGTTGATGATAATAGAATTAACAATATCTGACAATTTTTGGAAATGGAAATGTAATAGGGGCACATGGGCTGCTCAGTTGTTTAAGTATCCAACCATGATTTCAGGTCCCGTCCTGATCTCAGAGTAGTGAGATCAAGCTCTGTGTGGAGCTCTGAGCTCAGTATGGAGTCTGCTTGGGATTCTCTTTCTCCCTCTCCCTCTGCCCTCTCCCTACAATCTCTCTCTATAAATAAATAAACAAAATATTAAAAAAAATAAGAAAGAAAGAAAGAAAGAAAGAAAGAAAGAAAGAAAGAAAGAAAATGTCATATAATTTAATTTAGTAAGAATGAAAAATAGAAAAGGTAGTTGTGCTCTCCCCTCCCTAAGGCTAAAACAGAGAGGAGGTAGGTTTGACTGAATGATTATAGTGATCAAGGCTGCTTCTTACTCATTGTCACTGTATCATAAGAAAAGAGAAAAAAAAAATCAAACACTAAAGACCATGCAAAGACTAGTTCAGAAAACAGGGAGTAGAGTGAATTACTGTGTAGTGAAAAATTAACTTTACTCAGAGAGGTCTGGCCTTTTTCTCAGTTCTGAGGAGGTAATTTCAAAGTATTTGGAATTTCCCAAAGGATAAGAGTCTTTCTTATTCATGGTGAGTCCCTACTTAATTAGACAATGAGGTGACTCATGGTGGGCCAGTAGATAGTTTATGCTAACACAGTGACTAAGGGTGGAGGCTGGCCATGTCAAATAGGCCAACCATGTAATCAGAGGTTTTGGGGTTTTGAGTCATGTAATATCAGTTTAACTTCTGGGATAGAATGATTCTGGAGACTGAGTTCAACCACAGAGAACAAAGATTTAATCAATTATACCTAGGTAAAGGGTGAGCTTCTCTGGTTGGCAACACTCTTTGATGTTGTCATACTTGGATGCTGGAAGAATGCCATATTCTTGAAGAATATGAAGCCTCATCCTATGTTTCTCTCCTATGTTTGACTGATAGTAATTTTTATCATTTTACTATAATAAAACTGTAATTATAAATATAATACTTGACTGAGTTCAGAGAGACTTTCTAGGGGATTACCAAAACTGAGGGAGTCTGTGGAGACTCCAGAATGTGTAGGTAGCTGGTCCAAAGTAACAATTTTAATGAAGTTAGGGTGACCCTGGGGACCCTTAGACTTGTAACTGGTATCAGAAGTCATGAACAGACTTGGCAGTCTGGAAGATGGTGTCTTTAACCTGTATTTGGGCCTAACTCTAAAATCACGAGTAAGTCAACTAAGGACATTTTAAGAATAGAGGTACACAACCAAATAGGGATTAGAAAAAAAGAGAAACTAAAAAGTTAGAATAAGGAAATATTTTAACCAATAGACAGATAGTTGTCTGAGTGGAGTATGTTTATGCTTGATTTTTTTTTTTTTAACAAGATACTACTCTCATTATTTGAATAGTTTGGGACCTTTTAAAAGAGTTGGAATGAGTTGGATTTCATTTAAAACCCAAGTCTTCCTATAACTTTACATTAGTCAGTCTTAGCTGGACTATAAGGCACAAATACCTCTGATGTGTCCTTTAAATGGGAGATGTTTCTTTATTTTGATTATTCTAAACTATCTTTCTAATGGAACCTCATTGTTTCATTGTATTAGTTATAACTAAATCTAGAACATTTTCTGAGAAGTACTCAAATTCTCCATCTTCAGTTGTTGGGGAAATCCTCACATCAAAGAATTGACATTTATTGTACAGAGGAATGTTGAGAACTGAGTGAGTATGTAAAGTTATCGGATCATGCATTTATCCAGTTACACTGACATCAGACTCTCAGAAATATTGAGAGTTTTGACTTTTTAAAAGAGCTACACTAGGGGTGCGTGGGGCTCAGTGGGTTAAAGCCTCGGTCTTCAGCTCAGGTATCCCAGGGTCCTGGGATGGAGCCCCACATCCATCAGGCTCTGCTCAGTAGGGAGCCTGCTTTCTCTTCTCTCTGTGCCTGCCTCTCTGCTTACTTGTGATCTCTGTCTGTCAAATAAATAAAAAAGGCAATGTGCAGAAATCAGTGGCTTTCTTATACACTAACAATTAAAATACAGAAAGGGAAATTAGAAAATCGATTCCATTTACTATAGCACCAAGAACCATAAGATACCTGGGAATAAACCTAACCAAAGAGGTAAAGGATCTGTACTTGAGTAGTTACAGAACACTCATGAAAGAAATTGAAGAAGACACAAAAAGATGGAAGACCATTCTATGCTCTTGGATTGGAAGAATAAACATTGTTAAAATGTCTATACTGCCTAGAGCAATATATACTTTTAATGACATTCTGATCAAAATTCCACTGGTATTCCTCAAAGAGCTGGAGCAAATAATCCAAAAATTTGTATGGAATCAGAAGAGACCCTGAATCACTAAGGAAATGTTGAAAAACAAAAATAAAGCTGTGGCATCACATTACCTATTTCAAGCTTTATTAAAAAGCTGTGATCACCAAGACAGCATGGTACTGGCATAAAAACAGACACATAGGCCAGTGGAACAGAGTAGAGAGCCCAGATATGGACCCTCAACTCTATGGTCAATTAATCTTCGACAAAACAGGGGAAAAATAGCAAAAAAGAGAGTCTCTTCAATAAATGGTGCTGGGAAAACTAGACAGCTATAAGTAGAAGCATTAAACTCGACCATTCTCTTACACTGTACACAAATATAAACTCAAAATGGATAAAAAGACCTCAACGTGAGACAGGAATCCATCAGAATCCTAGAGGAGAACATAGGCAGTAACCTCTTTGATATCAGCCACAGCAACCTCTTTCAAGATAGGTCTCCAAAGGCAAAGGAAACAAAAGCGAAAATGAACTTTTGGGACTTCATCAACATCAAAAGCTTCTGCACAGCAAAGGAAACAGTCAACAAAACAAAGAGGCAACCCACGGAATGGGAGAAGATATTTGCAAATGACAGTACAGACAAAAGGTTGATATCCAGGATCTATAATGAACTCCTCAAACTCAACACACATGAAACAGGCAAACATATCAAAAAATGGGAAGAAGATATGAACAGACACTTATCCAATGAAGACATACAAATGGCTATCAGACACATGAAAAAATGTTCATCATCATTAGCCATCAGGGAGATTCAAATTAAAACCACATTGAGATATCACCTTACACCAGTTAGAATGGCCAAAATTAACAAAACAGGAAAAACATGTGTTGGAGAGGATGTGGAGAAAGGGGAACCCTCTTACACTGTTGGTGGGAATGCAAGTTGGTGCAGCCTCTTTGGAGAGCAGTGTGGAGATTCCTCAAGAAATTAAAAATAGAACTTCCCTAGGACCCTGTCATTGCACTCCTGGGTATTTACCCCAAAGATACAGATGTTGTGAAAAGAAGGGCCATCTGTACCCCAATGATTATAGCAGCAGTTGCCATGGTCGCCAAACTATGGAAAGAACCCAGATGCCCTTCAACAGACAAATGGATAAGGAAGATGTGGTCCATATACACTATGGAGTATTATGCCTCCATCAGAAAGGAGGTATACCCAACTTTTGTAGCAACATGGATGGACTGGAAGAGATTATGCTGAGTGAAATATGTCAAGCAGAGAGAGTCAATTATTATATGGTTTCACTTATTTGTGGAGCATAACAAAATAGCATGGAGGACAAGGGGTGTTAGGAGAAGGGAATTGGGGTAAATTGGAAGGGGAGGTGAATCATGAGAGACTATGGACTCTGAAAAACAATCTGAGGGGTTTGAAGTGGCGGGGGTGTGGGAGGTTGGGGTACCAGGTGGTGGGTATTATAGAGGGCATGGATTGCATGGAGCACTGGGTGTGGTGAAAAAATAATGAATACTGTTTTTCTGAAAATAAATTAAAAAAAAATTCCTAAAAAAAAAAAATAAATAAATCTTAAAAAAAAACATTCTACACTAAAGGAAGCAAAAAGGAAGATGTCTACCACCTAGAGCTGAGTATTTGTAGTTAATTGGTTTGTTAACACATCAAAATGTGCTTCCTTTAAAAAGCACCTCTAAAGGCCTGTTTAGAATTGCCTTGTGGTTAATAGGGATGTAGGAACTGTGACACTGACTATAGGATAAGAGACTTTGGACACTGAGGTAGGGGAGGAGAAAGTGTATCTTCAATCTTTAGAATTAAGATTTTTATAAAACATAGGTACTTAAAATGATGATATGCTTAGATAGGGTCATAGGTGGTCTACTTGTAAAATATTTATTTCATCTATAAATGATCACACTCTATTTAGGGGCCTAAAACATTCTGGAGTTTTTTCAACAAACATTGCAGGATGTTTTCTTTCTTGATGAACATTTTACAGGAGATTTCTTGATATATTGACATGAAGAATTGTCTTACTACTGCACAGCTCTTTTTGTCATTAGTGATTACCATGTGCCAGAGATATTTCAAGAACATCTGTTGTTGATACTTCTCATTATGGTTTTCACTTTCATACCAATTGCTTTTCATGTGGAAATGGATATCTTTGTCTCTGTGCTGGAATGCCTGTCCCATTCTTTCAATTTATCTTGTTCAAATTAATAACAACATAAACAATATTCATCAAATTAATCCATAAAATATATTAAAAACAATATGTAAAAAAGAGGACAAAGAATTAAGAAAATCTAAAGTTATACATATGTATCTTTGGCACAAATAATATAGTCTGAAAAACTTCAAGTTAGTTTTTATTCAAATTGTATGAAAAAAGTTAATGAAAATTCAGAGATATTTTGTTGTTGTTGTTTTCACTTGTATATCCAACATTTTCCTCCTGTACACATCCCATTGTTGAAAGTCTTCTCTTCACTTCACTTAGAAAAGTGACCTAAGCTTATGTTGCTAGGAACATTTCTATTATTATGTTTTTTGCATAATGATGCCCTGGGGAAAAATAAACTCTCATAAGTCTTTTTTTGCTCTTGCTACAATTTTGTTTGACTCTTGTAAACAATGAATACCCAATGGGAAAGAATTCTTGTTAATAGGCCTGCTTTTTATGCATAATATTGCTAGATTTTTAATATAAATTTTATAAAATGCATGAATAGCATTACTAATTTGTAAGAGGTAACAAGGTTGAAAAGAAAGTAATAATTTCTTGTTTTGATTCAGTAATTGTAATTAATTGCAATTCAGTAATTGTAATTAACATTCATTTTGTCTTTAGATGTTAAAATAAATCTTTTAACATCATACCTTTCCTTTCTTACATTTCCTCTAATGTATTAGTTAGAACATTTTCCTAGTAGACATCTTGAAATTGTCCTTAGCAACAATATATAAAACATCTGTTTTCAGAACATGAGAGTACCAAATTCTTTTCTAGTTTTGTTATGTTTACTATAGATTTAAGTAATAAAGAAAATAAGGAAAAAGAATATTATTTTTTCATTATTATATTTAATTTTGATGCCATTTTTATAGTGTCAAAAATGGTTTGATTCAAATTACTTTTATACCCTATATATTCATGCAAGAATTAAATTATGAAATTTATTCTAGTAACTAGAAGATACTTATGAGTATGTATAGAGTTATTTCAGTGAAAGGCCTTTAGTCAAATTTACGGAATTAAGTTGATTTAAAATTATCTTTTCAGGGTTAATTCTGCTGTAATGAATATTAAGTGAAGTTATCACTGCCATTTCCTCTACCAACTTTTTGGATAATTTTTCATAAAAATGTATCACTAAATTTATTTTAAAAATAAATCATCACCATCATCATCATTATCATCATTTTGTTTTGATAACTCCCTAGACATATTTCTTATTAAAAGGGGATATTACAAAGTAAAAATCATAAATGGTAAAGTATCATCTTCTAATTTATATTTGATTAATTTAAAATTTTGTTCTTTGAGCAGTCTTCTTTATCTGTGTCACCAGGGATGAGAACATTAGGTAGTTTTCACTGACAATTAAATATTTTTGTCCAGAACTTGTACCTATCACTTTTCTAAAACTCTACATGGTTTTGCCTAACTTCCAGACAACAGGAAGTATAATCCTCTAGTATTCCTGGAAAGGATGGAGAACCAGATGTGGATAAACAATAAAAGCTTCTACCAATAAATGTTTCTACAATGAAGACCAAAAAGGATATGAATGCATGAATCATAAAATAAATAGGAGTTGATCACATTCATATGATTTAAGAGAATTCTAGTGCAGGCACTGTGTGAAGAGATTGGCTCCATGACAGAAATTTTACATGTGATATTTCAGGCTTGAACCATTGCGAATCACAAGGTTTTGCCTGACAACCCTCTGAGAAAATGATGCTCTTTTTGCACAAGATTTGGTGCATAGTCACTGTCTTATAATATTCTGTGGGGAGTTAGAGTCAAGGTCTCAGCCACCTTTCCGTGCCCTCAAGCTAACCAATTCTTATTCAGAGGCTTCCTAATCAGGGACAATGCCTATGGGCTTTAAAGTACTCTGACTTACTACAATCCTACTCTCAGCCCCTCTTTCTTTCTCCGGCTCACGGATCCATAAAGAGGCAATCATCCTTTGTTTGGGCCTCCTTGGCAGTGAAAAGATTACCCCACATCTGTGGTGCAACCACCTGATGCAGTCGTGGTGCCATTCTATGGGGGAGGGAGAGGTGGTGCAGGGATTGAACAGCGGTTAGCTGACGCTTACTTTTTGTCTCTTGCTTTCAGTATTGTGATAAGTGAATAAAGCTTGATTGTTATTTTTTTTTATTGACTTATTTCCCACTTGACCAATTTGATACCTAGTTATTTGGCACTCTGAATAGTAGAAAAATGTGAGTCTTGGAGAAACAGCAAGAGGTCTCTTTGAAGAATGACTTACACTGAGATCTCAGGCTGAAAAAGGAAAATTGAGAAGCAGATGGGGTACCTCAGGAAGTAGCTCTCTAGGTGAAGTCCTACTCTCTACTGTAAATGTTGATTTTAAAATGTGGATAATAAAAAATGGTTAGACTTTCAGTTTATTAGAGTGATTGGAACTATTTCCATAAGGTTATGCACATTTAAAATAGCTTTTATTTAATTTTATTTACTTGGAGGAACTGACTCTTTTTTTTTTTTTAATTTCTTTTCAGTGTAACAGAATTCATTGTTTATGCACCACACCCAGTGCTCTATGCAATACATGCCTTCCATAATACCCACCACCTGGCTCCCCCAACCTCACGCCCCCCCCCCCTTCAAAACCCTCAGATTGTTTTTCAGAGTCCATTGTCTCTCATGGTTCATCTCCCCTTCCAGTTTCCCTCAACTCCCTTCCCCTCTCCATCTCCCTATGACCTCCATGTTATTCCTTATGCTCCACAAATAAGTGAAACAATATGATAATTGACTCTCTCTGCTTGACTTATATCACTCAGCATAATATCTTTCAGTCCCATCCATGTTGATACAGAAGTTGGGTATTCATCTTTTCTGATGGAGGCATAATGCTCCATAGTGTAAATGGACTGCATCTTCCTTGTCCATTCATCTGTTGAAGGGCATCTTGGTTCTTTCCACAGTTTGGCAACTGTGGCCATTGCTCCTATGAACATTGGGGTATAGATGGCCCTTCTTTTCACTACATCTGTATCTTTGGGGTAAAAACCCAGTAGTGCAATTGCAGGGTCAAAGGGAGTCTCTATTTTTAGTTTCTTAAGGAATCTCCACACTTTTCTCCAAAGTGGCTGCACCAACTTGCATTCCCACCAACAGTGTAAGATGGTTCCCCTTTCTTCACATCCTCTCCAACACACGTTGTTTCCTGTCTTGCTAATTTTGGCCATTCTAAGTGGTGTATGGTGGTATCTCAATGTGGTTTTAGTTTGAATCTCCCAATGGCTAGTGATGATGATAAACTCGAAATGGATAAAAGACCTCAACGTGAGACAGGAATCCATCAGAATCCTAGAGGAAAACATAGGCAGTAACCTCTTTGATATCAGCCACAGCAACCTCTTTCAAGATAGGTCTCCAAAGGCAAAGGAAACAAAAGTGAAAATGAACTTTTGGGACTTCATCAACATCAAAAGCTTCTGCACAGCAAAGGAAACAGTCAACAAAACAAAGAGGCAACCCACAGAATGGGAGAAGATATTTGCAAATGACAGTACAGACAAAAGGCTGATATCCAGGATCTATAAAGAACTTCTCAAACTCAACACACAAAAAACAGATAATCATGTCAAAAAATGGGCAGAAGACATGAAGAGACACTTCTCCAATGAAGACATACAAATGGCTATCAGACACATGAAACAAATGTTCATCACGAGCCATCAGGAGGAACTGACTCTTGAAATGCATGAACATTAAAAAAAAAAGTATTTTTCTAATTATACTAGGAAAGATAATATAAACCATATATCACTTATGGTTAGCAAATCAGGAATATAACTGCCTCATGTATATACACTATATATGGTATTCTTAAGGATCCTTACATTGCATCAAGTAAATAATTACAATTACAGAAAAGGACAGTGTTGCATGAGAAGCTATGATTTGGAGAGAAGGATTCTTGGGTAAATATAAGATTTATATAATAAAGTAATAGTTAATATTACTAGGTTTTGTTAATGCCAAACAAAAACCTAGTGTATGAGAAATCAATGCCACTGGATCCAATAATACTGTTTTTAGAAATTTTTCCTTTTTTTTTAATTTAGAAAAAAAAGAAAAGTTATTTTATTTTCCAGAAGTTTAGTATTACCTCCA
The DNA here is from genome assembly GCF_011764305.1 of Mustela putorius furo. Lineage (NCBI taxonomy): Eukaryota > Metazoa > Chordata > Mammalia > Carnivora > Mustelidae > Mustela > Mustela putorius. The sequence goes on along the minus strand of NW_025421502.1, from coordinate 681,150 downwards.
AAGTTCCTGATAAACCTAAACCTAGATGTGTTACTCTGAACCGAAAGCTTAAAATTTTTCATGTTCTGTAGTAGTTCATATATGTATGACTATATATAGTCATATATGTCATCATATAGTATGATAAACAAAGTTATTCTAATGATTTTATGTGTATATATACACACACAGTATTAAAAAGACACACATATATATGAATAGATATTCTTTTGAAAATTGAACTATATAAATCTCAGGTAACCCTTTGTAAATGATTAATGAATTTATGTATTAAACATTTTCTAATCTCCCAAAAGTTAAACAATACCATAGTAGAAAATATTACTTTCTGAATCTGAAACATTATGTAATCCTGGGTTTCACATATTTGTAAGATTTTATTTATTTATTTGAGAGGGAGACAGAGGGAGCACAAGCAGGGGAAAGGGCAGAGGCAAAGGGAGAAGGATAAGCAGACTCCCCACTGACTGTGGATTCCAATACAGGGTTCATCCCAGGACCCTGAGATCATGACCCAGGCTGAAGTCAGACACTTAACCTACTGAGACACCCAGGAGCCCCATTAAGTTCTCTCTATATGCTTATTATTTAGTTTTGTATTTCAAATTTATTTTTTTTTTGAATTGAACTTCTTTTGTTAACATTTAGTCATATTTTTAAATAAAATCACTTAATTATCTGCATATATTTTAACTATATATGTAGTTACATATATGTAGTATGTATGAACATTAAAAAAAAAGTATTTTTCTAATTATACTAGGAAAGATAATATAAACCATATATCTATGTAGTTACATATATAACTACATATATAGCACATATACATATGTATCACAAATAAATGTTCTCATTCTTATTTTTTCTAGATAATATATAATTTTATTTTGTATTTCCTTATTAGGAATAAATGGGCTCATTATTCCTAAGCAATACATAATTTCAGTTTTTATTTTCTTAAAAATATTCTTAATTTATAAGTAGTCAAGGATTTGGATTATATTTATTATTTATATGTAATGTTATCAATTTATAATTATAAAATTTGGCTTTTAGTCTCTAGTGCAAACTTTAGATACTATTTCAAAGACATATGAAAATCATGATCATGTTGGATAAATACAAGGGTAAAGATATATCAATTTGTCCTATTTCTTTTGTTTCCCTACTAAAATTCCCTACTAAATTTGTTTTCATCATATTTTATTCCTAAATGAGTTTTGGGTTTCTCTACTTTGTTTGTTCATTTGTTTTTATATAATCATTTTAAATTTATGCTTTTCTTTACTTCATGATCCTTTTAGTCTTAATTTCTACTTTGATATTAATGTCTTCAGGCACAATTTGTTTTATCTTTTATTGTACTGGAAAACATTTTATTTTATTAGAATACAAATAACACGATTTGGCAGTATTTTGTTCATATTTAACTTACATTAACTGACTCTGTCCTATGGAAATGAAATTTTATTAGTTCACTTTATTTGTTTATTTATTTATTTTTGTTTAATTCATTTAATTAACATGTAATGTAATATTGGTTTCAGATGTACAGGTCTCTGATTCATCAGTCTTATATAATACCCAGTGCTTATTACATCACATGCCTTCCTTAATGTCCATCACCCAGTCACCCTATCCCTTCCCCTCTCCCCTACAGTCAGCCTCTGTTTCCTATGATTGAGGGTCTTCTTATGGTTTATCTCCCTCTCTGGTTTTGTCTTGTTTTATTTTTATCCCCTATGATCCTCTGTTTTGTTTCTTAAAGTGCACACATCAGTGAGATCATATGATAATTGTCTTTCTCTGATTGACTAATTTAACATAGCTCAATACACTCTAGCTCCACCCACATCACTGCAAATGGTGAAAGTTCATTTTTAATCATATGCTAACACAATATCATTAAGTAATGTCTTTTTCTATTTTCATGTCTGCTGATTGTGTCAAGTTTTTGATCTTACCCATTCTCATTTTGGACATTCCACTAAGCCATTCAATAGTTTGAATCATTATTTTCCCTTTCTTAGCAATCATAAACTTAGAGTCACATGTAATATAAAATATAAAAATGAAAAAAAAGTTTATTTTCCTAGAGACAGATTTATATTTCTCTCCCCCTCCTCCAAGATGATCCATTTAGAACAGTTTTTGTCCTATTCCCTTACCTCCTCCCTCCCTCAAGTCCTGTGCTGTTGTTGTTGTTGTTGTTGTTGTTTTTTAAAGATTTTTTCTTTATTTATCTGACAGAGATCACAAGTAGGCAGAGAGGCAGGCAGAGAGAGAGGAGGAAGCAGGCTCCCTGCAGCGCAGAGAGCCCGATGTGGGGCTCGATCCCAGGACCCTGGGATCATGACCTGAGCCGAAGTCAGAGGCTTAACCCACTGAGCCACCCAGGTGCCCCGCTGTTGTTGTTTTTTGAAGATTTTCTTTACTTATTTATTTGAGAGAGAGAGAGAGAAAGCATGAGAGGGGAGAAAGTCAGAGAGAGACGCAGACTTCCCACAGAGCTGGGAGCCCAATGCGGGACTCCAACCCAGGATTCCGGGATCATGACCTGAGCCAAAGGCAGTTGCTTAACCAACTGAGCCACCCAGGTGCCCAACTCCTGTGTTTTGCTGAGATAATTTTAACTATGTATATTTTATCCTATAGTATGTCTGTTAGGAGACATTTTTTTTTTCGTGGACTTTGCATTCCTGAATAGTTTGGAGTTTGCAAGCAAAGTGAAAGTTTGAATGACAAATGTGCCTTTAAGCCAGACATAGTATCTCCTAAAAGATAGAGACCCCCAGAGACATTCCAAAATAATAAACTCTTTTTCCTCTCCCTCACAGACATTTGCTTACCTTTGATGGTATTAAAGATAGACACCGTGGATATTTGGGGAGGATAAATGAAAGAGAAATACAGATTTCCAGTTATAAAATAAGTCAGTCACAGGGATGAAAAGTACAGCATGGAATATAGTTAATAATGTAATAAAGTATGGTGACAGATGATACTTGCTGTGGTTAGCACTGTGTATAGAATTGACAAATCACTATGTTGTACACCTGAAACTAGTATAATATTGTTGTCCATAAGGGAGACAACTTCTTCGTGCTTCCTCAAAGATTACCTTGACTTTCTGAAAGGGAATGTGAACAGATGTGCTAGCTATCCCACTGAAGTTCTGAGTTTCATAATTTTAATGTTTTTCTCCTGTGGGACAACCTGCTGCATGCACAGGTATCATGTCACTTTGTGGGAATTGGGACATGGATAACTGATACTAGGTATTGCTCTGGTTATTATTTTGTGTCTGTGGATCTGACCCAGAGTTTTGTGTTCTGTCCAAACATTTATTTATTTATATATATTTATATTTATTTATACATATAAAATCATTATATTATTAGATATATTAGATATATATTATACATTTATATATCTAGATACATTTATGTATATAAATTATTGCAAGCATCTTGCACAAGACTTGTAATAAGACATTTCATAGTTTCTGAAATAATACCACTCTTCTTTTATAAGAATCCCCAGAAACATTATAATAATTCATTTAACTATGTAAATATCAAGGTTCATCTTTTCTGCTCTAAATATCCTGTGTTGGTATCTTTTCTAGTTCAATTGTGTCAAAATAGTTCATCAGATATTTACCTCAGGCATAGGAAGTATACCAACAGAACCCTTGCATTCTGAAAATCTTATTCTCTGTTCTTTTTTTTTTTCTTATTCTCTGTCTTAATAGATAAAGTTAATCATGGCTATGAGAGGTTCTTTGATTATAATTCTTTTTTACTTCTCCCCACCACTTATCTATGACCCAGGGTTTTATTGTATTCCAGTGTCTGTTATGATAAATCTGGTGACAATGTCATCATCTTTCACTTATTATGTATGTTTGCTATTTTCAATTAGAAATGCACGCATTAGTTAAAGAAAAATAATGGAGGCATTAATTGGCCAAAGTAAAACTTTTAGTTTAGACTTCCACTTTGAAAAGGACTTTGGAATACTTCTCATTTAAAGTGCCATTTGATCAAAAAGTTAATGATATCATCATCATTCCTGGTCCATTTCCTGGCAGTAAACTCAATCTGTGTGCTTCAACTCTGACTCATCTTTCTCGGTAAGAGCAGACATCTTACTTCATCTAGAGAATCATAGAATGCCTGCACTACATCTCCTATGCATGAGGAAAATCACATTGTATAAATCTAAAACCTTCTTCAGAACTTCAGAACTTCTTGTTTCTTTAGCTCAAAATGATTCACATGCCCATCCCTAGAACAATCATGATCAGTAGGGTGATGATATACCCTATTAAAGACACTGAGTCCTACTAGAACCTAGAGTCAAGTGGAATTTCTCTAACAGAGTGACTGCTCTAACACAAAAGAGAGGGAAGCATATCTTGTCAATGAAAGAAGGGTATTTAAAAAAATATTTTGTTTATTTATTTATTTGAGAGAGAGACAGTGAGAGAGAGCATGAGCAAGGGGAAGGTCAGAGGGAGAATCAGAATTCCCGTGGAGCCCAATGTGGGACTGGATCCCTGGACTCCAGGACCACAACCTGAGCCAAAGGCAGTCGCCCAACCAACTGAGCCACCCAGGTGACCCAAGAAGGGTATTTTTGATAGAAGAGATAATAAGTGATAAAGAACAATCTCTAAATTTCCATTACAGTAGGCAGATTAGTAGAGTAATATATATGTATATATGTTCCTTCTGCCTGAAAATTTTTAAAATAAATGGTTTACTCTTAGATATTGTTGATTATGTTTTCTTCTTGACATAATATAATTCCATGTGTGTCCATCTGTGTATGCCTTTTTTTTTTTTAAAATAGTGCCAGTGATTTAAAAGAGATAATTATAATTTTATCTCATTTTAAAAAACTCATTTGAGAGAACTGGATTAAATCGCAGGAGAATACTAAATGGTATAAAAATAGGAGCATCTCTCTTTTCACAATTTCCTTTTTTGTCTACCTATGCCTCTGTCAATAAAAGGAATAAAATGTGCTAAAATCCTATGTGGCATAATTTAAAAATCCTTTTAAATTAATAATTATGACTGTAATATTGTTAAAAATACATTTTAAAAGTTGTATTAGCTTATCATAATACTTGCATTGGGAAGTAAACATAAAATGTAAAAACTCTGGACAGGAAAAAAAATATTAGAAATGTCATGAAAGATACATTTGAAAAGAATGCCTTAGAAAGAAAAGGTCATATTAGAAAAACCAGTATACAAACAAAAATTTATATTTCATATCTTCAAATGATGTATTGGTTAAATAGAAGGATCATGTTGAGAATTGTTTAACGCACAGATAGTATTTTTCTAGAATAAATATATATCTGCTAAGGACATATTTCTTTCTTCTTTTTTTTTTTTAGATTTAATGGCATTTTAGCACAGTTGATTTCCATATCTGAGCAGAAAAACAAATGGTTTATTGATTTGTAATAAATATATTAATTCAGAAATGGCATATGAAATCAAGATGAAAAAACCTGTTGAGTTAATAGGGTCTTTTTTGTTCTTTTCAATTCTTAATATTTATCATAATGTGGTTACCATTCAATATTTTATCATTATTTCACATTGTTTATGCCTACTAGCAAATGTTAAGGTGGAAAAAAGTAAGATGCTAGGTAAAATCAGTGATTTTATCAAGATTTTCAATATTCAGTTTTGGTTGCTTTAAATGTTTTGGGAAAATCAGTAGACAAATGAACAGAGCCAAATGTACACTTATAAAACTAAAAAAAAAAAAAAGAGAGAGAGAGAGAGAGAGAAAACAAGAACCAAAAAGAATAGCTTAGCACTTCAGCCCTATATTTTATAATTCAAATCATACTAAAAATAACAAATTGAGGCCTTTTTTTCTTAAAATTTTTATCTAAGTACAAATATAAACTAGTACATCTGCGTGAAGTTAATTTCAAAATAATACAATTATTGTAGACTGTAAACCATCTCTAGCATACCTCCAAATGCTTTATTTAATCACTAAAGATTCTTGGGAAATAGAAGGTTTACATCACACAGATAGCAAATTGATCACATTAATCACCAATTTTTAAAAAAGCACCACATTTGTCAGCTGTTAAACATTTTACTTCATACTTCATACTATTTTTTACATAATTAAGCTTATTATTGTAGCACCAAAAATTCCATTATTATATTCAACTCAAAAATAAATTTTACCTTACCTAGATTATTAAAATTGTCTTACTTTCAAAACTTCTTACCTGATTCTCATCTTTTACTAAAATTATTTTTTAATATTAACAAGTCATAAATATAATGCTTGTATTATCCAGAAGTATGGGATAACAGAGAAACTTTGTAGTATCATTGTTTTCTTCTTCTGCAGTGTTACAGTCTCTTATTCAGAGAATCAAGTTTTCATTAGATGAATAATTGGGACAGATTTCAGTTGGAATAATATTTTTCCTTGAAATAATACAAGTAAATTCCAAAATTTGAATATTACATGAAAACTTATTTTTTGGGGGGGCCTTTTTAAAAATTATTTTATTAACATATAATGTATTATTTGCCCCAGGGGTACAGGTCTGTGAGTCATCATGCTTACACATTTCACAGCACTCACCATAGCACATACCCTCCCCAGTGTTCAACCACCCAAAAATTTATCTTAATGAGACACAGAACTCTCATCTCTGATATGTTTTCTAATTTAATGTACTTACAAGGTTTCTGGTTATATGCAGATCTGCTTACAAAAACTGAAAAATAGAACAAAATTAATGAAACATAATTTTTTTCCTTTTAGAATGATTATATTATTAAACAGGACAGTGAAACTATTTAAAATGAAGGAATACAAAGGGTTATCATTGATTATTAATAATAGTGTTGTAGAATCTAAACATTACAAACTTTAGTAACATAGTTGTATATAGCAAGGGCTAGAATCCAGGTATCCTGCTGAGTATCTAGCACTCAAAAACTAATATGTTTTACTGATTAATCTGATGAATTTAATGAATATGAATATTTTATCTCTTTTTAAAAATTTTTTCAATTTATTTATTTTCAGAAAAACAGTATTCATTATTTTTTCACCACACCCAGTGCTCCATGCAATCCATGCCCTCTATAATACCCACCACCTGGTACCCCAACCTCCCACCCCCGCCACTTCAAACCACTCAGATTGTTTTTCAGAGTCCATAGTCTCTCGTGATTCACCTCCCCTTCCAATTTACCCCAATTCCCTTCTCCTAAAACCCCTTGTCCTCCATGCTTTTTGTTATGCTCCACAAATAAGTGAAACCATATGATAATTGACTCTCTCTGCTTGACATATTTCACTCAGCATAATCTCTTCCAGTCCCATCCATGTTGCTACAAAAGTTGGGTATTCATCCTTTCTGATGGAGGCTTAATACTCCATAGTGTATATGGACCACATCTTCCTTATCCATTTGTCTGTTGAAGGGCATCTGGGTTCTTTCCATAGTTTGGCGACCATGGCATTTGCTGCTATAAACATTGGGGTACAGATGGCCCTTCTTTTCACGACATCTGTATCCTTGGGGTAAATACCCAGGAGTGCAATTGCAGGGTCCTAGGGAAGTTCTATTTTTAATTTCTTGAGGAATCTCCACACTGTTCTCCAAAGAGGCTGCACCAACTTGCATTCCCACCAACAGTGTAAGAGGGTTCCCCTTTCTCCACATCCTCTCCCACACATGTTGTTTCTTGTCTTGCTAATTTTGGCCATTCTAACTGGTATAAGGTGATATCTCAATGTGGTTTTAATTTGAATCTCCCTGATGGCTAATGATGATGAACATTTTTTCATGTGTCTGATAGCTATTTGTATGTCTTCATGGAGAAGTGTCTGTTCATATCTTCTTCCCATTTTTTGATATGTTTGCCTGTTTCGTGTGTGTTGAGTTTGAGGAGTTCATTATAGATCCTGGATATGAACCTTTTGTCTGTACTGTCATTTGCAAATATCTTCTCCCATTCCATGGGTTGCCTCTTTGTTTTGTTGACTGTTTCCTTTGCTGTGCAGAAGCTTTTGATGTTGATGAAGTCCCAAAAGTTCATTATTACTTTTGTTTCCTTTGCCTTTGGAGACATATCTTGAAAGAAGTTGCTGTGGCTGATATCAAAGAGGTTACTGCCTATGTTCTCCTCTAGTATTCTGATGGATTCCTGTCTCACATTGAGGTCTTTTATCCATTTTGAATTTATCTTTGTGTATGGTGTAAGAGAATGGCTGAGTTTCATTCTTCTACATATAGCTGTCCAGTTTTCCCAGCACCATTTATTGAAGAGACTCTCTTTTTTCCACTGTATATTTTTTCCTATTTTGTCGAAGATTAATTGACCATAGAGTTGAGGGTCCATATCTGGGCTCTCTACTCTGTTCCACTGGTCTATGTGTCTGTTTTTATGCCAGTACCATGCTGTCTTGGTGATCACAGCTTTTTAATAAAGCTTGAAATCAGATAATGTGATGCCCCAGCTTTATTTTTGTTTTCAACATTTCTTTAGCGATTCAGGGTCTCTTCTGATTCCATACAAATTTTTGGATTATTTGCTCCAGCTCTTTGAGGAATACCAGTGGAATTTTGATCAGAATGGCATTAAAAGTATATATTGCTCTAGGCAGTATAGACATTTTAACAATGTTTATTCTTCTAATCCAAGAGCATGGAATAGTCTTCCATCTTTTTGTGTCTTCTTCAATTTCTTTCATGAGTGTTCTGTAGTTCCTAAAGTAAAGATCCTTTACCTCTTTGGTTAGGTTTATTCCCAGGTATCTTATGGTTCTTGGTGCTATAGTAAATGGAATCGATTTTCTAATTTCCCTTTCTGTATTTTAATTGTTAGTGTATAAGAAAGCCACTGATTTCTGCACATTGAGATTATTCCCTGCATATTCTCAGATCACAATGCTTTGAAACTGGAGTTCAATCACAAGGAAAAGTTCAGAAGGAACTCAAATACCTGGAAGCTAAAGACAACCTTGCTTAAGAATGCTTGGATCAACCAGGAGATCAAAGAAGAACTGAAACAATTCATGGAAACTAATGAGAATGAAGACACTTCGGTCCCAAACCTATGGGATACAGCAAAGGCTGTCCAAAGGGGGAAATACATAGGCATCCAAGCCTCCCTCAAAAAAACTGAAAAATCCAGAATACACCAGCTGTCTCTACACCTTAAAGAACTGGAGAATCAACAACAAATCAAACAAACTCCACATATAAGAAGGGAAATCATCAAGATTAGAGCTGAGATCAATAAAGTAGAAACCAGAGATACAGTAGAATGTATCAATGAAACTAGAAGCTGGTTTTTTGAAAGAATCAATAAGATCAATAAACCATTGGCCATGCTAATCCAAAAGAAAAGAGAGAAAGCCCAAATTCATAAAATTATGAATGAAAAGGGAGAGATCACAACTAACACCAAGGAAGTAGAAACAATCATCAGAAGTTATTTTCAACAGTTATATGCCAATAAGCTAAGCAACCTAGATGAAATGGATGCATTCCTGGAAAAATATAAACTACCAAAATTGAACCAGGAAGAAATCAACAACCTGAATAGACTGATATCTATTAATGAGATTGAAGCAGTGATCAAAAACCTCCCAAAAACCAAGAGCCCAGGACCTTATGGATTCCCTGGGGAATTCTACCAAACTTTCAAAGAAGAAATAACACCTATTCTCCTGAAGCTGTTTCAAAAAATTGAAGCAGAAGGAAAACTTCCAGACTCTTTCTATGAAGCCAGCATTACCCTGATCCCCAAAACAGGCAAAGACCCTACCAAAAAGGAGAATTTTAGACCAATATCACTGATGAATATGGATGCTATGATTCTTAACAAGATCCTAGCCAACCGGATCCAACAGCACATTAAAAAGATTATCCACCATGATCAGGTGGGATTCATCCTTGGGCTACAAGGATGGTTCAACATTCGCAAATCAATCAATGTGATACAACAAATTAATAAGAGAAGAGAGAAGAACCACATGGTCCTCTCAATTGATGCAGAAAAAGCATTTGACAAAATCCAGCATCCGTTCCTGATTAAAATGCTTAAAAGTATAGGGATAGAGGGAACATTCCTGAATTTCATCAAATCTATCTATGAAAGACCCACAGCAAATATCATCCTCAATGGGAAAAAGCTTGCATCCTTCCCGTTGAGATCAGGAACAAGACAACAATGCCCACTTTCACCACTCTTGTTCAACATTGTATTAGAAGTCCTAGCAACAGCATTCAGACAAAAAAGAGAAATAAAAGGTATCCAAATTGGTAATGAAGAAGTCAAACTCTCTCTCTTCACAGATGACATGATTCTTTATATGGAAAACCCAAAAGACTCCACCCCCAAACTACTAGAACTCAGACAGCAATTCAGCAACGTGCAGAAATCAGTGGCTTTCTTATACACTAACAATGAAAATACAGAAAGGGAAATTAGAGAATCGATTCCATTTACTATTTTATCTCTTATAATTCATTTGAACTTAAATACTTTAAAATAGTTTAAAATATGGCCATATGAATTTATATTGTATTTTTATTATCTTAAATACATAATTAATGAATAATTTTCAATATACTTATATTAGGTTTCACCTCAAGGAAATAGCACAATGTAGGTTTATTACTTATTTTGTTTAAAATTAAATATAATTATTATATATTTATATGGAAGAAAGTGACTATTGGATTCATAAATTAAACAATAGATCTTTAATGAATGCAGAAAAGTGTTTTATGCTGATATAACTTTCAAACACTCTGAGCATGTTTTCTTTTTCAGAGAAAAGTGTGGCATTTCACTCAAAAGTTCATAAAATTGAAGATACCATCAATCATATTCTTTTTATAGGGCCAACTTGTTATAATAGATAAAAGATATTATTGGTACTGAATTATTGTCACAATTTTTTATTCTGCATCTTAATTCATGTTTCAAATTATTTTTTTAAAGACTTTATTTCAGAGAGAGAGTGTGCAGTGGGGCAGGTATAGGGGGAACGGGGAGGAGCAGAGCAAAAGGGAGAAGGAGTCTTAAGCAGACTTTGCACTGAGTGCAGAGCTCCACAGGGGACTTGGTCCCACCACCCTGAGATCAGGACTCCAGCTAAATCCAAGAGTCAACACTCAACCAACTGTGCCCCCCAGAACCCCCATGTTTCAAATTATTTGAGGATTGTTGGGTAGACAAAAGATACTTTGCTGAACTCTAGAGGACCATGAAAGTTATACATCTGAATATGATTTAAAATACTGCTATATTAATTGTCACTTTTTTTTCTGAGATTTTATTTACTTATTTGTTGCAGACAGAGAGAGACAGTGAGAGAGAGAATACAAGTAGGGGGAGTGGGAGAGGGAGAAGCAGGCTTCCTACTGAGCAGGGAATCAGATGCAGTTGGATCCTGGGGTCCTAGGATCATGACTTGAGGCCAAAGCATATGCTCAATATCTGAGCCACCCAAGTGCCCTTAATTGTCACATATTCTAAGATATATTTCTCCATCTTTTTATAGGTGATAAATTAATGCAAATAAGTTACATAATTTGCTTAGAATGAGATAGGTATAGATAGACTACAAGTGTTTATTGTAAGAAAGGAGTAAGGATTATAGAACAGCATAATTCTAGATATATGTTTAATGGAAAATCAGAAGAAGGAAGATCATCAAAGCATGCTATCAGGAAGACACTTCAAGAAATCAATATTTAACATTTATGAGAAACAGGGACATGAATCAATAAGTTTATAAAACTGGAATTACTTTATATGCATCCCACTTTGTATTTATTCAAAGAAGATAATGTAGCGATAAATTTCCTTGTTGAATACAAAATCATATACTACGTAACATTTTTTTTTCATATAAACTCTATTTAGAAGTTCCATATATTATCCATGAATGTCATTAATTTAAATATTGCATTAACTCAGAAAACTGGCAGTAACTCTTCCAAACCTGTTATAGCTCATTGAGTAGTAAATGAGGCATGGGTAGCTCTTAATTAAATTCATATGTGGTGACTCTGCTAAATTATCAACAAATGAGAAGACCCAAGATTCTTCTCTTCATTTCCTAAAAAAAAATTCTCTAAGTATTGTTTCTCTCATGAAAGTAATTATAATAATTAAACTCTGTCTGTATTATAGAGCACATTTGACAATGAAATCCATGAAAAGGTAACTGCTGTGGATCATAAATTTCACATAGTAGTTTATGAATTAAAAGATTTGTTGGGGGCGCCTAGGTGGCTCAGTGGGTTAAAGCCTCTGCCTTCGGCTCAGGTCATGATCCCAAGGTCCTGGGATCGAGTGCCGCAATGGGTTCTCTGCTCAGCAGGGAGCTTGCTCCCCCCCGCCCCCGCCCAACCCTGCCTGCCTCTCTGCCTACTTGTGATCTGTCTGTCAAATAAATAAATAAAATCTTTAAAAAATAAATAAAAATAAATAAAAGATTTGTTATGTGATCACACTCCCACTCTTCCCCCCCCCACCTTTATGGTAATAATTACAAGGTTACCTTTCCTATACAGATTTATATTTAAATAAATAAGAAAAGTCAAGTTTTAAATGTAAATGTCTCTTAATTTACCTTCTTTTACAGAAAAGCACTGCCTTTTAATATTTTATATAATTAATGGGCTGTAAGAGAAAGTAGTTAAATCTCTTGTGACAAGAAAAATGAACTGTTCATTTTATTTAGAAAGTAAATGTTTCTTTGTTTGGTTTTCTGAGTATATTTAAATTATTGCCAGACAAACTACTCTCTGTTCAACTCTGTTTTCAATTCAGCCATATATGATGACAATAATTTATAATAATTATATACTATTTTATATTTTTTATAATGCTCTCTCTTTATTTCTTCAGAAATGATCAAAATATAAACTTTATAATGGGATATACAGCATTTTATTCTTTTCTGTATACCCACAGCTTACAGTGAAGTCTCACATCTAATTAGTATTTAATACAAGTTTTCTGAATGAATGCACAAGGCATACTACCATTTATTTATTTCTCCTTAGTACCAAGTACTTTTCTAGAGCTTGGGATAGAGCAGTTAAATATATATGGAATTTTTCTGTCGTGGAATTCATAGCCTTAAAGAGATAGACCACAAAGCAAATTTCACAGAGACTCTCACATTATATATCATGGGGAGATTAACACTATAATACAAATCAAAGCAGTGTAAAGGGAGTCAGTGAGAAGAGAAAACATTCCTTAATATATAGCATAATTTTTCATGAAATGTTTTAATTATTCTGGAATCCTCAAAAAGAAAAAAATATATAATAATGGTAGCATTTCATTATGAATGTTTTGTATCTTCTCTTTGGAAGAACTTTTAACTTGTGTGTCCTAGAACACATACTGGATATGCCATCAAAGTCATCCTTATGCATTATACTGTGTGAGAGAAAACATCTACAGCTTATAAATTGTCACAGTAATTTAGTGTGCAATATTATTAAACTGATTAAAATGATTGATTAAAAAGTTTGTCCATTAATTAAAGTCTCTACAAAAATAGTTTATCAGACACTATACTAGACAGACACAAAACTAAATAGCATGTATTCTCTTTCCTAAAGAGTTTACTGCTTTTACTAATATTCTTCTTAAGTACTTAAAGCTCTTTAAATTTTTCTCAGAGCTGAAAAATCAATATATTGAAGTCAGTATGGTTGAGAAAGAGTAAAATCTCCATATGGTCAAAACCCAACAACAAGCTTTCATTTGTACTCAGTTTGTATAGGACTCATTCCTCTGTAGAACACAGCTATAAAATCTGGCTGTATTAAGGAATTACCTGAGAGAATACAGAGTGGAACAAAGCAAGCAAATTCTTGTTGAGCACATATACTTTGAAGAACAGAGTCATATATATGAGTTCTTGTTTTCAGAACATTTAACTTGTTGCCAGCCACATTCTAGTACGGCAGCTAGGAGGTTGATATTGGTGGAAAATGTGCAGTCATTTTTGCCTAAGGAACCAGAAATCTAAATCTGAGGAAACTGCAGGATAAGTAGATGGGCAATCTCAGGTAGAAAAGAACCATACAGAAGATTCCCAAAATCTATCTATTCACATGTTGGCCAGTATGAAGAAAACATATGCCAAACAGAGTCAAAGCAACTCAATCCAGAATATATGAAATTAGACTGAAATATTTGGCCAAAAAATAGACATTGAAGGAATGACGTCAGAAAGATGGAGGAATAAGAATCCCTACTTCTCATTCCTCCACAAAAACAATGATCCAACAATAATATTGTTACCAAAATACCTTGAAAAAAAATTCAGCATACAGCTAAGAAGTAGAAGTTCTAAAGAAGTACAAATAGAACAGTCACCTTTAAACAGGTAAGGAAAACAATTTCACTTTACCTTCAACTATCCCTTCTCCAAACTTCTCTGCTCCAAGAGAGAAGATTGCCTGTAATTTCTCCTGTGGTGGGGGAAAATGAGATTTTGGAGCGCACTCCTTTCCTATCAGAGCTTTCTTCCTGGAACCAGTTTCTATTTTGCCTTATACGAGTGCAAAACCTGCTGCCCTGGGACAGGTAGGAACAAAGGAAAAGAGAAGGCATTTCTTTACAGCTGATATTGCTCTGTGAGATTGGGAATAGGCATAGAACAGAACTTTGTTATTTTGTTTTGTTTTTCTCTATTAAGGAGAAAAGGGAACAAAAGGGGTCCTATCCCCAGCATTTTAGGACATCCTCTGTGAAGCCAGTTTCTATAATACTTCATTCCTAGAAACAACCTATAGAACCCTGTCCCCAGGATAGTTAGCAGTAAAGAAAAGGGACAGGCATCCTCTTACATCACACACTTCTTTGTGTGGTTGGGAAAAAGCACAGAACTGAGTTTTGTCCTCCATAAAGGAAATAAAAAAATACCTTGTGACAAATTAAAATAGAAACACAGCATATCAAAATGTATGGAACACAACAAAAGTGGTTCTGAGAGGGAATTTTATAATTTATAAAAATTCCTACCTCCAGAAAAAAAGAAAAATCTCAAAAAAGCAACCTAACTTTACACCTCAAAAGACTAGATAAAGAAGAACAAACTAAGTCCAAAGTTAGCAGAAAGAAGGCTATAATAAAGATTAGAACAGAAATAAATGAAATAGAGACTAAAAAGATAATAAAAGTGATCAATAAAATTAATAACTGGTGTTTTGAAAGATAAACAAAATTGACAAATCTTCCACTCACCTGTAAAAGAAAAAAGAGATACAAATAAATAAAATCAGAATTGGAAGAGGAGATATTATAACTGATACCACAGAAATACGAGGATAATGAGAGAGTACTGTGAACAAATTGGATAACCTAGAAGAAATGGAAAATTCTTAGAAACATACTACTGAATCATGATGAAAAAGAAAATCTGAACAGACCAATAATGGAGAAGAAGATAGAATCAGTAATCAAAAACCTCCCAAAAAATAAAAGCCAAGGCCAGGCATCTTCACTGATGAATTTACCAATCATCTGAGGAAGAATTGTCACCAATCTTTCTCTCTTTCAAAAAGAAAAAAAAAAAAAAAAGAGGAAGAGGAAGGAATACTTCTAAACTCATTTACATGACCAGTATTACCTTGATAGCAAAGCCAGATAAGAACACTACAAGAAAAGAAAATTATAAGCCAATATCCCTTATAAACATAGAATATAAACAATAAAATTTTTGAAAAATAAATTAAAATAAGCAAACTCATTTACAATAGCATCAAAAATAATGAACTACTTACAAATAAACTTATTCGATGTGGCGAAAGATCTATACACTGAGAACTATAAGACACTTATGAAAGAAATTGAAGAAGACACAAACAAATGAAAATATAACCCTGTGATTATGGATCGGGAGAATTCATGTTGTTAAATGTTCATATTACCCAAACTGATTCATAGATTCGGTGCCATCCCTATCAAAATTCCAGTGATGTCTTTTTCAAATAATGTCAGTTTTTTTTCAAATAATGTCAAATGACAAATAGAAAAAGCAATCCTAAAATTCATATAGAGCTACAAAAGACTCCAAATACTCTATCGATCTTGAGTTAGAACAAGTGTGCAATTATAAGAAGTCCTGACTCCAAAATGTATTATAAAGGCATAATTATCAGGACAGTGTGGTAGTGGTGTAAGCACAGATGTATAGATCAATGAACAGATTAGAGAACTCTGAAATAAATCTACATATTTAAGGTCAAATAGCTCTTCAAGAAATGCTCCAAGACACACAACAGGGAAAGGATTGTCTTTTTGATAATCCTTTGATATTATGTACAGAAGAATAAAATGGACCCTCATCTCATACCATATACGAAGTTAACTCAAAATAGATTTAATTAAATGTAAGAGCTGTAACTATAAATCTATTGGGAAAAAATATATAGGAAAACCTTTTCTTGACATTGGTCTTGGCAAGGATTTTTTTGGTCATGTCACTAAAAATATAGGGAACAAAAGCAAAAATAAACAAATAGAGAGCATCCAAAATATATGGACCTGAACTCAATAGCAAGAAAACAGATAACCCAATTTAAAAAATGGACAAAGGACATAGATAGACATTTCTAAAAAGCAGACGTAGAAATGACAAACAGGTTTGTGAATGTGTACTCAACATCACTGATCATCAGGGAAATACAAATTCAGACTACAATGAGCTATCTCCTCACATTTCTAGGAATGTTACTTTCAAATAGACAAAATTAATAACTGTTGGTAAGGAGGAAGAGAAAAGGGAACACTTGTACACTGTTGGTGGGAATGTAAATTGGTGCAGCCATTATGGAAAACAGAATGAAAGTTTGTTAAAAAATTGAAATATGATATATTTATTATGCTAAACAAAATAAGTCAACAAAGACAAATACCATATGATTTCTCTTGTGTGGAATTTAAAAAACAAATGAAACAGATGAACATAGGGGAAAGAGGAAAAAAATAAAGAGCGTGGGGAAGGCACATCATAAGAGACTTAACTGTAGAAAACAAGGAGAGGGTTTCTGGAGGGGAGGGAAGTGGGGGATGGGCTAAATGGGAGATGGGTATTAAGGAAGGCACTTGGGGATGAGCACTGGGTGTTGTACATAAGTAATGAATCACTAAATTCTACTCCTGAAACCAATATTACACTATATGTTAACTAACTAGAATTTAAATAAAAACTAAAAAAATTTAAAAGTGGCTCTTTTAAAATAATTTTAATGATATAAAACAAAATAGTCTTGCAGCAAAATAAAAAGATAATGACTCTTAGAGAAGTTGAGTGAGAAAAAGAAGTGGTAATTTTGGAACTGAAGATAAATTATCATATATAAGCAAATCAGTGAATAGTCTTACCAGCCAAATGGAGATAACAGATGAAAAAGTGAAGTTAAAGAAGAATGATTATATTAATGAATTAGAATCTCAGTGAGAAAGGAGAAATGTGGCTGAAAGATATTTGAAGAAATAATAATTGAAATTTCTTTGAAATTGATGGAAGACATACATGTAGAGATTTAAAATGCACAATTGAAACCACAGTAAGATTTTACTACAATCTCTCTAGAATGACTAAAAGTTAAGAGACCAAGACCACATAATATAGACAAAAATATGGACCAAAAGAAAATCCTTGACAGCTGGTGGAATGCAAAATGATACAGTCCTTTTGGAAAAAAGTATGGCAATGTGTCATAAGATTAAATATGCACTTATCCTGTTATCCAACAATCTCATTCTTCAGAATTCACTGAAGTGAAATAAAAACATGTCTCCAAAAATGATTTGTAAACAAGAAAAATTTTATTGCAGTATTATTTTTAAAAATTAAAATTTGATAGAACTTAAATGCCCATCAAGCGGTGAGTTAAAAAAGTGTTATATCCATACTATGCTATCATACTTAGCAATTTAAGAGTGCAGTCTTAATGAACACAACATGAAAAATTACAAAAACATTACGTTAAGTGAAACACAAAAATATGTATTGTATGATCTGATGCATATAGGAAAATTAGGATAGAAAATGGATCTATAGGATAGAAAAAAAAAAACAAAGAAAGAAAGAAAACAGGTTAATGATTGCCAGAGTGGGAAACTGGGAGCAGATTTCAACTCAAAAATCACATGTAGGTACTTTTTAAGTTGATGGAAATGTTCTATATTTTGATTGTAATGGTGCTTACATTACTATACAAATTCTGAAATTAATCAAACCATATATTTAAAATAAGTTATAAGCATTTTATGCAAATTACACATCAATAAAGCTGAGGGAAATACAGCTAGCTCCTTCACCAGAATGTAAGTGCAAAGCAGGAAAGAAATATATTTAATTTAAATATAATCCCCCAGTGTACCTGGCACTTAAGAGATAATCAATATTTATAAGCTGAGGAATTAAAAAATGGCATGAGTCGTATTATTGACTGTCTATATGAAACATCTATACTTAATTTACTCTCTGTGCAAATACTTTTGTGGACTTTTGAATTTTAAATTTATTTGAGATCAAATAAGCTTTTATTTCCCACAGAGAAAATACATGAAATCTATTGTGTAATTTATTAATAGTTTCTTGTGGTTTGTCATTTTGACTTTTTGCTTTGTGATTATACTAAGATCCATGGTTTGCTGATTATAGATAAAAAAGTTAAAAAACAATGTTCACTGCAATTGTAGTAGAAACAGACTGTTGTGTTGTAACAGAACAATAATAAAAACATTTTGCTTTCCTTGCTTATTCCCCTGCCCCCTGCCTTGCTTTTTTAGGGCATATTCTTTCCCCAATCTTAGTAATTAAAAACAGTGATTCAAAGAAAACACATATCTTAGTGTAACAGAAACGCTAGTTTGTAGAGACAACATTTTAACTTTAAATGCCTGGAAAGGGAGAGGAACAAGAGAAGCAACATGCTTGAATGCATTGGAAGAGAAATAGTAAGTGAAAGGGGAAAAAATCACTACAGAGGGCCTGGAGCTAGGGAGAAAGGACTAGGAACTGTGAGGGTAAGCTAACATTTGCTGTGCTTATCCCTCTTGATTTTACCTGTGGGCCACCTGCCCTATTATGGTGTAAGACATTTATAAGCATATTCCCTCCTCAGTCTCAAACCAATAGAAGACAGGTTTTGCACACCCTGTATAAGGTAGTGACCTAAAGGGAAAACATCCACTGACCAGGGAGGAACTCAGCAGAAGAAGGGGAGGAATTTCTCATGAACATAGGCAATGCATGCCCTCTGCAACCGTTACTCTTCTTAGAGGAAAGAAGAGCCTCTCCAGTCTAATCAGATCCACTTAATGTAGTTCCCCAGAAAGAAGGAGAATCATGCCTGAAGAGGCAAGATGAAATAGTTGATTTGACATCCAGATGCCTCATTACAGTGAATCAACACTACTCATCTTGTGACTTTATCAGGAGAAAAAAAAAATCTCTTTCCTATTATATCCATATGCTAGTCAGAAGTTTCTTGGCTGTCTAACATTATTTTTGAACATTTCAGTTTCTCCAGCAGTAATTTGGCAGGGTTAGCAACCTCTGCTAACTAAGTCATTGCTGAAAAAGAGCAATTCATCTTTGCTGGATTGTGCATCATTTTGGTTTGTTTGCCACTGTTGTTTCTCTGTTTTCCACATCTATGCCTCGGTGAATTCAGCTGTGTGTTGGTGCATCCTGATAGTATTTCTTTTGCCTTCATTTAAAATGAAAAGCACCAGCTGTTCAGATGTCATGCTTTACATCTGTCTCCTCATCCTGCTCTGCTTTATAAATTCACAATTCTATCATGATCATTACTATTCTTTCCAATTACTCTGGGTCACAATTTTAGCATTAATTTGACTCCTATCACTGCTTCATCTCCAGTCATATCGTTTATCAGTTTTTCTATGTTAATGACCCCCAGATTCATCTCTTCTGTCTATTTGGTCTGTCACAATATTCTCCAATCTCTTTCTTTTGAATTTATCAGACAGATAACTTCTATGCTGTTTATGGATTAATATTCTTTAAAGATTGCTGTCAGACTTATTACCTTGGTCAAAACCTTTGCTAGTTCTGAGTTAACTAGCATATCCTATCCAAATGGCTCAATTTGGCATCTAAGGCTTTCCATAAAGTGAACTTCTCTCACATTCCGTGTCCCCCAGCTCTCACTTCTCATGCATGCTTGTATATCTAAATATCTTCCTTTCTTGACTGTGAATTCTTATTTAAGAGAGATGTGTCCTCTCACTGTATTTAAGCCACCCATTTTTGTCTTTACAGTGATATACAGTCAGTTCTCCTTATTTTCAGTTTTGTTCTATAAAGTTTGCTGTGAACACTAAATTACTAAACATTGAACCACTACTCCTAGGGGAGATTATATATCTATCTACATGTATATTGGTATCTATATCTATGTATGCACACACACACACATAGTTCACATAAATTATAATCCTAAATCTTTAACTCATCCTGGTAGTTTCTATTTATTTTACAAGAGAGAAAATGAGATTTCCATCTGTGAAGTGACTTGCCCCAGGCCACCTCATAAACAAGTGTTAATTACAAACCCTGTCCAACTGGCCCCAGAGAAGAAAGCTTCTTGCACTGCACTGCACTGCCCCCTGTCTTTTCTGCATTCTGGTCATATTTTTATGAGAACTGAAGAAAGAAGGCAGAACCTTTCTTTGATCTCATCTGGGAACATGAGATTAAGGTGACTCAAATTTTTTGTTGCTCTGTTTGTACATCTGCCAATGTCCGTGAAAGCACCATGAGTATTAATTTTAGTATTACAGATAAATTGTATCTAGTTGAAATCTGCTAATAATGAGGACTGACTGTGTATTACTTTTCTGTGAGCTCCTAATTTAATATCTGCATCAGTAGAAAAAATACGCATTTTCTCTAATTTTGTTGTTTTTATTTCATTGTATAATATGGCCATTAAATTAAGAACCATGTAAGTGTGAGCGTGTGTGTGTGTGTGTGTTTGTGTTTCAGAAAGCTCCAGCACAGTGATGAGGACTTCCATAGACAAACTTACTTCTTTTCCATAGAAATACTTATTAAAGTTACAACATAGCCACTTGTAGATTGTTGTTTCAAAATGGTTATTGGCCTGACTTAAAATAAAATGTAACTATCTTGTAGTCTTAGATTTATTATTTAGGATTTTTTTTCTTTTCTTTTTTTTTGGTAGATGTTTTCTTTTAAAAATTTTGCAGAAGACTTCTATGACATTTGTGTTGGTAACAAAAGTGACTTTTAATGTTTATTGAGTATCTATTGTATGGTAGGCATTATCCTCAGTTCCTCATATGCATTAGCTTTTTTAACACTCACATCAATATGACCTAAGTTCTTTCATCTTCTACATGTCAAACAACTTAGAAATGGTAGAAAGTTTTATCTTCAGGTTTTTCTAATTGTAGAAAACATTCTGAGCTCGTCTTTGTAAATGGATAGCTCCACATCCTGAGCCCATCTATAATCTATATACAATTTAAGAATATGTTTTTAACAAATGTTGTCTTTGACATGAAGTTATGCTGAATACTTTTAACATTAATTTTTAATGTACTGACTGGACAAAAAAAAATCAAAAGTGTCATACGGGGCATACAGTTTTAGCTTGCAGGTAAAGAGTGCTAGAAGGAGTGTTCCGCACAATAAGGAGAAAGATGTACAAACTCTCTCTGAAGTCATTAGACAAACACTAACTTTAAATCTGGAGAGATACATAAACCTTCAGGGAGAAAAGGACCTGATAATTTGCCTACGTAGGACAGATTCTACCGGATATTGTGCAAGAAAGATTTAGCCAGATTTTTTTTTTTAAATTATCAAAGAATGAGTGTTGGCTAGATGACTATAGGGAAGTTCATATCATCTTGGATGGGTTTCTTCAAGAACCTGAAGAGACTGACAGGAAGTATTGGTGAGAATTCTAAAAAAAGTTTATCCTGGGAGCTGTGGAGAAAAGTAATAGACACTGCCAAAATGAACCTAGATCCATCTTCCTTTTCTTTCACAAGGAACAATGACCTTTGTTTATAGGAAGAAGGTCAGAGGGAAAAAAAAAATAGCCTGGGGGTGCTAATGGATACCCATGCTGGAGTTGGAGAGCAGAACAGCAGCTACCATTGAAAATCTATCTCTCCTAATTCCCATGTAGAACAAAGGCCTGCTTTGTGGAGAGAGTGGCAACAAGATGGTAAGTTGTAGGTATTTGGGATAATTGTGGAAAACCACTGAAACTGGAGGGAGGTGATTAGCAAACAAATATAAGAAAAAGGAAGAAAGAAAAAAAGAAAAAAGGAGAAAAGAAACAAAAATGGATAGAATTATTTAAAGAAATAATGGTTGACAGTTGTTTTAGTGATAGGCACCAATTTATGGAACCAAGAAGCTCAGAGAACATCAAGCAACTGGGAATTCTATATTCAATAGAAATATTTCTCAAAATATGGGGCTTTTGAAGACCTCTACAAGAAATATTAAAAGAATTTCATACAAGGCAGTCAGAAAGAGGTCATAGAAAGAAATGAAGAGTATCAAGTATGAAATAAATTAAAGTTTAACATCTGGCTCCCCTTTATTTTTTATTCTTCTAAAAAGTGACTGTTTAAAGCAATACGAGGAACAATGTAATGTAGTGTGTATTTATAGCATATATAAAAGTAAAATATATGAATACAGTCGCACAATAAATGGAAGATAGGAATTGAAAATATAGCTATAGGTTTTTTATACTACATAGGATATATTATAATATTTATAATAGAATACTCAGATGACTTTAAATATATCTATTATAAACTGAGGAAACCATGAAAAATTAAGGAAGAGGTACACATAGTAAAGGAATAGATGAGATAAACAGAATCATAAAAATGGTCAAACTGACAGAAGACCGAAAAACATTGAGAATGAAAGAAACAAAGGCAAGCTGGAACAAGTAGAAAATATCTAACCAGGTGGTAGATTTAGTTCAACCATATTGATACTTAATTTAAATTTAATAGTTCAAACATGCCAATGTCATATTGGATAAACTAGCAAGGACCAACTATGTTTTTCTAAGAAACTGTTTCTAAGTAGAAGGACACATAGGTGAAAATTAAAAGATAGTTTATAAAAAACATTTACACAAAAGAAATAAAATATGCTTGTGTGTCTTTACTACAAATAATAATCATAGCTAAATTCATGAATTCTCCAAACCTGTCACAGTTTGAGACTTCCTTGAAAACTTTCAGTACATAGGTGTTCTAACATTCAGGTATCTATAATCAGTGAGTAAACAGACTTTTTGATTTTAAGGCCCAGAAATCAAGGTAAGATTACCATATGCTTTTTCATAAGATAGCAGAAATTTAGTTAAACAGCAAGAATAATTAAAGTGTAGAAGTAAAATTGGAAGACTTTTAGTGAGTTTTAACATTTAATATTTTTTTCACATAACATTTTTTTGATGTTATTATACCTAATCAACATTCACATTCACATTGTAATTTTAATATTGGAATAATTTTTGAAATCACTCAAATGTTTTAATTATGACTAAAATCTGAGACTCTCCATGCCCTGAGAAATGATAATCTCTTAATTAATATTCTAACTTTTTTTTTTTTTTACATTATCTCACTTAGAGACAGTATTAATGATTTGGATCACAAATTGCTTCAATCAGACAATTTTAGTTCCAAATTCTATCATGTAGGATGTTTATACATAGACATGATTCTCAACATATTTTTCCCATTTATAAATGATGATGATGATGATGATGATGATGATATCTATTCCATAGGGTTGGGAAATTGGATGATAATACCTGTAAATCTCTTAGAAGAAGGGTGGCATCTAGTGTTTCATGAAGGTGAGTTGTCATTAACTAATATATCTAAATGCTATGGACTGAACTGTGTTCCTTAAAATTCATATGTTGAATGGAACCCAAAAGGAAGCAATTAACATTAAGTGAGATCATAAGGGTGATCTTGACCTGATAGGATTAGTGTCCTAAGAGACTCAACAATGTGTGCTCTCTCCACATGCACTCGCCAAAGGAAAGCTTACATAGTAAGGTGATTGCGAGACAGGAAGAGAGGTCTCACTAGGAACCAAAAAACCTGCTGAAATCCTTGTCTTGGACTTCCCAGCCTTCAGCACTATGGAAAAATTAATTTCTGTTGTTTAAGCATTTACATAGCCTCGTGTGTGTGTGTGTGTGTGTGTGTGTGTGTGTGTGTGTTTTAAATGACCTTCCAAGCAAACAAATACACTAAAGATAGTAATAAATTTCTAACGACTGTTTTTTGACATTCCCATACTGTTTAGGTTCCATCTTTGATTTGATCCCATACTTAGTAATGAGTGTTTCATTAGAAAAAAATATGATGCCTAAGTATACTCATGGACATCTCCTAATCTTATGTTATCAATAAAAAACAAACAAAAAAACCACATGGTTTTTTTTCTATAGGCTACCTCTTATAATCACATTATATTCCACCATTTTTTCAGGATCATAATTGTTATATATTCTTACATGTATGCCTGAAGAGCAAATTCAATTGCATGCAATAATTCAAATTCTGAATTTCTAAAGATATATAGTTACTTCACTAAGATTTTCAAATTAACATAGTATTTGTGTTTTGAATTCAAATTATTTTTAGCATTTTAAAAAATTTCTTAATTCAACTTTATGAAAGCCTAGCAGGATAAAACTATTCAGTAATAGAAACACCAAGTCATTTAGAAGCTGCAACAGTTTTGCTTGTTTTACTTTATATATAAATGATAGTTTGTTATAGCTTAAATTTATTTCAATCATATGCACTTTGAGGTTAGTTATATATTAATTTTTAGATAAAACTAATAGAAAATAAGTAAATATTTCCAATAACCAGGGACCTCTGGATAGTTGTTAATCTAAGAAACTAAAAATAACAATTTAGGTACTTAAATTCAGCTGTGAAACAATATTAAAGTCAGTTACGTAAATTGTTCAGCATGTTGTTCCTATTTTCACTTTCAATATGGTATGTCTATTGACAGAATTCCTTTTTAATATCCAAAATGTCATATTTTTAAAAATATTTTTGAATAGTTGGTGGTTTTGGCTTGGCCTACTTTTCCAGTTACAAATGTAGAAATTAGAAATATTGAAGATAAATGAGCATTGTACATTCAAAGATTACCTAACAGAATATTATCTATATTCTACAAACCTGCATATCTGATCATTTTTTCTCTGTAATTCTTCAAGAGAAAATAATGAAGTATTTGCTTTATAATGTTAATTTGTTATGAAATCAGAGGTAAAATTAGTATATTAATTGTATAGTATACTAATTATATATTACTTTATTAACAGGCACAATATTAAATCTCTTATTTTATTATGTTTGCAAGGTATGCCTAAAATGAATTTATCATCTCACACAAAAGTAATTTTGTTTTAATAATGGTTGAACTTTGGGCTTGAATATGATCTGTGTTCTTCTTTTTTTTTTAAGATTTTATTTATTTATTTGACAGATAGAGATCACAAATAGGCAGAGAGGCAGGCAGAGAGAGAGGAGGAAGCAGGAAGCAGGCTCCCTGCTGAGCAGAGAGCCCGATGCGGGGCTCCATCCCAGGACCCTGGGATCATGATCTGAGCTGAATGCAGAGGCTTTAACCCACTGAGCCACCTGGGTGCCCTGTGCTCTGTGTTATTCTTATAAACATGTCTAGTATTACCCATGTAGAATGTAAACCAAACTTAATTTATTGAACATTTTGGTAAATTGAGTCACTCTAGGATCTGCATTATTCAGGCAATGCCGACAAAGCAAAGATTAGACAAGACATACCACTTGTTCATTTTTTCAGCAAGTTTTTATTAAGAACTTTATATGCAATTTGCTATTCCTGGTGATAGGGATATAGCACTAAACAAAGCAGATTCTACCCTAATGAACAATACCTTCAGTAATAAAATGTTGAAAAGGTTTAAATGTATGGGGCTTACTAGGATTTTTCTACATGATATGGAGGCATAATAGCCATATAAAAAGGATCGTAGAAATTAATTTTTAGTTACTTGACTAATGATAACATGGTAATAAAGTTGAAAATAAATACAAATTAAGAGAAAATCCTAAGCATCAGTAGTTCCATGTGTAGTTCATGGCACATGCTCTTTTTGCTCACTGCAACTAACTCACTACAATTCCAGCAAAAAAATCTTTGGGGAAAAATTAAGCAGTGGTATTTAATATGCTTATTTGTAACATTCAATAGAGGCCCATTAAGGTTCTGTTTCTCCTCTTATCTTTTTCATCATCAGTGTCATTTTGGATCATTACTATTTACATTGCCATTATTATCATCAACTTCTTCATTATTCTTACTGTTTTCATTAAATGTTTATTGAGTGCTTACTGTATTGTTGTTAAGGTATTAGGTGTGATATGTGATTGAAGTCCCACTTCAAATTCACTTCAATTATAAATAGCTTCACAATTCATCCTACTGATCAAAACAAACAATTTGGGTATATTTTACTTTCCTTATTGCTATCATACTTTGCATCAAATCTATTAGCTAAAGATAAAGCTCAAGCACCAATCATTTCTTACCTGAACTACTAAAATACCTACCTTACCCAACTGACTTCTCTGCTTCCACTCTTGTTTTCTACACATTCCCCATAGAGCAGCTGGATGTCCTT
Organism: Mustela putorius furo; assembly: GCF_011764305.1. NCBI lineage: Eukaryota > Metazoa > Chordata > Mammalia > Carnivora > Mustelidae > Mustela > Mustela putorius. The sequence goes on along the minus strand of NW_025421502.1, from coordinate 654,341 downwards.
CTTACAGTATTAATCAGATAAGGTGACATTTTCTCTGGACTCACCAAAATTATCTTTATCATAATGTATTAGTTTTCTGTTGGTGCTACAACAAATTATCACAAATTTAGTATCCTGATATAGCACATATTTATTGCTAAGTTCTAGAGTTCGTAAGTCTGAAATAGGTTCATTGTGCTAAAACAAGGTATCAGAAGTGCTGTGCTTTCTGTGGAGATTCTGGGGCCAATCTGTTTCTTTGACTTTTGTAGCTTCCAAAGTCTATTCATATTCTTTGGCGTATGGCCTCCTTCCATCTCCAAAGCCAGCAATGGACAGTCAGATTTTTTCCATGCTTCATCAGTCTGACACTGACTGTTCCTGTCTTCCTCTCTCATATTTAAGACCATGTCATTATCTTAAGCCCATTCAGAAAAACCAAGATAACCTTGTTTTAAGGGCATATGGTTAGCAAACTTAATCCCATTTAAAATATTAATTCTCCCATTCTCCCATACCATGTAACATAAAATATTCATAGGTCCTAAGGATTAGAATTTGGACATCTTCAGGGACCATTCTGCCTACCACACATTTTTATTATAATTTCATATAATTTTTCCTTAATGATCTTTTCACTTTCATTTCTTACCATTCTGTACATGTTGCATCTAAGCCATAGTGAGCTCTTTGTTGTCTCTTTAAAACATGAGCTTCATTTAAATGATGGGGGACATAATATCATCTTTTCCTTCTTTCTTAAACAGGAAATCGTCTCAAAGATGCATGTGTCAATTTCTCCTTTACTTCCTTTTAGTTACTCAAATGTCCAATTTCCAAAAAGTCCTTCACTAACCAACCTATTGATTATATTTTCTGTCACTATTATTTCCTTATCCTGCCTTACTTTCTTTTATATATACATATAAATGTTTTTTATTATTATCTGAGTCCCTCATGAAAATGTGGGATGAATTTGAATAATGTTGGTGTATGCCTTAAAAGCCATTACAATTTTATTGGAGATGTTAGATATTTAATTTAAAGAACAGACATCAGGGTATTAAAAAAAAATTTAAGATTATCTCTGATGATCTAATTGGCAGGTGAATTTGCCTATGTTAAGTCTCCTGAAATAGAACAGAAACTTTGGTTATGACATATTTGGGTTATTTTCTAGTACAGTTGTTCTCCAGCCTGGCTGCACATTATAACCACTTGGAAAGCTTTACAAATATTTATCCAAGGGTAATTCCTAACAAAATAAAGATTTAATTGGCACCAAAACCTTTAAAATGTTCTCAAGTGGTTCCAATGTTTAGTCAAGGTTGAGGGCCACAGAAGACCATAGTTTATGTGTAGTGAGAATACTTAATAAATGCTAGGGTCTGCAAACAGGGAAAGAAATGCTTACATGTAACAGATTAATGGTTATTTTATACTGTGCTTTATTGAAGTAAGAATATTTAATTAATAAAAAATATTATAATGTCTTCAATCTAATTTATGGATATAATAAACATAAATAATTTCTTTAAATGTCCAATAATTGAGTCATTAAAAGTTATGTTTCCCACTACTAAAGTATATAAATTATTGGGTTTATGTAACTAAAATGACCTTTTTATGCCCTCAAAATAAGGTATGATTTTTTTTTTAAAGATTTTACTTATTTGACAGACAGAGATCACAGGTAGGCAGAGAGGCAGGCAGAAAGAGGAGAAAGCAGGCTCCCTGCTGAGCAGAGAATCCAATGCGGGACTCGATTCCATGATCCTGGAATCATGACCAGAGCAGAAGGCAGAGGCTTTAACCCACTGAGCCACCCAGGCACCCCGTAGGTATGGTTTACTTCAAAATTTTTATCTGCGTAGCATTCTCAGAAGTAATAGTTCCTTTTGTTTTCTCTGGGTAGAAGTATTCCGTATTCTTGTCATAGCAGTAGTAATTTCATTTAAATCACAGATGGGATATGGGTATGGAAATCTGAACAATCGAGAACAGACATTACCTAAAACTTCCTGGGAGGTTGTTCTGCTTTTATCACTTTTTTCTCTAAGACAGAATGCTTCTTCTAGGATCCCTCTAAGTAAGGTATGGTGAGTATGAGCTGTTTTCACTTTCTATTGCTTTTTTAAAAAATTATTTTTATTAACATATAATATATTATTTTCCCCAGGGATACAGGTCTGTGAATCATCAGGCAGACACATTTCACATCACTCACAATAACCCATACCTTCCCCAGTGTCCATAACCCAACCACTCTATCCCTACCTCCGCAACCCCCAGCAACCCTCGGTTTGTTTTGTGAGATTGAGTCTCTTTTTTCTTAAATTATTTGTATTAACATATTATGTATTATTTGCCCCAGGGGTACAGGTCTGTGAATCATCAGCTTACACATTTCACAGCACTCACCATAGCACATCCCTCCCCAATATCCATAACCCAGCCACCTATCCCTAATTTCCCACCCCCCAGCAACCCTCATTTTGTTTTGTGAGATTGAGTCCCTTATGATTTGTCTCCCTCCTGATCCCATCTTGTTTCATTTTTTCCTTCCCTACTCCCTCAATGCCCACCCTGCCTCTCAAATTCCTCATATGAGAGAGATCATATAATTGTCTTTCTCTGATGACTTATTTTGCTCAGCATAATACCCTCTAGTTCCATCCACATCATTGCAAATGGCAAGATTTCTTTTCTTTTGATGGCTGCATAGTATTCCATTGTATATATGTATGACCTCTTCTCTATCCTTTCTTTCATCTGTTGATGGACATCCAGGTTCTTTCCATAGTTTGGCTATTGTGGACATTGTTGCTATAAACATTCAGGTGCAAGTGCCCCATCAGATCACCACATTTATATCTTTAGGGTAAATACCCAATAGTGCAATTGCAGGGTCATAGGGTAGCTCTATTTTCAACTTTTTGAGGGACCTCCATGCCGTTTTCCAGAGCAGCTGCACCAGCTTGCATTCCCACCAATGTAGGAGCGTTCCCCTTTCTCTACATACTCTCCAACATCTGTTGTTTCCTGACTTGTTAATTTTAGCCATTCTGACTGGTGGGAGGTGATATCTCACTGAGGTTTTGATTTGTATTTCCCTTATGCCAAATGATGTTGAGCAAATTTTCATGTGTCTGTTAGCCATTTGGATGTCTTTTTTGTATAAATGTCTGTTCATGTCTTCTGCCCATTTCTTGATTGGATTATTTGTTCTTTGAGTGTTAAGTTTGGTAAGTTCTTTATAGATTTTAGATACTAGCCCTTTATCTGATATGTCATTTGCAACTATCTTCTCCCATTCTGTCAGTTGTCTTTTGGTTTTGTTGACTGTTTCCTTTGCTGTTCAAAAGCTTTTGATCTTGATGAAGTCCCAACAGTTCATTTTTGCCCTTGCTTCCCTTGTGTTTGGTGATGCTCCTAGGAAGAATTTGCTGCAGCTGAGGTTGAAGAGATTTCTGCCTATGTTCTCCTCAAGAGTTTTGATGGATTCCTGTCTCACATTGAGGTCTTATATCCATTTTGAGTCTATTTTTGTGTGTGGTGTAAGGAAATGGTCCAGTTTCATTTTCTGCATGTGGCTGTCCAATTTTCCCAACACCATTTATTGAAGAGACTGTCTTTTTTTTTCAATGGACATTCTTTCCTGCTTTGTCAAATATTAGCTGATAATAGAGTTGAGGGTTTGTTTCTGGGCTTTCTATACTGTTCCATTGATCTATGTATCTGTATTTGTGCCAGTACAGTGCTGTCTTGATGATTACAGCTTTGCTATTCAACATAGTACTAGAAGTCCTAGGCTTGGCAATCGGACAACAAAAAGAAATAAAAGGCATCCGAATCGTCAAAGAAGTCAAATTCACACTCTTTGCAGATGATATGATACTTTATGTGGAAAACCCAAAAGACTCTACTTCAAAACTGTTAGAACTCATACAGGAATTCAGCAAAGTGTCAGGATATAAAATCAACACTCAGAAATCAGTTTCATTTCTATACACCAACAGCAAGACAGAAGAAAGAGAAATTAAGGAGTCAATCCCACATACAGTTGCACCCAAAACCACAAGATACCTAGGAATAAACCTAACCAAAGAGGCAAAGAGCCTGTAGTCAGAAAACTATAAATTACTCATGAAAGAAACTAAGGAAGACAGAAAGAAATGGAAAATGTTCCATGCTCATGGATTGGAAGAACAAATATTGTGAAAATGTCTATGCTACCTAAAGCAATCTACCCATTTAATTCAATACCTATCAAAATACCATCAATTTTTTCAAAAAGATGTAACAAATAATCCTAATATTTATATGGAATCAGAAAAGACCATGAATAGCCAAAGGAATATTGAAAAAGAAAGCCAAATTTTGTGACATTACAATTCCAGACTTCAAGCTCTATTACAAAGCTGTAATCATCTATTGCTTTTTAAAAATAATATTCATTCTCTTGTAAAGTCAGATACACTGAGTGACAGAATACAATCTAAATTTATTTAAAGTTATTAAATTTTATTAATTATAAATACTAATGTAATTATTCTTTCTTCAGCCAGTCAATGAGCATAACAGTCTTAGGGTACAAAACAAAACAAATGACTACTTTTGTCAAATAGAATAGACTAAAGGCTACTCTGTAATCATAAAGTCCTGGTGGAGTATCATTGAATATCTGAATCTGCTCAGAACTTATATTTATAACTACCATAGAAAATAACAATTAGCTCTCAATGAAGTATAAGTGTCTATGTTTCTACTCTTTGGTAAAAATTAAGAGTAAAGCATTACTTAAATTTGTGATTTGCTTATGAAATATTTTTGTTCTTTTTGATTTTTATATATTTGCTTTCCTTATTATATTGAAAGTCCTTATGAGTCTACATGTTCTTTCTGTACTCCTCAGATGAGTGATTCTTAACATCAATGAATGGGTCTGTGTTGAAGGGGAACCACAGTTGAATGCATAATCAAAAACCCTGAAGAAAAATTTCATTCAAAATGAAGACCAAAGCAAGGCAAGGCAACAGCATGAGAAATTCCAGGGCTTTTCAAAGCACAGGTTCTCTGTAAACTTTCAATTTAATTTTCTGTAAATGACTTACTTTAAGCAGCAGACTTTTATACATAACATCTATACTGAAAAAGCAGAAATGAGAATATGCTTGAAATTACCAGCTAAAAGTTGAAATCAAATGGCAATAGCCATGACTAAAAAGTGAGGAATAGTGAAAGAAAAGATTAGAACTGGAGATTTCGTTGCATGACTAACCAGTTATCAAGATAGTAGAAAACTTCATTGCCATAGCAAAATGAAAGCAAAATGGACATTTTTAAGATTAACTCAGCAGGTTCAGAAACCAGTCTATGCCTTCAAGCATCTGCTCTATACATGTCATTGGGAATTGATGTTGACTTCACAAACACACCAGAGAGGAATCCAGCCAAATGAATGAACATTCAGCCTCTTACTCATTCAGATTTTTCTTTTCTCCTGCTGCTTCTTTAAGTAATATGCAGGCTACTTGCAGCAACTTTTCAGATTGCCTTGTTCATTGTCTAATACTCTATTAACTCAGCTCTGGCTTCACCATGTACTTGACTTACAGATCTAGTGGTTGTAGTATTATTCTGAAAAGAAAAGAAATGTATATTTTTAAAAGATTTTATTTATTTATTTGACAGAGAGAGAGATCACAAGTAAGCAGAGAGGCAGTCGGGGGGGGGGGGTGGCGGAAGCAGGCTCCCTGCTGAGCTGAGAGCCCTATGGATGGATAGATGCAGATGTGGGGCTCCATCCCAGGACCCCGAGATCATGACTTGAACAGAAGGCAGAGGCTTAACCCACTGAGCCACCTAGGTGCCCCCCACCAAAATATTCTGAAATTGTCATTCTTGTTTGGATTCATTTTCCAGCAAAGAAAGTTGGGTTGTTCATTCTCAGGTTCAGTTAATCTTGAGGATCATAAAAACTTAATAAAATAATTTAATAGGTTAGTGAGAACTGAAATAGAGGCAAAATTAATGTTTTACTTAAAACTTCATTCTTCCCTTTTTCTTTCTTCCTCTCTTCTTCCTCTTATTCTCCTACTACTCTTCCCTCATCACTCATTCTGTCTCTATAAATTTCTGCTCAAACATCTCAAATCCTCTGTTTTCTCAGTGGTGAGGGTGAGTGTGGTCACAGAGAACAGGACTGGAACTTGGATATGGGCTAGGGGATGGGCAGGAAAGTAAGAGTCAGTGTTAGTTGGCTAAGCCTGTTTCATGCATGTTCCTCACAACTAGAAGCATTACACATGCTGAACGTGATGATTTGAATATCCTCATGTTTTAGAGAGAATGTTTAGTGTTTACAGTGAGAAAGTTCTAATAAAATTAAAGAGGATAGAAAATATATAAAAGCTTTATGATGATGAAAAACTTTCATTAATAAAATAAGTTTTATAAAAAGTTCAGCACAACTAAGTTACCTTACTTGGGCCAAATATAAGCAATGTAATTATGTTTCTTTGGTTCAGCTTGCCCTTCTTAGATATGAAACATAAAAATATGAAAATAAATACCATTATGGTAATTTAAATAATTATACTCAATTTTAGAAGAAAATATACTCTTTTCATATTATTTCCTTGGTAACAACATTAAACCCAAAGTTAAAGTCTAAATTTAACATTTCCTTGTAAGAGGCATAAATTGCAATTATTTTCCTAAAATTACTATTGATTACATAAAATCATTCTATAAAAGGTTATTTCACATTGGCCATGCTCATTATTCAAGGGTCTATTATTCTGAATTGAACTGAAATGAGCATTTCTTATTATGGCATCTATAGAAAGATACATTATGTATTATTAAAATCTCCATTTTTGATTGAAGAAATATGGAAAAATTTGAATACATTTGAAAAGAATTTTTCAGATATATTAATGAATTGAAATCTTACTTCCCAAAGTTTTCAAGTAATTTTTTATATGTGGGCATTTGAAACTTTCTTATTTTGGAAATGTGGCCGAGATTGCTAATTACCTATTGAAAAATCTATTCTCTCCTTTTACTTTAACAATACGAATATATTGCTAGAAGCAAGAAGATATTCAGTTATAAAAAGAACCTTCATGTCTTGGTTTCCCTTTGCAAAATCAAGTTGTCAGAACATATTAAAAGTCATCATGTGGCACCTGGGTGTCTAAATTGGTTAAGTGTCTGACTCTTGGTTTGGGCTCAGGTCATGATCTCAGGATCATGAGATCCAGCCCCCTCATGGCACTCCTCAGTCTGCTTGTCCCTCTCTCTCACCCTCTGCTTCTAGCCCTGCTCATGCTCTCTTTCTCAAATAAATAAATAAATAAAATCTTGAAAAGAAATTAAAAAAATAAAAATCATTAGGTAGATCTTTGAGGAAAAGCTGGAAGTACTGGTTGGTTCTCTAGTATAAATCTTGTTGACAGAAGATTATTTGAAGTACTAAAGATGAGAACTGGGGCGCCTGGGTGGCTCAGTGGTTTGGGCTGCTGCCTTCGGCTCGGGTCATGATCTCAGGGTCCTGGGATCGAGCCCCGCATCGGGTTCTCTGCTCCGCAGGAAGCCTGCTTCCCTCTTTCTCTCTCTCTGCCTGCCTCTCTGCCTACTTGTGATCTCTGTCTGTCAAATAAATAAATAAAATTTAAAAAAAAAAAAATAAAGATGAGAACTGATATATGGAAGGATTTTTGGCACCTGCTAGTGACATTGTTGAGATGTTACTAAAATCCAAGTTAATCTATTTGCCACTCAAAAGTCAATACTCAAGACACAAGCGGTGCTGGAAGGGAAAGTTTGCTTTATTCAGGAGGTTGGCCACCTGGGAAGACAGTGGACTGCTGTGCAGAGACTATTTCCCAGGTTCCAGATTAAGAGTGGGGTTTTAAAAGGGAAATTTAGGGTAAGAGATTACAATCATATTAAGGAAAAAGGTGGGGAAATTTGTGATGACTATATATGAGGAAATATGGAACATTGCTTTGAGCAAACATGCTGTAACATAAATCCCATGTTCACTTTGAAATGGAGTTCAGAACTAGGCAAAATGTGGCCCCTAACAACAAGAAGTTATCTAGGACAAAGAGAAGGTGCTATGGGTGTTCTTTAAGAGCTGGTATAAACTGGATGGGGTCTTGGGCTCATTATCTCTGCTAAGGAATGGAGGATTTTGCTTGTTCACAGGCTGGAACCATATCAGTTGACCTTGAGTCTAGACCACTGCAGAGGCAGATAGTAGATTCGTTAGTGGGACTGTCAAGACTCGATAGTTGATCAAGGGGAAACAATTCTCTGAAAACAAGCTTTAAACTTTTTACTGGTTTCAACCTCATTAACCCTATGGGTCATGTTTTCAGAGACATACAACCAGCCCTGGACTATCTGCCTACAACTTTAGCTATATTTGAAGGCATTTTTATTTCAAGTCCATTCCCACAAGGTAACACTATTCATCACTGATACCCTGTAAAGTTTGAACATTACAATTCAAACTACAATTCTAGGTATATATTCTCCCATTTGTGTTCCAATGGACAGAAATTCAGTACACTTTACCACTTATGATGCACTAATGACTCCTCTACTCCAGCTCTTACTGAATAAGTCTTATCAGAGTTCCATGCAGGAAGCATGGGTAACAGGTTGTGAAAATTTCAGCAACGAAGAGTGGAGGCTGTGGGAGTTACAGAAAGTCTTGTATTTATTGATTTGAACTTGATGTTAAAAGATATATTAATGGGTAAAAAGTTCAACATGCAGACAAATAATCATACTAAGACTAACAATTTTTTAAAGCATTAAAATACTACTTCTCTGAGTATGTTATTTACTTGTTTATTTTCGATGAATACCTTAGTAGTAGTCATTGTGCACCATGAGTTTTTCCTTTAAACTTAGATAAGTTTCTCTCTATCATGTTACTTTTTTAAGGAAAAAAATCACATTTATAGTTTAACAACTTTTTTTTTAGGGTTTGAGGGTACATATTTAGGGGACAAACTTATTCCAGGGATATCTTTCTGTTACTCTTCCTATTTTTGTTTGTCTTAGAGATTATCTTAACTTAAAGCTTGGAAAGTAAGTTAAATGTTTTCTATTTTTAATATTTATTATAGGTTTCTCACATTAAAACAAATATGCATCAAAATGTTCCATTCAAATACACTATGCAAATATATCTGTGTTGATTGATATGACTTTCTGGTTTAACCTGTGTTGATTCATTACTCCCCTGGAACATTTTAAACTTTCCAGTATTATGATCAGCAAAATCTTCATACACATTCAAAACTGAGGAACTTGCTAAGTTTATTTAAGGCATGAAAAACTAAAAAAAAGTTCTATCTTCTACACACAGGTTTATCTGTCTTTTTTTTTTTCATTTATTTATTTATTTATTTTTAAATAATTTTTTTATTTTTTATAAACATATATTTTTATCCCCAGGGGTACAGGTCTTTGAATCACCAGGTTTACACACTTCACAGCACTCACCAAAGCACATACCCTCCCCAATGTCCATAATCCCACCCCCTTCTCCCAAACCCCCTCCCCCAGCAACCCTCAGTTTGTTTTGTGAGATTAAGAGTCACTTATGGTTTGTCTCCCTCCCAATCCCATCTTCTTTCATTTATTCTTCTCGTACCCACTTAAGCCCCCATGTTGCATCACCACTTCCTCATATCAGGGAGATCATATGATAGTTATCTTATTAGAAGCTGTATCCATTGGTCTTGGTCCTTCTGTCTGGAGACAATAGAAATATATACTTCTTCATCCAACTGGCATATCATAAAATATTTGATGATACTTAATATTTAAACCCTAGGTCTTTTCTCTCTTAAAATCAGTATAAAACACATTTTTAAAATATTATTACCAACTATTACTGTTACTTTGGCAATTTATAATAATAAAAATGCTGATTACAAGGAAATAAGCAGATTTTATAGAAATGAATACAGATGTATATGGGAATAAAATTACATGATATGTGATACTTGTTTTAAAATTAATCACATATATATTAGTGAATAAACACATATGAAAATTAATAATAGTTCAATCTAGATTATAGTCATATGGAATTTCATCAAATTGTTTTATTTTTAACATATTAGAGAATAATTTCTTTTTATTTAAAGAACTAGATTAAAAAAAACTAAAAAATAAAAAAAGAACTAGATTGCATTGGAAAGAATGATAGATTCCAAGTATTGGTAGGTCATCAGAGATAATTTCTTAAATAAATAAATATTAGCCAAACAACTACAGTTTTGATGCTCTAAAATTTTAACATCTTTCTTACTATATGTTTCAGAAAATTCCGTGCAACATTACAGATATGGTCTGACATAATTCACTAAGCATCTTGTTCTCTGTACTATATTCCTGTTAAAAAAGTCAAAATGTATCACAGAAATTTTGACACATTACTCATGCTAATAATTCATAATATACTTTAATTAATTATTTTCTGTAAGAAATAAAGATAAAGGAGGGGTGCCTGGGTAGCTCAGTCAGTTAAGTGTCCTACTTGATTTTGGCTTAGGGCATGATCTCAGAGCTGTAAGATGGAGACCCGCATAGGGCTCTGTGCCGGGCATGGAACCTGCTTAAGATTTTCTCTTTCCCTCTGCCTCTCGCCCTATTCTCACTCTCTCTCATGCATGTGCACACACATGCCTGCTCTCTCTCCTTTTCTCTCAAGTAAATAAATAAATAAATAAATTCTTAAAGAAAAAGATGATAGACAGATCAACAGATGAATATATAAAGATTTTCTGCTATTACACACTTTTGGTTCCTTGTACCTAGGGAATATTTAGCCTGTTAACCTACTCCAGACTGTTAGGATCATTTTGGATTCTAATGATTCCATCAAAATATTTTACTATTATTCCTAGTTTCTTCAGATCAGAAAATCTGGCATATGTAACTTCTGTTATTTCATCTAAATTTTGTATATAAAAGTATAAAGCATGCCAAGTTATACTTAAATTAAATACATTAGGCAACATACTGAATGGGAGAAGATATTTGCAAATGATATATCTGATAAAGGTTAGTATCCAAAATATATAAAGAATTGATGCAACTCAACACCCAAAAAAGCAAATAATACAATTAAAAATGGGAACAGACATGAATAGGCAGTTCTCCAAAGAAGACATACAGATGGCCAACATAAACCTGAAAAGATGCTCACCATCACTCATTATCAGGGAAATGCAAATCAAAACTACAATGAGATATCACTCACACTTGTCAGAATGGCTAAAATCAAAAACACAAGAAACAAATATTAATGAGGATTTGTAGGAAAACGAACCCTCTTGCACTCTTGGTGGATATGCAAACTGGTACAGTCACTGCAGAAAACAGTATGGAGGTTCCCCAAAAAGTTAGAAATAGAACTAACCTACAATCCTATAATCATACTACTATTTACCCCCAAAATACAAAAACACTAAAGGTATATATGCATCCTTATGTTTATTGCAGCAATATTTACAATAGCCAAATTTTGGAAACAACAAATGAATGAATGAATGAATGAATGAATGAATGAAGAATATGTGGTATATTTATACAATGGATTGTTACTCAGCCACAAAAAAAAAAAAAAAAGAGGGGCGCCTGGGTGGCTCAGTGGGTTAAGCCGCTGCCTTCGGCTCAGGTCATGATCTCAGGGTCCTGGGATAGAGTCCCGCATCGGGCTCTCTGCTCAGCAGGGAGCCTGCTTCCTCCCCTCTCTCTCTACCTGCCTCTCTGCCTGCTTGTAATCTCTCTCTGTCAAATAAATAAATAAAATCTTTAAAAAAAAAAAAAGAAATCTTCTCATTTGCAACAGCAAGGACCGGTCTAGAGAGTACAATGCTAAGTGAAATAAGCCAGAGAGAGACAAATACTGTATGGTTTATGGTCATTTGGTTAAGTGTCTGCCTTCAGCTCTGGTCATGACCTCGGGGTCCTGGGATTGAGCCCCATATGAGGCTTCCTGCTGAGCAGAGAGTCTGCTTCTCCCTCTTCCAATCTCTCTCTCAAGTAAATAAATAAAAACTCTTAAAAAAAATAAAATGAAGACATTAAAATAAGTTCATTGAAAACAAACACGTGACCAAAAAATTACCCAAATTGGCAACAGTAGCTTATTAAGCAATATTTCTTTAAAATGTTATGAAACATTTCACAAATAAATGGGCATAAATAGTGACATGTAAAACACCAAAGCACTTATTGCACATGTTGTATAATACACTATTATCAATATATTGGAAGTTTTTGCTCAGCACTTTTGTGTTTTCTATACTCTCAACCACACTTGGTTTATGTAAATTCTGTGAATTTTATTGTTGTTTATTACACATTTGTGTATCCCTAACCTAATTATACATATACTGTGTATAACTATGTATATACACATATACATACACATGTGTATGTATATATACATGTACACATAATTACTTTTCATGTTTTAAAATTCATGTTTAATTATAATCTGTATATTCTCCTGAAGCTGGCTTATTAAGATTTTCCTATTAAAGTATTTCCTACATATATGAATATGTATAACATCAGTGATCTCTCATCAAAGCTGATCAACTAATATTCTTACTGACTATCTGGTTCTACTAGCAACAAAGACCAATGTTATGATCCTTTAAGGAGACCAATCAATATCTTGGTGGCAAGTTGATAATAGGGCATCCTTTCTACTCTAGAAATAACATATCGTCTTAATCATGTTTAGCACATATTCATGTTTTAAGTTATCCCCTTTGCCCACAGACTTTACCTAGAATTATTATCAGAGGCTCACCGAAGTTTCATTTACTAAAAAGGGTGATCCTGCATAACAAGTCTCAGATTTAGAAAACTACTTTATGGAAAATGTGAAATTACAGTGGTTACATTATCATGAATTACTGGTCCCAGCAGATGCTATATCATCTGGAAGTTCCTGTCCTGAAAAAACACTGAGGTGACCTCTTGAAAATGTAGCAGAAGCACCAGCTTGGTGATTACACCCTGTGAGGCTGGCACTTATCCTTCATGATGCAGAACATTCCTTAAATCAATGGACATTGTATGGTTCTTTAATTTTAACAGATAGAATAAATGGGCCTAGAAACAAAGCATTGAAGTAGGAGTGGCCCTGCTCTCAGAGAGTGAGTCAGTCCTACTGACTTGCTTAGGAAATTAAAGTTTCCACAGTCTTAGTCTCTGTGAATCTGAAAGTCCTGCTTCTTGGGGAATGAATATTGTAGGAGGGACTGAATAAGACCAGGGAGAAGAATCATAATCCAGACAGAGAGAATAGCAATATTTTGATGTGTCTTCCACAGTGTGAGTTGAAGTATCAGTGATTCATGGCATTCTTCTCACAGGTTCACAGCCAACAGGAAAAATACAAAATATTGATTTTCTTCCTAGCTTCTATATAATTATTATTTTTTCTTCATTTCTTTCTAAATACTTTGTTCTATGATTGTGTTCTGTGAGTCAACTTTTTATTCTTTCATTTTATACCACATTCAATTTCTCTAAGATTCCTTGTATTCAAATTGTTTCAGTAAATTCAGCGGTCACAAGCCGTATCTAAATTCTAATCCTTAAATTATGCAGAATTATATATTGTTAAGCATCCACTCCTAGAAATTTTTCTTTAGCTTCTATGACAGAACTATTCACAGTAAAATGAGCAGTATGGTTAAGAAGAACTAGGATTGGGCAGGTTTATCATTCCACAATTTACCAAGTTCACCAGTATGAGTTCTACTTCTGTCTCTGTCAAGGTTATTCCAGGGTTATTGACACTGACAGAATGGTTATGTTATCCAGATGCTGGTCAAAACATGCATGGAATATTACTCAGCCATCAGAAAGGATAAATAACTATCATTTGCAGCAACATGCATGGAACTGGAGGGGATCATGCTAAGTGAAATAAGTCAACCAGAGAAAGACAATTATCATATGGTTTCACCCATATGTGGAACATAAGGAATAGCACAGAAGAACATAAGGAATAGCACAGGACCATAGGAAGAAAGGGAAAACTGAATGGGAAGGAATCACAGAGGGAGGCAAACAATGAGAGACTCTGGGAAACAAACTGAGGCTTTCAGAGGGGAGGGTGGTGGAGGGGATGGTGTAGCCGGGTGATGAGTACTAAGGAGGGCACGTCTGTGATGAGCACTGGATGTTATACACAACTAATGAATCATTGAGCACTACATCAAAAATTAATGATGGCTAATATAATATAATATTTTGGCTAATTGAACATAATAAAAATTTTTAAAAAATTTAAAATGTGCATTCTTCTGATTAATATGATCTTAATTTAAATTTTCTTAGAAAAAGTAATTGTCTTTTCCCATTAAACCATTTCTCCTCTTGGAATTGGTTTTAAACATTTGTTGAATGAATTATTATCTTCAGTATTCTTTTTTTTTTTTTAATTTTATCCTGACGTCTGTTGACATAACATTTCTAAATCATTGCTTTCTTCCTATTGTTCTCCTATGTACACTATTTTATCCTACTACTTAATTTTTTAAATCTAATAATTTCTCCTAGCTTTCATAATCTAGTATAATATGATTTTGCTATAATTAAGCAATTGTATTTCCCACTATTTCTCAGACACCTAAGGCAAGATTTAGTTAGATGCATTTTCACCAGTGCATTCTCAGGATTTTATTTATTCTGTTGAAAGTCTTTGGATTTCATTGACCACTGTCTTCCTTTGCCACAAGGCCTTTTACAGTTAAGGCCACACATTTTTTCCCTTTCTGAAGTATCTAGCATTTTTAAGCCATAATTTAATGTCTTTAATTACCTCATATACCTTAATTTTTTCTTACTATCTAATTTTTAAGATTTCATTTATTTATTATTTACTTAAGAGACCGGTGGGGAGAGAACAGAAGGAAAGTGAGAGAGAGAAGCAGATTCCCTGATGAGGAGGGAACCAGATTTAGAGCTGGATCATAGGACTTTGGGAGCACAACCTGAGCAGAAGGCAAGACACTTAACCAACAGAGCCACCCAGGTCCCCCAAGTATTATCTAAGTCAACATCCATATATATTTTTGTGTGTATGTATATGTGTATATATTTTCGCCTCTTGTACCTCTTACAAATCCTAGAAAACCCGAGTGCAAAGTAGATACTTAGAAATGTGAATGTTTTTAATTAATTGCTTCATTCATCACTCTGGATATCATTTCCTTATTTGAAAATCAAAGACAGAAATATTTGATTTTATTTGTTTATTCTATAATCATTCAATAAAAAATAATTGTGGTCAGAATATCTGTCACAGTAGTCACATAATATGGAATCAGATAGCCTAATTTGGAAACCTTATTTTGTAGCTATTAACTATGTAACTTTAACCAAGTTGCCCTCTCTAATTCACCATTATCTACCCTGGATACTACTGTAGACCACTAGTGGGGTATAATCATTATAATCACCATCATAATGCCAGAAAAAAAATAATTGCGTTTATTTGGTACTGTGTGTCATAAACTATCCTAAAAACCCTTCAGGATAAGGGACATATAAATGAATTTCAATAAAGTTAGTAGCCTGTGGAAGTCTTAAATATGGAATGATTTATTAAGAAACATATGAGACTACTCTTTTAGCTCACAATTGGTATTCTATCAGAATACTTAGCAAATCAGTAGATTTAAAAGGTCTGTAATATTCAGAATCTATTCCTTGTCGATAATCAAAACAATGGATTGGAATTATAATACCTGTTAGTGAAACTGTGTACTCCTAATGTGAGTCCATTTGTCTAATATAGGCTATTGTAGAATGAGGAAATTTCATATTAGTTGAATACCCACTAATTAGAAAAGAATAGGAAAATGACTACCTTCTCATTTTGGCCAAACCCCTTTCTTTTTATTAAGTATAACTTATTCTATAGTTATTAATTAGAAATCTTTATAGACAATAGTTTCTGTCAGTAACGACTTAATAGGCTTTAAAGAAATTCCCAAAACATTGTACAAATTTGTTTAAGAATTTACTGCTTTCGAAAAGTTGATTTTAGGAGTTCAATAAGTCAAGAAGAGAGCATAAAACAGTTGTTCACAATTAATTGTTAAATTCATAACATGTAATAACAATTCATTTTGAATGATGGGATGCTGAATGTCTTGCTGAACTTAGTATGCCTTTTGTACTCCATTTAGGGTACATTTTTAAAAATTATATCACATTACATCTACCATTGTTGGCTCTCAAGATAAGACATGAGGAAAAGAAAAACACAAAAATTTCCATAGATGTCTAGAGGTCTTTGATGGAAAAACATTTTGGAAATAATTTTAAAGTATATAGAATAGATGATGCTAAATGCAATGGCTGTATTTTTATTCTTAAATAGGAGTGGCCATAAATTGGTAGTATGTCATAGGCAATTTAAAAATATTAGAAATATCTAGAGGCTCCCGAAGTTCTAGGAAGAGTTTACTGGCTGTCAGCAAGATATATCACAGGTGAGATTTATAAATAGAAAGACAAAAAATTAATAATAAGCAGCACTCTAGTTCTAGCTTAACTAGCAAAATGGAGAAAAATGTCAAAAGCAAAACAAGAAAACAACAAAAAAATAAAAAAATAAAAACTTTCACTAAAATAGCACTGGATAGGATATAAAAATGAAATAAAAATAATGGTATATAAATTTTAATAAATGTTAATAAATGCCATAAGGGCTTATAGACTTGAGTATAATAAACATTAATTTAAAAAAAAAAAAGACAGGCATCCAAATTGGAGAGAAAATCTCTATTCACACATGAAATGATCTTGTATATAGAGTATCCTAAGAAATCCACTAGAAAACTATTAGAACTAGTAACTGAGTTTACCAAGGTTGCAAGATACAAGATTAGCATTAGTTAATTATATTTCTATATACTGTCAGTGAGCAATTCAAAAATGACATTAAGAAAATTACATTCACAAGATTATCCAAAATAATAAAATTCTTAGGAATAAGTTTAATAAAAGACATATAAAATTTATATTCTGAACACTACAAAAGACTATTGAAAGAAATTAAGGAGATACAAATAATGGAAAACATCCCAATTTTATGGATTGGAAGATTTAACATGTTAAAATGGCAATATTTCCCAAACTAATCTATAGCATCAACATAATCACTCAAGTTGACAAGCTTGTTCAAAAATTCATATGGAAATGCAACAAAACATAAACAGTCAAAACAAACCTGAAAAAGAACAAAATAGAAAAACTCACATTTCCAGATTTCAAATTTCACTATAAAGCACTATCAAGAGAGTGTGATACAAGAATAAACACATGTATCAATGGAATAGAATTGGTAGTCCAGAAATGAACCCAGGCATCTTTTATTTTTTAAATAGAACTTTATTTTTTCTTAAAAGATTTTTGTTTATTTAACAGACAGAGATCACAAGTAGGCAGAAAAGCAGGCAGAGAGAGAGGAGGAAGCAGGCTCCCTGCTGGGCAGAGAGCCCAATGCGGGGCTCCATCCCAGGACCCTGGGATCATGATGTGAGCTGAAGGCGGAGGCTTTAATCCACTGAGCCAGGCGCCCTGAACCCATGCATCTTTGATCAGTTGTTTTCAACAAGTGTTTTAAGGCCATGAGACAATGAGAGTCATGAAAAAAGAATAACCTTTCAACAAATGGTGTTAAGACAATGAACACACCAAAAGTGAAGTCAGGCCTTACCTCACCTTATACAAAAATTAACTCAGAATACATCAAAGACAAATGTAATAGTTGATATTCTGGAATTCTTATAAGGAGGCATACATAGATGTAGATTATTTTAAGCTGAGCAAAGAAGTTATTTTAACATATACTGGAAGGGAAAAAATCTATATCATTAAAATGACTCTAAGTTTGACTTATAACTAATTCTCTTGGATATTAGGTTATCTAATTTAAATGATTTAATGCACTTTTTGTTTTCCTCCTTTCCTTTTTGCATATATCAATGTATGAAAAGTGTTCATGGCTATTCAAACCCCTATATTAAATGGAGAACAGGATAAAGAATCACTATTCTAATATATTATTTATGAAGCAGATCCTTAAAAACAAATTATTTGGAAGAGAAAGTATGAAAATACCTTCTGCATCAATATATGATACTATGATATCTGACTATAAGCCTTGATATCAGACACTTCTGTTCACAAATTCGTTGTCTTTGTCTTATTAACTTTATGACCTTAAGTCATATACACCCTCTGTGTTTTAGACTTTATATCTGTCAAATAGGAACAAAACATTTCTATATCACATAACAATTTGCAAATTGGCATCAATTAGATGCCTTACCTTAAACTAATCACATCTGTACACCTTGGAAATGTTTAAAGATAACCAGAGATTTTACTAACATGATTGGCATTTAATTTGGGTTAAATTAAAAACAAAACAAAAATACAGTAAATGTACATCCAACAGCAGCCCAAGAATCTATCATGAAAGATAAACACTGCAAGTTTACCAGATAGGCAAGGCAAAATTTGCTGTGAAATGAAGTTTAACTCTATTTTCTTTTTTAGCTTTACTAAGGCATAATTCAAAAATTAAATTGTGTATATTTAATTTGTACAAAGTGACCATTTGAATGGGTGTACTTTGGTATAGGATTACCACAACCAGTTAATTACCATATCAATTATCTCTCAGAGGTGGTGTGGGTGGGTATGTGTGTCTGTGTGTGTGTGCGCATGCACACGTTTGTGTTGAGAACACCTATGGCCTACCCTCAGCAAATTTCAGGTATACAACAATTAAGCATAGCCATTATGTTGTTTATTAGATCTCTAGAGTTCATTCATTATATAGCTGAAGGAAGACAGAGAATTTTGAAAAGTCAAAGAAGTTTAACTTTTAACAAAAAAACCAACATATTATCAAAACCATCTCCAGCTATCTTAAAAGTGTGGTACAGGCATGGCAGGTTGAAATGGCAGCTGTTAAGATAAAATCCTAAAAATTTTCATTTTATAGTATAGAGTGGTTTTAAAGGAATGGAGGAAGGCTTGGTTAGTAGGACTTATATAGGAACATATGAAGGATACAACAAAAAGCGTAGGGCATATATGAAAGTGTATTCTAAACATTTATTTGAAAAAAAAATAAACATTTATTTGTACACATGTGCAAATTTCTGTAATTAATAACAAGAAGCATGGCAGAATAATGTGACTGTTTCAAGAAGCTTTCAAAGGCCAATTTGAACCTGGAATATTTATTTGAGGTGGATCTCTATACTTCCTGAGATTAGCCTACCACTAATTCAAGTCCTATTGCCTTACACAAAAATAAATAGACTACAAACTTGATTTATAAGTGATGTAATAATCAACTATGAACTTTGGTTTTCTATGCCATGGTAATAAAGGTGTGTTGAACTTAAAAGTTTTTAGAACAGAGAAAAAGGCTGATGAGGTAATAATATGCCACGGTTATAAATCATGTTCTTGTTATAGAAATAGTCCTTCGGTTCTTTGTAGTGGTAGTCTATTTGTCTCCTGTCTCTTCTCTATACATTTATTATTATTGAGATCTCTTTTTATGGGGACAAAATGGACAGTTGTGTCCTTTTGAGACTAACAGACTAGAAGATTAGAATCTTCCTTAAAAAAAGTTTTAGCTACTTCAATAGGCCTTTGTTTTGCAAGTATGTTTTGTAAATAGTGGACACTTGTTCTTTTCATTTTATAAAGCAACTATGACTTTACAAGCAAAATGGAATAGAGGTTTGTATCTCCCTACAATCTATTTATCTAATGTATTAGAGTTTCTTAGTTTCAATTTTTGATGTCCATACTCCAAAGATAAATGTGCTATATATAACTGTAGCAGCCACACATCAGTTAAAAATATATGTAAAATTCAGTAAAGACATTACTTGTCTTGAAATGAAATTCATTATTAAAAATGACTTAACTAAGGGGCACCTGGATGGCTCAGTAGGTTAAAGCCTCTACCTTCGGCTTAGATCATGATCCCAAATCCTGGAATCGAGCCCCACATGGGGTCCCTGCTCGGCATGGAGCCTGCTTCTTCCTCTCTCTGCTCACCTTTCTGCCTACTTGTGATCTCTCTCTGTCAAATAAATAAATAAAATATTTTTTAAAAAGGCTTACTAAATTTTCCTTCTCTGCCTAAATTAACTTCATTTTTTATTTCATAAACATTGTCACTGCTTAAATTTTATTTCTTCCGTACTTTTCCTGTTTGTCTATTTTATAGAGAGGTAAGTGCTCAGGCATGAATGTTTAAAAAATGTTCTTTGTAGGAGCACCTGGGTGGCACTGTCTTTAAGCATCTGCCTTCTGTTCAGGTCATGTCCTGGGATCAAGCGGACTTGGGGCTCCTTGCCCAGCAGGAAACCTGCTTCTTCCTCTGCCACTTTCCCTGCTTGTGTTCACTCTCTCACAAATAAATAAATAAATAAATAAATAAATAAATTCTTAAGAAGAAAGTTCTTTGTAGTGGTGAGTTAAAATACATGCTTATATTTGTGGCAATTTGGGGAAAAGGTTAAAAATCAATGTAGTTTTCTCTGATGAGAAGCTAATTGGATAATGTTTGCTTGTATGGTTTCTAATCAAGAAGTTTCATTTTGGGGGGGAATTTAAGATTAAAGCTTCTTTGGAGATAACTTTCAGAAGGGAACCCTTCTATTTGAAATAAAACACCTACAGTTCATTGAAAGCTTACAAGGTCCAGAGAACTCTGTAAGCACTTTATACATTTTTTTCAGATTCCATTGTAATGCTAGCAAAAAGTAAGCTTAAGAAATGAGAGAGAGAAAAGAGAGGTGTCAAAGAAATTTAATTTCCTCAAGATCACAAAGCTACCAAATGGCCGAACAAGAATTCAAACATATATTCTGACACTTGCTCTTGAGTACCTGATCATTGACCGTAACTGCCTCCTAAAAGAAAAAGCAAATGAAAAGGAATGATATATTACTGATAATATTGGTGGAGCTTGGAAATTATTTTCACTTAATGTAGCATCGGGTATATCTAAAAGGGATGGCCAAAGTTTCATAATAAAATTAAATCAAATGGCATCGAAGATACTTCATTGATAAGAAGACATGGCATGTGGAGTACCATTTGACAATATACAAGTAACTATTTTCAAAGAGATCAGAAATACATACAAATTTGTAGAAATGAACATACACTGTTAGATTTCTGCAGTGCCATATCAAGTCAAAAATAGACTATTTGTTTCAGCATTATACATAATCTTAAGATGTATGATTGCTTTTATATTTTTCATCTACATTTGCATTGTGATTTTCCCACACTTAGACATCCAAATATAGAAAAATCTTAGGAATTTATTAATAAAGGGATTTTGAAGTTGAGTCTTTTGGTGCCACCTTCTGGCATGAATTATTGTATAAACTACTCTAAATTCTAGCAAAGTTTCTAATGATTAAGTTAAATTAGCTGATTTTATGTTTGTACAGCCTATAGATTTCTACTTTGAGTTTGCTTTCACTGAGGTCAATATGAGGTCTTGAACTATATAGAGGCAGTATTCAAATTCCATCATAGTATTTAGTATATAACTATACATAGAAAGAAAAAAAATGGGAAAGTAGTGGCATTAAAAAATTAGGACTCTTGGGGCACCTGGGTGGCTCAGTGGGTTAAAGCCTCTGCCTTCATTTCAGGTCATGATCCCAGGGTTCTGGGATAGAGCCCAGTATTGGGTTCTCTGTTCCGCAGGGAGCCTGCTTCCTCCTCTCTTTCTCTCTGCCTGCCTCTCTGTCTACTTGTGATCTCTATCAAATAAATAAAATCTTTAAAAATTTTTTTTTAAAAATTAGGATTCTTCTATTAGTTCTATTAACTAAACTTGCCAATAAGTTTTAAAATGTTATTTTTTTCTGAGCAAGTAAATATACGACTTAATACCTTTAATCATTCTTTGAATTATTTGCATTTGATCCAATACTATAATGTTTACAGACTCCTTTATGACACTCTACTCAGGTTATTTCTGTTTGATTAGTATGCCATTTAGTGCACAAAACTTAAAGTTATGCTGTCTTTATTTGGTACCCATTCCTCTGATAAAAATAGAAAAATAATTTCTGGAGGAAAAAGTAAGGTGAGAACATTTTATTTAATGATGGTGATCTGTTTTTCCTGGAAATTATTAGCATCTAGCATTATTACAGCTAGAACTTAAAAACAAAATTGTGGACTGCAATAAATGCACACTTAGATCATGCTGATCTTATCATTATGCTAATTTTACAGCAAATTTAACCATCTCTAGAAAACCAAAATGGAAAATTTGAGCACAGCAATTTTTAGCTTTTTATTAACTCTTATCATTATTGTTATTAACCATAGTAGTAGTACACATCTTCAAATACACCGGCTTTCTAAATTTGAAAAGGAATCCTTTATTCCTTTGAAAATTTGAATACTGTGTATTCCCAATTCCCTACATATGGCTTTAAAATATTTTTTGCCAGTTATTTTCCCTAATCTAGAGTTCATTCATTTTCTACATATTTAGTTTTGTTAAGAAATTACAGAATCTCATTAGAATGTACTTATTACAAGATTCTAGAGGATACCACAGAAAATATAAAATTATCAGATTACCAAACATATATATTTAATATGGAAAAGAAGGGCAGGAAGATGCTCAATTCTCCATAAGAAAATTTCTAAAAGAGAATAATGAGTGTTGAATAGTAAATGAGGTTTTTCAAAATATTTATTAATCTATATTTTATTAATCTAATTATTATTAATGTAATTATATTAATCTAATTATTATCTATTATTATTATTTTAAAGATTTTATTTATTTATTTGACAGAGAGAGATCACAAGTAGGCAGAGGCAGGTAGAGAGAGAGAAGGGAAGCAGGCTCTCTTTTGAGCAGAGATCCTGATGCAGGGCTAGATCCCAGGACCCTGAGATCATGACCTGAGCCCAAGACAGAGGCTTTAACCCACTGAGCCACGCTGGTGCCCCTCTATTATTATTATTAATCTAATTCCTCTCAGGTGATATTTCAGATATTTCACAATCTCCTTTCCTTCCTTCCTCTCTCACTTTCTCTCTCTCTCTCTCTCTTTGTGGTTTAAGGTTTTGACTTTTTTATATATACCTAAATTTCCTTTCTTTTTCTTTCTTTTTTTTTTTTTTTTTTTTTAGGAAGCATCATCCAAAACATTTGGTCTAATGATTCAAAATAGAACTCTCTATCAATGCATCTAGATGCATCTATGTATGTATCTATCATCTATCTACTTTTGACTTTTGGTATTTCCAAGTTGAACAAATAATTTCAGTACATGGCTTTTTAGTCAATATTTTCTAAATAATGTGTTACTAAGATTTATATTATTAGATGTGATTATTAGATTATGAAAAGAGGAGAAATAAATGCTTAAATTTATTTATATATATTGTATGAATATGTAACATTGCACATTAGTTAAAACATGGGGCTCTGGAGCCAAACAACCAGGATTTCAATCACTATACAACATTTCTACTGATTCTTATCTCTGTGAAAATTGCCAAGTTGTTTAGTCATTTAAGTCTTTACGTTTGGAAAGAAAATGTACCTAATCACACTAACCTAAGAGTACATCTAAAACATTTAACCCAATTCTTTTTTTTTTTTTTAAGATTTTATTTATTTATTTGACAGACAGAGATCACAAGTAGGCAGAGAGGCAGGCAGGGGTGGGGGTGGGGGAGAAGCAGGCTCCCTGCCGAGCAGAGAGTCCAATGAGGGGCTCAATCCCAGGACCCTGGGATCATGACCTGAGCTGAAGGCAGAGGCTTTAACCCACTGAGCCACCCAGGTGCCCCAACATTTAACCCAATTCTTAACTCAGGTTAATTATATCATTATTAATGCTTCATATGTACAGGAAAATTTGAACATTTCTATATGTATTAACTCAGATGATTTTCATATTTAATCTGAAATACTGTTTTTGTCATGTTCAGATTTAATATCAAAATGGCTCTTAACCTCATTTAAGTATTCTGTACTTCCATATTACGTAGTAATAACTTTTCTTTTTTTTTGTTTGATTTGAGTTAGGTGTTGTTGAATGTTAGTCAATATTAAAATGGGCTTTTTAGCTCAAAACTCTGAAATATAGAAGTTATACATCAAATTATTTTTGTTGTTGTTTTCTGAAAAAGCAAAAAAAATGTTTTGAGTACCAAGGTTGAACAAGGAAATCTTTAATAGAAAATTAGACACTTAACTGAATATAGACGAGTGGCAAATTCCTTTTCAAGATAACTATGAAATAGCTCTAGATAATATACCTTATCTAAAACTTTTCCATTTATAATTTAATATGTAAGCCCCACAAAATATTATTGACTCTTTGCCTTTTTTAACATTGATTCACATATATTACACTCAGTATATTTCGTCTTTCTTAAAAATGACAACATGTTATTAAAACCAGAAGTGTGACCACATGATAACCAAGCTTGGTTTCAGTGTTTCCAGGTACTATTTGAATGTTCCTGAAATGTTAATGTCATTGATGCAGATTGAAAAGAAGTGAAAAATTCCTGTCTATCTATCTATCTATCTACCTATTTATCTATTCTAAATTAGACCTTTGACCCAAGAATGGTACTCCTTTAGTGGGGATGGTCATCCTCTTAGAGCACACAGCTTCCAGAAGGAAGCACATGGAACAGTGATGGAGGACAGGGACACCTGCCTAATCACCCAGAGCAATGGAATCCACTCTGACAATCAGTGGGGTGAGAGATGTTGTAGGCAGATCACCCTCACATTCTGTTCTACTCCATCCAGTTGTTTTGAATAAATTATTAACAATGGGCTATAAACATAAATGAATGAACTAATATAAGAAAGACATTTCATTGAGAGAAGGTTTCTGGAACTAACTTCTTGTGTGCTCTGGAGAAGTTTTTAAACTTCTCCAAGGCCTTGTTTCTTTGTGTGTGAAATAAGGGTTTTGAAGTCAATAACCCTTTCAATTTTATCAGCTGTGAAATTATATGAGTATATGTTTCTGCCAGCCAGAGGAATATTAATGTATTGGGACACTTTACTGTACTAATTTATTTTGTTCTTGCAGCTGGAAGGGAATCTTAGGATAAATAAGTAACTAGAATTGACAAACCTTTATATATTGTATGATCCTCATTTGTCTCAAGGTTATACTAATGGATAGTATGTTTCAGAGTCTCAAAGAGAAGTTACATGCACCCTGGTGATTATCCTTATCCAAGCTTTTATGTGGGAATCTTGACCTATTCATAGGAATTCATCAGGTATATAGAAGAGGAGGAGATACATGTTGATATGTTTTGTTTAATGAGGGTGTCACCAAGATAATGAGACTTGAAGTTTGGGGTGGGTTCCATGTGGCAGGAACCTCTTCAATTGCAGGATCTGTGGCAGGTAATGGAGTGTGTCTGTGTGTGTGTGTTGTGTACTTTAAAAATATACCTGAGATGGTAAGGAGCCAGTATGATACTATCTCAGTTATTGTTGTTTTATGATTAAACTAGATATATGATACTTTGAGGCCTACAGATTCATTTTTTTATTTCAGTTTTTCTTGAATATATTTGACCCATTGGTTTTTCATATGCATGATTAATTCAGTTTGCCAAAAATGTGCTGGAATTAAATTTGAGATTAAACTGAATCAATAAAGCGGTTTGGAGATAAATTATATCTATTTAATATTGAACTTTTATCAGTGAAAATGGTGTATGTTCCACTTGCATAGCTTTTCTTTGATAGTTCTATGTAGTTTTTTATGTAAAGAAGTTGAGCATATTATATTTTGTGGCTACTTTAAATAATATGTATAAGGTAGATTTTTGTTATTATTATTCAGCAAAGTTTCTAATGTACTTAAATTTCATTAAAACCCTAAGTTAACTTTTAAACTCATATTTTACAACTCCTATAAAGTTATAATAACATACATGGCCTCTTTCCCTAAAATGTCTTAAAAGGAACAATCAATAATACAGTCCAACATATATTACTTCAGTTAATACTAGCATTTTAAAATATTTCTTCATTAGATGTGCTTTGCGTTTCTGTTTAAAGCGCATTATCACAGAACTCCTGCTCCCACTCCACATTCTAGTTCAATGATACACTAAATATTTTTTTGCTGATGATATGTGTTTGAAACTTTTAAAGAGATTGATTCTCTTGTGTTAAGTTAGGAAATGGAAAAGAATACCAAAATACATTTTAATTTATGATGTGTTCTTTAACTACAGAAATTATGTTTAAAAATTTGAAATTTACTTTGCTTTCTACTTGATATCATTCACCGTTCTTAGTATGTTTGCTGAAGTATAATATTGAGAGAGAGAGATTATATAGAAAAAAGATAATCCACCCTTAATATTATAGAATTCCTTTATCTAATATAACTTTAATAGTTTTGTCAACATTATGTTTCCTGTGAAACAGAATGGAAGATTGCATATTCAATAACTTTTTGATTGCACATGAAGTTGAATGTGTCAGTTTACCAAGGTAAACAAAACTGAACCTCAGGCAATATTCTATGCTTTACTGGACTGTTAAAGTTTCTGGAATATAAGCATATGAGTTTCTGCAGAGTATTGGTGGTGGTTCCCCAGTGAATGTATTGTGTTCTTATTTCCAAGAATACATTGAAAACACAATGATGTGAGCAACGTCATAAATAAAACTCAAAAAACCCTGGTAACTATGATGATAATAAACTAATGTATATTAGGAAGTAACAATCAGTGAAATGGAAATAAAATAACCAGGTAAATAATACCTAATTCTTAAGAAATAGGAAAAATTGAATGTAAAGTTGTTCCATAGAAATTTTATTGTATAATAAGTATAGATAATATCAGATTGTATAATTTAGTAGTGATTTCTAATTCTCTATTACACATTTACCCCTTATTTCTTAGTAAGGGCATACCCTCTCCCCAGCGGGAGGGAAGGAAAAATTGTGACCCTACATATAAGAAGTAGTTTTGGAGGGAAGAAACAATTTTTTTTTCCCTATTGTTGCTGACTACAATGAGTATATGAAATCTGCAGCTCTCTCAAAAAATCTCAGGACATTGGATTAGATGCTGAAAAAGGGAGGACAGTAATAAGGAAGTAACCTGAATCCCTTAAAACTTTGTAAAATTGCTCTACAAGTTCTGAATTGCCTACATATATTTTTGTTTTATGTAGCCTAGAAATAGATATTTATCATGTGAAATCATTGTTCTTTAGTTGCTTTCAAGCAATCTAATACTGACAGATCATCATGAGTAAATTTAAATTTTAAAAGTGAGAAAAAAATTGATCAAAGAAAATAAAAAGCAACTATCACTTTTCATCAAAAATTTCATATAGCTATTACATAGATTTCTGATCTTTGCATTATTTGGGGTTGTCTTTCATTTTATTGATATAACTTATTTTACTAAAAAATTGAATTAGATTTTTTTCTTTATACACACAATGATTTGTGAATGACATTTTGTGAAATAGAGGTCATGGTAGTAAAATGGTAATCATATCTCATTCTATTAAAAGGGTTTTCCTAAATGAGTTTAAAAAAATATAGTTTGAGAATATTTGGAACCAGTTTTGGTTAAGAATAAATATTAAATATTTGATTTAATTTCTGACATTTAGATTTAGAATAACATTTCACTTTCTCTTAATTTTGATTACTTGATAATTTTTTTTTCTTGATAATTTTTATTAAAAATACTTTGCTAGGGTGCCTGGATGGCTCAGTGGGTTAAGCCACTGCCTTCGGCTCAGGTCATGATCTCAGGGTCCTGGGATCGAGTCCCACATCGGGCTCTCTGCTCAGCGGAGAGCCTGCTTCCCTTTCTCTCTCTGCCTGCCTCTCTGTCTACTTGTGATCTCTCTCTGTAAAATAAATAAATAAAATCTTAAAAAAAAAAAATAAAAATACTTTGCTAAAACATTTGCTAGAAAAGCTGGATTTTTTTTTTTTAAGTTTCACTACATTTCAAGGAATAGAAAACAAATGTCTCATAGAGAGAAAACCTTGCAAATAAGATGACTTTAAAAAACATACTTGGCTAATCTCACTCACTTATGGCTCATTATTTATAGATTTTTCTCAGATGTCAATTACCTTCTCCTTACAGGTAGGGAAAAAGTAGAGGAAAACAGATCAAGCACAATTCTAGGTCAATGATTTAAACCAGATGACATGACCTGAGTACACATGTGAATGAAGTATCAAAGAACGTAAGAATTGCATAGGTCTTAAAGGGCTATAGGTTCTTTGCTTCCAGAAATTTCTGTATTGTAACACTATTCCCTTGAAATCTGAGAAAAACAGAATTTGTATTCAAATACATTTGGAAAATATTTTGTATTATATTACCTACCTCACTCATTTGGTCATTTAAGACTTCAAATTGTCTCACACTAATTTGATTTAAGTCATGCAGTACCAGTGAGCATGATATCATCCCCAAAGGGATGAATATTGGTTCTTGGGGTTGAAAACTTTCTAGATACTATAATAGTTTGTGTTAGTATTAGTGGTATGTATTAAATAATTTGACCCTCCCAAGTTCAATGCTACTGGACAACACAAACATGGGTGGGGATGGTGATTAGGGAAAGAAAAATCTAAAAATCTCTATTATTTAATAAAGAAAAATAGATTGTAAAATACTATTTCAAAACATTTTTCTAAATTTTTAATATACGGCTGGCTCAGTCAGTGGAACATCTCATTCTTGATCTCAGGGTCATGAGTTCATGCCTCCATTGAGCATAGAGATTACTTAATTAGTATTTTTTTTTAATTTGCCTAAAAACCAAAACATTCATATATTAAAATACTACCTTTGTTTACCTAGAATTCATTATAAGTATCACATTCCAAAAAATAGACCTTATATAAACAAACTGGAAATTTTTCATGTAAAAATAAGTACATTCCTACTAAAACATTTTTAAATGAAAACAATATTTTTGATAAAGTAGAATTGAATATATATACACATATAATTGAATGTATATACATATAATATATTTGTCCTTTATTTTTTATATTTTATGAAGTGTTTAATCTTCCAGACACTAATGAGAATGCCTCATATAAACCACACATCTATAGATAAAAGTATGGCACTTTTAACAGGTAATACTATAAAATCAGCTTCAATATAAGAGCAAATTATGTGGTAAAGAGATTTTTTTAAAGACAAATGCTTTGAAAATGTGCTGTATACTCTATGATCAATTTAGAATAAGTTATAAGTGTTTTGAAATATCATTTATGTGTTATTGAAAATAGTAAAGAAAAACAGTGTTCTCAACATGTCATTGGCATCAGTGCATCTTTTATGGCTTCATTAAAAATATGTTAATTGAATAGAATGTATATTCATTAAAAAAGCTGACTCTGTTCTAGTATATATGGATCACACAACTTATGTATGAATTTAAACAAATAACTAAAATATCTGTTGCTTAAATAAGATACAGGGAACTAGATAACATTTTTCAGGATGCTTCAGTGAAAGCATAGGGTATTATACTTTTTTTTTTGTTCATTTTCTGGAAAGGCATATATTTTCAGTGACACTAAAATATAATAAATAATAAATAATTTGTTATTAGCCTTTATGCAACAGTAAATAGAATATTGTTAAGACTCCATAACTCCAATGAAAATCAAATACTGCAATATTCCATTTATAGCTGAAAAGTATTAGATTCCATCTAAGATTGCATTAAAAAGACCCTGTAGAACAACCTGTCCATAAGCCAGTTTTACCTAGGAAGAAATCATGTAACATTCAACACAAGACAGTGTTGAATAGCAAGATAAATAGAAATTGTTTTTATTGATGGAGAAACTGTACATTTATCTCTTTTGATAGTAAAATTTTGTAGAATTTTTCTATATAAATTCTCTTAAAAACACTTTCTCATTTTACTTCAGAAAAGTCTGCTTCTATAAAGAAACATCTCTTTGTTTTTTTTAATGATTTTTTAAAATTTATTTTCAGCATGACAGTATCATTATTTTTTTTTAATATAATTTTTTACCATACCCAGTGCTCCATGCAATCCGTGCCCTCTATAATACCCACCACCTGGTACCCCGACCTCCCACCCCCCACCACTTCAAACCCCTCAGATTGTTTTTCAGAGTCCCTAGTCTCTCATGATTCACCTCCCCTTCCAATTTACCCCAACCCCCTTCTCTCTAACTCCCCATGTCCTCCATGCTTTTTGTTATCCTCCACAAATAAGTGAAACCATATGATAATTGACTTTCTCTGCTTGACTTATTTCACTCAGCATAATCTCTTCCAGTCCTGTCCATGTTGCTACAAAAGTTGGGTATTCGTCCTTTCTGATGGAGGCATAATACTCCATAGTGTATATGGACCACATCTTCCTTATCCATCCATCTGTTGAAGGGCATCTGGGTTCTTTCCATAGTTTGGCGACCATGGCAATTGCTGCTATAAACATTGGGGTACAGATGGCCCTTCTTTTCATGACATCTGTATCCTTGGGGTAAATACCCAGGAGTGCAATTGCAGGGTCCTAGGGAAGTTCTATTTTTAATTTCTTGAGGAATCTCCACACTGTTCTCCAAAGAGGCTGCACCAACTTGCATTCCCACCAACAGTGTAAGAGGGTTTCCCTTTCTCCACATCCTCTCCAACACATGTTGTTTCCTGTCTTGCTAATTTTGGCCATTCTAACTGGTGTAAGGTGATATCTCAATGTAGTTTTAATTTGAATCTCCCTGATGGCTAGTGATGATGAATATTTTTTCATGTGTCTGATAGCCATTTGTATGTCTTTATTGTAGAAATGTCTGTCCATATCTTCTGCCCATTTTTTGACATGATTGTCTGTTTTGTGTGTGTTGAGTTTGAGGAGTTCATTATAGATCCTGGATATCAACCTTTTGTCTGTACTGTCATTTGCAAATATCTTCTCCCATTCCGTGGGTTTGCCTCTTTGTTTTCTTGACTGTTTCCTTTGCTATGCAAAAGCTTTTGATGTTGATGAAGTCCTAAAAGTTCATCTTCGCTTTTGTTTCCTTTGCCTTTGGAGACATATCTTGAAAGAAGTTGCTGTGGCTGATATCAAAGAGATTACTGCCTATGTTCTCCTCTAGTATTCTGATGGATTCCTGTCTCACATTGAGATCTTTTATCCATTTTGAGTTTATCTTTGTGTACGGTGTAAGAGAATGGTCAAGTTTCATTCTTCTATATATAGCTGTCCAGTTTTCCCAGCACCATTTATTGAAGAGACTGTCTTTTTTCCACTGTATATTTTTTCCTGTTTTGTCGAAGATTATTTGACCATAGAGTTGAGGGTCCATATCTGGGCTCTCTATACTGTTCCACTGTTCTATGTGTCTGTTTTTATGCCAGTACCATGCTGTCTTGGTGATCACAGCTTTGTAGTAAAGCTTGAAATCAGAAAACGTGATGCCCCCAGTTTTATTTTTGTTTTTCAACATTTCCTTAGCGATTTGGGGTCTCTTCTGAGTCCGTACAAATTTTAGGATTATTTGCTCCAGCTCTTTGAAGAATACTGGTGGAATTTTGATCGGAATAGCATTAAAAGTATATATTGCTCTAGGCAGTATAGACATTTTAACAATGTTTATTCTTCTGATCCAAGAGCATCCCAAACCTATGGGATACAGCAGAGGTGGTCCTAAGAGGGAAATACATAGCCATCCAAGCCTCCCTCAAAAAAAAACTGAAAAATCCAGAACACAGCAGCTGTCTCTACACGTTAAAGAACTGGAGAATCAACAACAAATCAAACCAACTCCACACATAAGAAGGGAAATAATCAAGATTAGAGCTGAGATCGATGAGGTAGAAACCAGAGATATAGTAGAATGTATCAATGAAACTAGAAGCTGGTTTTTTGAAAGAATCAATAAGATCGATAAACCATTGGCAACACTAATCCAAAAGAAAAGAGAGAAAGCTCAAATACATAAAACTATGAATGAAAAGGGAGAGATCACAATGAACACCAAGGAAGTGGAAACAATCATCAGAAGTTATTATCAACAGTTATATGCCAATAAGCTAAGCAACCTAGATGAAATGGATGCATTCCTGGAAAAATATAAACTCAAAAATTGAATCAGGAAGAAATTGACAATCTGAATAGACCAATATCTAGTAATGAGATTGAAGCAGTTATCAAATCCTCCCAAAAAACAAGAGCCCAGGACCTTATGGATTCCCTGAGGAATTTTACCAAACTTTCAAAGAAGAAATAACACCTATTCTCCTGAAGCTGTTTCAAAAAGTAGAAGCAGAAGGAAAACTTCCTGACTCTTTCTATGAAGCCAGCTTTACCCTGATCCCCAGGCAAAGACCATACCAAAAAGGAGAATTTCAGATCAATATCACTGATGAATATGGATGCTAAGATTCTCAACAAGATCGTAGCAAACAGGATCCAACAGCACATTAAAAAGATTATCCACCATGACCAGGTGGGATTCATCCCTGGGCTACAAGGATGGTTCAACATTCGCAAATCAATCAATGTGATACAACAAATTAATAAGAGAAGAGAGAAGAACCACATGGTCCTCTCAATTGATGCAGAAAAAGCATTTGACAAAATCCAGCATCCGTTCCTGATTAAAACGCTTAAAAGTATAGGGATAGAGGGAACATTCCTGAATTTCATCAAATCTATCCATGAAAGACCCACAGCAAATATCATCCTCAATGGGAAAAAGCTTGCGTCCTTCCCGTTGAGATCAGGAACACGACAAGGATGCCCACTTTCACCACTCTTGTTCAACATAGTATTAGAAGTCCTAGCAACAGCAATCAGACAACAAAGGGAAATAAAAGTTATGCAAATTGGTAATGAAGAAGTCAAACTCTCTCTCTCTTTGCAGATGACATGATCCTTTATATGGAAAACCCAAAAGACTCCACCCCCAAACTACTAGAACTCAGACAGCAATTCAGCAACGTGGCAGGATACAAAGTCAATGTACAGAAATCAGTGGCTTTCTTATACACTAACAATTAAAATACAGAAAGGGAAATTAGAGAATCAATTCCATTTACTATAGCACCAAGAACCATAAGATACCTGGGAATAAACCTAACCAAAGAGGTAAAGGATCTGTACTCGAGGAACTACAGAACACTCATGAAAGAAATTGAAGAAGACACAAAAAAATGGAAGACCATTCCATGCTTTTGGATCGGAAAACATCTCTTTGTACTAATGCTGTCCTTTATTATACTCCCTCCAAAGAGTTTATCATGAGACTTCAAAGATCATCTCAAAGTTACAACTCCCAAGTGTTTGTCTTCAGCCTAGACTTTTCCCATGAACTTTGAAGTATAAATCTAATTCTATATTTAACACTTCCACTTGGATGCCCGATAAACCACTTAAGCTTAAAATATTCAAAACTGAACTCCAAATATTTTTTCTTCAAACTTGCTCCATCAAGAGCATTTCTCATCTGTTATTACCAACCTCTTCCATTTGGTCACACAAGTAAGATATATTGGAGCCATCTTTGACATTTATCTTTCTCTTAGACCATTCAATTAATCAGGAAATATTTTTCCTTCTACAACTTGCCACTGTCTCTCTGCATTGCTCTACCAGTACTCCACATTACTGTTATCTCTAGACTTTATTATTATATGTCTATTTTTACTCTTATCCCTTAGAGTTTATTGAATACAGCTAAGTAGAGCTCTTCTGTAATCTTATCTTCCGTAAATCTTGCCCTGTCATCCTGTGTACAAACCATTCAAATTGTAAATTTCATCAAATCAATTGCATCAATATTAAATAGCTTACCTTTCGGACCCATTTCGTTCTACTCTTTTCCTTTATTATGTTGCTTCAGCTACCCCTGTGCTTTCATCACCCATATCAGAATGTCTCCATTTTGGGATTTTTACATTTTTTCCTCCCAGATTTCCAAATACCTGGTTGCCTGAACTCCATCCATTTCCCTCCCCAAATGTCATCTCTTTCATTAAGTTTTCATTTACCATTTAAATGAACCTGCAGGGGTGCCTGAGTGGCTCAGTTGGTTAAACATCTGCCTTTGGCTAAGGTCTTGATCTCTGGGTCATAGGATTGAGCCCCCAGTCATTGGGATCCCTGCTCAGCAGGTAGTCTGCTCCTCCCTCTGCCCCCCAGTCTTTATTTTCTCTCTCTCTCTCTCAAATAAATTTAAAAAAAATCCTAAAAATATAAATGAACTTATAAGTTACCACTCTTCTTCCTGAACTCTTTGACTCCTCTTCTGCCTTCTTTATCATCTGTTTCACCTCCTTCGATTGTGAGGTTCATGAGAACAGACATACTCTATAAAGAAAGTACTAACTATTGAATATACCATGGAATGACCAGGTGAATGAATAACATTTTTAATAACATTTAAGGTAGTTTAAAAAATTGTATACTTGAAATATTCAAAGAGATCATTAGAGCAATAAGAAATAAAGCTTTACTCTCAAAAAGCAAATGCTTTGGCCATATGATGCTTTGAGACTAGTTTAGAGTACAGTTGTTTAAAATGTCAATTTAATGACATAACCTTAAAATATATATAAATTTAGTATGTTTTTAGATTACTCTTGGGATTCTTGGATCTTAAAGTTGTTAATTTTAATTGGTTAAGATTTTTCTGACTACATATCATGACCAATAATTGACTCAAGTCAAAGAAATATCTCCACCAGGCATGGAACAACCTAATTCACTTCCCCTCTTAATTGAATTTAAATATAAAATAATTTGGGTAATTTTCAGTTCCTTAAGTGAGACTAAATTAAAAAAAAAAGAGAGAGAGAGAAATCATCCAGACTAAATGAACTACTTAACTGAAAGAAACACTTCTACAGTTCTGCAGGTGGTAACTGTACATAGTTCCCTCCTGAAGTTAGGAGGTGTGATTAATATGTGAGACTATGTAATTCTTAGTTACCCACAGAAAGGAAGAAGCATGAGGATTTAAGCCCTTCCTACTGTTGCAAAAAGGAGGGGGGTCATAAAAATCGCTTTATTTCCAGTATGAAGGATTACCTGGTAAAGAACTTCCCAGATGTCTTCAAACTCATTAGAATTAGTCAAAGGTAAAAAACATTTTAATAGTAAGTTCAGTCTCCTTTCAACATAGGTCAAGAGTTAACTTTTGACCGAGGCCTAAAGTCCATGCTGTATTTGAGACTTCCATCTAATTCTATAGAGATAAAGAGGAAGTGTGAGCCTTTAATTTAACAAGTGGATCCGTGGAAGTCTGGACCCATCTAAAATGCCCAATTAGGGCCAGGAACCAGGTGGTGGACTCATTTCTCCCTTAATATATATTAGGGTAAATTCATAGACATAAGACATACTTCCTCTAGGATTTATCATTACTATCAGATGCCATGGAGGTTCTCACTGTGGAATTAAATCAGAGCTTTCCCAAACTCCTTGGCTCCGGTGACACCTTGACTTTTTCACCCACTATCTATCTTGAATCTACTATAACCACATTCATTCTACCTTTCCTATATTTTTGTTATTCACCATGAGAAAGCCCCAATTTCCAGATCATTTTTTAACTACTATACTCGAAAATCCAGAGAGCTCTGTGCAGCCACTAAATATCATTTAGTACCTTTTAAATTCTACTGTTGATGGATATTGGGCTATTTCCAGGTTTTAATTATTATTATTACTAATAATGCCAGAAACATTCTTGTACATGTCTCCTTGTCTTGTACATGTCTTTTGTACATGTCTCCTTGTCTCCTTTCATTTATGGACATATATATAGGGTTACCAGATAAGATACAAGAGCATTTGGTTAAATCTGATTTTTATTTAAACAACAAATAACATTTTACCCTACACACGCCCAAATGTACTCCCCACTCTTACTTTACTCTCTTGTAAAGTCCATTCACAGTCCATCATTAGCAAAATCACTTGTATCGTCAGCATCTTTTCTGAATGGTCCCTTTACATTCTCATTCCAACAGAAAACTGTAGCTCACCTGAAGACACTGTATCAGTATCACCAGCAGCCCTTTCAAATAGTGACTTTATTTATTTATTTATTTATTTATTTATTTAGTCTTTCTTCCCCGAGTCCTCAAACTTCTGGGACTGGAGAATAGTAGGCGTTTTTTCTGTTCCTCACTATTAATTTCAAGCCATTCTCCCTTTTTCGTCCTTTAAACTCTGTTTTGAAATACATGTCCTCAGATTGTGTCATTGGGGACAACAAACACTATGGTACCTTCGGCTTAGAATTATGTTTTCCTCTTTAATTCAGTTGAGTTGAAACATGGGTGAACAAAAAAAAAATAAAATTTTTTTTTGGATACGTTAGGTTGAAACTTGATGCAGTGTATATTTGCTAAGATATTCCAATGCTCATTTGGTAAAATATGTGATAACTTATGCCAGTAATTGTGTTTGTTATGATAGATGTGTGGACTTTGTGTCTGTTCTGGATGTTTCATTTCTCTCCAGCTACACTGTAAGCTCCTTGAGGGCAAGGCTGTGGCTCATTGCTCTGTGACTCCCTCTAGTCCCTCCAAGATACCCATAAAATGTTTGCTAGTGATTGTGCTGCTGCTTGAAGAGGGCTGCTACTGTGAGCTGAATCAGCAATAAGTAGTAGTCTTTTTGGACTATTATATTCTTAAGAAAAGATTGAAGCCCTCTCAGGCTTGATTGTTATTCGGTCTATTTATATATGTTTATATTTATTATATTTATATATGTTTATTTTATGTTTATAAATACATATATTTATAAATATACATATATAAATATGTTACATATTATATAAATACATATATGTTTATAAATACATATATTTATATATGTTTATTTATTAAATCTATTTATATATGTATATATGCTCATTAGTAGTCTATCAAGAAATCCTTTAACATACTCCCCCTAATTTCTTTGTAAGTTTAGCTCCTGGCTCTTTATGATTTTCTCCAACAATAAGCACATTTTAATGTTTGGTAATTTTAGTAATTATGTGGCTGATATATTCAACATCTTGGCTCAAGTCCTTTAACTCTTCTCCTCTGATAATCTTAACTATCCATTTTTATAATCATACCCTAGATCACATCTTTCTATCATTACGTATCATTCTTTTTCTGGCTCCTTCTCCCAGATATGAGCTTTGGGTTGCTCAGTGTTTTGTGCCTTTCTTTGGCATGATGCCCTCTCTTTGGGGTGCTTCCAGCCTCATAGCTTGAAACAACATCTATATTTTGATTAAAATCCCACCTTTGTATCATTTACATCTTTAGCTCAGGCAACAGTTTTAAGCTCTTAAGCCATTCTCTTGAGTAACTACAAACATCTCAAGGTCTGCATGTTCAAAACTGATCTCTTCATATTCACCCCATACCTTCTCTACCTATGGCTTTCCTCTTGGTAACAACTGCTTTCAACAAATTACTAAGGCAAAAACTTATGAGATATCTTTAATTTTCCTTTATTTCACATACGATATATATTCCAACAAGAAGTCTTTCTAGCTCTGCAATCAAACCAGATTCAGAATCTTACCATTTCTCATCATCTCAGCTGTTGTTAAGTCTGGTCTGAGTTTCCATCCTCTCCCTCATATTATAGCAGTAGCCAACCAATATGTTTTCTTAATTTTATCCTTGGCCTATTGAAAGTCTATCCCTTACATTCCAACTATGAAATACTTTAATACAGAAATACTTTAAAGACATATTTCAGGTTATGATAATTTTCTTATTAAAATTCTTAAAAGACTCCCATTTCACTCAGCTTAAAAGGAAAGTCCTTAAAATGTCTTATAATTCCTTTTACTTTTTGGCCCCCTGGTATCTCTCTGACTTCACTTCCGTTCTCCCTTCCTTCATTTTCCTCCAGCCACACCATCCACTTTGTCAATCCATGAATGTACAAAGCATATACCTGCTTTAGGCTTTTGCAAAGGATTTTTCCTTTGCTTGGCATATTCTTTCCTATCAGGTGCAGACCAATTTTCTTTAACTCTTTTCACAATATTGTATTCCTAGTGACTTACTACCCTGTATAAACTGCACAAATCAGCTCTCTTACTATTGTTAATCCTCTATATCCCATCTTTATTTTTTAAATATTTTAATATTAGCATATTAAACTTATATGTATATATGCATTTAATATATTACATTTATTATTTATTAACTGTTCCCTCCCTTTGAAATATAAGGGTGAGGTGCCTGTCACATATTTGCTGTATTAATGAAATATTCAATTGAGTTAATCAAATAATCTTCAATTTTCTTAAGTTTTATTTATTTAAGTAATCTCTACACCCAATGTGGGGCTCACACTCAGGACCCTGAGATCAAGGGTCGCATGCTCTTCCAACTGAGCTAGGCTGGTGCCCCTCAAGTATCTTTTTAAAGTGTACCAGTTAGACAAGTATTTGCTTTTTCCAGGCAATCCTAATGTTGTCAATTGTCATTAATCATCACTTTCTCATGGTAACTATTTTGTGATTCATTTGCTTTCAGTTATATGTAGAGATAGCTTGGTTGAGGATAATACTCATAATTTTAAGTTCTTAAACCAATTGAGTGTGTGAAATTATATCCAGAGCTCAAGCATTTCTTTTGTCATTTCCCATTCTCTCTTCATGGAGCTAATTTATACCTCAACTTTAATGTTCCTTCCTAAGAAAAGATGCCTTCTTATCCCTTAAGCATTTAAGATTTCTGTTAGAACTGTTATATCCTATTAATACTTACATAATTATAATGAAATAATTGCTTGATTCCCTATTTGTCTCTTCTCAATAAAAATAAATTCCAGTTCCTTAAGTTCCATATGATCAGGATTGGCCATACTATATTTTATAAATACCATTTATAATTTTCAAATCATCCCTAATAATTATTGAAATGTTTAAAAATAATACTTAATAATTACTTGTTGAATGAGTTCATTTTATCAAAGGATTAATTGCTTATTTATAAACACTATTTTCTCACCTATAAGCAGTAATATCATTATTTTTGCAGATGACTATTATAAAGCATATTCAGAAATGTTAATTATCAAGAATAATACCACACACAATTTAATTATTTAAATAAAAATATGATAAGACTTGTAATATGTTATATATTGTATACATTATTATGAGCATGAAACATTACTTTCTTAAATGTTTGGGGGATGGCACAGTCTAGCTTGTTAAATATTGATGTAATCTAATGTGAATATTAAAATGATCTATTCTAATTTCACTTATAAAATATCAATGGTGAAATTCTATCTAGGGAATATATTTTTTGGAATTTACTTCAATTGTATTTATTAATTTCATTTCAAAAGATGACATTTTGCCTTGCATAGTTTACTTGATTCTATTATAGAGTTCATATATTTGATAAATGGTATATTATATTTTAGTAGAAGTTATATATTATTAATTCATAATACAATCATTCAAAACAAGTTATTTTCTTAGATCATACCCGTTCCTTCATTTTCCTCCAGGGATTCCCAAATTGTATGAAACATTATCTCTAAAAAAAAAAAAAAAGAAAAAATTAGACTTCATCAATTAGTTTAACCTCTGGATAGGCACTAAAATATATGGTCTTACTGCTTTAAGAAAGAATGAAAATATACATCAAAACCACACTATTACTGCAACTGATATATTCAATCATCTACTATAGAGTGTGGCACTTATCTCTATAGGAATACTTATTTTTATCAATCAAAAATACTAAACAGGAATGACTTTTCATCAATCTCACCAAGAACAGTCACACCTTCCTAGTTTGAAACCTGCTATAAAATATGTCTTTAGCTATCAAATCTCTGTGCTAAGCAGAGCTGAAAATGCTAGCTCAAATTAGTTTGGAAGAGGGCAAATAGCTCTATATGGGTCTTGACTGAGTCTTAAAAGATTTACTTAGGTTGGGTAGAAAGCTTATTGTATTTAAGTTCTGCACTTGATCTTAAAATTTATGGTGAAAAAACCCCCACATTCTATACATGCCATCCAAAACTTTATCAGAGGTGGTTATCAAATAAGAATTTAATAAATATTAATTATACAATAAATATTATTCCAGAATAAATTCAATTAAAAGATAACTTCAAAAAAATTAAGCCTAAAATATGTATTATCCCTGAACAAGTAAAAAAAAAATCTAAAATTTATTAAAAGATTTTTATTTTCCTGGAATAATACTTTAATGAGGTTTTACATTATTTTTTATATCAGTATATATATATATAATATTTAGTACATTTTTTCACTTTCTATGAAAAATGTAGCAAACAAAGAACATCAGGTGAGAAATAATACCTTTTGTTATCTGCACTAAGGAAACAATACCTTTTGATGTTGGAAAATCCTGTTAGAAAGATTCATTTATATACATTGACCAAAGAATATGATATAAAATTTTATGTAAGTTTTATATAAATATAAATTTTATATAAACATAAAATTTTATAAAATAAAATGCATGTAATTCAGGATTCTGACTTGCATAGAATATACTGATTTCACATATGAACTACAATTTTCATAAACTTACTATTACTCTCCCTTTAGCTTTTAAGCTGCCATATATTTTTACATTGTGAAGAAAAAAATTATTGTATATATATGAAATGTTATGTATTTTTATATAGTTTTGAACTAAATCTCTAAAAAAGAACCAGAAGGTTTTGTTTTGTTTTGCTTTGTTTTTAGATTTTATTTATTTATTTGACAGACAGAAATTACAAGTAGGCAGAGAGGCAGGCAGAGAGAGAGAGGAGGAAGTAGGCTCTCCACAGAGCAGAGAGCCTGATGTGGGGCTTGATTCCCAGACCCTGGGATCATGACCTGAGCCAAAGGCAGAGGCTTTAACCCACTGAGCCACCCAGGCGCCCCAAGAATGGGAAGTTTTAACAAACTTAAAATGTACACAGATAAGAAAGAAATGATCTACTGAAATATTAATAAGGTTTAGAGACTGAATGTTTCTTGTATATACATGAAAATGTTACACAATAATTTTGTTTATTCACATATTCATAGAAGACTATGAGGAAATGGTATCATCCCACTCCTGAACAGAAGATAAATATAAACCCTAGAAAGGAGAATGACTGGTTTTAAGTAGATAGCAGCAAAAATGCACCAGGGGAAACACAGCTTAACATTCAATATTTTGCATGTACAACTTAATTTTAATATATATGTACAACTTAATTTTAATATATATGTACAACTTAATTTTAATTTATATATATATAATACTAATTACAAAGCATATAAATTGTTAAAACCTTATGAGGAATGCCTCCTATAATTCATTTAACCATTATTGCTCTCCTGGCATTTTTCTCAAACACTCCAAGGAGGCTGCTGGCCTGGGTTTTAGTTGTTGATATCCCTTATACTCAAGAGAGTATATCCATTACACTTTAAGAGAGAGTTACAAAATTCACTCCCATACTTTACATCACACTGGCTCAAATTCTCTTTAACACATAGTTCCTTCCTGACTTACTGATATTTAAAATGGAAGCTCTCTTATGCCCCCATCACTATATACTATGCTTTCTTGCTTTAATATTGCTTTTATCAACATTTGATTTATTATTTATTTACTGTATGTCCATATCTTAATCTCCGTAAGACTCTGCCCCCTTGATTCACCACTGTATGTTCATGTCTTGATACTTGCTCTCAAGTATTAGGTTCCAGTAAATTTTTGTAGAATACATAAATATCACATGTCCGCATGCACCCACCCACCTTTTTTTTTTTTAACATTAAATATTTGTTCCACTCACTGTCTGAGTAATATAAGGAAACCATACAAGAGCCTTAGACCTGAAACAGCTAGCATAGCTAGCTGGAGCCAGGGACCAAGTGGACTTCATAGGGACAAGAATCTTATAGGAACTAAAAACTTAGTCTTGAGATACAGTCACCCCATGGGACCTCCAAAAGAAAAGAACCTAGGAGAGTAAAATCCTGACCTCACTCTCATCCCTGCTTCTAATTTCTTGCTAGTGTTTACAACAAGAAACAATGTGAAGCCAAAGATCAAGGGCACCCACTGTCATAATTCATGTTAAATCAGCCTCGCGTATAGGTCAGGGCAGAGGAGAGGTGCAGTTAGACCTGGATGGATAAAGGGAAGAAACCCAGGCCAATAACATTCTCTAAAACCTTTACGATCATTTCTTATCCACCAACCATTATATGTGGTCATAGTCAAATATATTAAGTATTCCTCATATGTAAAATGAATGTAATATAGGTAATCTTCATATGTAAAATGAGTAATCCTTAATAACGGCAACTTCTTTGTAGGGTTTATATAAATATACAATGAGTTAATTCTGTTAAAGTGCTTAGTGAGTGCCTGCCATGTAGTTTACACTCAATAAATAAATACCAGCTATTATTGTTTTTACCTTATTACTGGGCATTTGTGTTTTCTCCAAACTTCTAGTTTCTCCTACTACTACTACTACTACTACTACTACTACTACTAACAAAACAATAAAGAAACACTACTGTACATAATTTTGGAAAGACCTTCTGTTTTCTGGAATTACTCATATAATGGCCTTAATGAGACAAACTCTATGGAAAGTTATATTTTGTGTGTATATAGGTGTGTATTGCAATGTTGACACTTGGTACAATTTTTATTCCCATAGCAAAAATTGAAGAAGTAACCACTCACTTATCAAAAGAGTATTCATAGGATTTCCTTTTTTGTTAGTTTAACAGATAAAAATTATATCAGATTATTTTTAACTTAAAGTACTTCACTTCATTTTATACATTTACTAAACTAATTTTGAAAATACATGTGATAGGAAAAATGTTAGTGGAAACCAAGATTGATGGAGGATAGAAATAACCTACATCAATCTTAGTTTCCAAGATTGATGGTCCAAAGATTTATGGTCCAAAGTCTAATTTTTGTGAATGGAAATAGAAACTTTTAAAATTCTCTTACCTCCTTAGAGATTTTGATGTGGAAGGGAGAAAAAAAAGAGTGAAATTTTAGGTTTTCTTTTATGTTTACAAAACAGAGCTCTGTAACCCACTCAAACTTCAGCTACTTAATGGTTTTTAGTTTTTGTTGTTGAAAGGTAGAAGAGAAATTCGATAAGAGTTTGAGATCTAAATTTTACTGACTAGATTTCAAATTTGGGAGAATTTGAATAGGACAGATTGTAGAAAAGACAGGAGGAAAGGGATATACCTGTTCTCAGATATGTGTGTTGCGAATATACTCCTCCATCTTTCGTTTATTTATAAATTTTCTTAACTGGTTTTTGATGACAAGAAGATATTGATTTTAACAAAGTACAATTTAGTAATTTTTTTTTTTAATTTGACAGAGAGAGAGATAACAAGCAGGCAGAGAGGCAGGTGGGGCGTGGGGGAAGCAGGTTCCCCTGCCAAGCAGAGAGCCAGATTCGGGGCTTGATCTCAGAACCCTGGAATCATGACCTGAGCTGAAGGCCGAGATTTAATGCACTGAGTCACCCAGGCGGCCCCCAATTAATAATTTTTTTAATGGTTAGTACTTTCCATGACTTGTTTAAGAAGTGTCACAGTAATGTTCCCTTATATATTCTTATAGTACTTTATAATTTTAGTTTTATGCTTAGGTGAATGATCTACCTGAAATTGTTATCATATATAATATGAGGAAGGTGTTGATATATTTTTTTCCTATGTAGAGATAGTTTTTCTAGTGTTATTTTTTGTAGAGATTTCTTTTTCTTTTTGATTTACATTGGTACTGTTTTTGAAAATCACTTGATAGAAATGTTTATCTTAGCATTAATTTTATTCTTTTGAACATGGTAGCTTCTTAGAAAGTATTAACCATAGGAGATTCAATTATTAACCTTTTTTTATAAGATTTTATTTATTTATTTTACAGAGAGAGACACAACGAGAGAGAGAACAGAAGCCGGGGGAGTGGGAGAGAAACAGCTTTCCCTCAAAGCAGAGAACCTGGTGGGGAGCTAGATCCCAGGACCCTGGGATCATGACCTGAGCTGAAGGCAGTTGATTAACAACTGAACCACCCAGGTGCCCCTCACTTTTTTAACCTTTGTCTTCTTTTTAAAATATATTATTCTAGTTATTTTAAGTTCTTTGTATTTCAATACATATATTTTAGAGTCAGTTGGCAATTTTGTTTGTAATTTTATATGGGCTTTCACTGAATCTGTAGATTAATGTATACCTTATACATTATACCTTAATTATACCTTAGCAATATAAATTCTTTCAAATAGCATATGTATATATATATATGCTAATCTTATATTTTCTGATGTTACTAAATCATTCATTAGTCTAAGAAGCTTTTTTGAAGTTTTCTTATAATTTCTGGGTATACACTCTAGTTATCTGGAAATAAAAGCAGCTTTACTGCTTTAATTCCTATTGATTGCATCTATTACATTTTTAAGACAGATAAAATAATGTTTAGAGGGAAAGGTATTGACTAAACATACATCTTATTTAAGAAAAATAAGCAAAACATAAATAAAATTGAAGAGGAAAACAAAGTTGAGGGCTTAAACCAATAGATACCAGGATCTATAGGCTATAGCAACCTTGACTGTATAGAATAGCTATACTAATTGACAAACTGAATGATGGACAGAAAAAGATGTTTGGAAAGTCCCACACATGTACAGTTGCTTGACAATTGACATAAGTAAA
The DNA here is from genome assembly GCF_011764305.1 of Mustela putorius furo. Classification (NCBI taxonomy): domain Eukaryota; kingdom Metazoa; phylum Chordata; class Mammalia; order Carnivora; family Mustelidae; genus Mustela; species Mustela putorius. The sequence continues at coordinate 609,453 of NW_025421502.1, read as the reverse complement.
TGCTGTAATAACTAGAGTAAGGATATTCTTCAAAAGAAATTATGCTGGGTCAATTGGATATTCATGGAAGAGAAAGTGAGTATTGATCCATATCTTATGCCATTTACATATTGACTTCAAATTCATTTATCTCTAAAAAAGGTAGAATAATAGCAAAAACTAGAATACAATGTGGAGGAGTAGTTTCATGAAGATAAAAATATAATTATAAAAAATTATAAAAATATAATAAGCCATAATACAATAAGATAATATATTATTTTCAAATAAAATGTTATTCATGAAAATTGATCATTAAGAAAGTGCAAAAGGACATTATTGGGTGGAAAAATACTTCCAATATGTATATTCAACAAAGTATTAATATAAATAACTCTTCCAATTCAATGAAATAGAAGGAAAACAACAAAAAAATGAGCAAGAGACCTAAACAAAGACTATACAAAAAAAAAAAAGAAAAAAGGATATCCGAAGGTAAGAAGGTAAGAAACATGAAAACTTTATCAATCTTTTAATTATCATTATAATCCATATTGAAACCACAATGTGAAATATTGTACAATATTAGAATGGCTAGATGGAATAGTCATAAAATATCTACTGTTAATGAGAAGCTAGGACATGGGAGATCTTGCAGATTGCTAGATTGTATGAACTTTCTGGAAAACTGGCAGTATCTACTAAATTTTACATTCTTTGGCAAAAACATTTATTCCAAGTATATGCTAATAAAGTGTAGATATGTATTCACAAAGCCATCTGCAAGAATGCTATTAGAAACAGCATTGTGGAAGGCAGAATAATACCACCCCTCCCCCACAAGATGGCATCCACATCATATCCTAAGAAGCTGCCAATTGTTACATGGCAAATGAGGCTTTTCAGATATGATTAAAGTTAAGAACCTTAAAATAGAGAAAGTAATTAGGATTATCCAGGTGAGCCCTGAAAGCAGAGAACTTTCTCAGGCTGGAGAAAAGATGAGGTACAAGAATAAGTGAGAAAGATTGGAAGCATAAGAAGGACTTGCTCTGCCCTTGGAGGGTTTGAAGCTGAAGGTAGGAACATGACAAGGAATTCATGTGGTCTTAAAAAGCCAAGAGGCTCCCAATGACAACCCACAAGGAAAAGGGAAACAAATGACAACCAAATGAACTGAATATTACCAACAAACTAAATGATCCTGGAGGCAGATTCCGCTCCAGCACCTCCAGATATACCCGGCCAGCTGACATCTTAAATTTAGCTTTGTGAGACCTGGACAGGGAACCAAAGGAGCCCATGTGGACGCAAAACTTCCAGAACTGTGAGGTCCACTAAGTTTGTGTTACTTTGTTATGGCAGTAATAGAATAGTAATATGGCAGTATTAATTATAGCCCAGACAAGAAGCAATTCTAATTTCTATCTAAAGCAGAATGAATATAAACATTGTGGCACAAACATTCAATGCAATAAAATATAGTAATGATAACAAACTAAATGCCACTTCATATAAAATAAATCTCACAAAGTACTGAACAAAAAAACCTAGAGATTAAAAAGTACATCCTATATGATCTTACTCAAGGGCTAGGTGTCAGTATATTGTGAATCTTTGGGCAGGAATCCTGACTGGAAGCATGCATGAGAGAAGTTCGGAGTCCTGGTTATGAATACTCCTGTTTTTCTTTTTTGTTTGTTTTTTTGTTTTTTTTAACTTATGCTGGTTGCTAGCTGGGGTTCACTTTGAGACAATTTATCAAGCTTCACACTAATAATTTTTCTCATAAAACATTGGGTAAATGTCCAATAAAGAATGTCGAGAATCCTTATACAGCTAAAACAAAATAAGTGATTTAATATTTATGCAATAATAAAAATAATAAACAGATCAATGAATAGAACAGAAATTCCAGAAACAGTTCAGATATGATTTATGGCTAAAGGGACTCTGTCTTGAAATGGGGAAATGATGATGTTTTCAGTAAATGGTGCTGGTTCAACTGGATATCTATATTGAAAAAAAACTAAATTTTAAGCCACTTCTAATATTCTACACAAAAATTAATTCCAAATGGATTATAGATCTGAAAAAGAAACAAGAAGAACAATAAAGCCTTTAGATGAAAATCTATTTGGGCAGGCATAGATTTATTCAACAGGATACAAAAGCACTCACTATGAAAGAAAAAAAATAATTTGGATTATATTAAAATTAAGAGTTTCCGATAATCAGGGGCACCTGGGTGGCTCAGTCGTTAAGCATCTGCCTTCGTCTCAGGTCATGATCCCAGGGTCCTGGATCAAGCTCCACATCAGGCTCCCTCCTCAGGAGGAAGCCTGCTTCTCCCTCTCCCACTCTCTCTGCTTGTGTTCCCTCTCTCACTCTCTCTCTCTGTCAAATAAATAAATAAAATTTTTTAAAAAAAGAGAATTTCTGATAATCAGAAAAAGATCTTAGGAGAATGAAAATAAAATATTCATACTGGGGAAATATATTTGCAAGAAATATTAAAGAAAAAACTGTTTATCTATCTATCTAATCTACTCCTGCAAAATAAATTAGACTTAATCAGAGAACCCAATAGAAAAAAAATGGAGGGAAGAGGAAATGGAGATTTGTCATTAACAGGTATAAAGTTTTAGTTATGCAAAATGAACACACTCTAGAAATCTACTATAAAGAATTGTGCCTATGGCTAACAATACTGTACTGCACTTAAGAGGGTGGCTACCAGGTTAAATTGTTCTTCCACAATCAAAAAAAAAAAAAAAGAAAAAGAAAAATGTGCAAAATATAGGACAGGAACAGAAGAGACTCAAATGGCCAAATTTTTAAATTTTTAAAAAGTTGTCCAATTTCATTAGATTTCAGGGCAATACAACTTAAAAATCACTATGTTCCCCATTATACACGAACTGAATTGCTAAACCTAAAAACAGCAACAAAAAAGTAAATTATACAGGTGTTATTGAGACTGTGAAGCAATTTGAACTCATGTACAATGTTGGTGGGAGTGTAAATGAATTAACAACTATTTAGAAAACCTGGATGACTATATATGATATATATATATCATATATATGATATATATATGATATATATATATATATATCACAATGGATCATATATACATAACCTATAATCCAATATTTCCACCTTTTTTATATTTAAATTCGTTTTCCTTTCCTTAGAGTTATATTATTTTGTCAGCCTTTCTATCCTGAATTCTGTGTTCATTCATGTGAAGTTTTCTTATTTAATAATAATGAAGACACTCAACAATTATAAACTTGTCTAAAAACATAAATTTGACTATATTTTGTCTACTTACCATTGCTGAATTTAATTTGTCAAAAACTGACAACATATTAAGTCTTCCCAACATTTATCTTTCCTTCATTTTTTATATGAATTTCTAGCAATTTCCTTTAGAACATTTAATAACCTTCATGTTGAATGTATGATTTATACTATTTTATATTAACTCGAGAGAATAGGTTTTCAAATTGTCCATGTTGGTTTTTATACCTATAATTTCCTTTAAAATACCTGATCAGTGTTGCTTCACTTATTTTCTTATAGTTTATAATTGCCAAATGCATATTTTGCCAGTCTTCTTATTATTGTACTTTTCATGCATTTTGTTTCAGGAACAATTGTTTCTACTTTAGAAATATTAACAGAATATTAACAGGT